>NC_067401.1:338076134-338690665 GCF_016432865.1 Antechinus flavipes | reverse complement strand
ATTTGTTTTTTTCTTAACATTTTTATTTAAATTTTATCGTTCCAAATTCTATCCCTCTCTTCATCCCTCCCCCATCCCTGAGATAGTAAACAATCAGATAAAGGTTATACATGTGCAATTATGTAAAAATTTCCATTTTGTACAAGAAGATTTGAATAAAAGAAAAAAATGAAAGAAGGTCAAAAATAGCATGCTTCATTCAATATTCAAACCCACATGAGTCCTTTTTCTAGAAGTGGATTGTATACTTCATTTATCCTTAACTCTTTGGGACGGTCTTGGATTATTGTATTGCTGAGAATAGCTAAGTAATTCACAGGTCTTTATTGAATAATACTGATGTAATTATGTACAACACTCTCCTGTTCTTCACTATGCTTCAATTCATATGAGTCTTTCCTGAAATTGCCTTGTTTGCCATTTCTTACAGCACAATAATATTCCATTACAATCACACCACAGCTTGCTTAGCTATTCTTCAATTGATGTTCATCCTTTTGATTTCTTGTTAACCACCACAAAAAAGAACTGCTATAAATATGTTTGTACAAATAGACCCTTTCCCCACTTTTTGGATGTTTTAAAATTTGTCCTAAATGCAGCAAGTCAACTTGCTCTAATTTTTCTGCTTACTTACATTTGTGAGACAAACACCCAGAAATGTCCTCTTGAATTAAAAAGTCATTGGCATTTGCCAAAACACACATGTCCAAGTGTAAAAAAGGACATAACATTTGAATTGAATTTGAGAACAGATTTACCACTTTTTTGCTGATATATCAGCATAAAAAATATAAACCAAGGATTTTATTTCATCTATTAATTGTACATGAAGATAATCTACACTTTTTGTGCCCTACAGAGATTCACTGTATTACATGTCTGCTAAACTACCCAGTTAAGCATTTACTGAAATTGCTTTTTTATCATCTGACTCTGAAGCCAGGGAGATATTCAAGGTTAAAGTAAAAAGGTTTTTGTATTAGAGAGAAGATTGCGTCAACTCTCACTGGCTGGAGAGAGCTGATTGTTAAATTTGGCAAATTTGGTAGACATTAGCAGAAATTGGCAAAATATACAAATCAGAATTTAATTTATTGTTGTTTTGTTAGTTGTCTACATTTAAGAAAGCAATGGAGAAAATGTTAAATAATGCAAAAGTGTATCCTGTATGTTTTGGGGGGTGACCTATTTAAACACATATTCATATTCACACCCATGCTTATGTGTAAACTTGTCATAATGACACCTGGACAATAAAGAAGAGAATGAAACTAGGAAGGCCATCTCTCTCAATGCTCCCACATTATGTTTTTACTTTGGAACCTACTTCCATAGAGGAGGCTAAGAGTCAAGATTTTTTTGTTTTGACTTTTTTTTAAGTTATTGATCCTGAGTAACGTTGATCATACACATAAGCATTTTTCAAAAACAAAAAAATAGTCATCAACACTTCAGTGGAGGAAAGAAATGGGATTTGGAGAAGGATATATCTGCATAGAGCTGGAAAGGACTTCTTATAAATCATCCTCAAATTTTACAGATGAGGAAACTAAGGCACAGAGAGAAAGGAATCAGCCAAGTTACATAATGTCAGAGCCAAGAAGTAGGTCTCAAAGACCTTTTCCATTGCCCATAACAAAAGTATTATTTCTTGTAATAAAAATCTTCCAGAAGGGACTCAATGGTTCTCTTTCTTTCTACCTTTCTCATTCGTTTTAAGAAAATATTTTGACTTTCCCAGGATACACAGAAAGGAAAAGAGGGAAAATGAGGTGAAATGAGGTGAGGTGAGGTAAGGTAATGTTTATATTAATACCAGTCTACCCCAGGGTGTCATTGTAAGATAATCATATCATTACCTTAGACTGGCTTATCTCTCCTCAGCAGATACCTAGTTTCTGAGCAATAGTGAAAACCAGAAAGATTGCCATTTTGGTTCTTCTCAAGCCTACCCCTCTCAGTGGCTCAGAACCAAGCATGACTGGATCCAAATGTAGCAGTGATAGTGGCCAAGCAGTTGAAGCTGCAGGTTCCCTAATCATTTTTATCCATGTAAACTCTTTCTACATGATCTCCTATAAGGTTACCTTCTACATAAATGAGTACTAATTCTATAAATAAAAAAGGAATGGAATAAGTATTTATTAAAAGTTTTATGTGCCAGACACAATACTAAGTATTTTTAAAAATATTATGTTATTTGATCCTCATAAGAACTATGGGAGATAGGTGTTATTGTTTTCCCTATTTACAATTGAAGAAACTAGGGCAGAGATTAAGAAATTTGCCCAGGGTCACACAGCTGCTAAATGTCTGAAGTCATATTTGAACTCACAACTTCTTTTGATTCTAGACTAAGTTCCCTATTCTAGCTGTCTCTGCCTTATATAAATCAATTATTTTATTATCTATAAAGTCAGAAAATCTTGAAAGTGCTTTATACATAAAAGATTCACTATTAATAATCATTACTAACTTCAAGTGTTAAGGAACTGATCACTGATACACACATATACACAAAGCTGGAAAGGGTCTTGGTAATCATTTAGTCAGATTCCCCTCATTTTACAGGTGAAGAAATTGAGGTCATCATGTATGAATCCAAGTCCAAGGTCACATGAATAGTTAAATGGGAAGAAGATATAGAAATAATATTCTATTCCTTGCCTTTTTTACATTTTTGTTGATTATTCAAGTTAGAGGTATGACTAAGTTAAGGTGAGCTGGACTTTCACCCAGGATACCAAAAATTTAGAAGGAGAAAAAAATTTAAATAATGATTTTTTAATTACAAAGATTTATCATTTTTAATGGTATTATCTGTTCCATCAGCAAAATAGATGAATTTATGTTTAGAACTTATTTAACAAGGATAATTAAATAGCTTAACTAGGAAACCTCCAGTTGTCAGGTTCCTCCCAGGTTACTAAACAAATGCTCCTCCCCAGCAGAAGTCTTACGGTATCCTGAGTTTTATCCTTAGATCTCTCCTTGTTCAGCTGGTTTTCCAGAAGCTTCATTCACATTCAATTGAAGTTTTCTTAGCTATTTGTTTAATTCCTTTCACATAATGAATTAAAAGTTGATTTAAGGGTGTGTTTTATGTTGATCATCCCAGGAGTCAAAGTTGCTGGATAAAGTTCTATCATATAATACTTTTTAAAATTACATTTTATTTTTTAAACAGAAACGTATTTTATTTCCTTTCCACTATCTACCCTATTAAAAAAAAAAAGCGGATTCTCTGTAACAAATATGCATAGCTAAAAGCTGTGAAGGGATGCCCATCAAACCATGAAGTTTTAATTAGTTCAATGCAATTAAGTAATTATCTCACTGAACTGTCTTCTTGAAGCTCAAAGTATAAATGCATCTTCTTTTAAAATATATGTATGTATATAATATATATGCATATATATAGTTCTTTTCTCTTGTAAAAATCCACCTTTTCTCCTTCTGCTCAAATTCCCACCCTCTCCAATTAAGAATTTAAAAAAACACAAAACTATTACAAATATGCATAGTCAAGCAAACAAATTTCTTCATTGGACATTTTTTTAAAAATAGTTCTCATTCTGTACTCTTAGTCCCTTACCTCTCTACCAGAAAATGGGTAGCATTTTTCCTCTGGAATCCTAGTTCCATTATTTTGTAGAGTTCCTACTTCTTTTCAAGTTATTTGTCTTTTCTATATTGTTGTCATTATATAAGTTGTTTTCCTACTTCTATTCATTTTACTCTGCATCAGTTCATGTAAGTCATCTGGGTTTCTCTGACGTCTTCACCTTTGTTTCTTAAAACACAATAGTATTCCATCACAAGCATCCTTTCAGATTCCTTCTTCCCCCACTTTTGACATCTAAAAAAAAAAAAAGCTTTAAATATTTTTGTAAACCTCGCAGTTTCTTTTTTGTACGGTGCCAACTTTAAATAGATTTTATTCTTCAGGACAAGAACTGAATTTTCACTTATTTACATTATTGATAAGTGGACCCATCCACCAGGAAAATGTCATGAATCTGTGTTTATCTAGCTTGGCATTTTTTATGGCCTTTTCCACAGAGTCCAGTATGCCACAGAAGAAATCAGCATTCAGCTTTTCAAAATGGGCTTAGGTGATTGAGGTATAGAAGCTGATACATTCATAGAGAAAGTCAATCTCAATACTGGATAGAGTACTGGAAGAGAGAGCATGCTTTGCACTTTCACAAACATTGCATGAATAACAAATAACCTTTTTCTCACTAATGTCCTTCTTGTACTTTCACTTGAACTCATCAAAAAATCATTGATCTTGTGGTTTTCAAAGTCTTTCTCTCTCTCTCTCTCTCTCTCTCTCTCTCTCTCTCTCTCTCTCTCTCTCTCTCTCTCTCGGCTGAGGCAATTGGGGTTAAGTGACTTGCCCAAGGTCACACAGCCAGGAAGTGTTAAGTGTCTGAGACCAGATTTAAACTCAGGTCCTCCTGATTTCAGGGCTAATGGATAAAGCACTGCCCAACTAGCTGCCCTGTCAAAGCCTCTCTCACTGGATGTTTCCAGCTGTGTGTTTTACCTTAAAAATGCCATCATCTAGCTGACCCTAGAGTTTCTTTTGCTTGAAATTAATTTCTACCTTAGTCTACCCTTCCTCCACTCTACTTTCTTCCTTCTCCCTTTCCCCTCCTAAGTCCCTGTTAAGTAAAATGTATTTCTGTATCTAACTTCACGTGCATATTCTTTTTCTCCTTTGTCCATCTGATGAAAGTAAAGTTCAAGTGTCAACTGCTTCCCCTGCCCTTCCTCCTTGTTTGTGTAGTTGTCCACTTGGGCACCCAGATTATGAAACAAATTTCCCTAACCTTCTGTTCCTTGTATCCTCCCCTTACCCCACATTTTCTCTTCTTTTACCATTCTCTTAAGATCATTAAATCATAATCAAACATTGTTTAATTAGATTCTGTAAGCCCTAAAGAAGACTTAGAGGAGACATATGTAAAATAATTTCATATTAGATTTTAAGCAGTTTGTCCTTATTCCTTTATTTATCCTTGTTTAGTCTTTTTGTTCATGTTTACTTTTTTATACTTCTCAACTCCCTTTTTGAGTGAGTTGTGTTATTATAAGGCATTCCTATACTGGGAGCTCTTTTCATCTATGCAATTACAGATCTAAATCTCCTCTCCCTCCCCTACTCCATTGTTTACCTCACGAGATTGTGAATATCAAATCATATTCACTTATCTATTGACATGTTTCTATGGGAAAACATTATAATAATGTGAACTGCTATTATTTTCCCCTTGATATAAACAAGGGATAGACATAATGAGACCTTTCCAACACTGTTATCTACCAGCTTTTGGCTAATTCTTCTATAATTACCATTTATAATTATATATTGTAATTATTATTATATATAAGCATATTATATACAATAATATAATATGTGATCTATATTGTATAATATTATATATAATATATTATAATACAATATTATGCTATATATTATATTATATTATATGTATTATTATGTAATATATACATACAATATTGCATATTATAAATTCTATTGGTAAAGCATCAGAAGAGGTCCAGCATTCAAGTCCCTGTTCAGACACACATTTTTAAAGAATCAGTTCTAATTTTTTTAAAAAGATACCCTTACAAAGAAGAATTTATAATTAATTAAAAATTACAAGAACATACACACACATATATGTATATATATTATCTATACTCACAACAAGCCTGCGAGGTAATATCATCCCATTTCACCAATCAGAAAACCAAAGCTCAGAGAGGTTTTTAAGTGGCTTGCCTAGCAACACATAACCAATAAAAGATTTATGGTATGTTTCAAAATAACTATGTTTCTACTGCTTCAATTCTCATTATGAGAATTATTTGATGGAAATAAATTAGATGCTTATGCAAGTGGTAGTGACTCAGATCATTAGAACATCTCAATGAACTGGAAGAGGAAATTGACTAAATAATGCTTTAGCCAGGTACTGTCATTCCCTTTGCTTTCAACTTCCTGCCTCTCATCCACCCCTGCATACATAAACCCTCTTTCCCACCCTGAAGAATTCACTGGAACCTTTAGAAGCTGCATCAGTGACTGCCCTTTCCAAATTAGATTGAAGTCCATTTTTGTTTTCATTTTCTTTCCAGTGTGGAAGGAAAGGGTCAAGGTAATTAATCTGATGTCAGTGGTTTTCTGCCTTCTATCCCTGCTCCCAGCCTCATCTCCCCATTAATTAAGAAAACCAAAGGAGAAAGCACAAGCTTTTTTGTGTCTGACCCCACATTCCTGGTTTATTCTCCACTCCCTGGCATCTTGATTAGAAATAAAACTTTGTAAAGTTACTTTTGGTAGGAAACCAAAAACTGTCATCCCTTTTGCCAATTTGTAGTAGGTATTTTTAAAAAAGAGAAAACCCACTAAATAAAATAAATCCATAAATACATAAGAGGAAATCAGAGTAAAAAGCTGATAATATATATCTGTGTCAGGGTCTGGGGGTCCAGCAAGAGAGGTGATCTTGCTGATGTGGTCAACACTTTCAAAACCATGTCAGCCAGTGGTCATGGTCATTCAAGGTTAATGCCTCCTGTCTGGGAAGAGAAAGACAAATGCCGCCTTGCATGGACCATATCAGAGCTGGAAGGATGTGGATCTGTCTCCATAAATATTTAAGTAACACTTTTTGCGTGGGTTTACTATATTTCTCATTTAAGAACAATTCTGGAAACTTAATTGCAAACAAAATAGCACCGAGAAAGCATATGATATGGCAGCCAAAACTATTTTGTTTCTTTTAATGCACCAAATTCAATTCTCCTTGGCCATGCTTGAGGTTAAAAAGATTTTTCTAAAGTGCTTAGCCCCTCTTCCCCTCACATTTCCTGTCTTTTTTCTGTATTTATGGCTCCTTTCCTGGAATAACATTTAAATGATTAATCAGCAAATAAGGAAAAGGTTTTGTCAAATACCATTAGTATCCCACCCTCATTGCCACCATTCTCTCCATCCCACTCCCAAAGCCTGGTCTACACAGAGTATAGAAATGTTATCATTGCATTATTTTTACAATGTTTATCTTTGGATTTGTAAAGTGAATCATAGGTTATATTAATCATAAGATTTAAGTGAAAAATCATTGAACTGAGTTTGCATAGGTTATCTGTCCTTTGTATTTAGAATATACTCCCTCTTCACTTTGCTTTCTTGGTATTCCTAGCTCCTTTCAAGATCTGTTTTAAGTAAGACCTCCTTTAAGAGACTCTCCCTAAATTATGAAATTGTTAATGCCCAATGTCCCCTTCCAAATTACTTAGCATTTATTCTATTCAAATATTGTATTTATTTGTCAATATGTTTTACTGGTATTTATTTTTCTGTTTGCATGTTATTCTCTCCAGTAGAATGGAGATTTGAAGGAAAAAAAGTTGTTCCCTCCTTTTTTTTTTCCTTTGGTATTTGCATATATCCAATATATGATGTTTAAAATGTAACTAGTTCAATTAAATAGGATTTTAGAGAGGAGTCCTGTGATATAGAGATGGCCATAGGAAAAAAATAAAAAAATATGGGTTCAAACCATATTTGTGATGGATACTTGTTATGTGACTGTAAGATTACAGATGAATTACTGAGAGAGGAAGGTTCCACCCTGAGAATTTCTTATGCCAATGAAATCACAAGTTCGAACAAAGAAAAGAAAAGAAAGAGGGAGAGAACATTTTATGACTTGAAGGCACATTAGCTATCTTATCTTCTAAACCTTCCCCACTCCTTTTTAATAACTGAGGAAGCCATGATCAGGGAAATGAAATTACTAGTTCAAGTTTCTGTAAGTTGAGCCAGGATTCAAATTCAGGTCTTTACTCCCTAAATGTAGTGTTCTGCCTCATGAACTAAGAAGTTCTTTTTTTTTTTTTTTTTTTTTTTTTTTTTTTGGCAACATTATGACATAGGCAATGACACTGACAGTGACCCAGGGAAAAACTGAATACTCTATTTAGACTTGAATTCTTTGAAGGTCACACCTGAGTGAAGAGCAGAGTTAACGCCATATTATCATGCCTATAAAGAAAAAGTTACAGAGACACTGCCTTTTCCCCAATACCTATAAATATTTTTTTAAAAAAAATATGTACTGATAGACACTACAGAAATTAGAGTAGATATTTTACCCTTAAAAAAAAAAAAAACAGCTCTGGCTTCCACATCAAAATAAATTGAATGGTATAGACTCTTGGCCATGTGTAAGAAGGCCCAGAATCAAATCTCACTCTCTGACACTTATTAGCTGCTTGATGCTGAGCTAAACCTCTTTGACCTTCAGACAATTCAAACTTTTAAATGGGGATAATATAATTTTATTTTTTAAAAAAAATTGTTAAAGCTTTTTATTTTCAAGACAAACATGGATAATTTTTCAACTATCACCCTTGTAAAACTTTGTGTTCCAGATTTCCTACCCTTCCCCTCACCTCTTCTCCTAGATGGCAAGTAATCCAATATATGTTAAACATGGTAAAAAAAAAAAACCATGTTAAATCCAATACATGTATACATATTTATACAATTATCTTGCTTCACAAGAAAAAATCAGATCAAAAATGAAAAAAATGAGAAAGAAAATGAAATGCACACAAACAGTAACAAAAAGAGTGAAAATACTATGTTGTGATCCACACTCAGTTTCTACAGTTCTCTCTCTGAGTGTAAATGGCTCTCTTCATCACAAGATCATTGGAAGTGGCTTCAGTCATCTCACTGTTAAAAAGAACCACGTCCATCAGAATTGATTATCATATAGTCTTACTCTTGCTGTGTACAATGATCTCCTGGTTCTGCTCATTTCACTCAGCATCAGTTCATGTAAATCTCTCCAGACCTCTCTGAAATCATCCTGCTGATCATTTCTTATAGAATAATATTCTATAACTTACATATACCACATATTTATATACCATATTCTTTATATTTCATAAATTTTCATATCTTACATATTTCATATGTATATTTCATCTATATATCTTATTCAGCCATTCTTCAACTAATGGGCATTCACTCAGTTTCCAGTTTTTTGCCACTACAAAAAGGGCTGCTACAAACATTTTTGCGTATGTCGATCACTTTCCCTCCTTTATGATCTCTTTGGGATATAAGCCCAATAGAGACACTGTTGGGTCAAGGAATATGCATAGTTTGATAGCCCTTTGGGCATAGTTCCACAATGGTCTCCAGAATGGTTGGATTTGTTCACAATTCCACCAACAATGCATCAATGTCCCAGTTTTCCCACATCCCCTCCAACATTCGTCATTATCTTTTCCTGTCATCTTAGCCAATCAGAGGTCTGTAGTGGTATGTCAGGATTGTCTTAATTTGTATTTCTATGACCAATAATGATTTAGAGCACCTTTTCATATGACTAGAAATAGTTTCGATTTCTCCATCTGAAAATTGTCTGTTCATATCCTTTGCCATGATAATATTATTTTCAGTAATCCCTCAAAAGATTGTTTTGAAGAAAGTGCCTTTGTAAAACACAAAGCACCAGAGAAACATAAGCTATTATTATTGGTCTTAATTTTTTGACGTCTCATGCTGAGAAAATATAAAAAAGTAATTTCTCACTGGAGAGCCATTAAGAAAACAAAGAAAAGACCTTAATTTAGAATAACCAGATTCCTCCAGTTTCCAGGAGAACGATATCATAAAGATGATTTTCAGTCACACCAGCAGCCCTACGTGTTGTCTCCAGGTAAAATTCAGAAATAGATAATTTCTTCTCTTTCCTCTCTACCTCTCCTATACTTTCTAGGCGCTGGTACCTGGTGTATCTTCTTTGGCTGTCCCCACTTCCCCAGGGCTTCATGTTGTCTCTGGGATCCAGATATTCTATCCTACAAAAGAATTCTACAAATCTACAAAAGAACAGCTAGTTGGTGTAGTGGATAGAGCACAAGCCCTAAAGTCAGGAAGATCTGAATTCAAATTTGATCTCAGACACTTAAGCTGTGTGACCTTGGACAAGTCACTTAACTCCAATTGCCTAAGGGGAAAAAAAAGAACTCTATCCTCTTCTCTGACCCAAACCCCATCCTCTCAGTGGGAAAAAAACCTTAGCTGTGTTTTAAGAGAAAAAAACCATCCATCCAAAGGGATATAAATAGCTCATAGGTACAAGTCCCAATACCTAAATGATTTTTGATTATAAGAAGATTAAATGGAAATGTTCTTTGTTTCTATTTACATTTTAAAGTCATTGCACCACTGTCTTATAGGGAATAAAACTATATTTCTCTCTCTCTCTCTCTCTCTCTCTCTCTCTCTCTCTCTCTCTCTCTCTCTCTCTCTCTCTGTGTGTGTGTGTTTTCTATTCCATCCAAAAGTAAGGCTTTGCAGTGCAGAGAATGTTTTGCTTTTGTCTCTGTATCTCCAATGCCAGACATATAGCAGGCACTTAGTATTATTATTAAGGATTGATTTGTTTGCTGCAGAAACTTTGTTATGTAGGCACATACCTGAATATCAAAGTGGCAAACCCTACTACATATTGTTGGGTGAACTGATTCCAGATCTTCTGACTGCAGGAAGAATGAAACTACTTTGTCTTGGTCATCCATCATAATTATCCACTCTCAGGCAACTTTTGAGTCAGGCAACATGCCCACATTATTTTTTTATTATCTTCTGTTCTTATCAGTCTTTTTTCCTCTCCAGGCTCTCTTTGGTATAGTTCACCCCAGACCAAAATGCTTTCCACTTCCTTCCATCAACAGAAACACTATTGGTCTCTTCTTTCAACTGTCTATTCAATAATCCAAAGTAGTTCTAGGAGCAGTTTTCATGTATTCTCCCCATTGTGACTTTCAAACCATTCCACTGAGATCCAGAGCAACCTTCCAATTTCCAAGGTAAGTCTCACAGAGAAAGCTACCGCAAGTTCAATGTATTCTAGACTCATATAACCTAAAAATGCTCACAAGCACTCATTAATGTGCTTACAGTCATCCAAAGGATATGATGAGGTCAATGCAAAGGCATTCCATGAACTAATATATCAAGAAAAAATTAATAAAGTATTTTTTCTCCCAAACCTGGAAGACAGATGTTATATGGTAGCAGTAGAAACAAAAACATAGCTGTGGTACTTTGTAGATCACAACAAAATTCTAGGGGGAAAAGTAATGGTTTTAGGTAATCTCAGATTTTAATGTCTCTCTTGATCTTCAGACCAATATCTTTTTTTCCCATTTTTTTATTATAGCTTTTTATTTACAAGAGATATTCATGGGTAGTTTTTCAGTATTGACAATTGCAAAACCTTTTGTTCCAACTTTTCCCCTCCTTCTCCCCACCCCTTCCCCCAGATGGCAGGTTGACCAATATATGTTAAATATGTTGAAGTATAAGTTAAATACAATATAAACATACATGTCCAAACAGTTATTTTGCTGTACAAAAAGAATTGGACTTTGAAATAGTGTACAATTAGCCTGTGAAGGAAATAAAAAATACAGGCGGACAAAAGTAGAGGGATTGGGAATTCTATGTAGTGGTTCATAGTCATCTCCCAGAGTTCTTTCGCTGGGTGTAGCTGGTTCAGTTCATTACTGCTCTATTGGAACTGATTTGATTCATCTCATTGTTGAAGAAGGCCACGTCCATCAGAATTGATCATCATATAGTATTGTTGTTGAAGTATATAATGATCTCCTATAGACCAATATTTTAAAGATATTGCTTAAAGAGCAACTTGAACTGGTCCTCTCTCTCTGAGATCTTAATACTCCACATATCCAAAGCAATGAGTATTAAATTTCCACCAAAATTTTCTCTAAATCTGATTTATCACTCACAACACTAGTCTCCCATACCTTCCCATGGAATTATATGTTAAAAATAAAACTTTAATTTGACCTCTCTAATTCTTGAAGCTATCATCTTCCATCTTTCTCATTAATGTCTTAGAAAGAATAGTCTGTTGCTTCCACATATTTTTACCTCATTCACTACCCAATCCCTTGTGAGTTGACCAATGACCTCAATACTCTATTAAAGTTACTCTCTTAAATGTCATCAATAGACTCCTAATGGCTAAACCATATGGCATTTTCTAGTGTTCTTTCTTCCTGATACATCATTTTGCATCATTCAAGAGTGTTGAGCATTCATTTCTATTATTTATAGGTAAGTGCACATGGGATCCCTATCCTAGAGAATACTGGAAGACTAGAACTTTGAACTTTTAATGGAGTTCTGGTCCTTTTATGTGTCATAGATCCTACTTTGGTAGTCTGTTGAGATCTATGGACTTCAGATAATATTTATAAAGCATTAAGTAAAATGCCTGTCTCATATTAAGTGCTATATAAATGTTGTTATTCTCAGAATCATTTTAATGCAGCACAGAACAAGCACAGATCTCTTACACCAAACCAATAATGATTGCTCTTGGATCTGGCCATCCAATCAATTCCAAATGTATCTGGATATGATATTGCCTTTGATACATTTCTCCATAAAAGTTATCATGACAGGTTTTCTAATACCCACTAAAACCTATCATATCTATAATATCTTAGTCTCTTTTCCTGGTTCACCATCTTACTCTTGTCCAATAACATTGGATACATTCCAAACCTCTCTTTTTTCTCTACTTTCTTTCCTCTTTTTATTCTCTTCTTTGGTAATTTCAAATGCTTGAAAGGGTTCATTTATTAAACTTTCACAGATGACTTTGGATGAAGATCTAGTGAATAACAGAAGATGCTGGACCACAGTCTCAACTACTCTGGAAAGTTGTTGGGTCTCTTGTTCTTCTTAAAATAATAAAATAATGGTTCTCTCCGGGAGAGAGAGCAGATTTCTTGGGGGAGGTTTTCTGGAGGCAGCCTTAGTATCAGTTCAGATCAATAATTACCTAAAATGCAACCAGGTGCTGAAAGTTCAAATCTTTTATTGTGTCCTTCAGTATAGCCCAGTTAGTTTTTCTTAGAGGCCTCTCTCTCTTCTTGGTTCTAAGAGCTCTTGCAGCTTTGTTCTTTGCTTCTGCCTCTGTCTCCAGCCAGCACCAAGGTAAAAGTTGTAATGAATCTTTCTTGCCTCTAATATAGCCCAGTTAGCTTAGAGGTCTATCTCTCTGCTTGGTTCCAAGAGCTCCCTCCGAATGTCTCCAAATCCAAAGGTTTGTCCTTCAGCCCAGCCAGCCAAGTGGAAAATGGAATGAATCTCTCTCTAATTGGGCCTCTTTATATATGATTTCCCAAAGGCTGACTCCTCCTTCTGGAGGCACACCCAAGGGAGGTTTTAATTCACAAAGTTACAAAGTTTACTTTACGAATCTCCCATACTTGTGAACTCCAATGAGTAAAGGTGTGAACACAAGCATTGTATCAATTAGTTCTTGTTTCAGGTTCTGGCCCAAAACATCTTCTTGTAAGATCAGATCAATAATCTATCAACTCTAATGAGTTAACAGTTTGTAAAGATTCCAACAGAAAGTAATCTGGAATGACATAAAAAATTGTTTACACTCTTTAATCCAATAATCTCACTACTAAATATATATCCCAAAGAAGTTAATAATTGACACATTTGTCAAAGTTATTCATATCAACATTACTTGTAATAGCAAAACATTTGAGGTTTTTCTTATGTGCTCAGGGACTTGGAGGGGGGTGATTGAATAAATTGTGGCATATAACAAAGATGAAGAATTTAGAGAAACAAGGGAAGACTTGTGTGAACTGGTTCAGAGACAAGAAATCAAATATCAACAGACACAATGACTACAATAATGTAAAAGAAGACAATGCTAAAGACAACATACTACCGTCATGTTAGTGCCAAATGGCTGAAATTAAAACAACTTTACTTTTTAAAAAATAATCAGCTATGAAAATAGAAATTCACATCTGTTGTTGATTACATCTACTATATTAAATGGTCATGCTGAACTGTTTTTCGATTTGTTTTTTTGCTGAGGCAATTGGGGTTAAGTGACTTGTCCAGGGCCACACAGCTAGGGCATATTAAGTGTCTGAGAGCAGATTTGAACTCTGGCCCTTCTGACTTCAGACTAGTGCTCTATCCACTGTACCATCTAGCTGCCCCTGCTGAATTGTTTTTAATATGTTCTGCATGAAGGATGTTTATCTGTAAGTGGTCAGTATATCAAAATTGATCAATATTTCAATTATTTATATTATTGATATGTCAATCATTCAATAAACATTTATTAAGCACCAACTATATGCCAGAAATTGAATGTCAAAGCCAAATGAGACCTTAAAATGGCCCCTTCATTTATAGCTATGAAAACAAAAATCGAAAAAAATTCCTTTTGTTTTTTATTCAGCTATGTCAAGGACCATTTTTTTTCTTTTCTTTTCTTTTCTTTTCTTTTCTTTCTTTTTTTTTTTTTTTGTAAATGTGTCTAAAAAGGGCACATTGAGACTTTCCTGGTACTTCTTTGTCTTAGAACCTTCCTTTTGTTGATAAAACAATGTTAAATGTTTAACATTCTGGAATCAAAGGACTTGGATTCAAATCTCATCCACCACTTATTACCTGCAGAACATGAGCAAGTCACCTAAATTCTCTAGATCTTAGTTCTTCATTTATAAAATGAATTAGTGGGACTAGGACTGGATGTCTTTTAAGGTCTTTTTCATCTTTAGTCTATGATTCAATGCCTTATGATCTTATGATTATAACATTATATAAATAATAAGGAGAAGGGCTGAAATTCAAAGCAAGGTCCTCTGTTCCTCCTTATCTCAAGTATAATGAAGTATTTTTTTTCCCTTTCATAGTCAAATATGCAAATGAATATGATCTCATCAGTTTGAATATTCTCCACAATGATATAGATTCCAGTCCATCCAATGAAACTTTTATCCATGCTCTCCCATAAATTTCCCAATGGGAGGCTCACCCCATATGTTAGAAGCTTTCTTGACTTTCTTCTGCAATTATAAAGATGCCAACAGAATACTCAGCCTGTCACTCATTATCTTTGTCATGTGACTAATCCATCTTCTTTTACTCCTATAAATTTCCCTGATAACATTTTAGGCTCCTTTAGAGTTCTTCTTTGAAACTGTGTATTTATTCTATGTTGCAGCTTGCTTGTATCCACTATGCATCCCTCCACTGCCCTCAGTATGAAGTTTTTTCAATTCTTTAGTGACTATTACTGTTTCAGTATCCTATGTTGCTCAATCATATGACAGTATTGTATGAAAGAATAGACACATTTACAAAAAAAAGAAAGAAAAGAAAAAAGTGGTCCTTGACATAGCTAAATAAAAAACAAAAGGAGTTTATGACAAAAGAATAGTTAAAGAATCCTTGAACCCTTGAACTGAATACAAGAGGGGAAGTAATTATGTTTATATTTTAGCGTTAGTCACTAAATGGTTGAGATGACTAAGCTAAAACACATCTGTATTTACACTATCTATAAAGCACAAATTAGCAATACATCTGAGAGTTTCCTGATAAAACACAAACCTCGTAGTTATTTTAGTGTTCTAACAAAGTTCTCTCTTAAAACTAATTTCTGGTCCCATCCTTTCTCTCCTATGAAAGGAAATCAAGTTAACATCTGGCACAACTCTGCCATCTAGTGGAACTGTAGCAATAATAAATTACAGTGCTGGATCAAGCTTTGAATTTTCCTACTGTAATTAAGAGCAAGTGGGTGGCACTCAAATGCAGCTGTTTTCTGCATTGCAGGAAATAACATGGGAGTGAAAGGCCACGGATAAATCAAATCCTCATCGTACAAAAGCCCAATTTCAAATCACTAATTTCAAAAACATCATCAAGTATTTATTAATGCTTCCTCTGTGCCAAGCACTATGCTAAGCACTGGAGACAGAAAGACAAACCAGAACAACACAAAACAACAGCAGTCTTTGTTTTCAAGCTGTTCAGTCTAATGAGGCAGACATGTAAACAACCATTGATAAAATATCCATCCATGTTATAGGATAACATGGAGATTTATCAACAAAGGGAAGGTTCTAAGATAAAGAAGTACCAGGAAAGTCTAAAAACTTTTATTAAATATATGCTTGTATATCATGGCATCTAAAATGGTCCCTGCCCTCTAGATATTTCAACATAGATGTTATAGTTTATATCCCAACAAAATACTTAGTATATCCAACTAGCAATAAATCCAATTGATATGAGTCTGATTCTGTCTCCTTTTTCTTTGTATTGTACTATTCTAAGAGTGAGGGGATAGGCAACTGAAAGGAAGGAGGTTAGAGGAGAATTAGATGGGAAGCTTAGATAATATTAGATAATCAACTTCTAGATTTGGGAATATATCACATTTTAAGCACAAAGTGAAATGGCCATTCATTCAGTCATCAAACATTAAGTGCTTACTAAGTGGAAGAAAAACTAAAGCAATCTCTGCCTTCCAGGAGTTCATAGTTTAACCTAGGAAAATGGTATAGGGAAAACTTATTTTTAAAAGAATCAAGGGTAAATGAACAGTCAAGTTAGACTCTAAGACACTTGCATAGAAGGTATTGGGGGAAAACAAGAAAAGGTCTTCTGCTAAAGATGTGGTCTTGAAGGAGTGAGAGAAGCAAAGGAGAAAAGGGAGAACATTCAAAGTATGAGATAGATAGTATGTTATTATGAGGAAGAACATGAAGATCAGCTGATAGATCATAGAGAAATTCTAATTGCAGTTTCACATTGTAGAGGTTTCTGATACTTTCCACTTCAAAACTGAAATGAGCAGCCTAGTCATAGACCCAACATAACCCACGATAAGACCCAACACCTGGTCTTATCCTCATTCACTTGGTAGCTCAGTATTTCAAAGCATATATGGATGCATCTACATCCTTCTAGAGTCTGGTAAGATTACTAGTAGCTATTATCACTTCCTCCTCACAATTCTTGTGGCTGGGTAGATAGTAAACTTTTGTTTCATTTTTTCATTTGAAACTTTGTCTCCATATCTTGTCTAGACTGGAAAACCATGGCTGCTCATAATACTGATCCCAAAAGTGATAAGCACAGGGGTTTTGACCTACTCTGTTTCTAATCAGAGATGGTTTACCCCTTCTTGGGACGCTTGGTCTCAGTCTCAAAAGCCCACCATGTTAGTGTCAGATTTAATATGGATGTTCAATCACCTTTAACTCTACCGAGCTTTACTAATGCACCAATCTTGATCTCCCCAATGGTAGGGATTATAGGCATGTACAACCATGCCTAGCCATGACATTCTTCTGGGGAGAGTCTTTTTTAGCAATGTAATTTTATGTCAATTATAAAAAATGGGCAAGCCCAAAAGCAACATTTAAAAATGCTTTTAAAATACACTTAAAAATACAAATATTCCATTGTTGACATACTGAATGAACTCATACTTATTAGCAAGATGTTCTAAGAGTTCAGAAATTTCGTTGGTGGAAACAGGATGAACTTGAGCCCTAAGATTGGGAACCCCTCTGAATTGCTAGCGAAGAATGAAGGGAGCAAAATTCTCACTGAGGTCATAGGAGGTTTGGAAGGAATGATTATTTTGAAGTTACATTGCTTCTGTCATGTTAGAGATCTAAAACAGTCGTGTAGCATCTCAGTGGGGAAAAAAAAAGCGTTGAATTTTTGGAGGAAGATATAGGTTCAAGTCCCAGATTCGACTTGTACTTGTCATTGGACTCTGGTTAATTACACAGCTTCTCTGAGACACATTTGCCTTATTTTTAAAATAGAGATACTAATAACTTATTAGTCCACAAAAATAATTTTGTTCAGAAGTTTCAAATGCCTTGACAAGGAAACCAAAAGACCTAAAAAATGCCTTAGTCTACAATTTTTTCTTAAAGTTGGCTTATATAATACCTTACAGTAGCCCATAGCTATGTTATTATTCATTGTAAACACAAATATTTGCACATATATATATATACACTCAGTTAATAAGCATTTACTATGAGCCAGGCACTCAATTAAGGGTTGGTAATATTTTTTTTAATTTTTATTTAATAATTACTTTAAAATTGATAGAATCCATGCCAGGGTAATTTTTTTTTTTTTTACAACATTATCCTTTGCACTCGTTTCTGTTCCAATTTTTTCCCCTCCCTCCCTCCACCCCCTCCCCTAGATGGCAAGCAGTCCTTTATATGTTGGATATGTTGCAGTATATCCTAGATACAATATATGTTTGCAGAACCGAACAGTTCTCTTGTTGCATAGGGAGAATTGGATTCAGAAGGTATAAATAACCCAGGAAGAAAAACAAAAATGCAGATAGTTCACATTCGTTCCCCAGTGTTCTTTCTTTGGGTGTAGCTGCTTTTGTCCGTCATTTATCAATTGAAACTCAGTTAGGTCTCTTTGTCAAAGAAATCCACTTCCATCAAAATATGTCCTCATACAATATCGTTGTCGAAGTGTATAATGATCTCCTGGTTCTGCTCATTTCACTTGGCATCAGTTCATGTAAGTCTCGCCAGTCCTCTCTGTATTCATCCTGCTGGTCATTTTTTACAGAACAATAATATTCCATAACATTCATATACCACAATTTACCCAGCCATTCTCCAATTGATGGGCATCCATTCATTTTCCAGTTTCTAGCCACTACAAATAGGGCTGCTACAAACATTTTGGCACATACAGGTCTAATGGTTGGTAATATAAAGAAAGTCCTCAAACAGAAATAAAAACAAAATTTAATCACAGTCCATGTTCTCAAGGAGTTCATAGCATAATATACACATGAATATAGATATATGTATATTCCATTTTAAAGAAATCAAATTTTCAGGGTACAATTTATATTTAGATATAACCCACATGTGAAGCACTATGAGATATATTTGAGTCTCTTGCTCAATTCCAATATTCCAATTTGTTTTCCCTCAAACACAAGTTGATCTTGGCTAGGATACAATAATTTAAGATGCTGTAAATAAAGGATTTAACAAATGCGGAGAACACTTCCATATTTACTTTGACAAAAAAGTTCGCTATCCTCTTCTGTAGTAAACAGAGAAAACAAAACAGAGAAAAAGGGATCACAGGGTAGTGATCACAAAGTTTTTAGAACATTTATAAACTTTAAATCAGATATATATGTGTGTATGTGTGTGTGTGTGTGTGTGTGTGTGTGTATGTATGTGTGTGTGTATGTATATGGAAAAAATATATATATAAAACTGATTTAAAGTTTATGAATTTTTATAAATAAAACTTATAAATATATGTATACATACATGTATGTGTATATACATATATATGTAAGTGTAAGCTCTTTGTTAAGTATCTGGTAACTGTAAACACTCCCAGAAGGACTGAATCTTGTCAATCTTGATATTTTCATTATATATGAAATAAGAAGTAAAAAGAAGAAAGCAGCTAGGTAGAAGGATGATTTATTAAATTTTTTTTGTAGAGAAAAGTGGACGTGGAAGAGTTGGTTTCATTGTGTGTATACAAAGCCAATAAGAAACATCCTTATGTCATTTCATTTTGTAATACTTATGATACATATCATCATGGAAATAATTACCACTTATACAGTAATATCTTTTGCAGAGGATAAAGTCATAAAAAAATTCTAACAAGATCTCAGTAAGATCTTCCATATAAGACAATATAAAGGTGATATTGGTGAAAGAGAGCAAGTATACTTGGAATAAGAAATGAAAGTTACCCTTCAAAGTATATTCTCATGCCTATATAACTTGAATACTTTTTTTTTTCAAGAAAATAAAACAAAGTTAGAAAGTGCTGGACATGGCGAAAATTGCATAACATCACATACAAAAATAAAATTGACTCAAATTTATACAGTTACACATGCTATAATGTACAAAGTTATAATGAAGACTAAAAATGAGAAAAAATATGTCATGGAATTAAAAGTTCCATCTTGATATTTTAAAATCAATTACTTATAATGGGGGGAAATGGGATATGGATGAAAGACAAGGCATACATATTGGCTACAATAATTTTGTTCAGAAGTTTCAAATGCCTTGACAAGGAAACCAAAAGACCTAAAAAATGCCTTAGTCCATAAACACTTGGATTACTTGCCAAGCCAGGATATATGACAGTCAGGCACAACAATGGTTATAATTTGAGTTGTAAAGTCTTAAAGAGAAGGATTTTGGAAGAATACAAATGATATCACCTCATAATAAAAAGAGAAGTGGGGGGATAAAACCAATTTAAATAAAGATCATCAAGAAACTCTACTAAGCAAAGTCATCCTGAGAACTTTACAGATATAAATGAAAGGAAGGAGTAAGGAATAAGCTACTATTAAATGCCTATTAGGTACCATACACTGTGTTAAGATATTGACAAATATTATCTAAATGAAATATTAAGATTAATTAATTAATTAATTAATTTAGAATTATATTTTATATAATAATATAATTTTATATAATATAATTATTATAATCAATTAATACAATAATTAATATTAAGATAATTAAGATAAATGAGATAGTAAGACATCAGAGGAGATATGGAGAAAAAGCATGCAAAGACTTTTATAACTCTTTTTTGGTCAAAAACGACAGAGAAGTCTCCACATTTGGACTCTTAACATTCCAATTCTATATAGGCATATAGAAGAGACTGAAAGTCACTAAACAAAATAAAGATGGAAGAAAAATCTATGGAAAATTATCTCTATAGAATTTTACCTAAGTGGTAAAGATGAAGAGGCAGAGTATTATATGCATGGGGACAGTGCATTTAAGTGCAAAGATAATTGGGATTGTAGGTTGGATCATAGAGTGTGAGATTTGTAGTGTGGTATAAGGTACCTAGAAAGTTAAGGACTTTATATTTGATTCTAGAGGTCACAGGAAACCATTAGAGCTCACAAAGTTTTAAAAAAAATCACCTTGGCAGCTGAATGGAAAATGAATTTGGAGTGGAGGAAGACATGAGGCAAGAAGACCAGTTAAGAAATATTGTGGCAGATTAGGCAAGAGGGGATAATGGCCTGAAACAGGATTGTAGCCATATGAGTGAACATAAGGGAACACATTTTTGAAGGTAAAAATGGGAAGATTTGACAATGGACTTGATATGTTGAATGAGAGAATGAGGAGACAAAAATGACATTAAACTTGTATGTCTGGGTAACTGGAAGAGTGGTGGAGACCTTAATAATAGGAAAGTTGGGAAGAAAGAAGCTTGGTGAAATATGATAAATTCTGTTTTGGATGTGTTGGGTTTGAGATGTCTAGGGCATATATAATTCTAAGACAGTAGGAGATACACAACTAGCTGAGCAAAGAGACAAGAGGTAGAAATATAAATCTGGGAATCATCCTAATAAAGATGATGAGTGAACCCAAGGAACCTAATGAAATTGCCAAGTGAGACAGCATAAAGTGAAAAAGGAAGATGGTCCCTTTTTATCTCTGAAACTTTTTGGCATTCTCTTTTTTCCTCTTCAAAGTTACTTGCTAGTAAGTTTTAATAAGCAAATATGTGTGTGTGTATGTGTGTATACAGAGACATGTATGTATATATAGACAAATATAATTATATGTGTGACATTCATATATTCGTGCAAGAAATATTTTGCATAAAGTAGTATAAATTATATGATTTATAAAAATTTGTATAAAAATGTAATTGACTTACATTTGGAGGCGTTCTCATTTGGTTAAGGTTTATATCAAGGATCAAGTTTATATTTGAGAAGATAAGTAGTATAAGATGATAGAACAGTATAAAATAAGAAGTAAGTCTTGCTTACTTACTAGTCATTTACATGCCACTATAAAATCACTGTAAATTATATGAGCCAATGACTATGGATTTTATTCACACAGAACAATTTCTATATTTGTAGACAGGTGATAGTTACAGATACCTCAGAAAATCTGCACTCTTAGATTTCTTTGGAATTCACCATTTTCTTTCTTCTCTCCACACTTTTTTTAGCTTCCTTTTCTGTGTTATCTTCCCCCATTATATTGTAAGCTCCTTGAGAGCAGAAACTTTTTCTTTCTTTCTTTTTTTTATCCATAGCAGTTAGCCCAATGTCTGACATAATAATAGGTGCTTAATAAATGTTTAGAGCAGCTAGGTGATAAAGTAGATAGAACACTAGATTTGGAATCAGGAAAATTGATCTTCATGAGTTCAAGTTGGGCACTGTTTATTTAGCTGGATTACTCTGAGCAAATCTCTTGACCCTGTTTACCTTTGTTTCCTTATCTGTAAAATGAGCTGGAGAAGGAAAAGGCAAACTACTTCAGTATTTTTGCCAAGAAAACCCCAAATGGAATCACAAATAGTTATATACAACTGAAACAACTAAACAATTCAACAACAAAGAAATGTTTATTGACTGACTAGAACACTTCCTTTGGTGTCTACTTAATCTGTCATCACATTAACTATGATTAAGCGTTCTCTCTCATATGATCCAACTTGCATTTTCATTATGTAGGATGTCTTGCAACTATATAATTGAGCAGAAAAATTTCCACTTTCTCCTTCTTCAGGAACTCTTGACTGATTATTTTGCTTCTCAAACATCTACAATAAAATTATTTGACGGATGTTGAAATTTTTTTTTCTGTTGAGTTGTTTTAATTCCTTCTATCATCATAATCTTCTGACTTTTATTTTCAATTTTAATTAAAAGAATCTAAGATTTCTGAGATGCTTTTGTTTTCTGACTTCCTTTTAGTGACTTTTTTTTCATTGTCTTTAATGGAGCAAGATGATATTCAAGTTTTCCACTGAGCAAATTAAATAAATATTTTTGTTCTCTTCCAGCACCTTTCCCCAGATATTTGATAGTTCTTTCAAGTAAATTCTATCATGGTGGTATTTGATGCCCATCCTTAGGGTTATTCTTAATAGTTCTGTTTTTCTTATATTTCTCATCATGGCAATGATTACTACATGTACTGAAATGCCTTTAAACTTTAAGTCAAAAGGTATGGGGAAAATACTCTGGCATCCACTACATGCATTTATGTCATCAAGCTCAAAAAACTCATTTGAAACTTTGGTGCTATTTTTCTCTTCTATTTGGCTGTATAATTCCTGGAGTACAATAAGTGAAAACTTTCAATGATCTCAGAGTCCTCAGCTTCTACCTCCTTAGACTTAGTTGAACTAATCTAGATTTAGTAATGAAGGTGTGATATAGTGTGTGTGTGTGTGTGTATGTGTGTTTCTATCCACTGAGCTACCTAGCTTCACAGTATGTGTCAAGCACTCCTAAGTACTTTACAAATATTTTACAATATAATTTAATAGGTAAGTGCTATTATTATCCCCCTTTTACAGCTGAGGAAACTAAGGCAGAGGTTAAATGGCTTGCTTAAAATCATACAGATAGTCTCTGATTTCACATTTGAATCCAGATCTTTCTGCTTCTAGTCCCAGCAATCTATACATTGCAATATTTAGCTGACTGTGATACACATGGAATGTTAAAACACTGAAGGAAGGTCTGTTGTGCACTGGGTAGATCCTTTATTGAAGATTTTTTGGGACATTATGAACAAGAAAGGACCTGGGCTAAAATCCCACATCTGACCCTAAAATCCCATCTCTGTGACCTTGGCCAAATCACATAATTTACCAGAGCCTCAATTTTCTCATCTGTAAAATAAGGAGGTTAGACTAGATGGTCTCCAAGGTCTCTTCCAGTTTTATTTAGGTCTATGATCTTATGAATCTTTTAAGATGAGGGACTTCTGAACCATGGGAAGGATGATCTACAACAATGAGACAGGAAATAGCATTTGCAGGCAATCCAAACCAATGCCACAAACTTAACCACTATTTCTCCTACAGTCCAGATGGAAACATTTCAAGATCCTAAGCCAAAAGCCTTGAAAATAATATGGTACCCTCAGATCTGCTTCCTCTCCAGCCTCTGCATCCAAGGGAGGAAGCCTTGGGGAGAAAGGTACTGCTATCCCTGATACCTCCAACACCAACTAATAATCAACTGTCATTGAAACAGTTCAAGAGTTCCAGAAATGGCAGATTCCATCCAGATCATTGGCTCCATTTCTAATCCAAGATCTTAAGCCATCCAATATGGAAATATCCATGATGAAGATACAAAACGGCCAGTGGCTCAGCCACTGGGGTAGAACTTATCTCCTTAGAAGTCACCGTTACTGAAGTTATGGAAAGAAAGTTTTTGTCACCAAAGTCATAAAATCATATCATAAAATGATTCAAGATCAGAAATAGATATGGTTTAATGGTGAAAGTGTCACTAAAGAAGATGGATTACCAACTATTTTGTTGTCCCACTATAAGGATCATGGGGCTTTTCTACCAATTTGATGCTAAAGCCTCCTCTCTCCCTATTAGAATGTGAGCCACAACTATATTGTTCTTCTTTTTGCATACAGTGCTTCATATCTAGTAAGGCCTTATAAACTTTTTCCTTCTTTCCTTCCTTCATTCACTCATTCATAAAATCACAGATTCACTAAAGAGCTAACATTTGAACCTGACCTGTGATCTCACAGGTGCAGTAAGACACTGCAAGATGAAACTCCTTCCATCAAGGAAAATCAAGCTGTTCTGCAACTTAGTCTTAGAGGAGGTTCCCTTCCAGTCCCAGTTAAAATTCCACCTTCTACAAGAAGTCTTTCCCAATCTTTTTTAATGCTAGTACCTTTGTTAATCATTTCCACTTTATCTTTTATATAGCTTTTTTGTACTTAGTTGTTCTCAATTCCTTGAAAATAAAAACCATCCTTTATGTGCCCAGACATTAGCATATAGTACCTGGCACATAGTCAATAAACAATTATTAAATGTCTACTAACAGAGAAACAGTCTTTCCTATGTCCATCATGCTACTTCTCACTGAAATTTAATCCTGCTAAATTCTGCCCATCTTCCCTTAGTCTTATGAAGGTATTTTACTATTTAAATTCTTTCAACTAATGAATTAGCTGCACCTTTCAATGCTATATCATTCATGAATTTAATCAGTATGTCTATTTCTTTTTTTTCCTCCCAGTTCATTATTCATTTCTTTTTTCTCCCAGTTCATTATTCCTGACCTGGCTTCTTTTTGCTCTCTCCATAACCTTGCCTATTTACTGCCCTTTTCTTGTAATGCTGCCATTTATACTCTGCCAGTTCTCCATCCTGGGTCACTACCACTTTCTGTCTGCTTTGTTTTTATTCTTGTGCTGCAAGATTGTGGCTGGGGGAATTAGTCTTGTCTATAATAGGTGCCTAATAAATATTGATAGACTCAAACTGTTTCTAATTTTTTGGGACCCATTCTTATGCCCTTTCTAGGAATCCTTCCTCCTAATGAGATGGAACATATAAGATTCTTTAGATCTCTTCCTCTAGCAGGAAAGCCAACTTGGAACTTTTAGAACATGAATGCTTTTATTAGGAACCATATATATAACTGGAAGTTAACTTAACTTATGTCATGGGTTCTTGTCTTCCCTGAAATTTTCCACTACTAAATACTCTTTTTTTTTTATAGCTTTTTATTTACAAGATATATGCATGGGTAATTTTTCAGCATTGGCAATTGCAAAACCTTTTGTTCCAACTTTTTCCCTCCTTCCCCCCATTTCTTCCCTCAGATGGTAGGTTGACCAATACATATTAAATACAATATATGTATATATGTCCAAACAGTTATTTTGCAGTACAAAAAGAATTGGACTTTGAAATAGTGTACAATTAGCCTGTGAAGGAAAAAAAAATGCAGTGGACAAAAATAGAGGGATTGGGAATTCTATGTAGTGGTTCATAGTCATCTCCCAGAGTTCTTTCCCTGGGTGTTGCTGGTTCAGTTCATTACTGCTCTATTGGAACTGATTTGGTTCATCTGATTGTTGAAGGGAGCCACGTCCATCAGAACTGATCATCATATAGTATTGTTGCTGAAGCATATAATGATCTTCTGGTCCTGCTCATTTCACTCAGCATCAGTTCATGGAAGTCTCTCCAGGCCTCTCTGAAATCATCCTGGTCATTTCTTACTGAACAATAATATTTCATAATATTCATATACCACAATTTATTCAGTCATTCTCCAATTGATGGGCATCCATTCAGTTCCCAGTTTCTGGCCACTACAAAGAGGGCTGCCACACACATTTTGGCACATACAAGTCCATTTCCCTTCTTTATGATCTCTTTGGGACATAAACCCAGTAGTAACACTGCTGGGTCAAAGGGTAGGCACAGTTTGATAACTTTTTGAGTGTAGTTCCAAATTGCTCTCCAGAATGGCTGGATACACTACTAACTACTCTTAACTATGCATGTTTGCTGCTATCAGGCATCGATCAACTGAAAACACTTCCTTCCAGTTCCTTGAAAAAGATAATTATCTCCCACCTTAGTGCCTCTGTCCTAGTGGTCTCTTATGCCTGACTGTTTTACTCTTTTTCTCTGCTCCCCCTCAAAGTTTTCCTGGCTTCTTTTTGAGCCCCCTTAAATACTACGTTCTTCAGGAAACCTTTCCTGGTTACTCCAGTTACTACTGAATTCCTCTTCAGATTACTTTTAGATGCTCTGTACATATCTTGTATAGATCTAAATATGTAGACATTGCTCTCCCCTTTGGAATATATATACTCTTTAAGAAAAGGGACTATTGATTATTTTGTTTTGCTTGTTTATTTTTGCCTTTACCAATTCCAATGATCTTGTGATTAAGAGAGCCATCTGCACCCAGAGAAAGGACTGTGGGCATTGAGTATGGAACATAACTTAATATTTTCACCTTTTTAAAAAATTGTTCTTAGCTTGCATTTTGTTTTCTCTCATTTTTTTCCCTTTTTATCCGATTTTTCTTGTTCACCATGATAATTGTAGAAGTATGTATAGAATAATTGCACATCTTTAACATATTGGATTACTTACCATCTAATCGAGGGGCTGCTTAGAACAGAAGAAAAAATTTTGGAACAAGGTGAATGTTAAAAATTATCTATGCATATGTTTTGAAAATAAGCAGCTTTAATTAAAAAATAAAGTACTTGAATCATCAAGCATAGCCACACACACACACACACACACACACACACACACACACACACAGCCTTTATTTGTATCCCCAGGGCTTAGCATAGTGCTTGGAACATAGCCTGGGGGAAAAATACATAGACTATTATTCTTAGAACTAATTCTTTAACACATTTCCAAGATATCTGGAACTAATTTGACTGGGAAACAATAATAATAAGCTTAGATACTGCATTAAGATTTATAAAACTGTTTGCAAATAATTATTGTATTTTATTCTTATAACTAAGAAATAGTTTCCTCATCTGTAAAATGTAATAAGAACTGAGGCAGAAAGTAGTTAAGTGATCTGATCAGAGTGACATATATAGTAAGGTTATTGGGCTAGCCTTACTGACCCCATGTTCACCATTCTATCCACTGAGCCAACTAATTAGGTAGAAGCAATTTGTAATTAATAATGATTTGCTAATGCAGTAAATGAAAATATTAAGCAGAGAAACTATGATGAGAATATCTGAAAGTCATTCCATGTTTACTGCTTCTTTTCATCTCTTCTGTGGCTTTCTGTCAAAAATACCCTTTTTTTTTTCTTTCCAGTCTTTGGTGAGATGACTTCCATCCCTTGTCAAGAACATGCCATTCTGTTATCATAAGTCACAGTGCAGGAAATAAAATCCAGCTCTTCAACACCATTTATGTAGCCAGCTGTTAACTTCACATGTCCTCCCTACTCTTCCAAAGTCATGACCTTCAGTTTGAAGGACTGATGAAAACACCATCTGTATTTCCAAGTTTTTTCAATAACCTACCCAGGACTTCAAAGTTGCTAGAGGTGAATTCCAAGTTTCTTTTAGTCATGTAGCCCACTCTCATGTGAATTAGAAGAGCATTGAAGTTTCAAAGCAGAATAATAGCCTTTTGACTAAGAAAAATTTGAGAATAAGTAATTACTACTACAAATTAAGTACAAGAAAGCAGAAAGTGAATGAAAATTTTTCTGATTTGAAATAGTCTTAAAGAATTATAAATAAGGAAAAGGGTGTTTGGTTTGATTTCAATAAGATCATCAATTCACTTTTACAAACCCAGGGGAGAAAAATAATGTAGAATAATGTTGGCCCTGGTGACTCTTTCCAATAGCTTTTTTTCTCAAAGAAAGGCCCATTATCCAATAAACTAGACAGCAAGTAGATGAATGGATCACATTTATTCATTCATTCATTCATTCAATCACTGGGAGGCAATATAGGCTAAATGACTTGTCCAGGATCACACAGCTAGTGTCTGAAGAGAGATTTGAACTCTTCTCCTGACTTCAGGGCCAGTTCTCTATCCATTGCACTACCTAGCTGTGTCCACATTAATTTTATTTTTGTTTTTGTTAAGTTTTCATTTAGTTTTTTCTCAAACTTTTGTATTGATATCTTTGGTTTTGACCCCACATTCGTTTTTGAAAAGGTTACTTCCTTCTCTACCTGGTGAGCTTTCCTTTGTACCAAAGATTAAAAAACAAAAAAATCAGTTCTGCAAACTTAATGGACACATTGACAGCATTTGACAAACTAGATAACATTTCATACCCATGATCCCAGTGAAGGGAAAGAAATATATTTTCTTATCTTTTCTCCCAAGCTAAGCTTGGTTTTCATAATTATACACCGTAGAGGCTGGAGGCAGGAAGGCTCATTATGCTGACTTCAAATCTGGCCTCAGATACTTACTACTTCTTGTGACCCTGGGCAAATCACTTTACCCTATTTGCTTCAGTTTCCTCATTTGTAAAATGAACTGGAGGAAGGAAATGACAAACCACTCCAGTGTCTCTACTAAGAAAACTCCGAATGGAGTCATGTAGAATCAGACATGGCTGAAAATAACAAAATTACAATCCTTGACCAAATAATGAAATCACAAATTGTTTAACCATATCTCTAATTGAGAGGCACCTGTTTTATTTTTGAACTGTTCACATTTAGAAAACATTTATCTTTCATTAGTGGGATATGAGATTGTTATCTGGATAATTCACATATATAGATTAACATTATTTCAAATACTAATATTAAAAAAAACATTCACAATGGAAATTTTTCTAAAATCAAATGCAATTCAACACATATTTACCTACTATATACAAGACAGGAGACTACAATTCAAGTTTATATTACACACTTAAGAAGTATAAATCTTTGCCTTCTTAGAATAGGATTCAACATAGATTCTAAGTTGAAAGGAAACCAACTTCAGTTCCCTCATTTCACAAATGAAGAAAATAATGTCCAAAAAGATTATGTCCAGTAGGTTTTCCAGACAGAGCCAAGATTCCAATTCTCCATCTTCAAATCCAACATTCTTTTTATTGACCCATGATGATAATCTAATATTCTTTAGTGATTGTGATTATCATTATAAGCATTCATTATTGCATTGTGCTCTTTTAAAGTTAAGTGGGAAAATGTAATATAATGAATGCTGGCTTGAGGTTAAAATTATGGATTCACCTCTTGTATAATATTAAGCAAAACACTTCATCTCCTATGACTTCCATTTTCTTATCTGGAAAATTACAAAATAGAACAAAACCAGTAATGATTCCTTTAAGCTCTGAAATTCTATGATTCTAAAGTGGTTAGAAAATTCAATAGGATGTTTCAGGTGAAACATAAGATAAGCTGTATTTCAATAGTCACCAAAGATCCAGAGTCTGGTGTTTTAGAGTCAGAAAACCAATTTTTCAGGCCAAACGAAATAAAATTATTGGGGAAGGAGCCGATTTATATTAAACCAGGACTTCATAACCTTCAGTCTATGAATTTGTCTTTTTAATGTTTTGATAACAATATTTGGATAGAATTTGTTTCTCTTACAATCTACACATTTTATTTTATACTCTTATAAACATTATTCTGAGAAGGGATTAATGGGTTTTTCCCATCTGCCAATGATGCTTATAGCATAAAAAAGTGAGAATACCTTTAATTATACAAACTTTTGAGATACTATTTGATAAAGCATAATACAACAAATTAATTTACAATCTATAATTTAGCTAATTAAAATTCCAGGACCAATTACTTCAATAGGGCTCTTCCTCCAGATAATAGAAAAAAATAAACCAGAAAACCAAATGTGAAATCAAAAAGTTTCCTGGTTAGCAGACTTAGAGGAAAGAAAAGTAGAACTAGAGAGAGTTGACTCAAGTGAAGTTCTATTGATGAACTTACCTTCTCCACTATAGGGATAGTGCTGTGTAAAGTCTGGAATGCAGTTTTCTAAAACAGCACTGTCTCTAACCCATGGTGCCAGAGACCTAGATACGGAAATGGATCAAGGATACAATTGGTCAATCAATCAATATTTATTAATCTTGTACTAATACCTATTATATCTAGACAGTAACAAGCATTCAGAGTCCAGACCATGGAGCTTCAGTGGGCTCCAGTTCACTTCCCCCTCCTGAAGACACAACTTTTCACTCTTTTTGGGGGGTGAGCATCACTTGCCCCCTCCTCTGGTGCTTCTATGCTCTCTACCTTTGCCTCTCCCCAACCCCTTCCCGCCTCCATCCAAATCTAGTCTCAGATTCTTGTTGTGTTATCTGGGACAAGTCACTTAACCCTGTTTGCCTCAATTTTCTTATTTGCAAAATGGGCTGGAGAAGGAAATTGCAAACTTCTCCAGTTTGTTTACCAACAAAAACCCCAAATGGGGTCACAGACATGACTGAAAGGACTGAACAACAAATCCCCTATTATGTAACAAGCGCTGTATTAAGCACTGGAGGATTAAAAAAAAAAAAAGGCAAAGGACAGTTCCTGCCCTTAAAGAGCTTACAATCCAATGGAATAGATGATTATAACCATTTGAAAATTCCCTTCAATGCTGCTGATTTCAGCCTATCGCTACATCCAACTTATTAGACTCTTATCCATGCTCAGTGTCAATTTTTTCACTATCAATAAAATCATTATTTTGTTTTTGCATCTCTACAATCTTTTGTGCCTTATCTTAGAAAGGAGCTTGGGGCACCAAAGAGTTAAATGATCTGCCTGGTATCACATAACCAGTAAGTATTAGAAGAGGAACATGAACTTTGATCTCCCTGGCTCAGAGGTCAACTTGCTACTACAACACCCTGTCTCTCAGGTATCTGATACCAGTTGTGCTGCTATTGGTGAGTTTGCACTGACTCTAATATGCCTGCCCTGCTCATGACTGACATCATTCACTTTCTAGATGCTGCACCAGCCTAAAGGATTCAGTCTCTGGCCAAAGAGTAGATTTTTCCCTCTATGGAATAATAGTTTTCCCACAACTGTCCATAACTAATTGCCTATGAACAAATCATTGTAGTTGAATTTTTTTCATTTATTTATATACTTGCAAAAAATGACTCCTCTTTATATTTTATTCATTTATTCTAAAAGTATTTACTGAGTACAATAGATTGTGTTAGAGATATAGTAGATAGAATGCCAGGTTGGAGTCTGGAAGACTCATCTTCATGAATTCAAATGCAGAATTAGGCATTTTCTATCTATGTGCCCCGAGCACTTAACTTGTTTGCCTCAGTTCTTCATCTGTACAATGACCTGGAGAAGGAAATGGCAAAGCACTCAGTATCTTTGCCAAGAAAATTCTAAATGGGTCACAAAGAATCAGGCACAACTGAAATAACTAAACAATTCAACAACAAAAGCATTTATTAGGTACCAATTATCACTAGACACTATACTAGATACTTGTAACAAAGATAAAAACAAAAATAATCCCTTCCCTCGAGGAACTCACATTTTCCTGGGGAGGGTGGGAGTGAGGGAACAACAAGGATGCAGATAAGCAAACATGAATATATTCAAAGTAAATACAAATAGGGCAGGTATTTTGTCCATGTAGTTTATGTTTATGTTCACTTATGATGTCTATATGAAACTAATAAGAAGTTTTGATATTTCTCTCTGGATCTTTCATATACTTCAAGAAAGAATTTGATTCCAACTTGAAGGTTAGCCCATCCTATTCTCCCCAGAGAGGAAGCTATCATATTAAAGTTATATATACATATCTCTATCTATCTATCTATATGTTCCCCTAAACATTTCTAATTTAATGGAATGACTTTTTGTGTCTTAGATTTGAGCTTCTTTTCTGGATATATCACTTATAGAAGAAAGATACTCCCGGCTTATATCTGTCCCTTCCCACAAAATGCTAATTACACACACACACACACACACACACACACACACACACACACACATCCCACAAATAGTTAATGTTATATATACTCATTTATCTAAGCAGATATAAAACAGGAGAAGTTAAAAAAAAGAATATATCAGAAAGGAGCTCTTCCATTAGAATTAAGATATCTCAGCTCACCTAAGAGGGTCCTTGGTCTTAACTAAAGGGAAATTTTTCCAAAGTTTCTAGAGAGGCTATTTTCTGGCTCTTCAGATATGGCAGCAACTTCTGGATCAAGCTAGAAATCAGGGATATGTTGAGGAACCATTTTTTCTTTATATGGTTATTTTCCAAAGTCTCTTCTCTAGGTTCCTAATGTCTCTCCCCAAGGATGTGTATCCTGTCTCTCAAAACAGGAAGGAAAATAATGTCTCCCTTTTTAAGATCTAAGGCCATCTCCAAACCTCAGACAGGCCTACTTTATTGAGTCATCCTTCTCTCCAACAAGGAGAGTCTCATTCAAATGTTCCAGACTAGAGACCTGGGTTATGCAAAGAAACACAAGGGAAGGACAGAAATATCTCTTGTAGGTGGTGGTACTCAGAGTGAACTTTGAATGGAGTTAAAATCTAAGAGCAAGTGGGAAGAAAAAGCATCTGGACTTGATCAATGCCTGAATTGAAGTGATTTCATTTTAGGATAGGGGAAACTTACCCCATGTCAAGACAAGAAGAGAAAAGATAGAGTATTGTATATGGGGAAAGACAGGTAAGTCAGAGGGTCTAGAATATAGATTATGAAAGAATTCAGATTCAAAAAACAATCCATAATATACAAAATGCACTAAATGTAAAAATTGAATACCAAAAATGTACTTTTCAATAAATGCTTTAGGTTGATAACTAACTAGTATATATTACAACTTATTTTGTCCCCATGATCAATGAGAAAAGTCCTGCTATTAAAGGAAAAATATGACATTGAAAATCACTTATTTTCTAAATAAGACTTGGAGTCATTTTCATATTTCACAATGATCTATCCCTTTGAAACAAAACTATTTCTCTACATGGCTATGAGCTATTGCTTTTACAGCTGTTGCTGCCACCCCATCCCATAAAAGCTGATTGAAGCTACCACAAAATGTGGGGGCTCAGCAGCTGTTCCAGTGTCCCCTAGAAAAACATCATAAGATCCATCCTGTTTTCAAGAGGTCTTACATATAGAACTTTTGGAATGAAATAATTTCACACCCATTACTTAAAACAATCTTCTTCAATTAGCCATTGAATCCACAAGTATTTCTTAAGTATTTACTCTGCTCCGTCTATCACTGGATATATAAAAAGACCCTCTCTCATACTCCATGACATGGTAAATTAAAGTAAGATAAAATCTAATGTAATTAAATTCAAACCAACAAGTATTTATTAAATGCCTACTGTGTGTCACACTCTGGAGATTTGGGTCAGGACTTGTATTAGATACTAGGGATTCAAACATAAAAATAATAATGTCCCTGTTCTCAGGAAATTTACACTTTACTAAGGGAAGGATGGGGAATAAGGGAAGGAAGCAAACATTTATTAAGCATCTACTATAGGCCAGGCACTGTGCAAAGTGTCTTACAAATATTTCATTCCCTTATCCATAACAAGGTAATTATTATTATTCCTATTTTACAGATGAGGAAACTAAGGCATATAATGACCAGACCAGTGTCACATAGCCAGTATCTGAAGCCAGATTTGAGCTTATCTTTTGACTCCACACTTAGTATTCTATCTATTACAAATTCCAAGTCCTTTACAAATATTTCATTTGATTGTCACATATGTCCTGAGAGATAGGGTTATAAATGAAGAGGAAGGTTATAAATGTGAAGAAACTTGGGCATAGAGTGATTGGTTCAGCTAGTAAGCATCTGAGGCCAAATTTGAACTCCAAATCCAGTACTCTATCTACTACATCACAAAGCTGCCAATAAACAAAATTATATATATATATATATACACACACACACACATATATGTTATATTATTATTATATATTATTATATTATTGTATATTATATATCACATACACACACAACACTTGTCTATGTGTATACAAATTAGAAAGCCCTTACCTTTAAGTATATTTTACAAGGTTAGTGAACAAAAGAAAGCACTTACTATATGCTAGACATCTATATATGTATGTGCATATCTATAAAATATGCATACATACATATATATATATATACCCATATATACATAATACAATAAAAGTAATTTCCAAAACTCCTATAGTTTATTGGAGAGACATTAACAATTGAGGGACTGAAGAAAGGCTTCTTAATGAAGTAGTATTTTAGCATCACAGGAGGAGTTAGAGATTCCAAGAGAGGAAAAATATATTAGGCATGGGGTACAGCCTCTACAAGAGCATGGAGGCTAGAGATAAAATGCTGCATACAGGGGACAGGAAGAAATTCATATTGGTCAGATTATAGTGTGTATGAAAAAGAACAAAGGCTGGGAAGACAAACAGGAGTTAGATTTTCCTTTGGCAAAACACCAGCTTTGATGTGGTCCCCACCAAACTGTGATATTTAATCTGTTTCTAAGCTCTCTGAATAAACTAGATCGAATGGCTTGCCATCTGGTGATGGATGCCATTGTGAGCTGCTTCACAGAGCATGGCATTTAGCGGGTCCTTATTCCAAGGACTATGTTTTCATCAGGTTTTGTTTTAGTGACAATCAACTATAAATGTTCAATTTGTGACCTGAGCCCACATACTAATGATTCAAAATAATGAAAGACACCCACCAGAGAACTAATATAAAAAATATTTTAAGCGTCTATTGAATAAGCCTGTAATTTTCTAGTTTTAAAGAATTAAAGCTACCATCTCTTTGCTTTGATTATCAGGCACAGAGTTAAACTTTAATTCCTATTTGCAGTACTTTAGTTAAACTTTCTGTTTTCCCTTCAGCTCCACATCCCCCTCCCTTTACTCCTCAAAGGCTTTCCTTTAGAGGTCAGTGCCAGGATTTAGTTCTGCCTAAGATTGAGTTTCTGCCTCTAAGCTAGGAAACTCTATAAGTCTTTCCTTCACTGTGGAAAAAAATATTTCACGGGTGTTAATTGGCAGAAGTTAAATCACTTCATTCCCTTAGATCATAATTATATGAATTGCAGAAGTGTTCATTTAATTACACTTAAACACTTAACTGAAATACAGTATGCCTCTAGTTTCTAGGGTCACAAACCTACTCAGTGTCAATGATCCCGATGTATTTTCTGGTCACTGCCCACATTTATAAACTGCTTGCTGCTAGGGCAGCAACCACTGATACATGAAGCATCATAGATGCCTTCAAGCATTACCTGAATCAAGGAGACAGCACAGGTGAGCAGGTTGGAGGGGGTGGGGGGAGGTAGGGAGTGGCAGCTGTTGTCAGTTGCTTAAATGAGGCCCCTGGTCTCCTTTCCACTGTGGGGCCATCAGCAACGTAATAATTGCCAACAGAACTTCTGGCTGATGTTTCTAAAATTTTAAATTGTGATTGTAAACCTGGTGGTCTTCAGATAGTGAGATTTAGCAGAGAAGGCTAGACTCAGAGTTAAGAGACATGAGTTCAAAATTCAGCTTTATAAAAAACATTTCACAGTCCATTCTGTAAGCCTCTGTTTTCTCATATGTAGATTGGGGATCGTAAAATTTGTCTTATTACCTCACTATTATTGTAAGAAAAATGCCTTGATGATCTGAACACACTATATAAGGATGTTCCTTATGTTGTGTTGTTATTTCATTTCATAAACATTCATTTAACCAATAGTCTGGAAGGCTGGACCCCCCAGAACACTGTAGGCAACATTTCCCCTCAGGGTGCTAGGGATAATGCCAAGAGGCTAAAGGTTGTCTTTCTAATACTGATGCTCTTGAGCCCTCATCTGATATATTCTACCAATATCATGGATCACAATATATAGCTAATATTCTTTAGTCAATTATCACTAACTTTTGCAAAGTGGCATTTTCTGAGAGAATACAGTAAAGACCAAAAAACAACATTCCAGGACAGGAACACTCTTCTCTTTACTATTTTAATCCCTGAGGAGAGTGGGCTCAAATGCAGAATGGTTGTGACAAAATAGTCTCCCTAACAAGTTCCTACTTTGCTTTCTGGACAAACTAGAACAATTAATGTCTGGATAGTGTAAAGCAGGGCTTCTTAAAATTTTTTATATGACCCCTTTTCACCCAAGAACTTTTTATGCCACCCAGGTATAAAAGTCAAACATTTACTGATAATAAATAATAAAGAAATTAATTTTAAAACAATTCTTTGGTATACATACAATTTTATCATTTATTAAAGATGAAAGCAAATTTGCATACTAATGAAATAGATATATATGTTTATTTTTTCATATGAAATTAAGTCTTGGAGCAATATTTGATACCTTTTACTGTTGCCAACTTTTTTTTCTCAACTCCCACATTCAATTACACAATCCCATCACTTTCCATTGTTTAAGAAGCTTTGGGGTAGAGCAGGTAACTCCTTGAGGCTGACTCCTCACTGGATTTAATTACTGCTGCTACTAAGCTCCAAACACTAAAGGGACATGCCTCTTCTAACTTTATGAAGCTCCAAAGACTGTAACCTGGTTAATTCTGATTCCAATACCAACTTAAAATATAGAAAGAAAGAAACACAATAGAAATAAGAAAAAAAAATGGTGCTCTATGTAGATCAATAAGACACTATTGCCTCTATGTCTACCCCTTTCCTGAAGGTCAATAGGATTTCTTCTTCCTCCTCATTTGAAATCTATCAAAAAAAAAAAAAAAAGATTCCCATTGCTCAAACTTTTTGTATGCAAGCATTAAAAGACTTCATCCTAAAGTAAGCCAACAAGAATTTTTAGGTTAGAATCTGAATTCATATATACACATATATACACACACACACACATATATATATGTATATATATACATGTGTGTGTATATATATACATATATGCATATATGTATATATATAAAATTGCATTTCAACATAATTAGTTCTTTTTATAACTCTCTGCCTTTAAAAATATTATTCTGAGAAGAGATCCATAAGGTTCACCAGGCTACCTAAGGGAGTGATTGTACAAAACTATGTTAAAAATCATTGTTATAAAGTTATTTTGCATATTCTAAGGCAGAAAGGAAAAGGCATTTCTGAAAGCAGGCTCACCAAACTCTTACATGGTGGGCCATCAATGACCATGCCTTCCATTAAGTAATTGTTCAATCATTTTTTGATTGAATTTGGCTCTTCATGGCCCCCAGATATCATTTCCTTCTCCATCTTACTTTACACATGAGAAAACTAAGATAAACAGGATTAAGTGACTTAACCAGATTCACACAATCTGAGACCAGATTTGAACTCAGGAAGCGACATTTTACTAACTCCAGGTCTAGCATTGCAACATCTAGCTGCCCATATTTCTCCTTAAATTATTGTTATTTTTGAAGAGATAGCAAGAAATTTAGTTGAGACCTCTTTTTGGTAAAACAATGTGTCTCTTGAGGGACAGACAGAATTATCCTGGCATTCTTGAGTAGTTTTTTTTGTGCCTTTGTATTGTCTTACCATAGTCTATTTACCAACTACACAGAGTATTGTTTTGTATTAATTCTATGGTTGATATTCCTCATTTTGAACCACTAATATTCTATTTGCATACAAGATATATATTCAATATGCCAACAGATAGTCAAAATAACAGCTAAAGCATCAAAATATCCTAGAGAAATAGGAGATAGCATGAGGACCAAATCACCATCAGCCCTCTGACCTCCATTTCTCCTTCAGAGGCTGATGAAATCAGTTCAGGACTTGTGCTCAAGACTGAGACCAATCATTGCACTGCTCCCCCAGACCCAGCCCACTATCCTTGCCTCTATGCCATCCCCCATTGTTCAGGAGAGCAACTTTTAAGGAGACCCAACCAAGCACATGCTTTCATGTGCACCATTAATTACCACCTGCTCAGCAACCACAGCTACCAAAGAACTAAGGAGGGAAAAGTTTTCTTCACTGAAGTCCTTGGCACTGGCAAATGATTCAACATCAGAAACATAGCATTTTATCAGTGAAAATGACAATTAAGAGCATTGCTAAGGACCATGGTTATTTCTACCCAATTCATTGCTGAAACCTTCTCCTATAAGTATTATCTCCTCCATTTGAAAGGGAACTCTTCTGGAAGAAACCTTGTAGATCCTAAAGTCTGATTTTTATATTTTACAGATGAGGAAACTAAAGTCCAGGAATAGTGAGTTGCACTGAGACACACAAATAGTCTCAGAATCCAAATTTGAACTCAAAATCTCAAGCTCCATGCCCATGCTATTTCCACTGCCTCTTGTGACATATAGTAAATTCCTAATAAATGCTTTTTCATTCACCCCTCTAATGATTCAGATTAAGAATTGAATATTTACATTGGACAGTTGGTAAAGAAAAAATGACTAAAACAGATTCCTCTGGGGATTATCCTAGTAAAGACCATATTTTGTCAGAAACATCACAAAGAGATCACTGAATGGCAGTCCCTGGATTATTCTTACTTTCCCTGTATAATATACAAATGAGTGAATATCAGAGTTTGTGTGTGCATTTGAGGAAGTCTAAGGCATTGGGCTATGAGAATAATATGGGAAGACTTAGGCATAGGAAGTCCTGAAGCTGAGGCAATGAGGATGACTCTGTTAAAAGGTCAATGTCACCTGCATTATTGACAATATTTTGAGTTGTGTTTTCTCTTAAGAGTACCTGTCAGAGCCCTGCCTGAAAGACTCTTGTAGTTAGAGGTCACAGGAGTCTCACAATCAGCAGTTCTGGGAAATACATCCTTCCTGATGCTGTAATTTGAGAGGTGAAGTGGGGAAATGCTCAATACAGAATGTGGGAGGATGGAAGAACCAAAATTGAGAAATCTGTTTTGACTGGTTAGTCTAACAAATAAATGACTAAATAATCAGCTTCTAAAAATGTCACTCATTTCAGGAGGGTTGGGGACAGTTGCCAGGAGGCTAATTGCTGACTAGTCATAATCTTGCTGCCCTCTGGATTCACCAAATGTAGAATCCGGTCATTTTTATGCTTGCGTATGCCTGAGTGACCATGTTGTAAACCAGACCTTCATTGACCTAATTCTGCAGGTGCAGCATATCAACCCTGATCAATGCTGGGGATGGCAGCTGGGCTTTGAATGATGTGTAAGCCCTTCTGTAGCCTTTGAAATACCATGTTGAGACAAAGGGAGGGCTTATTTTTATCTTTCCCATTTCCTGCTGCTAGTTTAATTTTGTCCCAATAGGATGACATTTGGAAGGCTGCCAAAGCTGCAGTAGACAGCTCTTGACTGCTGAGGGTGGAAACCTTGTGTTTGATTAAATGCTGAAAAATAATTATATTTGATCTGCACATCCAAATATTTACATGGGAGTAGGCTGAGGAGCTAGAATGGATAAAACAGCCTTCCCAGCTTTGTTTTGCCTTGTTGAGGGGTGGATGGGTGACTCTGCCCTACAAAGGAGTGTTTTCAGTTACCCAAGCGATGGGACCATATGGAATTCAGTTGTTTACAATGCAAAGACATTGAAGATGTCCTGGGGGAAGTCTGTTCCATTCACTTTAGTTCTCTTCAATTAAGTTTAGCTGGATTTACCTAATTTTACAGAGGATCATAGGCATTTGATAAGCACCAAATAAATACTTTTCCCTTCTTTCTTTGGTTCGGATCAGAAAGTACAATTTTACACTGGAAACAATTTTTTTAAAAAGATGAAAAAACAGTTATTAAATGTATTGTATGTGCCAGACACTGTAGACACAAAGGCAATAGGCAGTCCCTGCCCTCAAGGAGCTCACATTTAATGGATATTCAGAAAGAAAAAAGAGGAGATAATCCTATGTCCAGCAAAATGTCTATTCTTGACCTGTCATCATACTAAAGGTTCGTTAAATGTATAATTTATTATTAATTTATTAAGTGCTTAATTCATAAAAAGTACTGTATATGGCACTATTATAAAGATAAAAATAAAACTGCTCCTTGCCCCAAATAACACATGTTCCAGTGAGTGACTAGGCCCTACTCAAATAAGCCTAATGCTTAGAAAATGGAGGCATGTGAGAATAACTAGAAAAAGCTTCACAAAAAAGGCGTTGGAGGCATAATTCTACCTCTAGTACCCTTTCCAGTCAGGTATGATATCGGGAGGTAACGAGGTCATTGAACATGCGACGATGAACACTTAACAAGGAAGGAAGTTTTACTTTGCCCTAACATTGTAAAAAGATACAAAAGATACGTTGGCTGGCACTTAGCTTTTCTGCATTGGCTCCTTTCTTCTCTCATCATAAACACTATCTGGTCAATAAGTCATCAGGATTTAGCTGTTCAAGTTGAATCAGATTCTGACCAAGTCAGAGAGGCCCTAAACAGACAAAGCTGGGACCTTTTATCCTCTCAACATGGAAGTTACGTCATGGAAACTGGGACCACTCAGGTTGCCTCTGGGAAGGAAGATGGGGTTGCTGGGGAACTGGGATTATCAAAACAGCTGAGATTATCAGGGAAATTGAGAGACTAACAGAAGTGTTAGGAAATCCCACAGAAGGTAGCGCCTGTGCTGAGCTTGAAAGGAAATCAAAGATTCTGACAGATGAACAGAACATACGCTGGTAATAGGTGAGAAAAGAAATTTTTAGTCCAGTTTGACTGGAACATGAAGTTCATAAAGGGAATAAGATTTGAAGCTAAATGGGAGGCAGTCTACCAAGAATTTTAAATGCTTGATTAATTTCAATCTTTTTCCAGAGTCCGATCTTAAAAAGGCAGGTAGGTTACATGTGTTCTTTTATTACTCTCGTCTTAAGCATACAGCCATGCATGGAAATAAGAGTTACAACTAAGCTTGAAGTGGGCTTAAGCACCAGGGGTTATAAAGATAAAAATCACATGTCAGAGGGTGGGATCATCACCACTGTGTGATCTGATTAGATTTGGCCATTGATGCCCTAGTCTGAGCTATTTCTCATAAATTGTTTTGTAACCCAATCTGTTTCTGCTGTTGAGCTAGGGGGTCAACATGAGCCAATCGGAGTTGATTCTGTAGCATGGCAGAGGGAATTCCAAGTTCAAAAAGCAAACACAGTAAAGTATTTCTGATATATCCAGCCTAAATTTGCCTCCTGCATGGTTGATTCTGATTCCTAGCTCATTCTGGCCTCTTCTGGATAGGAGGGGAGCTCAAGCAAATCAGGGTGGTTGGTAAAGTCATTAGTCATTCCATTTCCACACTAAAGACTTCATTTTATCCTTTAGGCAATGGGGAGATCATCAATCTGGAGTTATTAGTGACTATATCAGTGACTATATACGTTATCTAGTCCATCCCCCTCAGTAGATAGTCAAAGAAACTGATGCAGTGATGTACTGATAATTGTTCAACAAAAGGCTATATGAGAAATGTATGCTCAACAAATTTTAAAATTTATTCTGAATTATTAAAATTTTCTCTATCATTTTATTGTCTAGGATTTTTTAAATGATAAATTAGCCCTAATTTGTAGCACTTTCTGATTTCTGAGAAATGAATACTCATATAGAAAATCTGTCAGCTCAAGATTAGCATTAGCAGACCCCTGAAACTCAAACCCATATAAATTAAATGAACTGTATAAGGTCACACAGTTAATTGGACAAGGAATAATACAGTCAGATCTCTGCTGTAAAAAGCTTATTTGGAGAGATGTATGAAAGGTAGACTGCAGAAGGAAGAGATTGGAAGAAAAAAAAATTAATCAGAAGGTTCTCAGCATTACTAATTCTTTCCAACCCTGTTATATGATGGCCACCACACAGAAGGATAGAGTTCTTATATACTGCCTTTCCTCATCTAAAAAGAAAAGGAAATTGTATCATGCTGGGAATTTTTTCCTATCCCTTAAAACAAAATAAAATTAAAAAGCCATTTGACAAATAACTAATAGTCAATAAGCATGTGGCCAAAAACAAAAACAAGCAGCATAAGTCTGATATTTGGAGTTAGAACTGGATTTCCTGGCTTTACCCATGGGAATCTCTTGGGGAAATCTCTTAACTTCACCAGGTCTCAGTTTCCTTATTACATTTTTACTTACTGTAAAATGAAGGGATTAACCAAAAGACTTCTAAGGTTCCTTCCAGTTTTACATATATAATCTTGTGATCCAAAACCAACAACAGCCAAGCCTGAAATCATTTATGAATTGAGAATAATTTTCAATCTAGTTGAGACTGAAATTATAGTATGTGTGTGATTGGGTTTTTAGACTTGCAGATTCTTATGATAATATTTTTATTCTGGAGAAGATGTTGCCTGCAAAGGTAAACAGATCTAAGTTATTCTGATGGGTAAGTTATAATGAATGGGAGAGGGCTCAAAAAGAGAGGATTATGAGAAAGCCCTTAGAGAAAACACAGGCAGAAAACATGAATAATGATTAAACAAAAGAGAGAGTCCTCTCTTGGCCTTTTGTTACCAATTCTGTTCAATAAAAGAATTCCAATCAGAAATTTTGTAGAGTCTGGGAAAATGCTGAGTTGGGGATTTGAGTGGTTGTGTAGGAAACTTTTTATCTAAAAATAAGGGGAAATCTATGGTCTGGAACCCCCCAAAATCTGACTTTATTAATAATAATACTAGCTAACATATACATATATGTAGTACTTTAACATTTGCAAAACAATTTGTATCCATTATCTCATTTGATCGTCACCAGAGCCTTGTAGGTATTATTATCCCTAGTTTACAACTAAGGAAAGGAAAGCTGGGAGAAGAAGGCTCATACAGCCAAAAAAAAAAGCAATGGTAGGATTTGATATTTTTAGTAGAACTTTATTCACTACACTAGTGAAAGTAATTCTATATATCCAGCAGAACACAAATAGAGGAACATATATGAACCTATAAATGTATACTTTATCCTCTTGCTTTTATTTTTAAAAGTATTTAATAAATTCAATACATTATTTCTAAAATTGTCCTGTTTGTATTTCCTTCTGAACATTTATATATATTATATATATATACATATATATGTGTGTGTGTATTTATATACATATTTATGTATATCTATATGTTGCAGTTTGAAAAATGAGTCAATGCCTCCCCCCCTGTTTTTTGCATCACCATTATTAGCCTTTCTTCACAATTAAAAAAGGAGAGGAGGGAAATATCTTGTAACAAACACACAAAACAAATTTGCACAATGGCCATGTCCAAAATCTATTTCTTTATGCACTGGAGTCTGTCACCTCTGTGTCAGAGAGTAGGTGCGTAACATGCTTCATCACTGGTCTTTTTGGAGATTGTAATGGGTCATAGATTTGATCAGTTGTCTTAAGTCTTTCAAAGAGAGTTTTCCTTTATATTATCATTAGGTATTTTCCTGGCTCTGTCCACTTTATAGGTTAGTTCCTATTAACTTGTTGCTGTTTATTCAATTATTTCAGTCATGTCTGATTCCTCATGGCCCCTTTTGAAGGTTTTCTTGGCAAAGATACTCAAGTAGTTAGCCATTTCCTTCATTTTACAGATGAGGAAACTGAGGCAAAGAGACTTTCCCAGGCCTATATAACCAGTAAGTGTCTGAGGCCAGAGTTACACTTATAAAGAAGTCTTCCTGACTCCAGGACTGGTGTTCTATCTATTGTGCCGCTTAGCTGCCCCTCCAACCACCTAGGATTCTTTAAAATTGTTGCCTTTGAGATTTTTGGCAACACAATGATATTCCATTGTTTTCATAGATTTGTTGGTAGTTTTCTTCTTCTTTCACCCTTGTTTCTCCTTTCTCAGGATAACCTTTTGGGAAATTAAATGTAACAAAGCTTTCCTCCCATTCTCTGATGAAATCTGATTGCTGGGTGTGATTGTAGCATGGTGTGGTAGTTCAATGAATGAAATGAACCTAGATATTTTATGTTGTGGTATAGGACATTATTAGTTAACTCAATTGCCCTGTAAATAAGACACAGTTTGTTGCTAATCAGTATGGGGGGAAAAATGACTGGATACAAGATAGAAGTAACTGTAACAATTTACGAGGCTCTAAAGTAAGTGGTTTCCATCTGGATTATGGGGGCATGAAAAGAGTGAATCCTGAGGCTCATGCTTTGAGCTCTTCAAGTATTTATGATTTTCAATTCATCTGTTTTCTCAACTTACCACATTAGCCTTTGGAAAACAATTAAGAAAGTCCCAGCAGATACAGATTTCTTATTAGCAATTCTGAACTCCAGGAGTCTCCAAATAGAAGAACCTAACACTGGAGACAAAATTTGGATGTGTGTGTGTATGTATGTGTACAAGTGTGTCTATATCATTCCCCTTCAGAATGAGAGTGTTTTCGTTGATTGTAGTTTGGGTTCCATAGCTCACATTGCACAGAACCTTACTCACAACAATCCCGAGAGGTAGGTAGAGTTACAAGTTGGACGGAGCAACTGGATTTTTCCCCTGGGTCCCAAAATTTACAGGGTATTGACAATACTTAGATACCTTCAGTGGCATCGAAACAATTGAATCTAACACCAAATTAGCAAGAATAATTCATTCAAATAGGAAGTCATCAGACAGTGTACATTTGCATCTTCTGATGCATCCTAGGGGAATTCTACATCCCTTACTTCAATAGTTTCCTCTTACCCTGTGTTTCAAGCCTTCCTCCACCTTTTCAAATAAGTTTACCTTAAAAGGTAATTTGAGAATACTTTCTATACTGCTTGTTTCAGTCATGTTTTGTAAAGTTTGTTTTAGGCTCTAAATTCAAGCATTGTATGCCTTTTCATTTTTAAAATGAGGTTCAAAGAAATTAATGACTTGGTCAAGATTCACATAGCAAATGACTCAGCCAAATCTAGGGTCTTGAACTTCTGATTTTAACTCCAATAGGCTCCCTCCTATACTACACTGTCCATCATCTCTATTGTTCCTTAGTTACAGTGTTGGCCAACGAGGTATCAGGGAAAAATGGTATTTGCCTGACATTTTCTTAAATCAAATTTTATTGATTTGCAGGGGTTTATATTTCCCAATGTATTGTTCAAGCTCTCCTCTCAGAAAACCAAACACCAGAATAAAGACTTTAAAAAAAGAGAGATTTGGTAAAACTAGTTAACGTGTGTGTATAAAGTCTGACGTTATATGCAATGTTCTATATTCATAGTCTCCCATCTCTGCAAAGAAAGAATGGGAAAAGATCTTTTTATTGTTTTAAGAGCAAAAGTTGAACTTGACTCTAATAAAGCTCCATTGTATCTTTTCCAACCAAAATACATACAAAATTATTTTATATGTTCGGCTTAGTCAATTCACTTCTTGACCAGAATGACAATTATGAAACTGAAGTGCCAGAGGAGACCTACAGGGGTCATTCAGCCTCATTCTGCCCCTAACACTCATTCTCCTTTTAATTATATGTGTCAAGCAGCCGCTGGCCATCATGGACTGTTATCTAGCTATTAAATCAAGCCTTGGAGCATCTCATTTTATGTTGGAGTTTGCAGTGATGAAGCAAAAAATATTTCAATGAGATCTTCCAGACTCAGAGATTTTTAACTAGAAGGAGAATATATCTAATTCAACCATTTCTTTTGATAGTTGAGGAAACTGAAGTCATACCAGTATTAACTAATAGGGATGAGAAACTCATGTTATTCATTAGGGGAAATGCTATATCAGGGGCTCCAATTATTAGTGGCACTAGTCAGTTACCAAAGCCTCCGATCATAATAGGCATTACTATGAAGAAAATTATTATGAAGGCATGGGCTGTAATGATTACGTTGTAGATTTGATCATCGCCGATTAGAGTTCCAGGTTGGCCAAGCTCTGCTCAGATGAATCCAGCTCCTACTCTGATTCCAAAGCCAGAAAATCTTCCAGTGTATGAAATCTGCCTCCAGGATCCATTGTTCAGTTTTTGTCTTTAGAAGCAGAGCCACAAACAGTATGATGTTCATGCCTTCTAGTTGGGGAGAATTCTTTTTGCAAATGGTTCATAGTTTTATCCTCTCTTAAACTTCCCTCACCCAGACTTAGGGCTAACTTTTTTTCCATTTTCTTCATGCAATGAATTCTATAGCCCTCAGAGAATTGGTAGATTAAGAGCTGTCTCAGCTTTTAAGGGAGGTCCTCACCTCAGATCCTTGCCCTTAGATGGTCTTTTAGACTGGGAATTTTTCCAGGCTCTGAATTAATGAGCTTCCCCAGTTTTTTTTAGCCTTCCCTTTGGAACTCTTTCCCTTTTCCTTTCTTCTTCTTCCTTTCTCTGTATCCATCACTTTAACCCTAATATATTTATAAATCATATATATTCACTAGTTACTATTAAATTTTCATTGTTTTACTCAATTTTTTTCCCTTCTATTTTCTATTCCTATTTATGGGCCTTGTTCTTTTCTGTCTTTCCTGATCTAATTCACATACTAATCTGGATCCAGGATAGCTTGGAACGAAAACCAAATGCAAATGAGTACAAAAGAGCAGCCAGAATAAACATGATCTGAAGGAGTCATATTTTTAAGTCTGTGAATATATTTGAGGGGTCCCCACCCCAGCTCCAAGTGAATTCTGGGGTCTGCCATCAGAAACACAATAGAAGGAAAAATGATCCTTGTTTTCATCCTTTGAAGTTAAAAACTGAACATTGGCTATGAGGTCTCCTACCCTCCTCATCTTGAGTCTCAGCTTTTTCAGCACTGCTTTTGTCAGGCCAGAAGACCTTTACTTCCATTCTACTCTCCTTCCCTCTGCCTTTTTCCCTCCTGGCCTCTTCTGACTCCCAATAACCTATAGCAATACAATTTTCTTTCAAGACCCTGGCCTACCAGAACCATTTTAAAATGTCCTTAGCATCTTTGAAAGGTACTGGTTTCCATTTCACTTTAGCAATGGGTATAAAAACTGCCCAAGAGAAACCCAGGCAATCATGAGAAAGCCCACTTTGATAGCCAAAATGAATCAGTATTGAAGCTTTATATCAGAAGGATAAGGACTTTCCAAATGACTTAGTCTCATGTTTGTGAACCATGACAGGACAGTTTATATAGTTCAGTGATGAAAAACAATGTTTTTGTATTAATAAAAACTCATACTTCTATGGGATATCATATTATTATACATGACAGATGAAAACACATAGTGCTTTCAAGTTTTTAATACACTTTATACATATTAATCATTGTTTCCTCCTAACAACCTCAGAAAGTAGATACTATTATCTCAATTATAGAGATGAATAAAACTTTCTTCAAGCAATTCTCTTGAGATAAAAAGTAAAAGTATCATCATCTCAATCAATTAATCAATATTTATTAAACACCTACTATGGGTCAGCTCTATGTTAAGTGCTAGAGATACAAAAAGAGGTAAAAGTTCCTCATCTCAAGGAGTTCAAATTCTAATGAAAAACTACTGAAGAGAGAACTCTGGGAATTTCTGGGGGCTTTTTAATCATAAGTTTGATAAGGGGTTAGTTGAAATTAGAGAATACAATAGAAGCTAAAGTAATTCAAAGATGTATTCAGAGCATAAGTATTGAAGAACCCCAACCTTAGAGAGACTGAGTGGCTTGCTGAAGGCCAAGTGACTAGTAAGAGTAGAAACTAGAACTGAAACTCAAGTTTTTTGAGACCATATGCAGATCTTTTCCCTCTACAATATATCATCTTGAAATGCAAATTAAATCAGTTCTGAGATTCTACCTCATAAGGATGTTAAAGATGGAAAAAAAGCAAATGATAAATGTTGAAAGGGCTGTGGAAAAACAGGCAAATTGGTGCACCTGTGAATAAGTAAAACCATTCTGGAAATCATTTCAGAATTAAACAAAAAATCACTAAGAGCTCTTTGACCCATTATAGAGAAGTGATGGTTTTGGGGTACAGAATTTTACTCTCTCTATGTGTATAAGTATATATATATACACACACAGATACATTATATGTATACCTACATAAACATATATACATACAGATATCTACACATAGGTATTGTACCTGTGTGAATATATACATATGTTATGTAATTACATATACACATATGTATATACATACATTGAGACCATTTGTTTTGCTTGACTATACATAGTCGTCACAAAAATTTTTTTTTCAATACTGAATGAATCACCAAGTGGAATTTTCTTCACAAAGATACTAGAGTGATTTGCCTGAAAAGACCTATAACTCTACTCTGAAGGGGAAAAGTTTATTAACAACTCTCTCCAGAGAGTAGAAAGTAAATGTGGTCCCAGGTAACCCTGAAAACAGGCCTTTTTTTGGAATATTCTCCATGAGGTCTACTAAGAGGCTAAAAGAGCTTGCTAAAACTTTGGGGATCCTGTCCTAATTAAGAGGCTTGGTAGCCATAGCATCCCAAAGTAGATCCTGTCCTTTAAAAGATAAGCTTACTAGACATAGCACACTTAGTGGATGGTGATTGGGGTAGTAAGTGATCCTAAAGATAACTGGTTGAGTGAAAACCAGCTAGAGTTGGGGGCTGAAAAGGGACTAATGAAGCAGTTGAGATGTGATATCCAGCAAGAGTTATTTGAGCTATGATAACTGGGGAAGAGAAGATCCAGAAGAGTATACCAAGTTGATACTAAGTTGTTACCAAGAGTACCAAGGTACCATCAGAAGACACTGAAGGTTATATAACATTAGAGGCATAAATCAATTCTCAGGATTGCATCCTGGCCACATATATCCCTCTTGTATATATTCTCAAGATGGATACCCCTAACCAAATGTATTACTCATGTATACCTGTATGGTCCTTTTGCAGAATTACTCTTCCCAGTGAATATATGTGTATTTGAAGAAGAGAGAGCCAAATATTTATGAATGAAATGTTCTATTATTTTATTATTCTGCTAGATAGAGCATTTATTAACTTCTTACTATATACTAGATATAGTGTTAAATCCTAAAAACACAAATATAAACAAACAAGACAGTCCCCCAATGGGTTTATATTTCAATTAGAGAGGACAACACAAAAGGAGACAAAAGGAACCTAGAAATAGCGAAAGTAAAAACTAGTCTCACTGGGGCATGGTGATTTGCACGAAGAAGAAAAATGCAAGTTGAGCTGGGGGGTGAGGTGAAACTGGGATCCTCCTGAAATAGTTGTTAATTTAAAGGAGTTACCGATCAGAAAAGCAGCACTTCAAAACAGATTTCTCCAAGGTGGGAAGGTGGTTGGCCAAAAGGAGGAGAAACTCGGAGATATGAGTTATAGATGTACTTCATTAAATTTCTTTGCATTAAATTGCATATCCTTTGACTTAGAAGTAAAATTGCATACATTGTGAGTTATCATTTGAAGGATAGTCTATCCCAAAAAATACATTGATCTTGGAGTATTTTTAAGGAAAGTCATTGTTGGGGTGTGGGGGCAAAAGTAATATTTGAGCAAAATATTTCTTCTGCAATTCTTCAATTCTTTTTTATAATCCTTCCTCCTTTTTACAGGTTTTTTTTTTTCATTTTCCCTTTCCCCTCCAGGGTCTCAATTATTTTGTTCCACTCAAGCTTATTTTTTGAACAATACCCAATACCTTAGATATTTCCAAACATTTCCTCCTTTCCTACCTAAATTTGCTAGTCTTGGATCTCATTCTTCCAAAGCCCCATTAAATGATTGGATAATGAATCAAATAAACAAATTTGAGCTAACAACTTAATGACTTTCTGCATCATTGGTCCTCTAGAGACATAGCCAAATCACTGTGTTCATTGGAATTCTTTCAATTTTCAAAATTCTTCATTTTTACAATATTGTTATTTTTGTATAAATTGTTCTAATCCTACTCACTTCATTGTGCATTGACTGCAAATTTGTTACAAGGGTTTCCTTTTTCTTTTTTTTTTTTCTTTCAGTTTGGGGATGGGAGATATGAAGGAGAGAAATGTTAAGTGAAAAAATAATTTTAAAATAGTTAATAGCTAATAAGGATTTAATGTGTTACCAACTGCCAGTTTACAATTCCATTTTTAACTGAAACCTCTTATTATACTCGGGGCTTCCTTATGGCAATGCCTTACCCCTAAGGAGGCAGGGAGAAATATTTTTGATAAAAGGAGAAAAAGCTTTGAATGCCTCTCAAATCTCTACACAGATATAGCATAAGTTTTTCCACTTTTTAAAAAGAAAATTATCCTTATAATTTCTATATTTCTCTGTGTCAATTCAGAATATCCTGTTATTTACTCCATAGCTTCAGAAGTGAGGTAGAAGAGACCTGAGGAAGCAGCAGATTGGTGTAGTTGAAAGAACATTGGATTTGCAGTTGGAAGATCCAGGTTTAAGTGCTAGTTTAGCTACTTATTACCTGTGTGACCTCTTTAGGCATAAATATCTTCATCTATAAAATAAAGGGATTGAGATCAAGAGTTTTAACTTGAAATCCACAGAATCCTGGATGGTAAAAATAATTTACAATTTTATTTTTACTAATATTTTTACTAAAGGAAATTTAGCCTTTCCTTCAATTATTGATTTTATTTAAAAAGTATTATTCTGAAAAGAAATCCATAAGCTTCACCAGACTGCCAAAAATATATGACTTCTAAAATATTAAGAACTCCTGGACTAGAAGATAGCCAAATTCTTTCCTGTTTCTATCATAAAATCTCAAAAGTGAAGATCTCACTAGAGACTATCTAATCTGACTTGAAGAATATCATTGAAAAATGATAATCAAGTATTTGTTTGAAGATCTCAAGTCAAAGGGAAATCACAGCTGTGAAAGGCAACCTCTTCTGTATTGGGATAGTTCTGTTAGAAGTTTTCTCTCCCAAAAAAACTGAATTTGGCAAATAGTAGCTGTTACCCATTGTTCCTAGCATGGCTTTCTGGGTCTCAGAAGAACCCTCTTCCTTCTGTCTTCCACATGACAACTTTTAAAATATTTAAATGCTGTTATGATGCTTCTCCCACTCCAAATCAGATTTTCTCCAGGTTAAACAAACAATTCTCTTTAAAGAATTTATACTTCTGGAAGGGAAAAAGGCCCACCTATTTAATACTAATATTCTACCAGTGTTGTTGAGGAGCTTTTTCATGGAACATTTAAGATCTCTAAATAATTAAAAATGTGAGTCCCCCAAAGAGAACAGCTAAGACACATGGGCATAAGAAAGTGACATATTAGCAAGTGAAACAGAGTAAATGATGTCATTTTAATAAGCTCCAACAACAGATGAACAAAGAAGTAAATAACCTTGTTGCAAGGGAAAAAACAGGGATAACTGATGGACAGCCCTTAAGCTCCACTGGATTTTCTCAAAGTCAAGTGGATTCAAGAATGTGTGGACCCTCTGTGCTGAACTTATGGGAGGATATGTTTTGCACAGATTGGATAGGCAAAGATGGTGATTTGTGATGTACATAAAACTGAATTCACAAATCTATCGGCATATCTCAGCATCTTGTTTCAAATAATCAATGTATTCTTTTAAATTAGTTATTTAATAAGGATTTTTAAAATTTTAATCTTATTTTTTCAATGATCTGTTTTCTTTCCTTCCTCTCACTTGAGGGAAAGAAAAATATGGCAAAAATATATGTTAGGATAGGCAGATGGTGTAGTGGATAGAATACTTGTCCTGGAGTCAGGAGGACCTAAGTTCAAATCTAGTCTCAGACACTTAATATTTCTTACTAGCTGTGTAACCCTGGACATGAAATTTAACCCCAATTGCTTTCCCAGAAAAACCCATCTTATTCTGTGCCCTGTGTCAAGCAAACATTCTGTCAAGGGGTAGATAGTAGGTTTCATTTGTTCCTTGGAAGTCATGGTGGATCATTGTATTGATCAGTTTTCTCAAGTCTTTCAAAGTTTTAATTTTGGGCCCTAAATCTTCAAATATCGGTGGTACAAAGATTTTGTGGTATAGTCATTCTTTCCACTGAAATAGTTAACAAAATCATTAACAACTGGTCTTCAGGAATAGCAGTGCCTAGAAAAATTCATGAGATGCTAGCCCACCTGATTGTGAGCTTTTCAGAATCTAGTCAGCCTGATCCTTAGATATATCACATAATCCATTCCTGACCCATACTTGAAGCCATTCCAGTTTGGTAGATTCTGCCAAGGCTTGTATTACATAGGATTTAAAAATCCAGAGCCACCCCTGGGCCATGATGAAATATCAGAAGATGACTTCATTGAGACCATTAATTGTTACCATATTTTAAATATAATTATTTAAAAGGTTATTATTGGAGCAGTAATTACAAATCCTGGGACAAAGAATTTGGAGAGACAGGAAAAGCATTTATAAAGGGTTTTCTTAAGTGTTTATAAATCACTAATCATTATCATATAGTCATAACATATAGTCTTAATTAATTGATACTACAAAAATAACTATCAAAGGAAATGTCAATAAAATGTTTTTTTCTCTTTTAAAATAGATCATCATATTTTAAAAGGTTGGAAGCCACTGATTTAGAGGATACTGTTGGTATCCTATTACAAGTATCCTTTTACAATATCCTATATACAAGTTCCTATTACTTGTTCATCAGATCCACTTTTGAGAATAGGCCTATATATTAACTTTTCATTTTAGTAGGCAAGATCATAGTAAAATCACATGAAATGACTCAGTCCTTCTCAAATTATGGTCCAGAGTCATTGGGAACCTGTGAAACCTTTGCAGGGAATCTACAGTATCAAAACAATTTTTTAATAATGATACTAAGATGATTTAATTTCTAATGCAATTAATATCAATTAATATAATCCATAAACAAAATCACATTGGAAATCCTCAACAATTTTAAAAAATATATAAATTTATAAAATTTTATTAAAATATAAAAATATAAAAACTATATTAAAAAAATATTAAAAACTATATTAAAAAATAAAAAATATAAAAAGATCCACTGAGATGGATAATAATCTGATAAGTAATGGGATTACCTTCAGTAGAGAGAAGGTATGACTGCTGTTCATGCTACAGCTTTTTGGAACCACAGTGAGAGTTAGGTGACAGGTAGACACCAAAGGTGGAAGAGCAGCCTTGAAAAGAGCTCAGCAGACTCTCACAAGGTACTAGTCCTTTTTGGAAGATTGAAGATTTAACTGACTGATTTAATTGTGTGAGAGGCAAGATTTGAACTCTGATCTACTGGCTTTCAAGAGTTAGGTATGTGGTACAGTAGAAAGAACTTTTCCTCTGCTATCAAAAAAAAAAAAAAAAAAAAACCAGGGTTCAAATCTGGCCTCTGATATTTATTAGTTATTTGATAATTTCTCACAATTAAAAGAAAAAAGCCAAATTCTCCCACTGCATCTGGAGCCATCTCCAGGCACTCTGAGCTATATGTTGCCTGGAGCTAAATGGTTCTGAAAGAGAAAGTGAAGTTGATGACTTTGCACAGTCCTCCATCATTTAAATCCAATTCATTTGCAGTCATGACATCATCTTTCTGATGTCATAGTTCTCTTTAAGAACAAAGCACAAACAAAACGACAATTAAAAGAACAAAACTTCTTGCAGAAAGCTAATCAGAAGCCACATTTCCAAGTTTACTAAACTTTCATTGAAATGAAATGGGGGAGAATTTATTAAATGCCAATCTCCGGGAATACATATTTTGACAAGTTTTTTAAAAATAGATTTAGTGTGACTAATTTCATTGACAAAGTCAGTCCAAGTTATTCACCCCTAACTAACTTTTCCCCTTTCTTCCTATCATCCATATACTTCAATTGAGCCCCAGAATTTCAACACAAATTGTTTCCAGCTCTTTTAATTAATTATTCCCCTGTTATGAAACCACTCAATTGTTCTCCTTGTTTTCAGAACACTGAAACTGCATGAGGATGTATCTTCAAGGCCCCAGACTATCTCCAACCTCAAAGGAATCAGTTTAACAGCTGTGTTTTTAAAATACTCCAATAAGACATGAAAGTAAGTTAATTGGAGCTTGAGGCTGCAGAGTAGAGGAAAAAACTTCCCTTTAGTTCACCTGGCATAGGTACCACCTGGGGACTGTCAGAATCTGCCCAGATCATGTCTGACACATGCCCAAAGGGGCAAGAACAATTGGGAATTTACCAAGATACAGGGAAATACTGTCCTTTGAGCCTTGGGAATAATTGTTTATATTTATTGTCAGAGCTCCCCCTACCTCATTTATGTAGAAATACACAGCTAGCTCTATCAGTAAGGGGAATGTCTCTCTCTCTCTTTTTTTTTTAATTTAATTTTATTTAATAATAACTTTGTATTGACAGAATCCATGCCAGGATAATTTTTACACAGCATTATCCCTTGCAATCACTTATGTTTCGTTTTTTCCTCTCCCTCCCTCCTCCCCCCCCCAAGATGGCAAGCAGTCCTATATATGTTAAATATGTTGTAGTATATCCTAGATACAATACACATTTGCAGAACCGAACAGTTCTCCCGCTGCACAGGGAGAATTGGATTCAGAAGGTAAAAATAACTCGGGAAGAAAATCAAAAATCAAATAGTTCACATTCATTTCCCAGTGTTCCTTCTTTGGGTGTAGCTGTTTCTGTCCATCATTTATCCAATGAAACTCAGTTAAGTCTCTTTGTCAGAGAAATCCACTTCCATCAGAATACATCCTCATACAATATCGTTGTCGAAGTGTATAATGATCTCCTGGTTCTGCTCATCTCACTTAGCATCAGTCCATGTAGGTCTCTCCAAGCCTCTCTGTATTCATCCTGCTGGTCATTCCTTACAGAGCAATAATATTCCATAACATTCATATACCACAATTTACCCAGCCATTCTCCAATTGATGGGCATCCATTCATTTTCCAGTTTCTAGCCACTACAAAGAGGGCTGCTACAAACATTTTGGCACATACAGGTCCCTTTCCCTTTTTTAGTATCTCTTTGGGGTATAAGCCCAATAGAAACACTGCTGGATCAAAGGGTATGCACAGTTTGATAACTTTTTGGGCATAATTCCAGATTGCTCTCCAGAATGGCTGGATTCGTTCACAACTCCACCAACAATGCATCAGTGTCCCCGTTTTCACGCATCCCCTAGGGGGAATATCTCTTAAAGAGTTCATGGGATATTATAGGACCATAGTTATAGAGCTGGAAGAGACATTAGAAAGTATCTAATCTATAGGCTCTTTTCAATGATAAGGTGATTCGGGCCAATTCCAATAGACTTCTGATGAAGAGAGCCATTTTTAGGCAGAGAGAGGACTATGGGGCTGAATGTGGATCATAACATAGTATTTTCACCTTTTTTTTGTTGTTGTTGCTTGATTTTTTTTCCTTTCTTATTTCCCCTTTTTTTGATCTGATTTTTCTTGTGTAGCAGGATAAATGTAGAAATGCATTTAGAAGAACTGAACATGTTTAACCTTTATTATATTACTTGCTGTCTAGGGGAGAGAGGAATGGGAGGAAAGGAGGTAGTAAAATTTGAACACAAGATTTTGCAAGGGTGAATGTTGAAAACTATCTCTGTATGTATTTTTAAAATAAAAAGCTATTATTAAAAAATTTTAAAAGAAAATAAAAAAGAGAAATTATCTAGTCTAACTCTAATTTACAGATTAAGTAACAGATGCCAAGAGAGATTAATTGACTTTTTCAGTCTTATGTCACAATCTGAAGTCAAATCCATTAACTGCAAGCTCTATGCTCTTTCCCATGGACAATATGGGCTCCCATAAGAACTGAAAGCTTTACCCAAGCCATCTCTCCTAATTAATCATTCCATTCAGTGATGAAGAAATTTATGATAATTGGGTCCTATATCTAAAGCTAGAATGAATTAATCAATCATTTGATAAATAGGCACTGTACCAAGCTTTGGGAGTACAAAAAAGAGATAAAAAGACAGTTTTTGCCCTCAAGGAGGTTATAATCAAATGGTGGAGACAACATGTAATCAAATATGAACAAAACAAATGATTTTCAGGACAAACTGAAAATAATAGAGGGATTGAAGATGGCTACTTGAGGAAGGTGGGAGTTTAGTTTGGACTTAAAGGAAGCCAAGGAGATCAGTGGTTGAAATGGAGGAGGGAGATTATTCTAGGCATGAATGAGAGCCAGAGAAAATGTTCTGGAAGGGATATTAGAGATCATCTAGTCTAATTTCTTTAATTCATAGATGAGTAAAAAAAAAAAAAGCTATTTTTTTCTTTTGAGAGTCAGAAAGAGATGGTGACTTGCCTGGTAGTCTTAAACTAAGCAGCAATTAAATTGAGATTAAAAACTAGGGGTTCTCATTTTTAGCCCCGTACTCAGTTCCCCTCCATCATGCATGTTGCTTCCCAACTATAAACACGCCTCTTCCATCAACTTGGATGCTTCTGAGTCCAATTTAAGCTTGTCTGAAATCAATGATTTGGTCATGGTCCCTTTGGCTTCTAGGTACCAGAGGCAAACTTAAGTAAAATTTTGCTGGTCAACATTATTTCATCATTGGAAGTGAGCAGAAACTAGAGAATATTGTATACAGTTCAATTGTTTTAAGAATGACTGAGAAACTCAGTCATTTTTAACAATTATAAATATACAAATTAAAAATAAAGGATAGATAAACAAAGATACTATCTGAATCCAGTGAAAGAATTGATGAATGGAAGTATTTATAGAATGATTTTACATATATATATATGTATGTGTGTGTGTGTATAAAAATATATATATATATATATATATATATATATATATACACACTATATGTATGTATACCCACTTGTTCTAATGGTAGCCATCTCTAGGATAGGTAAAAGTGAGGGAAGAAAAAAAGGGGGAGGGAAAGGCATTTAAATGATAACTATGTTGTATATTTGGAGGGAATAACAAGTTGTATGTGGTAATTTTTTAGTTTCATGTGCAATCATCTTTTTTATTGTACCATGTTATGGAAATGCTTGTGTTATTCCCTGATTAGAACATAAAATAAATTTTTAAAATTACTCCATCACTGGAAGAAACATTTTTCCCTATAATGAGGGACTAACCAAATCCAGCCCTTGTGAGTACATGTAGCATTTTTGGCTGATGCAGTCCACATGTGGAAGAGCTTCCATAAAAGCTTATGAGAGATAACAGATGAGCTGTGTTCAACTAATACATAGACATTTTGTAATTGGTGAAGAGATAGACTTTTGATTGGGTGCTGATTTTAAAGTAGAGTGCATTCTTCAAAAAGTCAGAATAATAAATGTCAAAAGTATGGGAATTAAAGCACTACTCTTATGGCCAAATAAGACATTTTAGGAATGTCTTAGAAATTTAGAAAATTGTGAGCATTTGACCCAACACAGAAATGGGATTCAGGGTAGTTCAGAATAGCAATTCATTTATTATCTAATAACTTTAAGCCAATTTTGAAGTGGGCAAATACTATAAAAATACTTTTGTTTGACTCCACTATCCCAAAGAACTGAATTGTTCTAGGAGAGTGTCCCAAGTTATGAAAGGAAACATCTGTAAACAACGTCATAGTAAATATTCTTTTATTAAAGTTAATTTATGTTAATCCATTAACTTAAACTAGGATGCTACTAATTGGTGGCTGACATTAGGGATAGCATATCATATTAGAGTCTCCCTAAAGATACTAGGTTTGCCCTTCCTCTTTTCCGAAGATTTACTTTGCACCTTAGTGCTATGTGGTAATGAAGGACAAAAATACCTAACTCTGGTTAGTCTGCTAAACTCCTCTGAGTCTAACCAGCCCGTCAATGGCATATCCAGGCCTCATGGCATATTCCTTTAACAGATTCTTTCAAATTCCTTTCCTTGATAATGGTCACTCTCCCAACTCTAATTGTCATTCCTGGTGCCTATGTTATCTCTCCATTTTTTCTATAACTTCTCCTAAATAAATTTGCCTTTTGGCAAAGATTGAGACTAGACTTCCTATAAGCTTCTATACAAGTCCCAGAAACACTACAAGCACCCAGATCTCTCCACTTATCAGTTCTATTCCAAACTCTTTGAGAACATAGAAAATGACAGAGAAGTGGGAAAGATTTGTTTTTATGTTTCCCTAACATTTAATGATGTTCTATACTTAAATATCTTATCCCAAAAGTCTAAAAGTCAATTGTTTGGAAGTCAAGGCACATTTTCTAATGCACTTACTTCAAGAGGCAACAATGGAAAGATCTTAAGGATCAATTAAAAAACCTTGGGCTTGAATCATATGGTATTTACTGTATATCCAAAGTCAAGCACTTAACCACCCCAGGTCCTAGTTTCTTTCTTTGTACAATTAGGGGAGCAGGCTCCAAAATCTCCAAGAACTTTCTAGCCCTAAATTCCATGATAAATTAATTCAATTTAAGACTTATTGAGCGCCTAATTGTATAAGTATTCATGCGGTAATTAGGTTCCTATTAAAATTGTTAAAATAAAATTGAATCTCATAGTGTATTTTTTGTAATAAAAGACCATAAAAACAATATTATTAAAATACTGTATCAATGGATCTGGAACCTGCCTGAGGTGTATATTCCATTCAAGGATGCAAGTCACACCCCATCTATACCTTTTTACCATGTATACCCCTTGTATCTTCTTATATATTTTTATCAAAGTGTCCAAAATGTTAGAGGAGCTAGGCCTATTACCATTTCTTGGGCACTTTCCCCAGCTGTCAAATATGGATAAGAATAGCACCTGTTTCTCACATTTTCTGTGAGGATCAAATCTTTTAAAAGTCCTGTGCTTGTTACATGGTCCTGTCCAACTCCACACCTATAATCCCAATCTCCCCCATTCCCATCCCAACCTCCCAAAGTCCCTTCATGCTGGTCAATAATAACATATTTTGAAGTGGAGAACAAGCTGGGACATTTTCCCAAACTGGCACCAGCACAGCACTTGAACTGTCTATCCATCATCCCTAGCTGAGGTACATTCTAGGTCAATCTCCTTTTTCCAATCATACATTTCCTAGGTGGCATCTTTATGCTACTTCATGTATATAAATCATCGCTGAATATGATCCAGTCTATTCATGCTCACCATTTCTTTTTCTGTTGTCCTTTGGGTGACCCACAATTTTGATTCATTGGAGATAGTGATGTCCCATGATTTGCAACCAGGAGAATACTGGTATTAAAAATGTGAGGTTTTATTTCAGTAAGCAGTTTGAGATTCATGAAAGCACCATGCAGATTCTCAAATGCAAGCCAATCTTTTCTCTCTTTTTATTAATTTTTGAATCAAATTCCTTGCTCATTTACAGTTTTTATATAAAGTATGCATAGTGCAGCTATTTGGTACAGTGGACAGAATATCCCTCATGGAGGCAGGAAGATTCATCTTCCTGAGCTCATATCTGGCTTCAGACACTTCCTAGCTGTGTCACTCAGGGAAGTAACTTAACCCTGTTTGCCTTGGTCTCCCCATCTGTAAAATGAAGTGGAAACGGAAATGCAAACAGTCATATTCTGAGGTCCTTCCCACCTATGGGGAATTTCTTTTATATTTGGACTTTTCACTCCTTTGACTTTGCATCCTCCATGACAGTGGTAAGTATTTTTGTAGAGGCCTGGATTTGGAGTCCATGTTTTATGTCTCACCATTAGTGTTTTGTATTTGTATCTCCAGCATCAAATAAGACCTGGCATGTGATAAGCCCCCAGTAAAGGTATTTTTTTTTAATTACTGAAAGCCTTATGATCATCCAATAAAATTATTCCTTTTGTTGTTTCTACCAAGGAATCTTTTATGATCTTCATACAGTCGCAAGACATTTTGTTGGAGGAGAACTTTTAAACATGGATTTTCCTTTATCATATCAAAGATTTTTTATAATCTACAAGTAAGTAAACATGGAAAGAGGAAGCTAGAAGTTCTGCAAAGCCCTAGATATAATATGACATTTGAGCCTCACAACCACCCTGTGAGGTAAATACTACAGATTTTATCTTGATTTTACAGATGAGAAAAGCAAGGTTCAAAGAGATCTCTATGACCTCAGAAAGGTCAAGTAATTTGCCTGTAGTCACCAAGCCAACAAATGTTAAAGGTGGAATGCCCATCCAATTTTCCTAACTCAAAGTCCAGCATCTCTTTGCACATGAGGTGATGTCAAATGAAGGAACAGCTGATTGTGAGCCACATGACTTGGGCAAACTATTCTCCCAGCATCTTATCAAATTCCATTTGCCTCACCTCCAAGCTCACACTCTGAGGGAGAATAACAAGGCTCTGCCCTCACTGATGACTGGTAATGGTAGATTGTTTATTATTAATAGGGAGATGTATTTAGGTCATTGTCCTAATGGCTGAAGCTAGGAAGCTACTGTTCATTAAAAGAAGGCTGAAGATGACAGAATCATGTGAGACTTGTTCTTAAATAAAAAGTCCCATCACAAGGTTAAAGAAGAAAAGGGATGAGGGCAGAGGATCCAGGCACAGCAATGTAGCCATTTTACTTGCTAGAGAGAATGGGCTGAAGGTGAATGAGAGCTAAAAATGGTTGCCATGATGGGACATGATTTGCTGGGCAAGAGATGCCAGTATTTGGCCTATTCTCAACAAACTAGCCTTCTAGAGTAAGGAGAATACTTTACCATATTCTCTATTGGAGGTAGCTGCCAGAACCAGAGCAAATCCCTGTACTGGAAGGACTCTGCAGAATTGGGGCATATCAGTTAATAGCTCTAGGACTGGTAACCATTTCTAGATGGTCAAATGCAGTCCAAGTAGGAACTTTTCCTTAAATTCCCTCAATTCCTTCCTAAATGTAATGACACCATTCTGATAAGCCAACACTTCCAAATACTCCCCATGAGGTGCTTTAAAATGTCAGGGATCAACAAATTCCTAGGAGCTGAATTTTGAGAATTGGACATTTTTTCCTTACCTTCTGATTTGGAGAGCTCTTAGTACCCTTTGTGTAAGCCCAATGATGAAAATCAATGGCTGTCCAGAACATTTCAAATTCTTGTTATGGAGACCTAATTTACCTTGATTTTCTTGTTCAAAGTTCAATTGTTCTCCCATGTTAAAATCTTCCATGTTTTCTCCCATTCTACCACAATGAATGCCATAGGGACTAGAGAAGCCCCCCAAAATGTTCATAGAAATTATTTGAGTCCAACTATGGCAAAGCATTCCAAGCTCTTATTGGTATGATCAGCCATAGTTGGACACACTATAACTTGACTAACATAGTGATGTCATTCTGGTCTTCTTTGAGAATAAAGGACAATAGCTAGCCAATCAACCAACCAACCAACCATATCACATGGATTATGAGACTCTATAATAATACTGTTCTTTTCCTTCAAGAGATTTCTAAGGTCCTCCATTTCTGCAAAGGCAATTTTATGAAACCATATGCAAAAAAGATAGACACTGTTGAAATGGATTTTGTTGATTCTCCTTTGATACATCCCACATCCCATTCATGCATTGAGATCCCCTGGCTCTTGTGCCGAATTTCTTCTTCAGATAATCCTCCCATTCTTGAGTCCCTAGAAAGCCTTTGAATCCAAATGTCTCAATATCCACTATGGAGGTGGAGGATTGGGTGTGTCTTTAATTCTCCTCACCAACATTTGAGGCACCATACAACGTTACCTGCAAATAGTTACATCCTGAGTCCCTCCGCACCTATGGGGAATTTCTTTTATATTTGCGCTTTGCACTAGACATCCTCTATACTTCTACACAGAAGAATTAGATAATCGAGATATTCAAACATTGAGCTCTGACTCATTGCCTACAATTCTCTTACCTCCAAATTAGGTTAGAATTAGTCCCAATCAGAACCGAAACTTCAGAGATGTTTGTAGGGCTACTTTAAGACTAGACCACATTGTCATTGTCCCACCTCTTCTCTGTGGCTGTCCTATTGCTCCTGTGTCTACTAATGAAGTCTCCATATCCATGAACAAATTTCACTGAATTTTAATATACTGGGGCTTCTCCTGTGAAAGATGGATCCTTTTTTCAGCCACTATGGGCAGTACATGGAATGGGAGTCAGCCATCACAGGCGATTGACATTGCCTATGAAAGGTATTTTTCTACTATAAATCTGTCCTGGATGAATCTCCTTGGAGGAAGGATCATAAGCTGCAAAGAATCTAAAGCTAGAAGAGATCTTAGAATCCATGTAGTCCAACCCCTTCTTTTTACATTTGAAGAACCTGAGATTCATGAGCATTAAGCAATTTGCTCAAAATTACAAAGGGAATGTCAGAAGAGAGATGTCCTCTGACTCCATGGTCAATGTTTGTTGTTTTGCTCCATACCAGTTCCCCAAAAAACAGATAGAGACTTATGCCTAAGATCATATTAGAGCTAGAAAGATTCTTAGAGGTCATCTAGCACCCAAGAACCTTTATTTTACAAATAAGGTAACTGAAGACTGAGAAAGTTAAATGGCTTGCCAAGGTGACACAAGTAATAAATTTCAGAAAAAGAATTCGAACACAGATCCTTTGATTCCAGATCCAGCCTTACAAGGCTGTCCCTTCTTTCAACGACAAAACATAGACAAATAGTTGGAAGGAAGAGTTAGCTGGGCCATAGAAAGGTATGAAATATTCCTTGTCTTGAGATTTATTTATCCTCTTAATCATTACAATAAACTAAAGGTCAAAGGAATATTGGAAACAAATTGAATTCCTCTTCTATTTTTCTAATTCATAGACTAGAAATTACCTCTCTCCTCTGAAATTTAATAGCACTTTACTTCAAAATTAAACAGATAATTGTATAGAGGAGGAGCAAATACAGTATAGAGGCTTGATTTAAAATCAGAGTCCCAGCTCCGACACACCACAACTTTTCAGTTTTAGTTACCTCATCTGTAAAATGGGGTGAGAGAATTGGATGAAATGATTTCTAAATTCCCTTCATGGGACATTTAAGGTTACTTTGATGGATAGGGAACTGGGCATGGACTCAGGAAAACTCATCTTCTTCAGTTCAAACCATCCAGAGACACTTACCAGCTGTGTGACCCTGGGCAAATCATTTAATCATGTTTGCCTCAGTTTCTTTATCTGTAAAATGAACTGGAAGAAAGAAATGGCAAACTGCTACAGTATTTCTGCCAAGAAAACCCCAAATGGGGTCATGAAGAATCAACAATAGCAACAATTTCTTTCCAGCTCTAAAAGTTATGATCTCTGTTTATTAAAGTGTAGCCTCCTTGGGAGCAAAGACTGTGTTATTCTATTACTATAAGCACCTAGAACTAATTTTTTTACACATCATAGAGAAATAAAAAATGTTAATGAACTTAACTAAAAATCATAAAACAATGCAAATGGTGAAGCCAATAAAATTAAATGGAACTTTGAATTTTTCCAATAGTCTGTGTTGGCTTTAGAGGAAAGTTATTCAGTCATTCTCTCTCTCTTTACAGAAATATGAGACTAGGGGTATGGAATATACCACATGTATATGGTAAATGAGTTGGTATAAAATTTCTTTTTCCTTTCTTTTTTGTTACCTGGGTAGCAAAGGAGGGAAGGATATATTTGTAAATGAAGGTGATCTCAATATATAAATCATATTATATATATATATATATATGTGTATATATATATATATATAATTTTATGTAAATATAAGTAAAAAGATATAAATTTTAGAAATTTAAAGAAATGAAGTAGTTAGAAAGAACCTAGGGTTTTATGACTTTCTATGCAAACTAGTGGTGCTGTCATTAACTCAGGATTGCTTAGATGCTGGATGGGAGTTGAGTGTTGTGTTCACAAGGTGTCATCGAGAATATAGTACTGGTCCTGGAGTTAGGACGAAAAGATCCCATTCAGCCTTCAATGTTTACTCGCTATATGATCCTAGGCAAGTCTTTTAATCCCTGTTTGCCCCAGTTTCCTCATTTCTAAGGCAGGAATAATACTATCATCTACTTACCAGGTTATTGTGAGGATCAAATGAAATAATAGTTGTAAATCATTTAGCACAGTGCCTGGCACATATAAAGTGCTACATAAATATTAGCTATTATTACTTGTTAAATAGATATTTCTATCTCACTGAGTATCTGTGCCCTATTTTTGTGTGCAGTCATCAAGATAAGAAAGGATGAAAAATGTTACTGACAACCTAGAACATATTAAAAACCGTGCAACCCAGAGATACCATTTCACAATAGCAAAGCTCTGATAGTCCTGTGACAAAAAAGGAAAGAAAAGCATCTATTTAAATAAAAGCTATGGGAATGTAAGGGGAAAGCCTGTGTGACTACTCTGAATTTATTTCAGTTTGAAAGCTAAATTTCCTAGAAATTCATTGAATTATTTGGTAATTCTTTGCTTTCTCTTTAGCCAACAAAACTGATGATGATTTCATAAAATAAGCAGGGAAACGCAAGATGGACCCGAATTCCATTCTGAAACAGGGTTGGGAAATGTAACAGCAAATGGCTATTTAAATGGGATGTTGTCTGTTCATCTCATCAGACTGTCCATTGCCTCAGGAGTGATTAGATACAAAGTGCGGGAAGGTTAGAAACATTTATTATCCCTTGTGGCTGTCACCACTAAGAAATGGAGTGCTACAGAGGCCTATCAACATCTATAGTGAGCGGCTGCTGAGCTTAGGGGAAAGGGAAGAAGGAATTTTAGGGAGAAAAGGGAGAAGCTTCCAGTCTACACAACCACCATAATCTCCTCCAGGGGTTTTCGCTTTAAGTCAGGAACTGTGGCATCTTTTCTGGGATACCCAACAGGGAGAAGCATCAGCAACTTTTCATTGGCAGGCCGGTCCAGTAGTGTTCTCAGGCGAGGTCCACAATTGAGAGGGGTAGTTGTGACTGTCACAAGGCCAGCATTCTAAAAGAAGAGAAGCCACATGATTAAGTTACCAGGGAAAACCTTTCTTCTAGAGTCCTTTCAAATCTTGACTTGTTTTCTAGGATCTTCAAGTCTTGGACTTCTGAATGGAGTATTTCTCATTCCCAAATGCTAGAGGGCAAAAAAGACTGAAGGTTGCCTACTGTGACCATAGGAAATTAGCCCTTTCCCTATCTCCAGATCCCAGTTATACTTCCTACACAGGACAGATTCAAAGATGTGTTAATTTAGAGATGGAAGAGACCTTGAAATCCAATGAGACCAATCCCCTTATTTTATAGATGAGGAAACTGAAATACAAACAAGTTAAATGATTGGATCCTTGGTTATACAGGTAGTGACCATCTGAGGTGGTATTTGAACCCAGCTGTTCCCAATTTATATTTTGTAGGAATGAAAAAGCTAATTTTCTTTGATATTTATGCCTAAAACAAAGAAAAATATAATTTTCCAGGGATATCTGGGTGTTTGGGAAATCTAACTCAGATAAAAGAAATTATGAAAAACCATGCTATATAGCTAAAATCATATGTCTGCTGAAATTATCTGGTCATAATTATGTATCCCACAGAATCAAACAGACCCATCATGACCACTTGAAAATGCCAACTCCTAAAACAGAAGGAGTAACTGAGATACTATTATCCCCAGTAGCTCCAGATTATAGGCAGTCAATACACCGTTTGTCCAGGTGGGGGCTGTCTGGAACTATTTTTTCCTCCTTCCTTCCCTCAGAAACCCTGGTTGTCATGTGTAGAAAAGGGTGAGAGTAAGACCATTCATACCGTGACTTGTTGAAAGCTAGAGGGCAGCAAACTCAACAGCAAAATGAAATAGGGAGACAAAAGTATTCATGGCTGCTAAGATTCTAATGTATCTCTAGTTTAACAGAAGATATAATATTAAAATAAACATATCTGGCTAATTTGGAACTTAAAAAAAAGAATTAAATATATAAATCCCTCTCATATTGGAAAGGGCCCTGGATTGAGTTTGAATTCCATCTCTGAGATTGTATACCGGGATGACATTAAGAAAGGTACTTAATTCTTTGGGCCTGTTCCCTCACCTTTAAAATGAAGGGAAGAAATAGATGAACTTCAAGTTCCCTTCCAATTTGAAATGTTAAATGGAAAGTTTTATCGATATATTTTCATTTTTATATCATCTACATTTCCTAATATATGTCTTCCCAGCCCTCTCAGAGAGCCATTTTATTATTATAATAAAATAAAGAGCATTTGAATAAAAAAGAGGGTTTGAAAAGTAGTTCAGCAAAACTAACCAACATGTCAATCAAATTTGGTATTAATGCAATGTCAATACAATGTTCCACACCTATAGTCCCATTCTTCAAAGAATGGAGGAAAATTCATTCCTATATGTCTTCTTTAAGGTTAGCTTGATTGAAAACGTTGATGATGATATTATTACAGGAAATACTGGGGCAGAATGAGGAGGGAAGTGGTAAATAGGACCCTTGGATTGGCTGCCATGACAAAAAAACATAGTGAATTAGTGGGATTTTTATCCCAGCTAGATTTTTGATCCATTTTTTCCTAGAATCACCCAAGTTCTACCATGTATATAGTTAAAAAAAACAAACAAACAAACAAAAAAAACAAAACTCACCATCCTAATGTCTTTCTAAATGAAATATAACTCACTCTAATCTCTCCAGCTATGATCTTCTCCAAAACCCCTTTACTGTGAACTCTCACAGAGATCTATCCTATCATTTATCCATATTTAACAGCAATAATGAATCCAGATATGAAGGGAAAAACTTCAATTAAAACTCTGAAGTTCTTTTGGTGTGTTTACCAGAGAAGTTGAAGGATTTAATGGGTCCCTCTTAATGATGACATATGATTCCTGAAACTATCACCAATTGACCCAGAATATACTTTGTATGTATACATAAATATATTAAGTGTTTGTTGACTGCCACAAAGTGCTACAATTTCTCTGATCCAATAACTAAGTTGGAAATGACTTACTACAAAAAAATTCCCAGATATGTTTTTGGGTCATGACAATCACCAAAGAAATTTTCTGAATATATTTCCTAGCTGAGTTATCTTGTTTAGAAATGCAAAGACAGGATCTTAAAAAAAATGAATAAAACACTTGCAAATCTCTATAGGGTTTGAAGTTCAATAGGAATTTTTAAGAAAAGTCTTTGATTTTTATCCCCAGAAGGTTTTCTCTTTTCCATCACCAAATACTATCTCTCTCCTTTTTTGCCTGCTGGGTTAGTAACATACCTGCAAGGCAGCAAGAAGGATGCCACAAGCAATGGAAACACTGATCTCATTATAGTAATGTGTCTTTTTTTTGCCACTCGAAGTTATACCATAGATTTTTTTGAAAATGAGAATCAGATAAGGGGCTGTGTCCAAGTACTCTTTGATCCAGTTGGTTCTAAAAGAGGAAAAATTGGGAGGTTTTAAAATTCTTTTATTGTCCTCAAAAGATCATATCATTAAAATTTTAGAAATAATAATTTTTGTTTTATTTGTTCACATACAAAAGGATAAAAAATAAAACTTCTAGATCATTACATAATAATATGAAATTCTATTTCTCAGATACTTCCTTCTTTGGTTACTGCTACCATTCTTCTTTATATCTTCTTCTCTTCAATGTAGATAATATAACATTTTGTTCAAAGGGAAATTTTTCAGAGTATTGTTCAAATTGCATTTGAGGATTTTCTATTAAAGAGTATTATACAAGTCTCTGCTTGTCAAAATCTTATCGATCCTTTATAATCTAGCCTCAAAATAACCTCCTCCATAGTCTCTTACCTAATAATTTCAGCTGGAGACATTTCTGCTAAATTGATATTAATAGCAAGAAAGAGGCAAGCAAGCCTTTGTTAGAACTAAACTTTATTATTGTGTTGTATTTCAGTCATTTTTCAGTCATGTCTGATTTTTCATGATCCCATCTGGAATGTTTTCTTAGCAAAATGATTTGCCATTTCCTTCTTCAGCTCATTTTGCAGTTAGAGCGCAAAGAGTGCTCTACAAGCTCTACAAGCAAACAGCTTCTTATCTGGATGATTTAGGGAAAACCAAACAGAGTTAAATGATTTTCCCCAAATCACCCAGATTAGAAGAATCTGAGATCAGAGCTGACCTCAGGAATGAACCTTCCTAATTTCAAGCCTGGAACTCTCTCTATTTCACCATCATGTCCACTGTGCTAAATGTTTTACAAATATCTCATTTGATCCTTACAACTATGCTGAGAAATAGGTACTGATATTTATACCCATTTTATATTTAAGGTAACTGAGGCAAAAGAGGTTGAGTTGCCTAGGGTAACAATTAGTATGTATCTGAAGCTCCATTTTAATATATGTCTTCCTGACTCCAGGTCCATATTCTATCCACAGCATCATCTATCAGCCTAGATACAATTTGGTGTTCTTAATACGGCTTCTTCCTAGACTGAGAAGACAGAGGTAAGAAGTGATAATGCAGAATTTAAAAGCACTTAAGCTCAGAGACATAATCTAGAGAATTAAGAGACTAGCTATTAGCTCAGATTAGCTGAAAGGCAGAATTCATGAAAGGAAGAAAAGGGAAAGGAATAAGAGTAGAAAAATGGCTGGATGTGGGATCTCTGTGTTTAGGAATTTTTATGGGTGTCAACAACCTATGTTAAAAACCACATTGTTGTGTTCAATGCAATAATTCAAAAGTACAAAACATGGAACAAAATATAAGGTTTTCTTTTTTGTGTCTATGGTAAAGCTGGCCAAGTTATCAAATCTCTCCAATGAGAATGGAAAATAAAAACAAAAATATTACACTTGATTTTTAGTCTGTTTTTCACAAATAGGCCAATATTGCATACTATTAATAATATTACTGATTCATTTCAGAATCATATTATACAATACAATTTTATAAATCTTATGTTTTTAGAGAGTATTTTTTATGTCTTTAGAGGATAAACCAAATGCAGTCCAAAATGATTCAAATGGGTCCAGTCTCTGGCTTCTGTAGTCCTCTGAGAACTAAGAGAGAAAAGGCCAGAAGTGCTTAGTTTTCTAAACATGGAGAAAGTGTGAAGGCTCCAGTACTTCAAATACTTGTTTCTTGTTCTTACTTTTTACTTTCCATTTGGGGAGTGGTAGTTCATTTAAGTATATGGTAGGGGTATACGGGCTCATTAGTGGAGGAAGCACACTTGTAAATGGGTAGGAATCATAGTTACTTCTGGTATGAGGTCAATGTTTAAGGACCTCTGCACAGGAGAATAAAGCAATTAATTCTCCTGCCAGGCACTGATAAGTGCTTCACATACTTCTGCTCCAGATCCAAAGAAAAGAGAAATTTAATTGCCCTGAATCATATCATGAATTCAAAGGCCGAAACAGGGAAAATTCCCTAATTCCCTTCCTGAACCACTGGAAGAGAGCACACACTAATTACCACCAACAAAAAGGAAAAATGAATAGACAAACCAAAGAACAGGGAGGGGGACCTAGAGAGAGTAACTGAAAAATGATAATACTTTATGTATTGAAATTAATTTAAATGTAAACAGTTACTCAGCAATTTTAATTATTTACGTTGATATTTAATGTTAAGTTTTTCCCAAACTTTATTTTTTAATGTTTCTCCTTTCTCCCTAATCTAATGATAATCTAATGAATTATTGTTACAAAAAAGGAAGAAAAGAGGAAGGGAGGGAGAGAGGGAGAAAGAAAGGGAGGAGGGAGGGAGGGAAGGAAAGAAGGAAAGAGGGAGAGAAGGAAAGAAGGAAGGAGAGAGGAAAGGAGAAAAAAGGGAGGGAAAGAGGAAGGGAAGAAATGAAAGAGGGGATGAAGGAGGAAGGAAAGGAGGAAGGAAAGAAAGGAGGGAGGAAGGAGAGAAGGAAGGAAGGAAGAGAAGAGAAGAGAAGAGAAAAAGGGAAGAAAGGATGTAAGGGAAGGAGGAAGGGAGGGAGGGAAAGAAAGGAGGGAAAGAAGGAGGGAAGGAGGAAAAGAAGGAAAGGAAGAAGGAAAGAAGGAGGGAGGAAGGAGAGAAGGAAGGAAGGAAGAGAAGAGAAGAGAAAAAGGGAAGAAAGGATGTAAGGGAAGGAGGAAGGGAGGGAGGGAAAGAAAGGAGGGAAAGAAGGAGGGAAGGAGGAAAAGAAGGAAAGGAAGAAGGAAAGAAGGAGGGAAGGAGGAAAAAGAGGAAGGGAGGAAAAAAGGGAAGAGAATGAAAGAAGAGAGGGAAAGGATAAAAGAAAGGGGAGAGGAGGGAAGATAGAAGGAAAGAGAAAGAGAGAGAAAAGAAAATTTAGCAAAACTCACCAAAACACTAGCAAAGTCTAAAATACATACAATGTTCCATACCCATGGACATCAACCACTGCAAAGAAGGGAAGGAGCTGTGTTTTCTCACTTTACCTTCAGTAATACTCAACAATAACTCAGTCCATGTTAAATTTTCAGTAATACATTGAAAGAGAGAAATGGAGAAAAGGAGAGACAAAGAAACAGAGCAAGATACAGATGTAGAGACAAAGATAGATAAGATGGATAGAAACACTGAGGCAAAGAGACAAAGACAGATTGAAATAGAGAAACAAAATTCCCTGATCTGATACTCATGATTCTTTCCAGAACCAGACTTAAGACTATTTTTACAAAGCAAAACTAAAACTCATTTTAGTTATTTAGTTAGGTAAATCAAACTCTTTCAGCATCCTCAGGAATCCTCTGGCTAACATTGCCGTAAGTTGTAAAAACCTAATATTGATGCTACTGAATTTCTTACTTTAGTTTCTTTAGGTCATTAACCCATTTGGCTCCCATTCTTTTCTTGTAATTTACTTCCTCTTCATCCTCAATGATCATTCGAATCTTGTGTTTAATTTCTTCATCTTGCACAACCACAAAGGACCAAGGCTCTGTGTGTGCCCCACTTGGTGCTGTTCCTTTAAATCAGTAAATTAAAATAAATAAATTAAAATGCAGAAGAAGAATACAACGGAAAATTAGAAAGGAATTTTGTACTTCAGTCAACATAGTTGTGCCCAATTCTTCATGAACCCCATTTAGAATATTCTTCTTTTTTTCCCCCCTGAGGCAATTGAGGTTAATGACTTGCCCAGAGTCACACAGCTAGGAAGTGTTAAGTGTCTAAGGCCAGATTTGAACTCAGATCCTCCTGAATTCAGGCTGGTACTCTTATCTATTGTGTCACCTAGTTGCCCCATTTGGAATATTCTTGACAAAATCCTGAGTGGTTTTCCATTTCCATATTGTTTTCATTTGCCATGAGGAACCTGAGGAAAACAGGGTTAAGTGACTTGCTCAGGTTCCCACAGGCAGTAAGTGTCTGAGGTCAGATTTGAACTCAGGAAATTGAGTCTTCCTGATTCTAGGCCAAGCACTCTATTTTCTCTGATGAGGAATCTGGGTAGAGGCAGTAAAAGTGACAAATCTTAACCACTAGAGCACCAGAAAGGACAAAAAAGATAGTAAAATAGGTCCTGAACATCCAAATCAAGCATTATAATCTGAAATATAAAGTGACAAGAAAAATGCATATCTTTCCTTTCTCTTTCAGTCCATTTTATTCAGCACTATTTTCTTTAATTTAACTTTACATTTAAGGCATTACTAATGCTTTTTAAAATCTGATACTTTTTTTTAATTGATGTTTTTGCATATTTTATTTTTTAGGTATCTTCTCCCTTACCTCCATATCCACATGAACTTTTCCTTGTAACAAGGAAAGCATGTTAAGCAAAACCCAACTATCTGGCAGCCTATACTGACATCCATATTCCTAGTTTCTCATCTCTCAAAATGAATAAAAGGAATTGCCAAGTTTCATCACTTCTCTGGAGCTCATTCTGGAGGTCATTTTAATTACCTGAATTTATATTCTTTTGGGGGTTCTTTTTACTTAATATTACTGAAGTCATTGTGTATATCATTTTCCTAGTTCTGCGTAATTCACTCTGTATCAGTTCATAAAAGACATGTTTTCTGAATTTCTCAAATCAGACTCATTTTAAATGCCTCTATGACAATCAGGAAAAGCAAATAACATTACTTCTGGAGATTGCAACAATTCATCCCCACCTTTCTAATTATTTGAGGCAAAGCCTCAAGATTTGCTGATAATATCACAGTCCAAAAATCCCTTCATTTTGACAGCTAGCAAAAAAAAATTAAGTTATGAAGTTTGCCAGAGAAGGATAAATTCAATTCAGGGCAGAGTCAAAAAAATTGTGCCTCTAAGACACGGGAGCACACCAAAATCAATTCAATAGCTCAATAAATCTTTATAGATTTCCTCCTTTGTGCAAAGCACTGGGCTATGTGCTGGATGGTACATGGCCTCTTTCTTCAGAGAAATTATAATCTAGTTAGGGAGATGACATCAACACAGGAAAGATTAAATAACTATAAGGACATTGTACTGGTGCATGAGATGTAGTAGATTAGATGTGTGGAAGACTTTAGTTACCTAACGTTGATGGGCTTCAGGGCATGGCTTAGTGTCCAGCACTGATGGGCTTCAATAGGTCACTGACTCATGACCTTCCCCAGCTCTGGAGTTCCACAGTTACTCTGAAGACTTAAAGTTAGCCCAGAAGACTGTAGGAGTGTCCTTATCTCCTCCTCTTCCAGGAGTTAGTATTTGCTGAATGCATAAATATTAAAGAACAGGTAGGGATTCCTGTTAAGAACCTGACTTATATATGTACAGGATACCTGAATTTTATTTTTTATTATTCCTGGTAATTTTATTCCTGGTAAGAGTGCTTAGCTTAGGCAAGGGCTTTTACTTTGGAAATGCATATTAGAAGCTATACATATACCATGAATTTCAGGCCATCCCAGCTTTGAATTCTCTTTCTTTCTAAAGCTCTACTTTTCTTTGTATTCCCAAACATAAGAAAAATTATTTTTCTTTTTATTTCAGTAAGGCCCAATTTCCCTAAAATTTGGAAGGAAACTGCATCTATAACAAAGAGAAACTCAATATGGGTGATTTCAAAAAGATCTCTCATAATGTGGAGGAAAGCACATGGAGTTAAAAAAAATGGGTTTCAGATCCTAAATCTGCTACTTCCTATGTGGGTTTGGATTAGTCTCTGGCCCTCAGTTTCCTTAGCTGTAAAATACATATTAAAACACTGGCTCTACCTGCCTCAGAAGAATGCTGTGAAGATCAATGAGATGAAAGAGAATGTATTATATTGAATGAATGTAAGAGAAAGTATTTTGAAAGTACAAAATTTATGTGAATGTGTTTTATAACTTTTAGATCAAAAGACTATGAAGGGTAGGGGTTGTACTAGTCCATCTTTTAAGAAGATTATTAATACAAATAAATAAATAAATGTTAAGTACTCTATTAAGTAAGTACCTAATACTCCTTGTTGGATTTAATTTAATTCAACCCAAGCATTTTGCTAGCAGACTCAGCAGCCTGCAATACAGCTAGAATAAGGCATTTGTGTGTCTCAGTAGGGTTTGAAGGTATGAGTGGCCATCCAGCAAAGACTCTGAGCCACTGCATAATTACATTGAAAAACTCTAACGCCACACAAAAAAATATTTATATGAAGGATCTGTCCATTTAAAAATGAAACTAAATTTATTCTTTCTTGTTTGTTTCCTTTTTAGAGAGATAATGAATTCAGGCATGCACTAAATTAATCTCTAACTGAATTAGAATGCAGGAAGACATCATCAGATGGAAAAAAAATCAAAGGACTGCTATAACTATGAAATAGTTTTCTTCTTTGGACAGACTCTTTTACACTGAAAATTAATTTGCTTGGGTTTTTTTTTTTTTTTACCACCTTCCGTTGTTGTTGTTGTTGCTATTGTTCATTTACATGGACATAGTAGCTAATCAGAATTTATAACGAAGAATCATGGTTGCAGCTGGATAACATTAGTTACTAGAAGAGAAAAAAGGGGAAAAAAAGGGCTTCCTGTGTACTGGGTCTTTTGGCAACTTTCTTTTTTAATAAGCACTTACACACTAGGATACTTTAGGTTTATCAGAAGTCTGTGAGTTGTTGCTCCATCTGCACTCAAGCTATGTGAAAGATGTATGTTGCTTCTTTAGAGATAGTCAAGTTGTTGAAAATGGAAAGCACAGAATTGCAGTCATGGTGCCTCAGTGGCAGACGAGATATTTGAGCCAATGACAGTTGTATGCTTCACGAGCTGAGTTTGAAAGTCACAAATTCTCCAATAAGTCATATCTGTCATGCAGCTGACAGCCTCAAGAGACCTAGCTGCAAAGTTTCATACCTGCTGATTTGATGACATTGTCAATAACTTGTCTTGGGACAGGCTCATCACTTATGAACCTGACAGACCGCCTCTGATTGAGAAGCTCATAAAATTCCTGGGATCGCTTAATCATTTCAGACTCCGGAAAACGTGGACTGGAGAATGGGACATGTTCAAGGTTTTCTTCTGATTCGTGCAACTCATCCTCATCTGCAAATAAAGATAGTGTAATGAGAATTCCATTTTTCTATCTTACAGCTTACAGAGCTGCCTTGTCTGGAAGATCTCATTTTATTCTTGCAAAGGGAGAAAGGCAAGCATTATTATTCCCATTTCACAGATGAGAAAATTGAAACAGAAAAATTAAATGGTTTACTGTAAGTCACATAGTCAGTGCTGCCCTAGGTGCTATTACTTGAATTTGGTATTCCATCTCCTGATTCTGGTTAGTTTTTGTTTGGTTGGGGTTTTTTTGTTTTTTGTTTTTTTACTTTGATTTATACCTAGAGTATATTCTCTCAGTTATTTTTTCCTAGAGGCATCCTTCAAAGCTCAGTTCAAGTGTCACTTCCTAACGGAAGCTTTCACTGAGACTTCCTAGTTGTTAATGCACTCTCTTTCTCTTCAAATTATGTAGCGTAAAGGATATTGGATTTAATATCAAAGGATGTGCCATCATGACCAGCCTGAGTCTCTCTTACCTAGCGTAAAATTTGGAGTTTTTTTCAACCACTCATATGATAGGATCTTAAGTTTCTTCACCATCCTGGTTGCCCTCCTTTGTTCTCTCGTTGTCCCTCACCTCTCTCTCCCCTCTTCCTCTCTCTTCCCCTCCTCCACCCCCTCTCTCTCCCTTTCTCTCCTTCCCTCCCTCCCTCCTTTCTCCCCCCTTCTTTCTCTCTCTTCTCTGTCTCTGTCTCTTTTGTCTCCCTCTTTCTTTGTCTTTGTCTTTCTTTTTCTCTTTTGTCTCTCTCTCTCTTCTCTGTCTCTTTATTTCTGTCTCTCTCTCTGTCTCTGTTTTTCTTTCTCTCTGTTTCTCTTTTCCTCTTCTCCAAATCTCCCTCTTCTTCTCTCTCTCGTTCCCCCTTTTCTTCTTCTTCTTCTTCTTCTTCTTCTTCTTCTTCTCTTCTTCTTCTTCTTCTTCTTCTTCTTCTTCTTCTTCTTCTTCTTCTTCTTCTTCTTCTTCTTCTTCTCTTCTTCTTCTTCTTCTTCGTCTCTCTCTTTTTTGTCTCTGCCTCTCTCTTTCTCTTTTTTGTCTCCCTCTTTCTGTGTGTGTGTTTCTCTGTCACTCTGGCTGTCTGTCTCTTTCTCTCGCTGTCTTTCTCTTTTTCTGTCTCCTCTTTCTCTGTTACTCTGTCTCTGTCTCTTTGCCTGTCTCTGTCTGTTCCTATCTCTCTCCTTCTCCCTCCCCACCTCCCTTTTGGCTTCCTTCAACTTCCAGTTAAAAGCCCAACTTCTTTTTTTTTTTTTAATTTTTTTATTGAAATAGTTTGTTGTATATACTTTAACATATTTAACATGTATTGGTCAACCTGCCATCTGGGGGAGGGGGTGGGGGCAAGAAGAGGGAAAATTGGAACAAAAGGTTTTGCAATTGTCAATGCTGAAAAATTACCCATGCATATATCTTGTAAATAAAAAGCCATAATAAAATAAATAAATAAATACTTAAAAAAAAAAAAAGAAATAATTTGTTGTTACATTGCCTAATTTCTTCTACTACCCCTCTCCCTTTATAAGACCCACTCAATATAATGGACTATGAAGAGGAAAAAAAACTCTTAAAACTGATTTTGGGATTTGCCTTTGTTAATCAGTTCATAACTTTTGTTTTTACTGGATTATTTATTCCATTCACATGTAAAGTTATATTTTTATGCTTGTCTCCAGGTCTTTCTTTTTCTGAATTGGGATTTTAAAAAGCCTTAAGTTATTTTTGCTTAATCTATTTTAAGAAAGCCATATTTCCATAGGTTTTCTTCTCTATTTTTTTGTTCTGTTCTGTTTTTATTTTTGTTTTTGCTGAAGCAATTGAGGCTAAGTGACTTCTCCAGGGTCATACAGTTAGGAAGTATTAAGTGTTAAGCATCTGAGATAATATTTGAATTCAGGTCCTCCTGACTTCAGGGCTGGTGCTCTATCCACAGAGCCACCTAAATTCCTCCCTATGTATCCCAGTTGATAAAGGGCCAAAGGACATGAACAGACAGTCCTCAGAAGAAATCAAAGCCATTAACAGACAGATGAAAAAAAAATGTCCAAATCACTACTGATCAAAGTAATGCTGATCAAAACAACTCTGAGGTACCACCTCATACTCATTAAATTGTCCAATGTGCCAGAAAAGGAAAATGACAAATGCTGGAAAGAATATGGGAACACAGGGACATCAATGCACTACCCATGAAGTCCTGAACTGGTCCACCCATACTTACATCTTAGAACCAACTTGGGACAGCTTACATTCTTACAATTTAGAACCATGCCCAAAGGGATGCCCTTGTGCATACTTTTTAACCTAGCAACAATAACATAAACTCTGCATTCTAAATAGATTTTTAAAAAAGGAAAATGACCCATAAGCACAAAAAAATTTGTAGCAGATCTTCTTGCCCTGACAAAATACTTTAAATGGACAAGTTGTGGTACATGACTGAGATGGAATACTATCATGCCACAAGAAATGATAAGCAGAATGGCTTCAGAAAAACCCAGGAAGACATATGCAAACTAATAAAAAGTGGTAAGAGCAGAACCAGCAGAACATAATACACAGAAACAGCAATATTATAATGATGGTCAACTATTAAAATCTTAACTGTTCTGATCAATACAATTCAGTAATTTCAAAGGACTTGTGATGAAAAATGGTATTTACCTCCAGAGAGAGAAATAAGTACAGGTTGAATGTTATTTTTCATTTTCATTATTTTTTGCCTTCCCTCTGCCCCCCAACATGGGTAATACAAAAATATTTTGAATGATTTCACATAATGAGTATCACATTGCTTATCTTCTCAATGGATGGGGAGAGAGCGAATTTGGAACACAAAATTTTTTAAAAAGGGAATGCTATAAATAAATATTCCTCCATTCTCCCTACCCCCTGTCTGTTATTCTTTCCCCTAGTTTCTGGCTTACTTATTAATTTCTTTTTTATTTTCCCCTTAACGTAATTGAACTCTCCCGTTCTTTTTTTCTTTCTCCGTTACTTAATTAAACTCCTCCCTTCCTCTTCTCTCTTTAAACGTATTTTGTTAGTTTTTAAATATTTTGTTTTTTTTCCCCAAAAGCCCATTTTCTACAGTAAACCTTTCCCAACCTCTCTTTAATTCTAGTGCACTGCTTACATATGTATACACATATATGTGTGTATATATGTATGTATATTGTGTGACATACACACACACACACACACATCCCCTGTCTATAGTTTGTTTATACACAAGTATTTGCAAGTTGTCTTTTCCATTAAATTGTGGGCTATTTAAGAACAGGAATGATCTTCTATCTTTTATATCCTCAGCACCTAGCCAGTGCTTGACATATAACAGGCACTTAAATAAATGTTTATTAACTGAGCTATTGACTTAAATTGTGATGTCCACAACTGAACATAACACACCATATGTGCTCTGATCAAAGAAGAATACTGAGAAATTCGTGCTTTCTTATACTTAGAAACTATGACTCTCTATACAGCCCACTAACTTTTTAGGCTACCGCATTTCATTGTTGACTCATACTGAGCTCAAAGTTCTCTCAAAAGCCTAGCTCTTATTAACATTGTTGCCTTAACCATTCCTTTTTTAGCTTATCTCTGAGGAGTTCATACTTGGATCCCAAGTGTAAGAAGACTCTCTCTCTCTACTAAAATTCATCTTATTGGATTTAGCCTTCCAAAGATTATTTAATTCCTGACTGTCCAATTTAGAGTCAGGGTGTTAGCTATACCTCCCAGCTTTGTGTCATCTGCAAATTTGATAAACATGCCATCTGTGCCTTATGCCAAATCTTTGCTGCCAACCCCTTCTCCTATGCCAAAGGAGTAGATTATTTTAACGATAGAAAAAGAAAAGGGAATCTATAATATTTTGACCAAGGGAAACAAAGTAGAAATTCAAATATATAGTACTAGACAAAAAAATTCTGAAAGAATTAATTTTGGTAAAACAAACAACCAAAACAAAGCAAAAATCAAAACGAAACTATCCATATCATAATATGTCTGATGAAGCAATTAACTGACTTCTGTGATAAAATGGAAGTCAAACCTGTTAAATGCTGATAGGTTGGCAATTATAAGTATCTTAAAACATATAATGAAACTTCTAATAACAAAGTCCAATGGATTAGGACTTTAATCCCTTAGAGATGAGTGATTACCTTGTTTTCCTAGCTCTCCCAATTTTGATTGCAAAATCAATTAACAAAACAATCCTGTTTCTATTCCTAATAAGTAATCCATATAATGATAAGCTTAATAATTCAAAAGAGTTGTGGGTAAAATGAGATGGAATTATTTGAATGAACTCACATGGAACATGGACATCTAATTTTTTTTTGACTGAGGCAATTGGGGGTATGTGACTTGCCAGCGTAACACAGCTAGGAAGTATTAAGTGTCCGAGGCCAAATTTGAACTCAGGTCTTCCTGGCTTCAGGGCTGGTACTCTATTTACTATACCACCCAGCTGCCCCAACACCTAATAATTTCATGAAAGAGATTATTGTGGGGGGGGTGGAATGAATTGCTTGTTTCATTATTATATATTTATTATGAATATTGTGAAATATAATTTAATATATTATGAAATATTATTTATTATGATTTAATATATTATGAAATATAATTTACCAATTATCATACCACAGGGGAAAAATGAGGGGAAAAATTTTAAATTATCTCTTATTTTGGAATGACATTGTACTACAGTTACAAATCCTACATTTTAAGATTCCTCTATGGGATAAAAATATATAGCTTTTCCTTTCCTAGGCTTCTATTCTCTAGCTAAAAAATCTAAAATTTTATCATGACAGCAGATTCTGCTAACATATACAAAAAAAAAGTATGCCAGTAGAAGCCTTGCCACTGACCCTTCAAATTCAAAAGCAACACTAGAGGGCTTCCTTATTTTTATCAAGACTGAAGGACTGTCTGAAAATCAAATGTATATGATAAGGGATGTATTAACAAACCTACCAAATGCTTTCGTGAGTTTTGACCTATACATATCTATGATGATCTACAATACAAGGAATATAATATATAGAATAAGGAAGTCACACATCTAACTAAACAGAGGAGTCAGAATTGGAACCTGGATAGCTCAATGCAGTGAAGTTTGGGATTCTACAGCATAGTATAAGGAAGCATTGAATACAAGACAGGATTTTTAGAAAGTAAAGCAAATTTTTCCTTCAAGAATATTCAAAATAAGAAGAGCCAGTAAGAAAAGATGGAGACAGATCAGATTCACTGGGCTCCCTAGTAGAAGCAAGTATCCAAATTGGTCAAATCCAGTAGGTTTTTACAGGTTGTTAGTTGTTGCTTTTGTTGTGATTGTTGTTTGTTTTTATAAACAGGGCTCTTATGTGAGTCAGAAAGGATTTAATGTTGGGGGGGAGGGGAGAAGGGAGAGAAGACCTGCACTGGTGAACAGATCAAAATTAGTGTTCTAGCTCTCATTCATGAGGGGGAAGAGGAGGAGAGAGGAGATAACTGAGGAATTAGTAGATAGTTCCCCCCCCCACCAATATTTTTATTTCATTAAGTATTTCTCAATTGAAAAAAATTAATTTTTTTAAATTTTGAATTCCAAATTCTTTACTTTTTTCCTATTCATCTCCCCTCCTTAAGAAGACAAGCAGTTTGATATCAATTATATATGTGAAGACATGTAAAATATATTCTATCTTAATCATATAGAAAAATAAAAGAAAGAAAGAAAGAAAAGAAGGTGGAAGGAAGGACAGAAGAAAGGAAGGAAGGACAGAAGAAAGGAAGGAAGGGTGGAAAGAAGGAAAGAAGGATAGACAGATAAAGAAAAAAGAGAGAGAAAAGAACAAGGAAGACAAGGAGGAAGGGAAGAGGGAAAGAAGGAAGGGAGGGAGGAATGGAAGAGGGAGAGAAGGAAGGGAGGAAGGAAGAAGGAAAGGAGGAAGGAGGGAGGGAGGGAAGAAAGAAGGCAAGAAGGAGGGAGGAAGGAAGAAAAGGAAGACAAAGAAAAAATTTTTTAAATTGGCTTTTCATTCAAATTCCATAGTTCTTTTTCTGGAGATCAATAGCATTTTTCATCCTAAATCCTCCAGATTTGTCATGGATCATATTATATTGCTGAAAATAGCTGTTATATACAGCAGATTATCATACAATATTACTGTTATTATATACAATGTTCTCCTGTTTCTGCTAACTTCACTTTGTATCAATTCATGTAAGTCTTCCCAGTTTTTTTTTCTGAAATCATCCTCCTCATCATTTCTTATAGCATAAAAGTGTTCAATCACAATCATATACTGCAATTTGTGCAACCATTCCCCTACCTCACCTTCAATTTCCACCATATAAAAGAGCTGCATAAATACTTTTTGTGAATTTGGACTTTTTTCCTTTTTCTTTGATCTTTTTGGTTTACAAACCTAGTAGTGGTTAGTAGCTAGTTGATAATCAAATTTCTAGCTCAGTGAAAAAAAGGGGGATTGTAAGCTATTATCACAAGACTTAGTTTGATATGTGACTTTGTCTAGCATCTCTTGTCCTTGTATTATGAGTAGATAGCCATCTACTCATAGAACCAAAAATACGAACCTGGGAGTATTTTTAGATCAATTTAGATAAAAAAGCCACTTCCTTCATTTTACAGATAAAAAAACTGAATCCCAAAAAGGTTAAGTAGAGATTATACAAGTAGCAAAGTTACTTACTAATTTGTGACATTGGGTAAGCCATTTAACCTCTATTTGCCTTAATAGAAAGAAATTCCAAACCATTTCAGTATCTTTGTCAAGAAAAACCCAGGGACATTATAGTCCCATGGGCCACATAGAATTGGATATAATGGAATAACAATATACAAGTAGCAAGTAGCAATCAGAATTTGAACTCACATTCTCTGACTCTAAATCTATTTGGTTTGATTTTGGTTTTTGCATGACAAACACAGTAGTGACAGAAACTTTCAGTATAATACATTACTAAGAGATTCCCAAAGAGGAGAATAAAGACAATGAGTGGATTTATAGACATTGAGAACTGACAAATTTGAGTCTTTCCTGGGAAGCAATAACTCACATTTTAGAGTTGACATAAACCTGATTTCATTTCCTTGACAAGAGAAAGCCTGGCGTGGCAGCTACAATGCTGGGCTAGAAGTCAAAATCACAGCTAGGACCCCTATAAGGAGTAATTAAAGGCAAGTGGCTTAAGAAGTATTGATGAGACTTTTGCTATGTACTGGTCATTGTGCTAAGTACTAGACATTGAAAGAAAGTCAAAACAAAATAAAATGAAAACACATGATCCCTGACTTCAAAGAATTCAGATTCTGATGGTGGAAAACCACATGGTAATGATGTATGTATAAGATATATACCGTGTAAATGCAAAGTAACCTCAAAAAGAAGGCATTAGTAGTGAAGGAACTGGAAAGATCACCTGTAAAAAGTGGAATTTTGGTAAAATAGAGGTGAAGAGGAAGAACATTTCAGGAAGCAGGGAGAGAGCAACCATTCTCAAGAATCTTAGCTTCCTTATTCCAAAACTAGGATTAATAATATTTGTACAACTGCCATAGAAGTTTGATGTGACAAAAATGTTTTGCAATCCTTACAACTCAATGTAAATGTGAACTAATATCCCTGTTTTACAAATGAAGTAAAAAGTCTCCAAGGAATTAAGCTATTTACCAATAGTTAAGTATCCAAGGAAGGAAGTAAACCAATGTCTGGTTCCAAGAGTAATTCTCTTACTACTTATTGCTCCTTACAGCAACAACACTTTGGGTAAGAGCTACCCTCTTGGAGCCTGCCTATTCAGCATATTGCCTGGGGACTCATCATTGATGCCTGAAGAATGGTGTTCAGGTTTAAAATAGCAATACAACTGGAGCAAAGAAGGCATCACCCAGACAAGAACTGCAAGGCAGAGGAAACAATACAAAAGATGTCACATTATTGGGCTCCTGAGAGCAACAAAGAACAGCTCTATGCTGGGAGGGAAGAAAGGTAACCCCCAAAGTTTAGAATTTTAACTATTTCTCAGTCTTCAAATCCCATCAATTATGCCACTGGGGATGGGAGTGGGATGAGGGGAAAATCATTAAAGCAGCAAAGACTAGGCATTGGAAAGTAATTGTGTGTAATTATGCCCCCCTTTTTTCCTGCACATGCAAGTGTCTTTGCTTTTAACATAAAGAACAAATCTCTCCTCATCAAGTTTTTAATTCCAAGGAATCCTAATTTTTCTGTATCCAGGGGTGGCTCAGCAATAACTATTCAAATGTTTCTATTTTAATAATTCAAGGACCCACGATTCCATTGATATGAAACCTCTCAAACTGATCATTAGCCAGCATTAAGCTATTCTGGTGAAGGCATTTATCTCATTTTTTGGCTTTTGCCCTCTCCCTAGTTCTACTCCAAAGCTTCCATGTACAGACTGATATTATTCTAAATGTCTAAAGGAAAGTCTCATTGAGGAGCCAACTTCAATCAAGACAGAGGAACAATATTCCTCCCTTCCTAAGAGCATAGATTTGGAGCCAGAAAAAGATTTCAGAAATCCAGCTGATACAACAACCTTGAATTTAAAGATGAGAAAGCTGAGATCAATAGAAATTAAGTAACTTTACCAAGTTCATACGCATAACAAGCATCAGAGACAGGATTTTATTTGGATTCCTCTTTCAGTAAAAAGATTGCTATTACAACTATTTGAAGAGATTGCTTCACCTAAAGCCTATTTGTTTTTGTTCAATCATTTTAGTCATATGCAACTTTTTGTGACCTCATTTGGGGTTTTCTTGGAAAAAATGTTAGAGTGGCTTGTCTTTTCCTTCAGTAACTCATTTTACAGATGAAGAAACTAAGGCAATAACACTGATGTTCCCTCACATTTTCCTGCTTAAATTAGATGAGTTGAATTATAATCAGAATAGTACTAATTAGTAAATGTGAACAAAACCCAATCCCTTCTTGTGTTCTTTGTACATGCAAATTTACACACGTACATACATTCACATATACTCATATACATGTATATACACACACCACTCATGGAAAACAATATTCACTAGCCACATACAATATACACATAATACATATAGCAGCTCTTGAGGGGTCATACTCATTTCTTTGCCTCATTCTGCAGCCAAGTCCAAAGATAACTTTCTGGGTCCCTTTTCTCCTTCATCATTTTTCTGTCATATTCAGTCCCATTACATTATAAGAACTTTCAATGCAGTAATTCAACAAACATTTAGTACCTACTGTGCTTGGTTATAGGGTTACAACTCTAAAAATGCATCCACTCAAGGAGGTTCAATTCAGTGAGGAAATACAATTCCTACACAGAAAATCAAACTGAGGCAATTTCAAGAAGGAAGAAGCAATTACTGGTTGGGAAAGAAGACAGACCACATAAAAGATGGCACTCTGCCTCCTTTTGAACTGAATATCAAATTTATCTCTCTTATACCTAGTACAATGCAGTATTTTTGTAAGCATTGAATAACTATTTGTTAAATATTCTATTGCAGACAAACTATACCATTCACTTTGGAATATGTCCTTCACTTCCTTCTCCAGAACTTTGTTCACATGTTTCAGTGTATCCAGAATGTTCTCCCCTGCTGTTTCTATCTGTTGAAACTCTAGCTAGTCTCCAAGGTAATGTGTAACACCAACTTCAACAGCTTTTCCTGCAGGGACTAGAGATGGCATTATTGTATCTTAAAAAGTCAGTGGACGTTTAGGATTTAAGTATGTCCATCCTTCTCTGAGGAGTCTGTGAGGAACCTAAGTTTAATTGTTATATGAAAGAAACTGTTAACTATGATTGCTAAAGAGAAGACAGAGAAAAAAGAAAAAAAGTAAAGTTATTTCCTAAGAGAAATAGGTTTAAATCTTATCTTGTAAAGCAACTTGAAACAAATTCTTGATAAAAGATTTTAATTGGTATTCTTAGAGAACTAAATGGTAGAACTGTGCATCCAGAATTGAAGATAAGTCAATATTTATAGTAAAAGTTAAAGAAGACTTAGGCTATAATTTAAGCCATTCCATTTGGCATGTTATAAAATTTCTTCTTTTATTATTGATTCTACTGTTAATAAATAGTATACCCTTAGCCTTGATGTTTATTTGTACCTACAATATTAGAGAGGTTGACATATAGAGAGAGACAAACAAAAGCTTATGGGAAAAGAGACTCCTCCAATACTTCATAGATTGGGTAGGAAGCCTAGTGCTAATTAAAATAAAGATGTTGAAATTTTAGTAATTTATAAGGAAGTAACAAAACATCCCATAAATGCTTTGAATCTGGGATTAGACTAAAGGAAAATGAGCTAACAGCAGGTAGAAAAACAAGCAATCACCTTCCCCTTCCTCTCTAATCTTCCCCCACCCCCAGCCATCATACACATGAATACACAGACTCCATGAGGAACTTTGATTTCAAAATCTTTTTTGGTGGAAAAGCATGGAACTTGTAGCTGAGTGACTAAGTTCAAATCATGGCTATGATACTTTCTATTTGTATAAGTAATGGTAATTGCTTGCTATTTCCTCATCTATAAAATAGAAATAATAACACTTGTACTGCTTACCCACAGGTCTGTTATAAAGAAAATGTTTTGTAAGCCTAAGGACCATAAAGACATGAGTTATTAATTATCTAAATGATTAACTTTTTTGAGCCTCAATTTACTCATAATATCTCAGGGACTCAGTTTTCTCATCTAGAGAAATTTTCAATTTTAAGGTCTCTGATTCTCTGATCATCCCCTTCCCTCAACCCTAATCTTTTTTAGGATAGGTGATAAGCACCAGCAAGACAGCAAATTCTGTGGGCAAATGGAACTTCAAAGTCTCCACATAGGTGAGGATGTGGCTTGATAATCCACTCATTTTCCAATGATATCCTAAAATGGTATACTTCAAATTCTTATCAGGATTTCTTTCCAGCTCTCCCTAGGGGGACCTCTCCTTGTCACAATAATTACACTATCTTAAGCAAATGAAAACAGAAAGGAAGAGGACACTCCTGTTTGAGGAAGGAACCCTTCTATCCTCTTTCAGCACCAAATTCTTTGGCTATGTTGTCCCTAGCTCTCTCAAGTCATCTCCTGGTCTGAGAAAACCAAAGGACTTAATACAAATATAACTGATAAACTGTGCTAAAAGATTAACTTAAAGAAAACCATAGGATCATAGAAACAGAACTATGCGAAACCATAGAAACTATCTAAACTTACCCTTTTCATTTTATAGATGAGGAACCTTAGTACCATAGTCACATAGGTAGTAAGGCACCCTATCCATACCTTTTCTACCCATATCCATGTTTTATGCTTCATAAAATTTAAATTAAATGATCTTTAGTGTCTCTTTAAACCTTCAAATCTATGATGACTCGCTGAACTTCTTACCTTCCTTATAAATTTACTTTTCCATTGTTCTGTATTTCAGGATCCAGCAAGCCAAACTGATAAAACTCATTGGGCTACAGAGCAAATGGATGGCAACAGTTAAAATGTTACCCCTACTAGGTAACATAGATAGTATTTAATAAGACCTTTCCTTAGCACTGGTTGTGTAACTGTTCATGGAAAAGTGATTTCAAGGACGTGGTTACTTCCTTTAATAGTATAGATCACAACCTCTCTATGTCTGTCATCCTGTCCATGACTTCCTGTAAATCCTCCACAAGGGATCCATCCAACATCCCAGAAGCTTTACTATATAGCTCTTGAAATGTCATAGATACCAGTGGAGTGCTCAGGTTATTCAGTGTTTATCCCTCATTCTTACCATAAGACTGATCCACTTTCTTTTTCATTTAATCATCTGATGGCATCTTTTATACCATTTCTCCTGAACAGAGGTCCTCAAATTGCGGCAGCTGAGGAAGTTTATGCAGCCTGCGGGGTTATGGTAAAATCAGATGGGAAGTGACGTTCAACCTAAACTCATGTTAGCAATGTACACTTCCAGCACAAGGCAGAGGCAGCGGAGACAGAGTGTGAGGCTATACGGAGGTGAGGTGAGTTCCCAGGCCAGGATGTGTGGTGTGGGGAAGGGAGAGAGATGCAGAAGATGGAGAACTGATGACCCGGGGCCTTGTACAGTAATGGCAGCCACCACAACAGATAGGTGCGGGGGATGTACAGTGCGTGCTGCCTATGTCCTGACCGCTGCAGGAGGAATTCACTGCAGCAGTGAAGGTCGGAAGTGGGAGCGCAAAGAGCGGGAGAGAGAGTACGGGAAATGGAGGCATCACAGTGCAGAGGCAGCTTGGAGGAAGTTGGGCATTGCAGTCTGTATGTCTCTGTGTGGGCAAAGTTATTGCTGATATATTGTTTTTGTAGCGCTCTGTGTGTGTGTGTGTGTGTGTGTGTGTATACATATATATATATACACACAACTGTTCTGCACAACTTCTAATTTTTATTCGTGGGATGAATGATTATTTTGAAGTCATAGAAGAGCTTGCTGCACTGCAAAGCATCAAAGGAACAACTACAGGAGAGGATATCTATGAAAAGGTTTGCCAGACTATGAATAGTTTGGAGCTGGACTGGGCTAAACTAGCCAGCATGACAACTGATGGGGCTCCTAGCATGGTGGGGTCTAAGAAAGGAGTAATTGCTTGTATTAACCAAGAGATGGACAAACATAACCATTCTTATCCAACAGCCATACACTGCCTCATTCACTAACAAGTGCTGTGTAGTAAATCACTGAAGTGAGACTCTGTTATGAAAATTGTGGTATCTTGTGTTAACTTCATTAGAGCTAATGCACTCAATCACAGACAATTTCAGGAATTTCTGTCTGAGCTAAATGTTGAGTATGAAGATGTTCTACATCACACAGAAGTTCCTTAGCTGAGTCGAGGGGGGTGAGTTGAAATGTTTCTATGACTTACTTCCATAGATTACAACTTTTCTGCTTTCAAAAAACAAAGAAGTACCAGAGCTCATTGATGCACAATGGCAATGGCACCTTGCCTTTCTGACAGACGTAACAGAGCTCCTCAACAATTTCAATATGCAACTTCAAGGAAAGGGAAAGCTCATCTGTGAGATGCAATCACATGTCAAAGCATTTGAAGTAAAATTAGGCCTCCTCATCAAACAAGTGAAGAGGAAAACTTCTGCCATCTCCCCACAATTCAAAATCTGTTAGCGGAAAAACCGTTGATTGCATTCCCAAACAAAACATGTGTGGATTCACTGGAAAAATTGCAAAAGGAGTTCCAATTTAGATTTAAAGAGCTTCATCTCCATGAACAAGATTTATAGTTTTTTCTGTAACCCATTTTCTATTGATACTGAAAATGTCAGTACCAGATTACCAGAAAAATGGTAAACTGGATATAGTTTATCAAATGGAACTGGCTGAACTGCAGAATTGTGACTCTTTGAAAGACACATTCAAGTCAAGCAACCTTCATAATTTCTATGCATCTCTCCCCTCTGAGACATATCCTCATCTTAGGAACCATGCACTCAAAATGGAAACCATCTTTGGCAACACTTATGTCTATGAACAGACTTTGTCTAGAATGAAACATTTGAAATCTCCAACTAGATCAAGACTTGTTACAACTAGCAGTGACAAATATGGAACCAGACATTCACCATCTCATTAGCTAAAAGCCGGCCCATAGTTCCCATTGAAATGCTGGTAAGTTTGTTGATTTAACTTTACTTCATTTTAAATATTGTATTTGTTCCCGTTTTGTTTCTTCACTTCAAAATAAGATATGTGCAGCATGCCTAGGAATTTGTTCTTTGTTTTTGTTTTTACTATAGTCTGGCCCTCCAATAGTCTGAGGGATGGTGAACTGGCCCCCTATTTAAAAAGTTTGAGGACCCCTGCTCCTGAACAATTTCTCATTGGCAAAATGTATATACTCATAGTGCACTTCTTCATTGACCTTGGAGTGATCTGCAATTTTAATTCTTTGGAGATTATAGTATCCTATGACTCATAACCATATATCATCACTGGAAAAATATTGGTGTTAGAAAAATGTTCCTTTGTTTCAAGAAGATTGGGATCACCAAAAGTCCAGTTTAGTTTCCCAAAAGTTTTTAAGCCAACTCTGTCCAATTTTGAGCCCAGTCCATTGTCTATTCACAGTATCTCTCTAACATATGTGCACTGATGGACCATTTTTATGGGTTGACCACCCACCTGTATATTATAGTCTGGGCAATAAGCATTCTTCATTCTCTTTATTTTTTCCTCAATGAAAAGTTTAAAAAAACCTCTTTGGAGTGATTTTGGATTCTACCTAGGAGACTCTGCAGTATTCTGAATACTTATTAAAAATCAGAACAATGTCATAAAGAGGAGAATCTGGGGACTCTCATTATCAAATCTTGAGAACTCCATCATTCACAGAAAATTCTTTCTTCCACTTGGACACTGAGCTAAACATTTTTGGTGACAGTGAGAAATATCTTTAGTGAAATTATCTCTTCCTATTTTATGGCTTGGTTTATATTAATAATCAGTCAGCTAACAAAATTATTCCTGTTACTACAACTTTTAAGGAATCATGTGATTTTCACATATGCGTAGGAGACATTGTTGGAGGATGTTATTTAAGGAAATGCTTTGTGCTAATGAATCAAAATTTTTTTTTTCTAGTCAATAAATTAGCACAGTGAATTTTGTATTCACAAATACAGCCAATTGTGTAACTATAAATGTGTGATATGCTGCAGAGTATCATTTGCAAAAGGTGTCAGTTCCCTTCTTCAAAATTTCATCATCAAATATTTCCTTAACATATGTTTATATGGAGAAATAGTCATACCAAAATCAACTAGTCAATAAGTATTTATTAAGCAATTTGCTATCAGGCATTGTGCAGGGTTCTGGTGACATAAAGAAAAATAAAACTGTTCCTGCCCTCAAGGAACTTACATTCTATATATTAATGAATAATATATAATATTCAAAATAAATACAAAGTAATTGGAGACCAAGGCATTAGAACAAAGGAAATCAGGAATGACTTCATTTAGGGAGTGGCATTTGAACTGAGCTTTGAAGGATTTTGAAGGAGTCTAAAAACAATATAGTATACTCCAAGAATGGGAGACAGCTTATACAAGAGCACTGGGTGAGAGATGAAATGGTATGTGTGATGAGCAGCAAAAAAAAAAAAAGTCCACTTTAGTTGGAGTCAAGAGTCAAGAGTTGGAGTCTTAGTTTGAAGAAGAATGCATAGTAAGGTAGGAAAAAGTGATTGAAATTAGAACGTAAAGGACTTTTAAATACCAAATAGAGGATATGATAATTGATCTTGTGGTCAGTATAGAGTTACTGGATTTTACTGAGCAGAGAGATTACTTGGTCAGACATTTATTTCAGGTATATCACCTTGGCATCTTGTTTGGAAGATGGATTAGAGAAGGGTTTGGAGCCAGATTATGAAGGCTTTTAAATGGCAAACTGAATAGTATTTGATCCTAGAAACAAATAGAAATTCACTTTTGGGACAAGGTATAAAATCATCAGATCTGTACTTTAAGAATATCAGTTTTGCAACTTTGTGGAAGATGGATTGGAGAGGAGGATCAAGGACTATTCTTTTACAGTGGTTCAGGTGAGTTAATGAGAACATTAAATAGGTATTCTCTCTAATCATATAGTACTAGAGAGAAGGTCCACAGTATTTGGGAGAGACAGAATCAGTAAGAGTTGGGAACTGGTTGGATAAATAGTTTGAAAGAACATGAAGAGTTAAAAATGCTTCTGAGGTCAAGAATCTTCATTAATAGATTGAAGGTGGTTCCTTCCATAGGAATAGGAAATTTTGGAGGAAAAGTGAGTTTTGAGAAGAAAGGTAATTAATTCTGTTTTACCATGTTATATTTAAGATACCTATGAAATAGGAAATTTCCAATAGGCAATTGGTGATATATAACTGGAGCTCAGGAGAAAGACTAGGGCTAAATATGTGGATCTGGGAGTTTTAAGAATAGAGATGACAACAGAACCCATTGGAGTTGTATCTGAAGATAGATAGCATAGAAAGAAAAAGGGGGACTTTGGAATAAACTCACATTAGAATGCAGAAATGAAACCAAGTAAGTCAATAGGAGGATGATGATAGAAATCATTCTAGATATGGGGCACAATCATGGTACAGACTTAGGAAATGGAGTGTTGGTCAGCATTGCATGGGTTATAAAGCACACATCAGGATATCAAGTGTAAGATAACTAGAAAGGTAAGAAAACAGCATATTGTGGAGGACTTTAAAGACCAAAAAGACCATTTTCTATTTGATCCCATAAGCAATAGGGAATTGGTTGAGTTTAAGTGAGAGGGAGTTGATGTATTCAGATCTTGCTGTTAATAGTCTAGACAAAAAGTAATGCGAGTTTCCACCAGAATGATTGTGAATGGAGATAAAAGAGAGCATATGAGAGATATTGTGAGAACAAAACAATTCTGAAGAAAAAAGAACTCTAACTATAGAAATAAACTTTACTTCAATATGTCCAATAAAAGGAGTTTTGTTAGGCAGGTTTCTCTAACATTCTCTACTATCAAGCCTAAATCGCCCTTTTTGCAAATTCCATCAGTTGATCTTAGTTTTACCCACCAGATAGAACAAATCAAAGTATGTTGACAACTCTCCAAATAATTGAATCTTTTATCCATTTCCCATTACTCAGGACTATTGCTTATACAGGTCAAGTAGGAGTTGACTCATTTGTTTTCCTTATTTTAAATTTTTTTTCTTTCTTCCTTTTGTGTTATGATTTTGATCTTTCCTCAACCTAATCATCATTCTGATTTTTCACAAATGAATTGGAAATAACTCCCACGTCAATAAACAATCATTCCTGTTGCCTAATTTCATTTTAATGAAGAGATTTCATGTTTTCCATATCAGACCTCCATCTGACTTTCTTCTTAAGGAAAATATGTGTGATGTGTAATCATGAATCTTACATAGATACAGACAGAGAGACATAGCTATAGATATATAAATATACATATTCTGCAAGTTTTTGGCCTCTCTTATTTCTCACTCAAACTATACTATGCCTATTTTGGTATTGAAGGAGCTAAGTATTAAAGTGCATCTTAATCCCATTTAGAGGCCTTTTTAAAATTCATTGCAGAATTTCTTCACTCCCCCTTCCCCATTTTTGCTACAAATATTGGTGCATAAGCTAAAATTATTTCACAGCAGTCTTTCTACAGATGTTCTTTTCGTAAGCTATGAATATGTAGTGGTCAAGTGGTCTATGATGTGATATTTCTTATCCCTTTGTATACACAGAAAACTCACAATTCCTTTATTTACTTCTCCAAAAAGAGTCTGTGAAATATCTTCCCATTTAGCTGCAATATCCCTTTGTTTTCATTTAAGAACATCAAGATAAATATGATTCACTTCCTCCAATAGTGTGCCAATTTACTGGTCACTGGTCAAGGATCTCACACTTCAAGTACCAGCATGTAGACTAATATTTATAGATGTCTTAAAACTGTGTGAATTTTAGTACCCTTGTTCTCCGTTTTTGCTAGCCTGCCAAGATTGCTCTGAGAGTGGAAGTAAATACAGGACTCAGGATCATGTTGTACTTTTCTTTGTTTCACAGGTTGCCATAGGTAAAGAATTGATCAAGTCTCTAACATCCTGATTCTGAGTGTTTTTGTCCTTATTGTTTTTCATTGTAAATTAGTTTTAGACAGTAGGATCATATTCTAAGACTTTCCATCATGGGTAGAGTCTCTCAGAGACTATGCTTACCTGCTGCAAACTTAATGAACATAAGACCCCACCTCCATACCATGATGAAACATAATGATGCATCAAAGTGGAACTTTCTTGATGATATGATGATGTATGCATCTATGCATCTATCTACTTATATACATTGATACAGGAGTGTGTGTATGTGTGTGTGTGTGTGTGTGTGTGTGTGTGTGAAATTTATTTATTTTTCCCAGACTTAAGATCCCTGGTATAAATAGCTCCCAGTGAGGAACTTCCTATATCAATGCAGGTTGGCACATTTTTTGCATTTTAGAGAATTTCCCAGATAACTGAAAGATTAAATGACTTTCTCAGGATTACATAGCCAGGATATGCAGTAGTCAGGTAGGAGGTGGTTAGGGTCTGAACCAGGGTAGTAATAGTATCAGAGAAGAGAAGGGGACATGTTACAGAGATATTGCAGAGGTGATATCAAAAAGACTTGGCAACTGACTGTATATGGAGTATGAATAATGACACCTAAATTATGAGCTCGGGTGATTGGAAAGATGGTAGTACTTTCAGTAGTAATAGAAAAGTTAGGGAAAGGGGACAGTTTGGGGAGAAAGATAAGTTTTCCAGATCAATGGTAAATAGATATAGATATGTATATCTATATATAGATCTATCTATATATCTATATTTATATATGTAAATATACATAAACATATTTATTTATTTATTTGTTTGTTTGTTTGTTTTAAGCTGCCTCCTTTGCCATGAATCAATCTATAGATATAGAGAATCAATCTTTCTCTGTGTGCAGCACAGGACTTTGAAAACACTGTCCCATCCATCTGAATCTATTTATTCAAAGTTAGTTTTCATCATGATGAAACCAGCACCTAATACTGACAAATCCTGTAAATGTAAAGTTGCATATGAACCAGGAACCTCAGGGATATCCAATATTTTCTACATTTCTAGGACACCAAGGGGCCAGATCTGTAGCAGCTCTGCTCTCAAAGCTTGTTCTATATACTTTTTCTTAAATAAAGGTTAGTTATATAGGAACCAATAGCTGTTTGATCATTTGGGGCCCTGAGGTTTCTTCTACTTCACTACGTCCTTCTAATTGCAAATATTGAGAAACTATAAATGACAGGCAGTGTGGCTTACTGGAAAGATCAATGAACTAAGATTACAAAGACATTGATTTCAAGTCCTGGTTCTCCCACTTATCACATACATGACCCTGGGCAAATCACTAAACCTCTCAAAGCCTGGAATTCCTTATCTTCAGAATAGGCATAATAATATTTGTCCTTGAGTGGTAAAGATCAAATGAGATTATTTAAAAGTATTTAGTAAAAATTATATCCAACTATTGTAAATGATTAAATGATAACTTTTTTGTAACTCCAACTATTTTGTAACAATAAAAGTAATTTTAAAATAATGTGATTGTTTGATCCTCTTTTAAAATGTTCTGGTCTCTAAATAATAGTTCTCAACAGCCAAACAGTCTCATATAAATCACACAACCTAGAGACTTCAGTGGGCTTGGAAGCCTAATAATCACTTTAGTGAGGATTGGAGTAGCTGAGGTGGTGGGAGTAGGAGGAAGAGTTCATTCACTCCCATGTAAACAATGAACACTCTGTGAGGGGGAATTGTGAAACTTCCAACTTTCAAAACAAACATGCCTTTGGCTGTTGAGATTATTCAGTTTAGACTGCCAGGTGATGAAAGAGGTGGAGTGTACAGAGAGTGGAAATGAGAGAGAGAGAGAGAGAGAGAGACAGAGACAGAGACAGAGATAGAGGGGTAGCTAGATGATGCAGTGGATAGAGCACCAGCCCTGAAATCAGGAGGACCTGAGTTCAAATCTGGTCTCAGACACTTAACACTTCCTAGTAGTGTGACCCTGGGCAAGACCTTCATTGAACCCCAATTACCTTGGGGGGAAGGAGAGACAGAGAGATACAGAGACAGAAAAAGAGAGAGACAAACAGACAGAGTGATAGAGAGAGACAAAGATAAAAGAATCAGAGAAAGACAAAGATGTTCTGTGAAAAAAATGGTTAAAAGAGCCAGGGATGGGGCAGCTAGATGGGGCAGTAGATAGAGCATCAACCCTGAAGTCAAGAGAACTTGAGTTCAAATTTGACCTCAAACACTTAATACTATTTCCTAGCTGTGTGACCTTGGCCAAGTCACTTAACCCCAATTGCCTCAGCAAGAGAGAGAGAGGGAGGAGGGAGGGGGAGGGCCTAGAGTCAAGAAGATTCATCTCCATAAATTAAAATCCCTCCTCAGATACTTCCCAGCTGTGTGATCTTGAGCAAGTACTTTAACCCTGTTTGCTTCAGTTCCTCATCTATAAAATATAAAACGGCTGGAGAAGGAAATGGCAAACCAGTAACTGAAATGACTGAACAACAAAAGCCAAAAATCAAACAATTAGTAAAGAGCAGTGGGAGAATTCAAACCTAAGTCTTTTGACTCCAATCAAACAACTGTCTAAAATTCATTTGAACCATAGGTAAAACTGATTAATTTCTATCAATTTGTATTATCGACATAGATTTATATTATTAAAATGCTAAATGCTAAAGCTAAGCAATATTCCTGTTTTCTTTACCTTCTATTTGGTGGAGTTCTGTATTGTCTTTTAAGTCTTCATCTACCCATGGCTGGTGCTCTGGCTTGGTTTTAGACTCATCTTCTGTTTTCTTGCTGGGGCCTTCACTTTTAAAGATCCTCCCAATCAAGATTACGATAATTGCGATCAAGACTGGAGTCAAAAGGAAAGACATGACTCTGAAATTTGGAACAGAACAATGTCCAGCTTTCCTCCCTCCACTGCACTCTTTAAATGAAATGTTAAGTACAAGGAGGGAAGAGAGAAGGAGGAGGGATAAAAGCCCAGAATATGCCCAAATGAGTGTAACAAGATTAGAAACTTTGAAGGGCAAAGATCACTGGGGTGTGTGTGTGTGTGTGTGTGTGTGTGTGTGTGTGTGTGTGTATGTGTACACACCCATAGTCATACTTAAACCCTTGTAGTTCAGTAATAAGTAGACAGCATAGATCTAAGCCAAGATCTGAGCAAGCATTTTAACGCACTAGAATTTGACAGGAGTAAAAGAAAGCATTTAATTTTCTTTACAAGCATATACATTACCCTCTAGGGTTTTATGTTTTGCTCGATTGTTTTTTGAAAAACAAATTTTAACTAACCTATGGAAACAGTAAATACACCCTCCAGTAACTGACATTAGAGGATATATTTTTTGTTTTGTTTTGCTAGATAAACCACAGTAAGGCAAAGAAGTAAACAAGGTTGTGAGATTAATTAGCTAATACCTTTAAATAGTATTTCTGCATGTGTAGGTCATAGAAAATTCTATTAAATTCAACAAATATTTATCTTTAAATTTCCTTTTTAATTAACAAAAATTTATTTTCTCTCTCTCCCATATCCCCTCACTGACAATGAAAAAGAAAAGAAAAACAAAACCCTTGAAACAAATATGCATGGTCAAGCAAAACAAATTCCTGTGTTGACTATAAATAAAAATGTGTATTTTACTCAGTACTTTCTTTGTACCTCTGGTGGATAGTCTGCTTCATTATCAATCCTTTGGAATCCAAAGATTATTATATCATTATATGCCCCTATGTTTTTTGGAGAGATATGATATATATAAAATAATAATAATGCAAAATAATATGGGGAAAACATCAGAAAATGTAAAGAACTATATAGATTTTAAAAGGAGAAATATCATAACTGATGAATGGGGATGAATAGGGAATGCTTCCTGAAGAAGGTGTTATTAGAACTGGGCTAGGAAATCAATAGATAAAGGAATGGGGAGACAATTTAGGCATAAAAAAACAGCTTGAGAAAAGATATAAAAGTAGCAAAATATGAGATATATCAAGGGTCACTTGATTATTCTACTGGAGACAAGTAGCAAGGTAAATCTTAGAAGTGTAAAGGACTTTAAAGATTATCTAGTCCCTCATAAAGAAATTGAGGCTCAAAGAGAGTAATTGACTTGTATGAGAAGGGCAGGTCTCTTTCTAGCGATTCTATGAGTTCCATCCAATATTTTGATTAGACTGCAGGAACTCTCTTTAATAGTACAGTGCAAAAATCCAACTATTAATCTTCCATTCTGTACCACTTTTGATGACATCATCTCATAAACCTTTCACAGGGCTTCTTTTCAAGATGCTGAGGACCTTCCTCTAGATCTTTGTACAATTAAGAATAAGGTAACATTTCAAAGCAAAGGCTTAATGGTTAATTATTATGGAGATGTTACAATTTAAGATTCCTATTAGAGGTAGGGTTTGGACTAGATGGCTTCTGAGGTTCCTTCTGTTTGTTAGGTTCTGTAATTCAAACACATTAATTTTCTCAATTTTATAAAATGTTTTCTTCACTTTGACTTAGTTAATTATATACTTTGTTTCCTATTTCACAGTGGAAGATCAAAGCAACTTCCTCTTGAATCTTCCTCCATAAAGCATTTGAATGTTTTACCTCAGTGCATAAAATTATTATAATTTATAATTCTGTAATTTTAAGTCATATATGACAAGGATTTTCCTCGTTAAGAATAATACAATATCTATGTTTTCTTTCACAACATGACTATTAGAATAGTTTTGCATGACTACACATGTATATAGAATTGCTTGCCTTCTCAATGAGGATGGGTAGGAAGGAAATAAAGGAGAAAATTTGAAACTCAAAGTTTTAAAAATAAATGCTAAAAATTGTTTTTACATGTAACTGAGGAAAATAAAATACTAAAGAGGTTTAATATTTAAAAAATAACAATTCCATAATTTGAACAAGGCACTGGAGAACAGTTATAAGTAAGGGAGATTATCTGGACAAAAGTATAACTAAGTCTATAACCTGGGTGGTCCATGTTAGGGTTTTACTCTACACACAGGCCTTTACCTTTACCATCTTTTACCTACAAATGAAATTTTTGAATACTTGTGATTTTCCATTTCTGACAACATGCTCCCTGGAGCATGAAGCTCTTGGGTAGAGAGTACTTACTAGAGGGGAAGTTTTGAATGAGGTACGTTTGAGTTTGCTTAAGAATGTGATTCATCAACTGAAATTCACTTTGCTCTATTGAACCATGAGAAATAGCATTTCAAGAATTTCTTAGGTAGGTCTTGTCCTTTACTTGTGAAACTCCCTCAAAATGCTACCTAATTCAAAGGTCTGGTGGCCATAAAAGAAAAAAAATGCAATTATTCAATTGATGTGTCATATTTTGAAAAGCAATAGAACTCTATGAAAAAGTTAAGCTGAAAGGAAGGAAGGAAAGATGGAATGACAGAAGAAAGGAAGAGCAGACAGAAGGAAAGAAGGAAGGAAGGAAGGAAAGAAGTCAAACATAATTTCCTGTTTGATTGCCTAGTTAAAAGAAAATGATAAATGGTAATGCAGATTAAATTTTAAAATGTGTTTTACAAGCCTTTTTTAAAAAGAGAATCAATTATTAAACATTTAATAGCACATCCCTGATTATGTGTGTTCACATGGATCTGTCTAAATGTGGATAGAAGAGAAGCAGTATCCTCTGCCCACCCTTCTCCAAGGAAAACTAGTGTCTGCTAGGAGGAAAGCAGGAGATTGGGGCCACTAAACTAGCCATTCTGATCTCCTCAGAGAGTGGGTTTTAGGCTAGAATTATATCTGCCTTCCCCTAAATATTGTTAGGCTAAATCTGCATTCTTAATTAATATTCCTCAGGGGAAGGAATGTTCCAAGCTATATTTCCAAGATTTGACTCATTTCCCACCAGATGCTAGTTACACAAAAACCATATCCAACAAATACCAAATAAACTCCTTATCCATATTGATAGCAAACAGAAATCAGGGAAATTATACAGATGAGAAAATACCAGTCAATACATAGAATGATCTCTCCCACTAAAAGCTAGATAATCCAGCTCAATCAAGAAAGTTCCAGATATTACCCAAGGGAAATTTCCCAAAGTATCTCTATTTAGTGTAATAAACTGGGATTAAAAACATGATTGAGGTGCTGGATTCTCTCCAGGTCATCTTATTTCCAGAGATTTTCTTTCTCTTTAGAAACTTTTCCCTGAAGAAAATGTAGAACCTAGTGTCTTCTCTACTGAAGCTCTAAGTCAGAAAATTAAGTTCTCTCTTCACTCAAGCCCTTCAAAAAGTGTGAAGCATTAGGTAATCAATCTCAACCCATGAGAAAAAATCTTATGCAAATCATTTTTGAGCCCCTGGTTACAGATATTTGTCATAAATTATCCAGCTTAACCACTTAGTAGTTATGTAGGCAAGTAATTCAAGTTATCTGAACCTTAATTATTTTCATCTTTAAAATAGGGACAATACTTGCTCTATTTATCTTATAGAATTCTTATGAAGAGACTCTTGTAAAATATATATATGAGGGTTTTGTCCTTTTATGTCTTATATTCCTTACAATTCCTAGCCCAATACCTTAAAAGCTCACACTCCTTCCAATTTTATTGCCTGTATATCTAGTACTGGGCAGCTAAGTGCCACAGTGGATAGAAAAAGCCAGACCTGTAGTCAGAAAGAAGAGTCTTCCTGAGTTCTACTCTGGCCTCAAACACTTGCTGAACATTTACTGGTGGCCCTGAGCAAGTCACTTAACAGTTTGCCTCAATTTTCTCATCTGTAAAATGAGCTGAAAAAAGGAAATAGCAAACCACTCCAGTATCTTTGCAAAGAAAATCCCAAATGGGATCATGAAAATTTGGACATGACTGAAAAACAACTAAATAACAATAAAGACCTAGTATTTATCATATATACTTTGTAGTGCTAATTTTTTTCCCTAAAGCATATATCCTTTGGAAAACATCCATATCCAGAGAGAGAACTGTGGAGACTGAATATGGATCAAAACATAGTATTTTCACCTTTTGGTTGTTGTTGTAGTTATTTGCTTCTTTCTTTCTCATGTTTTTTTTTTTCTTTTGATCTGATTTTTCTTTCACAATATGACAAATATGGAGATATGTTTAGAAGAAATTGCATGTGTTTAACCTATATTGGATTGCTTGCTGTCTTAGGGAGGGGAAAGGTAGAAAAATTTGGAACACAAAATTTTATAAAAATTAATGTTGAAAACTATCTTTACATGTATTTAGAAAAAATTTAAAAGTATGTGGCCTAACACCTCAACTAGATTTTAAACTCACCACCACCTTTATAGTGTCTAGTAGAATAATGCCACATATGAAATTTCAAAAAAAAATATTTATTCATGATGAGGATAGTAAGAAACAAATATCTCTTGATTAATTTTTTTTGTTATTTCTCATTGAGATTTATATCAACACAATCTCTTTGACTAAAAGTCAAAAGATTCAAGTTCTAGTCAGGTGTTACATTTTGGCTTTGTGACTTTGGCCAAGTCACTCATCAATAAAATGAGAAGACTGGACTAGATAACATCTAAGGTCTTTATCATCTCTCTCTGTCTCTCTTGTTCTCTCTGTATATGCATGTATAAATATATGTATATATACATTTTAATCTATAATATAATACCATGTTATATAATTTGTAATCAATATAATAACATATTTATTAAATAAATTGATATATAAACATATATTGATATTAGGACGCCCTCAAGATCTCTCTTAAGAACTTTAGAATTTGATCGTATGACATGGGAAATACTTGCACAAGACCACGCAGCATGATATACCCTCATGAGAAATATGCTGTGCTGTATTAGCAAGGCAGAATTGAATTAGCTCAGAAGAAATGTGAGATGCTCAGTTAAAGAAGCCACCCCAAATGTTCATAGAGAATATTTGTGTCTGATTTATAGCAGAGCATTCTGAGCTCATATTGGTCCAATCAGCCACAGTCAGACCACTGTAACTTGACTCTAACATAGTGATGTCATTTTGATTCACTTTAAAAACAACAGACAATAACCACCAGTCATATGAACATATTTATTTATTATTAATTAGATGATCCAGAGGTCATAGGATTGGTGATTTAGAGCACAAGAGACTGAGAGAGAGAGACAGAGACAGAGACAGACAGACAGACAGAGAGACAGAGAGACACAGAGAGAGACAGAGACAGAAAGACAGAGAGTGAGAGACACAGAGAGAGAGAGAGAGAAAGAGAGAGAGAGAGAAAGAAAGAGAGAGAGAGAGAAAGAGAGAGAGAATAAAGAATCTTGCTCAAGGTCATACAGTAGTAAGTAGCAAAATTATGGTCCAAACTTATCGTCTGACTCCAAATCTACCTTTATTCCCACAGCAGTAAAGCATATTTGTTCATAGAGCCTCAGTAGTCAGGAAATCTGATAGGCCAGCAGCCAAAGGTTTTTATTTTTTCAGCACTCAACTATTAATACTTTTAATTCTCATGTGATACTATAAATATCCACTATTATACCAAACCTGCTATTGAGCACTGACTCACCCTTTATATACTGTCTTCCCTTGGAAGGATTAGCACTAGAAAGTATTTCTGGAGGCAGAGAAAAGTGATCTGTGCTATCCTGCTAAAATGGCCTTTTTAAAAGTTCTCTTTAATAATACATGGTATAGATGAGAGCGTGTAGATATTACTCCACCTACTTCATATGCTAAATGAATTATGATGGTCCTATTTTATGAATAATTAATCTAATCATTTTACCAAATAAACCTCAAGCTGACTGCATGCAATTCTTCAAATACTGGCAGACAAAGATATCTCCTAGGAGAAAGGCAAAACCCCCAGGGTTTAAGCTAGTTCATCTGATGAGATATTGAGGAATAAAAATGTCAGGTGTTCAACATAGGAAACTGGTTACCTGAGAGTGGGTTTTTAAAAATTAATATTCCAATGTCCTTCAAATCATGGTGTTCCTTTATCAATGTGTTTTTATCATTAAAATTTTCTTTCCCCAGAATGCATTTGCATACATGTATTTTTCTATCAGCTTAAAATCTGAACTTGAATTAATGTCAGAATACAGAGCACAAATGTCATCTAATTCACTCATTAGATCTCTGTCTGAAGTTTGAAAAACTTAAGCACTCTGATGAATTCTATGACTAGCCATTATTCCAGAGAACCAATGAAGAAACAAGCTGTCTACTTCCTGAATGATTAGGTGATGGCACAGAGAAAGGAATGAGATACATATATGTGTGTAAATAAATATATGTACATATTTATACATAAAATATATTATGTACATTTATATATGCATGCATATACAACATAAATATTTATATGTTTGGTAGAAATAGTTATAGACATAATATTATAAATATATATGTAAAATATTTATATATTTGTGAATATATACATATCTATTTTTAGAAATAGACAATGTGAGAACTCATTTTGCTTAATGATGAATATCTATTGCGAGGATTTCTTTATTTTTTTCCCCAAATGGAGAAAACAGGATGAAAAGAAAAAAATTTTGTCACTGAAATAATTAAATTAAAAATTAAAATTAAAATCCATGGTGAAAAATAATTGTTATCATCAGTGTCTTTTCTGAAGAATTGTTATTAGGCCAAACTATTGATGAAACTAGGAAAAATAAAGCAATAGTAGTTCTTGGATATTTTTGTAATTTTGTAATTTTATTATAAGTTTAGTAAATCGAGGACTATTGATAGAGGACATGGAAGTTACTTAACTGTTACCTTCGAAGGGATCTTTAAGATCACTTTAGGATTGCTTCTTAATCATTCAAAAATCCCTTCTTTGAAATCCTCAATAAATATTAGCCAACCCCTCTTCAAATGCTTCCCAAGAAAGAAACCTCACTGATTATGAAGGTCTGCCTGTTCCATTGTTGGATAAATCAGATTACTAAAAGTTTCTTCTTTTCTTAAGCCAAAAACTGCCTTATAACTTATTCTCCTCTTGCTTCCTGAAACACATAGAGTAAATAAAACCTTCAGTTTACCACATCACAAAACAACCAACATGTTACCCAGTCTTTGGATCAAATATTGCTAATTCATTAACAAAATATTTATCCAAAGCACTATTCAAATGTTTATTCCTTCTCTCCCAAAACCAGTACTTTCAGTGTAATTATTGCTTAACCCAGGAGCAGGATTTTATAGCTATCCCTATTAAATTACAACTTGGTCAATTTAGGTCTTTATTTTATTCTCTCAAGACTTTTTTTGGAGCTCACTTCAGCCCTCCAAATGTAATACATTAATCAGGGAGTTCTTTGATGAACTAGCTTACAAGGTAATCAGGGGGACTTTGAAAATACTTCCCAGGGGAAGGTATGGAAATGCCTGTTGGTATCTCATTGAGAGGACTAAGGACATTTCCTGATCAAATGTCATTGACCAGGGATGATTTGGTTGGCTTAGACTAATGTGTAGCAGATATTGAAAGATGGGCTACTATTTATACAGGCCTATATAAAAGGAAGGCCTTTACTGGGAATTTGGGATCTTAAATTTTACTCCTTTTTTTTTTTTGGGGGTCTGAATAGATCTTCAGAGAGCAACAGAGATAGAAGTCATAATGATTATCTAGGGCAGAAGACACATATAGATAAATGAATGAAAAACTATTTTTTAAGTTCTTAGTATGTACCAAGCTGGACAAAGAGTGGGAGTGGGAATAGAGAGAGAGAGATATAAATAGAAATACAAAAGAAAGACATTAGTAGGTCTCAAGAAGCTTACATTTTAATAAAGAGAATACATAGAGATAAATGAGTAAATGGGAATAAGGGTATAAATGAGATCTAAGGTATCTATAAGGTATCTATCTATATATATATCTATATAGTTCTGTAAATGAAATAAGGGTATTTGCTCTTGGAAGTCAGAAAGATGATGAATGTAGCTGTAGGCTCTTCAATTAACATGTCCTTTTTCAAAAGCAATGATAGTGTAATTTGATCACTGTTCCCAGAAAAAGAGATAGAACAGGGCTAGACAAACTAGTGGGAAGAACACATTAAGGTATGGTCAGGTAGTACCAGGTATAGTTAGGTCTCACCAGTCAGGACAGTATGGTCCCAAAGTGGTTCCTAGAAGATCACTTTGACGGATATATTTCAGTATGTTATAACATGCTGGTAAAATATGTTTGGATGTTTGTGTAGACTTGCAAATTGAAGCTAAATAGATTCTTGTTAATAACTCAAGAGGAGAGTTACTTAACTCCAAGTTCCTGATCCCAACTTTAGAGAAAAAGTAGCACAAGACCCGATCCCTACACATGATAGTAATGAAGGGAGAAATTATGTGATCCAAGAAGAGAGATCCTTTGTCTCCAGAACAAGAGAAAGAGATTTTCTAGGCAACATGATCCAGAATTCAGCAGATTAGTGAAAGAAAGGAATTCATTAATCAGTGTCAGCCTAGGATCTTACTTCACTAGGAATCCCAAATTAAAAAGTTCTAGTATCCAGCTTCCTACAAAAAGAAAAGGAGAAAAGAAGATTGAGCATAAGGCCCTACAAATTGGAAGACCACTAGACTAAATTAATTAATTAAGGGAATGAGTTATTCAGATATATCCCTACGAAAAAAGAAGTTACCAGAATGCCAGGTGGTTGTCCAGCCAGCAATACAAAGCTAATCTCTCTTCTAAAGATAATCCAAATCACAGAGTGGTACTATGAGACTGGGAAAACTGCATAAGTCCCCATGGAGAGAAGGATTCACTGACAGTGAAGAATTATATCAATCATATTTGTTAGTGCTGTTTACTTACATTAGCCATGTCCAATTCTCTTCATGATCCCACTTGGGATTTTCTTGGCAAAGATATGGAATGGTTTGCCATTTTCTTCTCCGATTCATTTTACAGATGAGGAACTGAGGCAAATAGAGTTAACTGACTTATCCAGCTCACATAAGTAGTGTCTGGGCCCAGATTTGAAATCAGGTCTTCCTGACTGCAATCCTGGTGCTCTATCCACTTTGCCACCTTGCTGCCATCTGTTAACTAGGGACTAATATAGATACTTAAAATACATTCTTCATTATTTATGGACTCTTTTAAATACTTTTATGTGTTCTTTGTATTTTTTAGGATGAAATAAAAGCTGTTCTGTGCTTGATATATGCTTTACTACCTTGAGTCCTAGCAAAAGATCTGGAGGCCTATTTGCCTACATTTGTAAAGACCCAGATAATTTTGATTAGGAGATTGGATTCAATTTATGTAAGCTCAGAGACCAGAACCACATTTTACTAGCTAATCCTCCCAGCTGTGTCATTCACAAATTTTATAAATATTTTATACTTAAAGCTTCATAATTCTTAATTAAAATTCCAAGCCATTTAAAAAATACTGAACAGGGAAACGATGATTCACACCACTGGAGTCCTCTTTCCAGAATCTCATTAATCCATTAATCAAAATTATTTGGATAAAATCAATCAGATACTCAAATTGCAAAGATCAGATTAGCAAAAATGACAAAAAAACCCACAAAGAAGTGTTGGAGGGACTGTGAAAAAACAGATTTACTGATGCATTGTTGGTGAACATGTGACCATTTTGAAAAACAATTTGAAACTATATATAAAAAGTTACTAAAAAGTGCATGTCTTTTGATCCAGATATAGTTACTGCTAGTCCTATATTCAAGACTGTTTAATAAATAGGAAAAACAAAGAAGCCTTTTATGTACAAAAATATCCTCTTTTTAAAGCAGCAAAAATATAAACTAATGGGATATATATCAATTGAGGAATGGCTGAATAATTGTGGTATATAAGTATAATGGAATATTATTTTGCTATATGAAATGAGGAAATAGATTATTTCAAAGACACATGAATAGACTTATGTGAACTGATAGAGAACAAAGTAAGCAGAATCAGAAGAACAATTTATATCATGGCATCAATAATCTAAAAATGAGCTCTCTCTCTCTGTATGTATGTATATATATGTATATGTCATTTAATTTCTCAGCATTTTAGGCAATCTAAGACTAAGAGAAATTGCTGGACTGTATTGGATGAAGGAGTTTCTTCACTGAGTAACTATAATACTGAAATATCTAGTCTATATCTCTATATAAGTAAAAATGACATTATGAATTAATAAAATACAAGAAAATAAGGAGAGGAGATCAGAAAAGGGTAGGTTAATCCCAAAGTGAAACTTCTTTTTTTAAACAAAGAAAGGATGGGAAAATATAAGGGGAAGGACCAACTTGTAATGATTCTTATAAGGTTAATAATGTAAAATGTAATTTTATATATTGCTATATTAAGTTCAGTTCGAGAATAAATACAGTTGTGCAAGAATGTTTGTGGCAGCCCTCTTTGTCGTGGCCAGAAACTAGAAACTGAGTGGATGCCCATCAATTGGAGAATGGCTGAATAAATTGTGGTATATGAATGTTATGGAATATTATTATTCTGTAAGAAATGACCAGCAGGATGATTTCAGAAAGGCCTGGAGAGACTTACAAGAACTGATGCTGAGTGAAATGAGCAAGATCAGGAGATCATTATTTACTTCAACAACAATATTATATGATGATCAATTCTGATGGACGTGGCCCTTTTCAATAATGAGATGAACCAAATCAGTTCCAATAGAGCAGTAATGAATTGAACCAGCTTCACCCAGAGAAAGCTCTGAGAGATGACTTGAACCACTACATAGAATTCCCAATGCCTCTATTTTTGTCCACCTGCATTTTTTATTTCCTTCACAGGCTAATTGTATAATATTTCAAAGTCTGATTCTTTTTGTACAGCAAAATAATTGTAAGAACATGTATATATATATACATACATATATATATATTTCATTTGACTTATACTTTAACATATTTAACATGTATTGGTCAACCTGCTTTGGGGGGATGGGGTGGGGGAAGGAGGGGAAAAGTTGGAACAAAAGGTTTTGCAACTGTCAATGCTGAAAAATTACCCATGCATATATCTTGTAAATAAAAAGCTGTATAATAAAAAAAGAATAAATACAGTAAAATGAGAAAAAATGATGATCATTCAATCAGTTTTAAATACATCTAATTATACTACTATCCAGCTCACATTTCTCCATCTTTTAGGACATCATGAAAGAATTTGTCAGATTCTTTATTGAGATTCTGTCATGTTATACCTACACAATTTTCTTCACTCATAACAGCCTGATTTAAAAAAAATAAATAGAAAAATTTAATACAATTTGTTTTTAGTGAAACTATTTTGGCTTCTTAGTTCTCACTAGTTCCCTTTCCATGAGGCTAGAAAAAATATGTTTAACAATCCACTTAAGATATAAAATACATGATTATAGGATATCTGAAAAATGGTTAAAAATGAAGAAAATTCCATCATTCTTCACTTTTTCAATATCTTTCTCAGTTTTCTTTAGGGAAGATGAACCATATCACCCACAATATGTTGTTATTGCTTTGTTGCTTCTGCCAAGAAAGAAGCCAGAGGTTATTCAGTGTCTTCTGTAGGTCCATATTCATGTCCTATTCTAAATCCTAGAGATGACAAACATATACAGAATTACACTCATTTGAGTCCATCTAAAAGTAATATTCCTCTATTGTACTTTTATAATTTCACTAGCAATAAGATACCTATGAAATAAATTCTATTTTCCTTGCTTTTCTTGAAAATATTCTCATACCTTCACCTTAAGATCCACAGTGCCATCTGCTGGCAATAAGAGATTTGAACAGGAAATTGTTCACGGTATATAGCTTTACAACTGGAAGGATCCATAAAGATCTAATCTAACAATTTCATTATACAGTTTAAGGAAACTGAGGCCTAAAAGAAAAAAGTGACTAACCTAAGTTTCCATAAGAGAAGTAGAAGAGTTGGGATTTGACCTACTGCCTCTTATTGCCATCTTATTTTACAAATGAAAAATAAAGTCCCAGAAAAGTTAATTTTTGCAAAGTCACACAAAAAATTTGTAGAAGACCCAGTACTAGACTATAAGAGCATAAAATTTAGATGTGAAATTAGTCCAATCCTTTCATCTTACAGCTAAGAAAATGAAAGACCAAGAGATAGGAGTCACTTGTCCAAAGTCTGCTAGCAAAGATTAAAGGCAAGATTAAGACCCATATTCTCTGACTAAATCCACTGTTCTTTCTTCTGTACTATGTTATTATGGAAGCCTATCTCTGGTCAAGTTAAAGGTCAAGGTCACCCATTACATCCCAGGCCAGTGATCTTGATCTTTGCCTTGCCACTGGACTTCAGTGAGTCTGGAGGAATGAGAGAGGCTAATGACTTTGTCTAATGCACATGCAAGTCGTGATACCATCCTCATGATGTCATTGATCTTCTTTAAAAATGAAGAATTTTAAATCATCCTTCTAGTAAAATTAGACTAAAATAAAAACTAAAACCTTCTAGTAAAATCTAGTAATATGGGCAAACATTCCAAAGGGCACAGAATACTTGCTAGGAATTCTTCTAAAGGGAAAAAAAAATTACAATCACTACCTTTCTTTCCTTGGCCCCAAGTGCAGAAATTCTTGGGAGTTATATTTCAGGTTAGATTGAATGGAATCACAAATGGCTGAGAAAGCAGGAGGCAAAATCTCAAATGGACGAGCCAATGATCAATTATTTAAAAAGTTATATAAAAGTATGTTTTGAAGAAAAAGTATCCAAAGTGGGGTCAGGGCTCTCAGAGATAGTGGCTTGAACCCCAAGGGCTTTATTCAACTAATTAGAAGATGGAAAGATGAGTCCCAACCCACCTTCCTACTAGTAGTCAATTGTCTCCACCACTATACTTACCCTTGTTCCTCCAACATTTGCTCCCTCCACTCCCTCACTCTGCAAGCTCTTCACCTTTCTCCTCCTGAGTCTTTTATTTTTGTGGGTCTTTCAGGACAATTATAACTTAGAATTTACTGGAATACTCATATCAGAAACTGCACAGATATCAAAGGAAATGACTCCTCTGTGTCCTGAACTACTCTGTCCTTCTGAGGACTGATTCTGAATGGAGGCAGCCACTCGCAAGTAAGAATTCTACTCAATTCCTTTCATTTTTAGCAGATAGGGAGCTGGAGGGGAGAGACAGGAAGCTCATATCTAGTCTCAGACACTAATTGTGTGACCCTCACTTTATCTTTGGAGGTTCAGTTTCCTCATATGTAAAATGGGGATGATAATAACAGCATACATCTCAGAATTGTAGTGAGGGTGAAATGAGATAATATTTGCAAAAATGTTTTGCAAACCATATAGTGATATACAAATATTCCCTTTTACTATCATTATCATAATTATTAGGAAAGCAAATAATTTAGGAGGGTAGGGATGCATAGATTGTCATCTTCATTAAGGATCTCATTATTTTCTCTTTCCTCCCAAACATATTTATCTTCTAAACTCCATTATTGTCAAGGGCACCACCAGCCATTTGTGATTCCATGCAATCTAACCTGAATAATTTCTACACTGGGGGCTAAGGAAAGAAAGGTAGAAATTGTAATTTTTTTATGAACCAGTTACTTGGTTCATAAACTCATATTGCTATATTCACTCCTCCTCACTCTCCCTTACTCCATATAGCCAATGACTTATTAAGCCTTATTATTACTATCTCCACAATGTCTTTCTCACTTCTTCCCTCCTCTATTTTCACACACCCACCATTCCAAATCAGGCCCTCATCTCCAAATCCTGCAATATCCTCTTATTGGTCTCTCCTCTTCGGGTCTCTCTCTTCCTTAATCCTTCCTCCATAGAGTTGAAAAAGTGATTTTTTTTTCCTAATGTATTAAAATTAACATGTTACTTCTCTATTCAATAAACTCCAATGGGTGCATGTTGACTCTAGAGCAAATGTTACTTCACAACTTTTAAAAATTATTATTTTAGTTTTATAATAAACATAATAAGCACAGAATTACATTATTACATATGAAGGTTATGCTCAAAAATTTATATTGATCAGGTATGTAAACAAAAAGTTTGAAAACCTCTGCTATAACTAACACCTTTGTTTTAGACTGTGGGGAACTGGTTCATTTCATCTACTTGGAGTTCTAAACTAATTAAGTTCTTTATTCTGATTTTTTTTTTAGATAGGAGGCAAAGTATTCCAGGAAAATCTATTTATCTGAGGGAATATTTTATAAATCATAAATGTTCAGAGTTGCTATACCATATAAAATTTCCTTCTTATTCTAGAACAGAAAGGGGCTTCAGAATCCAAATGCTTCACTTTACAGATGAGGAAATTGAGGGCCAAGGCAATTAAGTGCCTTAGCTAAAAAAGTCACACAGAGAAGAAGTGTCAGTATCAGGATTAAAAATCAGGGAGATCTTTTGGATCCAAGACCAGTGCTTTATCCACTATATCCCACTTGAAGTGGTCATGACAATTGTAAGGAACTGGGAAAAACAACAGAAGGATAGAAAGGTTATTCTGCTGGTATTACACATGACAAACTTATATGTACTTAAAGTAAGAAAAGTATTTATCTCTTTTCAGTAGATATCCTCAAGAAGTCTAGATCTGAGAAATCCATGAGGGTTCACCCACAAGAGACTGTGAACAATTAAAATTCTAACATGGGACAACATTCACTAATAAGCTTAAAAGATTCAACTTTTTAATGAAGTCATTCCATACTCTTCCCTGTTAGTTTATAAAAAGGATACTAAGTCCTCTCAGCCTTATGTTGTGCCAAAAAAAGAAACAGAAATGTAGTGGAAGGCAGGTCAGTCCCAAGATAGAAGAAAAGTGTTACTCAACACCCAAGGAGATACTGGGGCCCCAATGACTAGAAGGCATAGATAACGCCCTTAAATCAATCTATTTTCTGACAGTGCATGTGATGTTAGCTTATATGTCCTTGGGGCTCTCTTTTCTTACCACAGAAATCATGTAAACGTGGAAAAGAAGGGATCCCATTACAAATGAGGAAAAGATCAATTTTCAAGAGCAGAATCAGGGACAGGGAGACTACTCAGAATAGGAGGTGACATAGAATAGGGACCACTTATAGTCACACGTTCAAAGTTTCATGTTCCACTGCTCTTTCTCAGCTCATACTATAATACGGTTTCTCAGAGAGAGAGGATCATAGAAAAGATTAATTGTTATTTCTGCAAGAAAAGAGAAGAGTTTTTACCATTTTGTAATTAACTAGGCAGCCTGCCAGAAACTTTTCTCTTTATGTCAAAGAGAGAAGTTTACTTTTGCCTTTTGGGCAGTTTAAGAAATATAATTAAATTCATCCTGATTGTCTGCTTTAAGTTTATAATATATCAAGAGAACCTATCCAAGAGGAAATCTGAATAAGCAGAGAGGTTTAGAGGTACTACACTGAAAGTCAGGATGACTAACCCTAGCATTTAACAGTTGTGTGGCACGCGTCAAGTCACTTAAATTCTGAGCTCAGTTTCCTCATCCATCAAATGAAAAAGATAATTATTTATCTCTCCTACCTCATAGGATTATTGTAAGAAAAATACTTTGTTAGCTATAAAATATTCTATGTAATATAAACTGTCAATATTATCATCACTATCTTACATGATTGTACTAACTGCCCAGGGTTTGTTTGTTTTTTTAATTTCTAAATTTTCTAAATTAACATCATGGACAGTCTTATACAAAAGAAAGGGTCTGATTTTTGGAAACTACCTATATATTTGTTTAATTATAGATTTGCTTAGATAAAAGATATATCTTATATAAAATATAAGGTTTATATAAGATATAAGAATAAGATACATTTTCTTATATCTCCCTCCTCAAATGATCAAGGGAAAAGATGGTCCTTTTACCTGCACTTACAAACCTGCTCTCCCTCTATCTTCTCTAACTTCCTAGTTGGTACTCTGAACTACTTTAAATCCAATTCTCAACAAGTATTTATCAAATGCCTACTATTTTCCGGTACTACTCTGGTACAGAAATTAAAAGAAAGCAATCCCTTCCCTCAAGGAGCTGACATTCTACTGGGGGTGAGGGTAAAGGAAAGAGGAGCATGTATTAAGAGAAGTACAGATATATACAAAATAGTTTCAGGGCTGGAAAACCAGTAGCAACTGGAGTATCATGCAGGATATGGAATTTGAGCTTAAGTTTGAAGAGTGCTAGGGATTCCAAGAGGTGGAAATGAGGAAGAAAAATATCCCAATAATGGGGGACAGTCTATGAAATGGTGACAAGACAGGAGACAAGATAGAATATGCTGTGCAGAGAAATGCAATCAAACCATTTCAATTGGAACGCAGAATATGTAAAGGGAAAGTAATATGAAAACAGCTTGAAAGCATGGAGCCCAATTGCAAAAGTCTTTAAATATGAAACAAAAGAGTTTATAGTAAATCCTGAAAGCAAACAGGAAGCTATTCCTTGAGCAGAAAAGATACATGGCCAGATCAACATTTTGAAGAATGGATTAGAGAAGGGAGAAACTGGGATACAGAAGTCAATTATGAGTCTATTGCAATCATTCAGGAGGAGGTGATAAGAGATTGAATAAGGGATGACTGTGTGAATAGAGAAAGGGAACGAAAGTTGACAAAGCTTAGCAATAACAATAATTGGTCTTTATAAAGAGTTTTAAGGTCTGTAAAGTATTTCACACCCATTACCTCTCTTGATCCTCACAAACCTGTGAGATAAATGCTGCTGCTATGTGTATTCCATTTTACAAATGAGGAAACTGAGGAAGAGAAGGTCAATTGACTTACCCAGGATCACTCAGGTAACTGAGGCAGGATTCAACTTCAAGTCCTCCTTACCTAAAATCTGCATTCTATCTACTATTTACCAGATTGATTATCTAGGAGAGATGAGGAGAAATAGAAAGTTGAGGATAACACTAAAATTATGAATGGAAATGACTGAAAAAGGAGGTACCTCTAAAAAAATAGGGCAGTTAGGAAAAGGGGGGGATTTGGCAAATTTGGGATAGCTAGGTGATACAGTAGATAGAGTGCCAGGCCTGAAGTCAAGGAGACTCATCTTTGTGAGTTCAAATCTAGCTTCAGATCCTTAAAAGCTGTGTGTCCATGACAAATCAACTTAACCTTGTTTACCTCAGTTTCCTCATCTGTAAAATGAGAATTATAATACTACCTACTTCCCAAAGTTGTGAGGATTAAATAAGATAATAAATGTAAAGCACATAGTAAGTGCTATGTAAATGTAAATTGTTATTTTTTTTCTTTTTTTTTCCTAAGACAATTGCTCAGGGTCACACATCTAGGAAGTATTAAGTGTCTGAGACCAGATCTGAACTCAGGTCCTCCTGAGTTCAAGGTTGGTGCTCTATCCATTGAGACACCTAACTGCCCTGTAAATTATTATTAAAGATAATTTCTGTGTAATGGTAACTATCTCTAGGGTAAGGAAAGGAATAAAAAAGAAAAAATAAGAAATTTATATGATAATTTTGTTATATATTTTAAAGGAATAGCAAGTCGTATATAATAGACTCACAGTTTCATGCACAATCATCTTTTTTATTATACTGTATTATGGAAATGCTTGTTTTATTCCATATATTAAAAACAAAAACAAAAAAGTTTAAAGAACAAAAAAAATTTAAAGATGATAAATACTTTTTTCAGACATTTTGAGGCTAAGATGCTTATGATATATGACGCTAATGTCCATGAGGCTATTGGTGAGTAGGGATACATTCACAATAGAAAACAAAACATACATTATGATCTAGCAAAGGAAACTGAGAAAGAGTCATTTTACAGGTAGAAGGATAAATATACTGTAAAGTATCACAAAACCCACGAAAGAAAGTATTTGTGAAGAGGCTGTTCTCAACATGGTGAAATGTTTCAGAGTGGTTAAGGATAAGAAGTGAAAAAATCATCTATTTCGTCCAGTTACCTCCTTATCTCTCCCCACATGTGTATACACACAAGATTTCTTCCCATTCCTACTCTATATTTGATAGTACTTGTCAGTGGTGGTGAGTGATAAGATGGTAGGTCCTCAGCATTTCCCAGGTCAATTCCAGGAGATAAATATTGATACAACTAAACCAAAGGTTGGAGGAAGAGAATTATTCTGTATCAACAGAGAAAATGAGAATGTCAGTTCATTCATAGTGGTGAACAACCTAGGGTGACTTTAGTCCATTAGGAGATGTTATCAGATCCTCCTGTAAAGAGTTGGGATGTTATCCCATTTGTCCTATCCTAACCATTGCCAGTACCATCCAGTGCCCCATTGCCACTAATACCTGAAGCCACAGCAGAAGATTGGCCAAAAGTAATGAAAGAATGATAATCTACTTAAGTAACAAACTAACTATTACTACATCCCCATTTATTGCATAGCCATTCCATTAGCTGATAATCCTGCCCTAGCCCTGTTGGGTCAAAAGAAAGACACTATTATTGTCTATCCCACAAGTTCCTCTTCAATCTCGAAATTTGCTCGAAATTTTAAAAAATAATAACAGATTTTTATTTTTAAAATACATACAAAGATAATTTTAAACATTCATCCTTGTAAAACCTTGTGTTCCAAATTTTTCTCCCTCCCTCTCCTCTTCCCTTCTTCCCTAGAATCAAGTAATTCAATATAAATTAACCGTGTCCAATTTTTCTAAACATATTTCAATATTTATCATGCTGCACAAGACAAATCACCCAGAAAAAAAAATATTCCGAAAGAACATTGTACCTTTAAGAGAGTTTCTTCAAAGTAAATTCAGTTTTTATGATCCATTAAATTCAAATATTATTACTTTGTCTTTGATAAAGAGTAATATAAGATCTCTAAGACAGCTTTGAATATGAGTATTCCTATTAAGATGTGATTTTTCTTGCATAAAGTTAAATAGCTACAATAATATGGTTCCAAGAGTTGTGATATTCAGATTCAGGAGTCATTATCAAGATAATTATTTTCTTTTTTTTTCTAAGACAATTGCTCAGGGTCACACATCTAGGAAGTATTAAGTGTCTGAGACCAGATCTGAACTCAGGTCCTCCTGAGTTCAAGGTTGGTGCTCTATCCATTGAGACACCTAACTGCCCTGTAAATTATTATTAAAGATAATTTCTGTGTAATGGTAACTATCTCTAGGGTAAGGAAAGGAATAAAAAGAAAAAATAAGAAATTTATATGATAATTTTGTTATATATTTTAAAGGAATAGCAAGTCGTATATAATAGACTCACAGTTTCATGCACAATCATCTTTTTTATTATACTGTATTATGGAAATGCTTGTTTTATTCCATATATTAAAAACAAAAACAAAAAAGTTTAAAGAACAAAAAAAATTTAAAGATGATAAATACTTTTTTCAGACATTTTGAGGCTAAGATGCTTATGATATATGACGCTAATGTCCATGAGGCTATTGGTGAGTAGGGATACATTCACAATAGAAAACAAAACATACATTATGATCTAGCAAAGGAAACTGAGAAAGAGTCATTTTACAGGTAGAAGGATAAATATACTGTAAAGTATCACAAAACCCACGAAAGAAAGTATTTGTGAAGAGGCTGTTCTCAACATGGTGAAATGTTTCAGAGTGGTTAAGGATAAGAAGTGAAAAAATCATCTATTTCGTCCAGTTACCTCCTTATCTCTTCCCACATGTGTATACACACAAGATTTCTTCCCATTCCTACTCTATATTTGATAGTACTTTGTCAGTGGTGGTGAGTGATAAGATGGTAGGTCCTCAGCATTTCCCAGGTCAATTCCAGGAGATAAATATTGATACAACTAAACCAAAGGTTGGAGGAAGAGAATTATTCTGTATCAACAGAGAAAATGAGAATGTCAGTTCATTCATAGTGGTGAACAACCTAGGGTGACTTTAGTCCATTAGGAGATGTTATCAGATCCTCCTGTAAAGAGTTGGGATGTTATCCCATTTGTCCTATCCTAACCATTGCCAGTACCATCCAGTGCCCCATTGCCACTAATACCTGAAGCCACAGCAGAAGATTGGCCAAAAGTAATGAAAGAATGATAATCTACTTAAGTAACAAACTAACTATTACTATATCCCCATTTATTGCATAGCCATTCCATTAGCTGATAATCCTGCCCTAGCCCTGTTGGGTCAAAAGAAAGACACTATTATTGTCTATCCCACAAGTTCCTCTTCAATCTCGAAATTTGCTCGAAATTTTAAAAAATAATAACAGATTTTTATTTTTAAAATACATACAAAGATAATTTTAAACATTCATCCTTGTAAAACCTTGTGTTCCAAATTTTTCTCCCTCCCTCTCCTCTTCCCTTCTTCCCTAGAATCAAGTAATTCAATATAAATTAACCGTGTCCAATTTTTCTAAACATATTTCAATATTTATCATGCTGCACAAGAAAAATCGACAGGGGAAAAATGAGAAAGAAAAAACCAAGCAAAACAACAACAAAAAAGTTGAAAATATTATGCCATCATTCACATTCAGTCTCCATAGTCCTCTTTCTGGATACAGATGACTCTTTCCATCACATCTATTGGAATTGCCTTGAATCATCGCATTGTTGAAAAGAGTCAAGTCCATCACAGTTGATCATCACATAATCTTGTTACTGTATACAATATATTTCTACTCTCCTCACTTAGCATCAATTCATGTAAGTTCTCCCAGATTTTTCTGAAATCAGCCAGTCCATAATTTCTTATTGAACAATAATATTCTATTATATTCATATATCACAACTTATTCAGCCATTTCCCAATTGATAAAATATTCTAGTTTTAAAATTGGGTTGCAGTAATTTTATAGAACTCCAAGGAGGTCATGGGAATATCAATGAACAAATTCTTATTATTTATAGTATCTCTTAATGGCACTGATTGAGTCTATAATTATCTGTGATGATAAGTAGCTTAATTATGTAACTTGGCTAAGGTGCTTTTAGTTCCTTTTAAATTTTTAGTATCATTCTCATTGAGATTATTACTTCCCTCCACATTGAATGCTCTGATTTTTTTCTAAAGAATGAAAACCCGTAAAAGTAGTATGGTGAATTTTATTTTATTCACATACCCTATGTATCTCATGCAATTATCTTCTAAGCCCCGTAATATGAATTACCATTTGATTATACACAAATCACATGTTCTGCCTAACATTCCTTAAAGCATTTATTATGTTTATTGGAGCTGATCTTAGGGAGTGATTGCTGGCAAAGCCAGAAAGCAAAAGATTCTTAGAACATACCTGCTAACTTCCCCCAAAATTCTGCTATGTTAAAATGACTCAGATTAGTGACATTTATACTTTTTCTGTTTTAATTTTCTGGCCATAACCATAATTCTCAAGAAGAAAGAGCACTGAACTGGATGAAACCATATATATGGTTGAAAACATATACATAGATGAAAACATATATAGATAGATAGATAGATAGATAGATAGATAGATAGATAGATGTATATCTAGATTTTCTGCTTCCTCTCTTTAGTGAACCTAACCCCTCTGTTCCTCATAAAATGAAGGAGTTGACCTAGAAAGTCTCCAAAGCTTCTTCCAGATCACATTTAATGTTCATGAGTTTCATAGTGAGATATATATATATATATGTACGTATATATATATATATACATATATGTGTGTGTGTGTGTGTGTGTGTGTGTGTATGGAGTTGGAGTCCTTGGATTTGAGCTGGGATTCTGTGATTTATTCTTCATGTAATCTTGCCACTTAACTTCTCTGATGTTCAGATTCCTCATGTCTAAAATGAGGGAGGTGAACCCAATGATGTCTAAGGTCTGTTCTACTCTATATCTTTGATGACCTCATGGTTGTTAAGGTCTCTTCTAGCTCAGATATTCCATTCTTAAAAACAAAAGCAAAAGCAAAAACCACTATCAGAAATATCCCAGTTATTCTTTATAAAATCATAGCCTTTGGATATTCTGAAGAATGAAGCAAGAATACTCCTAGAACAAACATGCGATATTCGTTGTCAAGTAAAATTCATGGAATTCTAGAATCTCAAAGTTGAAAAGGCTCTTAAAGGTCATTGAGTCTAATTTTTTGTCAATTCACTGAGAACATTAGAAATAGAAGCAGCGAGTGATTACCTTTCTTTTTTTTTTCAGTGGGATGAAAACTGAACTTTCCTTCAGGTAGGAAGGAAAGAAAAAAGATTTCTGTTTATTAGAAAAAAAATTCTATGTCTTTTTAAATGAGTTCATGGCATTGTTAGTTATGTTTGTTTTACTTTGTTACAAGAAACTTCTTATTAAGAAAAAGGATATTCAGTAAATGCAATGTAAAAACAAAGCTCATCAATAAAATTTTAAATTTAAAAAAAGTAAAAATAAAATAGAAGTAATCTAAATATTGTTTAACCATTATTATTAACTATTAAATATGGTTATAGAAATGCTTGTTTTGTTCTATACAAAAAAAAAAAAAAAACCCATTGCCTATGTAATGGGAAGACTGGACAACAAAAGCCGTATCCCTGGAGGATATTCAGTATTCTCTGACTCATACCAATCCACACAGGGAGGCTTGGTAATCTACATCTAGAAATTTTTGATGAAGGGACCCTTTCCATATTGACTTTAGAGAACTATGCAGTATGCTCACTTTGCTGTCTGTTTACTGTGTGGTTTTAATTGACTGATAAGATGAAAATAAATATGCATTCAGAGGTTACTCTATTTTGTGGTTTTAATTAGCTGATAAGGTGGAACTAAATGTACAATCAGAGGTTTGGAGTGACAAAATCTCTTTCCTGGAAGTTTTTAAGTGAAGAGGAAAAAGAAATGCTTTGACATTATTAGTGGGGGAGAAGGGGAGGAGACCTGCTTCTGTCAGCAACATACTCTCTTCACCAGGCCACCATGTGGTCACTTATGCTTGGTGCTATGTCTTTGTCACTGTTGTATTTATTCTTTCTTATCTTAAGGGAATGAATATCAGAAATAGAAGAGAACAAGTTATGAGCTTGTGAGCTGAGGTCTGGCAAAAAGCCAGTCTAAATCCAGCTCAATAGTTTATTGATTCAGCAGTTGAGTCACCATGTCCTGTAAAATAGGGATTTATCCATCAACTACAACACACATAGAAGTGAATTTGTCTAAGGGAATGTTTGTAGTCACCACTTTAAATTTGTGTTGACTCTCTTGAGAAACCAAGAATGAGTTAGCTTCCATTTTTGTCAGTTTGAGCCTTGCTTTACCATCTCAAGTTAATTGATTTTTAAAAATTCTCATGGAAGTGGATTTCTTTCTTTCTTTTTTTATTTTATTTTTTATTTTTTTTAAATAACTTTTTATTGACAGAACCCATGCCAAGGTAATTTTTTACAACATTATCCTTTGCACTCACTTCTGTTCTGATATTTCCCCTCCCTCCCTCCATCCCCTCCCCGAGATGGCAAGCAGTCCTTTACATGTTGAATAGGTTACAGTATATCTTAGATACAATATATGTGTGCAGAACCGAACAGTTCTCTTGTTGCACAGGGAGAATTGGATTCAGAAGGTATTAATAACCCGGGAAGAAAAACAAAAATGCAAGCAGTTTACATTCATTTCCCAGTGTTCTTTCTTTGGGTGTAGCTGCTTCTGTCCATCCTTGATCAATTGAAACTGAATTAGCTCTCTTTATCGAAGAGATCCACTTCCATTAGAATACATCCTCATACAGTATCATTGTTGAGGTATATAATGATCTCTTGGTTCTGCTCATTTCACTCAGCATCAGTTCATGTAAGTCTCGCTAGTCCTCTCTGTATTCATCCTGATGGTTATTTTTTTACAGAACAATAATATTCCATAACATTCATATACCACAATTTACTCAACCATTCTCCAATTGATGGGCATCTATTCATTTTCCAGGTTCTAACCACTACAAATAGGGCTGCCACAAACATTTTGGCACATATTGGTCCTTTTCCTTTCTTTAGTATCTCTTTGGGGTATTAGCCCAGTAGAAACACTGCTGGATCACAGGGTATGCACAGTTTGATAACTTTTTAAGCATAGTTCCAAATTGCTCTCCAGAATGGCTGGATGTGTTCACAACTCCACCAACAATGTATCAGTGTCCCTGTTTTCCACATCCCCTCCAACATTCCGCATTATCTTTCCCTGTCACTCTAGCCAATCTGACAGGTGTGTAGTGGTACCTCAGAGTTGTCTTGATTTGCATTTCTCTGATTAATAATGATTTGGAGCATATTTTCATATGGCTAGAAATAGTTTTAATTTCTTCGTCTGAGAATTGTTTGTTCATATCCTTTGACTATTTATCAATTGGAGAATAGCTTGATTAAAATTAGAGTCAATTCTCTATATATTTTGGAAATGAGGCCTTTATCAGAACCTATGACTGTAAAAATGTTTTCCCAGTTTATTGTTTCCCTTCTAATCTTGTCTGCATTAGTTTTGTTTGTACAAAAACTTTTCAATTTGATATAATCAAAATTTTCTATTTTGTAGTCAATAGGGATCTCTAGTTCTTCTTTGGTCATAAATTCTTTCCTCTTCCACAGGTCTGAGAGGTAAACTATCCTATGCTCTTCCAATTTATTTATAATCTCATTCTTTATGCCTAGATCATGAACCCATTTTGACCTTATCTTGATGTACAGTGTTAAGTGTGGGTCAATGCCTAGTTTCTGCCATACTAATTTCCAATTTTCCCAGCAATTTTTATCAAATAATGCATTCTTATCTCAAAAACTGGGGTCTTTGGGTTTGTCAAACATGAGATTATTAAAGTTATTGGCTGTTTTGTCCTTTGAACCTAACCTATTCCACTGATCAACTAGTCTATTTCTTAGCCAATACCAGGTGGTTTTAGTAACTGCTGCTTTATAATATAATTTTAGATTGGATACAACTAGGCCACCTTCATTTGATTTTTTTTTTCAATAATTCCCTTGAAATTCTTGACCTTTTGTTTTTCCATATGAACTTTGTTGTTATTTTTTCTAGGTCATCAAAATAGTTTTTTGGGAGTCTGATTGGTATAGCATTAAATAAATAGATTAGTTTAGGTAGTGTTGTCACTTTATTATATTTGCTCGCCCAATCCAAGAGCATTTAATATTTTTCCAGTTGGTTAGATTAGACTTAATTTGTGTGGAAAGTGTTTTGTAGTTTTGCTCATAAAGTTTCTGATTTTTCCTTGGCAGATAGATTCCTAAATATTTTATACAATCAGTAGTTACTTTAAATGGAATTTCTCTTTGTAACTCTAACTGTTGGGTTTTGTTAGTAATATATAAGAATGCTGATGACTTATGTGGGTTTATTTTGTATCCTGCAACTTTGCTGAAGGTATAGATTGTTTCTAATAACTTTTTAGTAGAATCTCTGGAGTTCTCTAAGTATATCATCATATCATTAGCAAAGAGTGATAATTTGGTTTCCTCATTGCCTATTCTTATTCCTTTAATCTCTTTCTCAACTCTTATTGCTGAAGCTAGTATTTCTAATACACCAGTAAATAGTAACGGTGATAGTGGGTAACCACTCCTGGGAATGGTTGCAGTTTGTCCCCATTACATATGATGCTTACTGCTGGTTTTAAATAGATGCTACTGATTATTTTAAGGAAAAGTCCATTTATTCCTAAAATAATAGTGTTTTTTCAACCCTCTCAAGTGTTTTTAATAGGAATGGATGTTGGATTTTATCAAATGCTTTTTCTGCATCTATTGAGTTGATCATATGGTTTTTGTTAATTTGGTTATTAATATGGCCAATTATACTGATAGTTTTCCTAATAATGAACAGCCCTGCATTCCTGGTATAAATCCTACTTGATCGTGGTGTATTATCCTGGGCATAATTTTCTGTAGTCTTTTTGCTAATATCTTATTTAAGATTTTAGCATCAATATTCATTAGGGAGATTGGTCTATAATTTTCTTTCTCTGTTTTCAACTTACCTGGTTTAGGTATCAGTACCATGTCTGTGTCATAAAAGGAATTTAGTAAGACTCCTTCATTCCCTATTTTTTCAAATGGTTTATAAAGCATTTGGGGCTAATTGTTCTTTGAATGTTTGGTAGAATTCACATGTAAATCCATCTGATCCTGGGGATTTTTTTTTTAAGGGAGTTGATTAATAGCTTGTTCTATTTCTTTTTCTGAAATGGGACTATTTAAGCAATTTACTTCCTCCTCTGATAATCTGGGAAGCCTATATTTTTGGAGGTAGTCATCCATTTCGCTTAGGTTATCCAATTTATTGGCATAAAGTTGGGCAAAGTAACCCCTTATTATTTCTTTAATTTCCTCTTCATTGGTGGAAAGTTCTCCCTTTTCATTTTTAAGACTACTAATTTGATTTTCTTTTTTCTAATCAGATTTACCAAAGGTTTATCAATTTTGTTGTTTTTTTCATAAAACCAACTCTTAGTTTTATTTATTAGTTCAATAGTTTTTTTTTTTTACTTTCTATATTATTAATTTTTCCTTTTAATTTTAGAATTTCAAGTTTGGTAATTGATTGGGGGTTTTTAATTTGGTCTTTTTCTAGCTTTTTAAATTGCAAGCCCAATTCATTGATCTTCTCTTTCTCTATTTTATTCAAGTAAGCCTCTAAGTTTATAAAATTTCCCTTTATTACCGCTTTGGCTGCATCCCACAAATTTTGGTATGATGTTTCACCATTGTCATTATCTTGAGTGAAATTATTAATTATGTCTATAATTTGCTGTTTCACCCAATCATTCTTTAAGATGAGATTATTTAGTTTCCAATTACTTTTTGGTCAATTTACACCTAACTTTTTGTTGAATGTAGTTTTTATTGCATTGTGATCTGAAAAGAAAGCATTTACTATTTCTGCCTTCCTGCATTTAATATATGGTCAATTTTTGTGTTGATTCCATGAACTGCTGAAAAGAAAGTATACTCCTTTCTGTCACCATTCAGTTTTTTCCAGAGATCTATCATACCTAATTTTTCTAATATTCTATTTACCTCTTTAATTTCTTTCTTATTTGTTTTGTGATTTGATTTATCTAAATCTGAGAGTGCAAGACTGAGATCTCCCGCTATTATAGTTTTGCTGTCTATTTCTTCTCACAACTCTCTTAACTTCTCCTTTAGGAAGTTACATGCTATGCCACTTGGTGCATATATGTTTAATACTGATATTGCTTCATTGTCTATAGTACCCTTTAGCAAGATACAGTTTCCTTCCTTATCTTTTTTGATTAGATCAATTTTTGCTTTTGCTTGTTCTGAGATAAGGCTGGCTACCCCTGCTTTTTTGACTTCACCTGAAGCATAATAGATTCTGCTCCAGCCTTTTACCTTTACTCTATGTATCTCCCTGTTTTAAATGTGTTTCCTGTAAACAACATATTGTAGGGTTCTGACTTTTGATCAGTCTGCTATCCGCCTCCTCTTTATGGGAGAGTTCATCCCATTCACATTTATGGGTTAAAATTATTAATTCTCTATTTCCTGCCATCCTAATATCCCCAGATTATGCTTTTCTTTTTCTTGCCCTCCTTTCCCCCTTCCCTAGCATTAAACTTATTGGTTCCACTTGCGTCACACAGCTCTCCTTCTTTAGTATCCCTCCCTTCTCCCTTTGAATCCCTTCCCCTTTCTTGTACCCTTCCCTTATTACTCTTTTTCCTTTTCCCTTTTCCTCTCCCACTTTTTAATGAGGTGAGATAAGATTCTCTGTAAAACAAATATGTCAATTATTTCCTCTTTGAGCCAACTCTGATGAGAGTAGGATTCACACAATGTTCCTCCCCCTCTCTAAGTTCCCTCAGATATGATAGGTTTCCTTTGCCTCATCATCACATGTAGTTTCCCTCTTTTTTTTTATCTCCTCTTTTTCGCTTTTTCTGACACTATTTCCTTTCCATTTCTACTTCCCTTTTTTATGTTATATCAGTACAATCAAATTATACATGTGGTTTTTATGTATATCCACAACAGAAATACAGTTCTCAAGAGTTCCTTTTACCTTTTTCTACTTCTCTTGAGTCCTGTTGTTGGAGATCAAATTTTTTGTTTAAGTCTGGTTTTTTCCTTACAAACAAATGGAATTCCTCTGTTTCATTAAATGTCCATCTTCTTCCATGGAAAAAAAATGCTCAGCTTAGCTGGATAGTTTATTCTTGGCTGCATTCCAAGCTCTTTTGCCTTTTGGAATATCTGATTCCAAGCCCTTCAATCCTTTAATGTTGAGGCAGCCAGGTCTTGTGTGACCCTTATTGTGGCACCTCATTATTCGAACTGTTTCTTCCTGGCTGCTTGTAAAATTTTTTCTTTAGTCTGAAAATTCTGAAGTTTGGCCACCATATTCCTTGGAGTCTTTATTTTAGGATCTTTTTCAGAAGGTGTTCAATGAATTTTTTCAATGCCTATTTTACCTTCTGGTTCTATTACTTCTGGGCAGTTCTCTTTGATGATTTCCTGTAAAATAGTGTCTAGGCTCTTTTTTTCATCATAATTTTCAGGTAGTCCAATGATCTTCAGGTTATCTCTCCTAGATCTATTTTTCAGGTCTGTTGCTTTTCCAAGTAAATATTTGACATTTTTTTCCAATCTTTCATTTTTTTTTTTTTGGTTTTCTTGACTGATTCTTGATATCTCAATGAATCAGTCATTTCTATTTGTTCAGTTCTGATTTTTAGTGAGTTATTTTCTTCATTAGCTTTTTTTACTTTTTGTATATGTCCAATTGAGTTGTTTTGCTCTATGGAATTTTTTTTTCCATTTCACTAATTTTTTTTTTTTTTTAGTGAGTTATTTTCTTTTTCCAATTCACAAATTCTGTTTCCCTGTACTTCTTGGGAGTTTTTTTTTTTATCTTTTCCAATTCACATTTCAGGAAATTGTTTTCTTTTTCCACTTTATCAAATTTTTCTTTTAGTGAATTATATGTCTTTTCTGTACTCTCTTGCATAACTTTTCTTTCCTTTCCCCATTTTTCTTCTAGTTCTTTTTTAAGGTTTTTAATAGTCTCTTCTAAAAGAGCCTTTTGTATTGGGGACCAACAATTGTCTGGAGATTGTCCGCTATTAGTCTCTTCAGGGTTGAAAAGCTGTTCTCTTTCTGTATAGAAACTATCAATCGTCCTTTTGATTTTTTTACTCATTTTGTTGAAGTCTATAGGGTCTGCCTTCAGGGCCAGGAGGTTACTAGCTTTCTCTGCAGAGCAGTGAAAGGTGTATGGACCGGTAGATGTCCTGCCAGCGGGCTACAAAAAGCAGTGAGGTACTGGAGTGCTCTAAGAAAGAATTCCCTACCCAGGAGTAATTCAGGCCTGCGGGGCACAGCTGGGAAAGTGCCCTGCAAAGAACCCATTGTGTAAGATAACAACTGCCCTGGGGCTAGATGCTGAGCAGTGAGAGTTTCACTTCCCCAAGCCAAAGCCTGCCCTGGGGCTGTGGGTATTAGCAGTAACAAAGTGAATGGATTTGCAGGGACCAGAAGTGTCTCTGCCCTGGGAAGCACAGTCTACTGGGGAAATTCTATTGCCCCAGGCCGAGCCCCCGCAAAAGCTCCGAACTGCAGGATGTGGCTGCAGGGCTGCGTTAAAGTCTGCCTGAGTCACTTCTGGGTTTGAGTGGTTACAGCCAGATCTCGTTAGGTTCTGGCATTTTTTAGAGCACCCTCTGTTTTAGGCTTTAATTTCTCTGCCAATTTATTGCTTTGTAATCACAGCAGAGCAGTTAGCCTATAGCAGAGTCGTTTCTATAATTTCACTAGCCACAGAGATCACCCCCACCCCTGGTCTGCTCAGGATGCTAGCCTTTCCCTGCCTGCACTAGTCTGTTCCTGGCCCTTCAGGACAAACCTTTCCTGGTAAGCTTCCAGATTGACTTCGGCTGGTAAGTTGTAGTGCTTCTAATCTTCATGAATTTAAGCAGTGAGGAGCTGTTTTTGAGGCTGAATTAAATAGTTGGTTATGAGGGGAATGAGAGGAGCTTAGAAAGTCAAGTGTGCCTTCTCCACCATCTTGGCTCTGCCCCAAGTTAATTGATTTTGAATTGTTAACTGATAGTAAAAAGAGAATAACTGATTATAAATTATATTAGGGACATATTAACTGGGTACTAAAACCAGGAGAAACACACTGAATGGGGGCTTGTGTATTAAAAAGATCTCACCTGCAACTCTGGAACCCAAAGGGAAGGTGTGGCCAATCTTGCTCTATGGACCCAACCTGATAGAACAAATGTGACCTCAGAGTTTATGCATCATATTGAATCGAACTCTTTTATTTACAAATGAAAAAACTGAGGCCCACTGAATTCATTGACATGATCAAAGTCACAGGGATAAATGGCAAATCTGGTTGCTGATTTCTTGTCCAGGCAATTACTATGTTATATGAAAACATATAGTTGTCTTTGGTTCTTTTCAAGAGAGAATAGTTATTAAAGTAAGAAAATCATCTAATCTCAAAACCACAGACATTCTTTATTATAAGGGCTCTTAACCTAGAGTCTATGAACTTTAAAAATATATTTCGACAACTATTTTAATATTACTACTACTCTTTATTCTATGTTTTGTATTTTGTGCAGCAAAATACATTATTCTGAGAAGTCAATAAGCTTCATCAGATTACGAAAAGGCTTAATGATATAAAAAAATAATCGGTGAAGAATCTTTGGTGTGATTGCTTTAAATTTGCAAAATGTTTTCAAATTGGGGGGTTGAAGGATATCTTTTTTATATCATCAAATTCCCTTTGGTTCTTAGGGTTCTAAATATTGATGAACACTTTCCAAGAAAGGTGTTTTTCTCCTTGCTCTATGAATATATTTAGAATTGTCACTCAACCAACTGGGAAGATCAGCAGTGATCCCGTATCATTTTCTTACTGATCCTATTTATAACTAATTGATTTTGGCCAATAGCTGCTTAGAAGTAATCAGAATGAATTGACTTGTTTAGAATCCCATAGCTAGTAAATGCTGTGGCCACATTTGAACTCAGGTCCTCCTGCCTTCAGGGCCATCTAATTGCTCTAAGCTCATAATTGCTATTATCCTGTTGACTCTGAACTTAGTTCAGAGTTCAGCTGGTCTGTCATGAGTTAAGTTTAAAAAATCCATATATTCTTATTTCAAAGAATTTTGTTAACCTTGAGAAATGTGTGTGAACAGAAAGGGAGTCAGATTTGATATCTTTACACCACAAGCTATCTTTCAAAAACATATGATTTGCTGTCCAAAAGTCTGGGCCATTATCTCAAATTTGAATTCAAACAAAGAGCACTTCTTAGTCTTGTGAGAGAAGAAAGGGCAGGGAGTCATCACTAGCCCAAATTACCAAACTTCCAAATAATCATGTTCCCTAAATAGTTACAAAACCAATCAAGTTGTTCTTAATCCCATGATGTCATATACCCTGCTCTGTTTTTCATTCTGTAGTCACTAAAATTTATAAAAGGGGAATTGTTCATTTGCTAAAGGTCATCGGCATTAATGGAGGCAAGATTTTAAGCCATTCATTGACAAGTAATATGCCCCAGCTAATAAATATTATCTTGCTCAAAAATCTGCCTCAGTTTACCCTTTGATTAAAACCTCAATTGCAACACTTTCTGAGGTTCAGTCTCCTCTTCTATAAATTGAGGATAAAAATAACCCCTGCCTCACAGGGTTATAATGAGGTTCAAATGAGGCAACATGAATAAAACACTTTGAAAATCTTAAGAAACTTTATAACTACGAGTTAGTTATTATTGTGGGTAGAGTGAGAAAGATGGTGATAAATTACAATTTGGTGCAAGGGATAATATATTGGACTTGGAGTCATGAAGAACTGTATTAAAATCTTACTTTAGATACAAGTTGTATGACTTTGAACAAGTCACTTTACTCCTTCTGTGCCTCAATATTCTCATCTGTAAAAGGAGGTATTTGACCCAATCTCTAATGACATTACCTCCTTGATGTTCCTGAAACTTGATGTTCTATCTCTCAATTCTACATTTTCACTGTCTGTCTCCCATGTCTGGAATCCTTTCCTTCCTCATCTCCATCTCCTTCTCCAGATTTCTTTCAAGTTCCAGCTAAAATCTCACTTTTGACAAGCCACCTTGTCATCTCAAGACTAGTGTTTTCCCTCTGTGATTATTACTAATTCATTTAAGTTCCTAAGTTAAGAATTTTCTTAAGTTCCTTAAGTTAAGAATTTAATAATCCCTACTCTCAAAGAACTTTCAATCAGAGTCTGCTTGCATGATCTATGCCATTGGACTAAGAGCTACTTGAGAACAGGAACTGCTTAGGTGCTTAATAAATATTTGTTGATTTGACTGGACTCCAATGTCCCTTCTTACTTTAGGTTTATCATCCTATGATGATGTGAACCTCTTGAGAAGAGAATGTAGACAACTAATTGAAGTCTTCCAACTTGTTTATATTTGCAGCATCAAAATATAAATAAAATTACAGTAATAAGATCAGCCTGGATTCACTGACTTGCAGTGACAGCACCAATTTCCCAACCTCTCTGGTTCCAAAATTTACAAGAAATGAAAATGATTCTCCTTGGAAAGCTGGAGGAACTGTGGTGTTCACTGACCAAAATCCAAACTTTAATTGATGCCTCAAGCTCTTCATTATGAATATCAATTATAGAGTTAGGATGTGACATAACTGTGGGAAAAGAGACATTGGGATTTCGTGTTGAACTTGTATTGGTAAATAACCTTCAGAATTTTCAGAGTATTTGGCTCACCTACCACTAACAATCACAGCAAATGTTTCTCTGTGTGCCTCTTTATCTCTCTGGGTCTGTATTTCTGTCTCTCTGTCTCTGTCTTTTTCTCTGTTTCTGCCTCACGCAGGCTTTCTCTCTTTCACTTTCTCTCTTTCCCTCCTTCCCTTTTTCTCCCTCCTTCCCCATTCTCTTCCTTCCCTTCCCTTCTCTCTCCTTTTTTTTCTTCCCTCCCTTTTTGTCATCATCTATGTCTCTTTCTGTATGGCTGTGACTCTTCCCTCCTTCCCTTCCCATCCCTTTCCCTCCTCTCCTTTCTTCTCTTTTCCTCTCCCCTCTTCTCCTTTCTTCTCTTCCCCTCCAGCACCTCCAGTGCTACCTACACTGATTCTATTGATTTTCCTTCTTACCATTTTATTCATATGGATTCTAGGATTCTGGAAAAGATTTGAGAGATCTTTCCAACTTCATTTTATAAATAAGGAAATTGAGGCATGAGAAGTTAACTGACTTGCCCAATATAATGTATGGGGAGGATAGCCAGTTCTTCTGACTCCAAATTCAGCATATGTGTTTCATTTCCCATAACCAGTTTCAACCTCGTACTCCCATCATTTTTGATCTTCATTGTCTCATTCTTTGCTTTTCTTCCTTCCACTTTGCCCTGCTTGTCTTTGTTTTGGCATGCTTAGGCTGGGCTTTTATGGCCATTGCCAATTAATAAGAATAGTTTTGGCTTCTGGCCAACAAACTTGCTGATAATATCACATCTGTAAAATCTATGTCTAGCTCTTTCCTGTGGGACCACACTCTGAGGTTAATAATAATAGCTAGCATTTATGCAGCATTTTAAGGTTTACAAAAGTTTACAAAAATTACCTCATCTGATCCTGACAATAATTCTGGAAGACAGGTACTATCACTTTCTCATTTTTGCTTTTTTTTTTTTCCTTTCAAACAATTAGGGTAAAGTGGCTTGCTCAGAGTCTCACAGCTAGTATATGCCTGCCATTTCTGATGTGATCCATCTGTAAGTATCTGATGCCATATTTGAACTCAGGTCCTCCTGACACTAGGGCCAATGCTTTATACCCCGTGTTTTTTAATTAATAATATTATAATCATTATTAATAATAGCTTTTTATTTTTCAAAATATACACAAAGATAGTTTTCAAAATTCACCCTGGCAAAACTTGTGTTCCATTTTTTTCTCCCTTCCACATCTCCTGGACAGCAAGTAATCCAATATAGGTTAAACAAGTGCAATTCTTCTAAACATATGTCCATATTTCTCATGCTGCGTAAGAAAAACAGATCAAAAAAGGGGGAAAAATGAGAGAGAAAAAAGGCAATTAAGCATAAAAAAGGTAAAAATACTATGTTGTAATCTACATTCAATTCCCATAATCCTCTCTCTGCTGCCTCACATTTTCCCTTTTTTTTTTTTTTTTTTTTTTTTTACAAATTAGGAATCTGAGGCAGATAGCAGCTAAATGATTTGCCTACAGTCAAAAAGCTAGTGTCTATGGCTAAATTTGAATGCAGGTCTCCTTGACTCTAGGCCTAATGCTAAATCCATTGGAATGACAACCAGATGTCTTTTGTTGACTTCTGAATTTGTTATTAGATTTGTCCAGGCTCAAGATTTGTCATCACAGGTTCAGTGGGTCAACCGAACTGGGGAAGGAGTAAGAGGAGGGAGAGATGGGATCTAATCACAAGAATGGGCCAAATACTCTTCCCCCACTTTCCCTCCCACTTAGCACTTCAAATCAACGAGAAAGATATCCAATGACACAATTTAGAGGACAACAATACGAAGAGGAATGAAATAAGGATGCTACTATAATTTTTAATGGAAAACATGCTAGAGTACCATCTTATCAGCCTGCAGCTACTGGTAATCTCTTCACACTGCTCTGCCTACATGATTGCCTAGCATTTAGAGCTCTGAATTTTTGTTAGCTGCCACAGGGCAAAGTTTGGGCTTTTAGAATTCCCTTTGAGAGTGGATCCAGCCCAGGTTGGACTCGGTCAGAAGCCTGTGAAGGGAACTAATTCTTTGGAGGGACAGAAAGATAATGTGTAGAGATGAGTGAATAGTCCAAGAGTACATAGATTTTTCAAACACCATCTAGTCATCTTGACTTTTTTTGCCACTGGATTTCAATGATTCTAGAGGAGAGAGTGAAGCTGTCAACTTTGTGCAATTCTGCCTCACTTAAATCTAGTTCATTTAAAAGTTAAGACATCATCCTTGGGATGCCATTGGATCTCTTTGAGAACCAAGGACAGCACACAATAGTGAAAGTATAGGAGGCAAGAGCTACCAATAGGAAAGAGAAAAAGGGCCAGGTCCAGAAGTTTTTCAGATTCTACCCTGGCAGGCTCCAAATCAGACTTTTCCCATATTCCTGACATGGGGTCTCTAAACTTGGCTGGGAAAAATCTTTATTTCAATGTGTTTCCTTTCTAATCCTATGCGTATTTTATTTTGTACATTTAAAATAAAATGTAGCTTCAAGGAGTCTAAGACACACACAAAATAATTAAGAATCCTTCATGAGAAAATTGGGACTTCAGAAACCAACCTGCCTTGAGCACTGGAAGTGGGGGAATAAAGTTGTGGTGAAAATAACAGATAATAGGCAACAACAGGAGCATATTAATTTGTAAGAGAAATGAGCTAAGCAGGAATTGATCAATTTTGTGCATGGAAAATAAGAAACTGGGAAGTCAGAAAATTTAAAGAGAAGTAATTAGAGATAGAAATCAGTTTGAAATGAAAAAGAATATTGTGAGTTAGAAATTAGTTTATTGGCAAAGAGACTAAACTAAATGTTTATATATAACAACAATAAAGATCTATATAGGATGATGTGGAAATTTAAAAAAATATATTTATTTTTCACATTGTTTTAAAAATAATTTTGAGTCCCAAATTCTTGTCTTCTCTTTAGTCCCTCCCTCATCCACTGATGAGGCAAAAACATATCAATATACATAAACTTTAATTTTTATTCAAAATTCATCAATTTTCTCTTCAGAGATAGACAGCATTTTTCATCATATGATCTTCAGAACAGTCTTGGATCCCTGTATTGATCACAGTAACAAAGTCTTTCACAGTTAATCATCATTAGAGTATTGCTATTATGATGTACAATGTTTTCTTGGTTCTGCTCACTTCCCTTTGCCTCAGTTCTTTCCAAGTTTTTCTGGAACCAGTCTATGCATTATTTCTTACACACAATGGTATTCCATCACAATCATATGCTACAACTTGCTCATCCATTCTCTAAGCTTTATTTATAGAACATTTCTGAGGCATAAATACTTACACTGAAAATTTTTTAAATGACTAATATGAACTGATTCTCTCACACCTCTGAATGGTAGTTTCTGAACCACAAACAAGAGGAAGAAAATCCCTTCCTCCAAGAAACTGGACAAGATGTTAGCACCTGAACAAAACACAAGCTACTCTAACATACAATTCTGGTTCTAGATTTTTAAGAAAATTAGCTACTTAAATATCTCACAAATGGTTGCTTGAACTGAACAGAGATTCTTTCTCCCTGATAAACACTTCTAATTTTAATTCTTTCTTATATCTCTATCATTGCTTTAAAAGACAAATTATTCATCCTCTACCTGTAACCTTAGATATGAGTAATTTTGTTTTAGGATGTTGGGGTGGGAGAATGAGTACAAAGGTCATGGAAAAATGAAATCAGGCAATATAATTTCCTATTAAAAGAAAAATTCATCTAAACAATCTAGAGTTGGAAAGAAACAGTCTTGCAGATCATGCATTTCAACCCCATGAATGGCCTTTTATATTTAACAACATACATGTTGGTGTACTTGTTACTCTTGTTTCCAAACTTGGTGTAGCAATATTTGTTTTCCTTATTTTTAAATAAGGAAATGCTATTTTGGAAAACAATCCATGCAAATTATTTTCTTTGCTTACTTATTCTAATAAAATTGAGAAATATGTATATACAGAAAACAAATCAGAAAATACACTAATTTTTTCTTAGATTGGTCTGTAATTTCATTAATTTAGGGAGAGCCCCACTAGGAAAATACTTCTACCACTGCAGATTAGCAGCTATTCTATAAATTATAGTCTTAATTACTTGGGAGCACTAGGAGGTCAGCTTGTACAAGTAAGTTCATGCAAGCAATTCATGTTAATGGCAAATCTTGCACCCAGTTCCTCCTGAGTTTTTAATTACTATGTGCTTTTCCTATTTTTGTTGATTTGATCAGTCACACAGGGAGAAAGTAAGTGGAAAAAACCCCAAGATTTGAATCTCAAACATCAATATTTTCTTCTTCTTGGTCTGGATCTATGATTTCTTTCACAGAATCTGATGTTCCCTCCCCCTGCACCACATTGCTTCCAAAGGTGATAGGAAAAGAATGAAAATAATGCAAACCTATCTTTGGGGCAGTGAGGTGGTACAATTTTGGTTAAAGCACTGGGACTGGAGTCTGACCTTGGACACCCACCTACTGGCTGTGTGACTCTAGGGAAGTAACTTAACCCTGTTTCCCTCAGTTTCCTCATCTGTAAAATGACCTGGAAAAGGAAATAGCAAATCACTCCAGCATCTTTGCCAAGAGAGCCCCAAAAGAGGACCATAAAGTATTGGACACAACTGAAATGACCTATTTTTACAGCTTCAAAACAATTGGAACCAAAAATAGTAAAAGACGTGGGGATTGTCATCCTGTCCTGAGTGGTAAGTCAAATAAGAGCTCAGCTTCTCAGAACCTTTAGGCAAGGGCAGTGCTTTTTTAAAAACAGTTTTTCACAAAATTGATTACCTTAAATAATGCTATTGTTTAGAACATATAAAGCAGATCCTTGTTGAATAAATACTTCTTGGTGAAAAGAATTCATAATTAATCATTTTATACATGAATATATACAAATATATGTAATTATTGTTGGAAAATTACTTAATTCTTATGAAATAATTTTCTTATGGGTTCAAGACTCTCCAATATTAATTTTAATTTACTTTTCATGATTTTACTATACATAGTTGTTTATAGTACACAATCTTTTTTTTCAAAGTAATACTGGAAAAAATAAGGTTAAATGACAGACAGTGAGAGAGACAGAGAACAAAGACAGAGACAGAAACAGAAAAACAGAGATAGAGATAATGTCAGAGAAAAATTGACAGAGAAAAAGTCAGAGATGAGAGGGGGGGAGAGAGGGAGAGGGAAGAAAGGAAGGAAGGAAGGAAGGAGACAGAGAGATGGAGAAAGAGGGAGAGAAAGAGACAGAGAAACAGACAGAAAGACAAAGAAAGAAACAGAGAAAAAGATTGAGAAATTTCTTACAAACTATGTATTTTTGAAGATTTTGTAGTTCTCCTGATAAGCACTTAGAAGTGCTGAATTGAATTACAATGTTTCTTTATGATTTACTTAGGATCTAATTTGAATTCAGACCTCTACTAGTACTAGATTCTTGTCTCTATGCAAAGGGACATAGGTTTAGAGCTGGAGATACCTTAGATATCAACTAATTCAAACTTTTCATTTTATAGGTGAGTTTGAAAAAGGCCTGGAGAGTTAATAAATTTCCTCGAGGTTCTACAAGTGACAGAAGTGCCATTCTTTCTGGATCATCTATCTGGCCCTCTTTTCACTGAATGAAATTTCCTTACATCTCAGTCTTCCTTCAATACCTCATCTTTCTGTGACCTCTTTCTTTGTCTACTCCAGTGAAAAATTGAAGTGAAAAATCCATGTTTTATTTACTGGTATCTTTTTTTCAAAACATTTTTACTTTAATACCTTTTTGCAAGTATGATAGAAGCAAATTGCAAATAGCATTTAAGGACAAACTGGAATTTCTCCTTATGATTCTATTTTTAGCACAGTATCTCCATGATTTTAGTTCTAAGGTTTGTGACCAGTTTGAAGCCAAAAATTTTTATCACAGCTTCCATGATATTTCTCTATTACCTGGCTGGCCTGTGTAAACTCATTAAAAACACAATCTTAGTTTCTCAGAATACTGAAATATCACAATCAAGTGGGATTTCATCGGTTACTGGGACCCACTAACACCTGACCAAGAATCCTCTCTACAACTTTCCCAATATATAATTCTCCAGATTTTCATGAGTGTGTGTATATTTGTATATGTGTATATATGCATGTACATAAGTATATGTGTATGGATATGTATGCATGTATGTCAATATTTGTATATGTGTGTACAGTGGTATATATCCATATTACACATATACTGTGTACATATATAGTATGTATTAGTGTGTGTAAACTTTGGGAAAATCTTCTGGCTGTTCCATGCATAAGATACTCCATCTCTTAGCCCCAGGTATTTTGTCTGTCTTCTATGAAAGAAGGCTCTTTCTCCTCAACTCCACTTTCTGATTTCTCTGATTTCCTTTAAATTCCAACTAAAATCACATCTTTCACAGCAAACCTTTTTTAATTCCTCATAATTCTGGTGTTTTCCCTCTTTTAATTATTTCCTGTTTATCATGTATATTATTTACTACCTATAAATTTGTTTTCATATTGTCTACCCCATTATAATGTAAACTTCTTGAGGGCAGGGATTTTCTTTTGTCTCTTTTTGTATCCTCCATGCCTGTCACTTAGAAGTGTTTAATAAATGTTTGCTGATAGATTAAAATACTAGCTGTGACCCTGAACAAGTCATTTAATTAAGTCTGCTCTGATTTCCTCATCTATAAAATAAGGATAATAATATCTACCTTCCAAGGTTGTTGTGAAGATCAAATGAAATAATATTTGTAAAATGCTTTGCAAACCATGAGATGCTGTATAAAATCTAGCTATTTTTGTTAATATTCTTGCCACCAAGACAGCCCATTCCAATATTAGATAGCTGTTATTGTTAGGAAGTTTTGCTCTATGATGGTATCAACAGAGCAGCTGGGAGAAGAATTTTTGGAGACTAAAAATTATTTAATATTAGGTTAGTTCAGAATAGTTTGTTGTAGAGATTGGTCAGAGAAAGAGCTTAAGTTGTAACCTCCCGGGTAACAACAGAAAAATCTAGGATTTAAACTCATTCTCCTGGAACAATGCTGATCAGGCATTCCAAGGAGAGCTCTCAAGTGAATCTGAGGCTTGCAAAAACTGGCATTTTTCCAGGATCTCTTAACTGGTATATGAGTGCAATGAAGGAGCATTCTGTTTTAGAGGAATCTTGATCAATGTCATTGTGCAATAATGCCATAAATAAGTCTGAACCAAATCTCACCATAAAAGCTTAAAATTCTGCTGTTATCCTGCCCCACTGATTAGTCATCCACATAATTTCTAACATTTTACCTGGGAAGTAAGTCTACCCTTCCTCTATAACTTTATTCTTTCCTATCATTAAATTACACAACATGGCATCTACTCTTGTCTTCTATCTACATAATAAGGTTTAGTACCTTTTTTAAAGTAATGATCATTGGTTGTCCCAAATATATACAGAATAAAAGGCAAGGATGCTATATTTATAGAGAGCACAAATTTTCTTTGTGCTATATTTGGATTTCTTTCCCCATATGTATTCTTGAGGTCAAGGGGAAGAAGAGAAATTTCTTAAGCATGCTTGTAGAGGTATAAGAGAGAATAAATGAAGTAAAAAGCATGCACACATACCCAGATATTCATGTTGTCTTTTCCCTTCCAATAATAATTCTACCTTTTTTCAAATTTACTTTAGTGGTCAAATTATACCTTAATATAACTCAAGTCAATTCAATAAACGTTTATTAAGCATTTACAATGTGCCAGTCATTGCACTAAATGCTGGGGATTCAAAAAAAAAAAAGGCCAAAAAATGGTCCCTTGCCCTCAAGAAGTTTACAATTTAATGTAATTATAGTCAGTTTTCAATCTCTGCACTTCTTTAAGAGGGACTTGGAGTCAGGAAGACTCCCTTTCTGAGTTCAAATCTGACCTTAGACACTTACTGTGTAACCCTGAACAAGTGACTTCATACTGTTTGTCTCAGTTTTCTCATCTGTAAAACAAGAGAGAGCAGGAAATGGCTAACCACTCCAGTGTCTTTGCTAAGCAAACCCTGAAAGGACCTTAGAAATTTTTAGTCTAGCAGTTCTCAATTTGTTTGATCACAAGACCTCTTTACACTTAAAAATTACTGAAAATTAAGAGAGAGCTGTTATGTGTAATAATTATCAATAACATTACCATATTAAAGTTAAATATTTTTGAAGTATTATCAAAATTGTTTTGACATTTATAGACTCTGAAACATTACCACACCACATTATTAAATGGGCTAGTGTAGTCTAATCCCATAAACCCAGAGAGATTAAGAGACTTGACTAAAGTCACATAATTAGACAGAACCAGAGGCTGGGATCAAACCCAGGGCTCCTGTTACCTATATTCCCTCACAATGTTCTTTCTACTATTCCATGATGCCTAATTCTACGAGGGTTTTTGGACCTTGTGAATGCTATATGTTGATTTTATTTGTACTTGTGATTAAATACTTCCATGGTTTTAATTATTGTGCCACAGTTCTCTTTGAATTGGTTCTGCCTCAGTTTCCCTAATTGATCCTGCCTCAGTTTCTCTATAACTTAGGGCTATTTGCTCTAAGGTTATAAATTGTCAATGTCTAAACTCAAAAAGGGGGACTTCAGACATTCTATCTCTTGCCAGACACTTTCTTAACTCCCAGCTTGTTAGAATTTGTGGTCCTATCCCCCTCCTCCAACTTGTCAGAGCCAAGTTGATGGTTCCTGCCTGGAGATTCCCCATCACCAGTTTGGACTTCACCCCCCTGCCTTTGTTTATCGACTGTGTTTAAATATGTCATTGAGAACTTGAACTGGCTGCTGGATGCTGGCTGGATGCTGGATTCTTGGAGACGATAGTCTCATTCAGCCCTGGGACCAAACTGTGGATCCATTTGGTCCCAGTAAATCTCTCCCTTTCAAACAAAATATCAAATATTCTCTAATCTCTATCTTGCCTCAGTTTCTCAGGCATTACATAATGATGTGGAGATGAGGAAGTCCCCCAGTGCTTTGGTGAGTGTTTCCTCATTTAAAAAAAAAAGAAAGAAAGAAAGAAAAGGAAAAAAAAAAAACCCTGGAAAACAATACTCTCTACCCTGTGTGATATAGGGATAAAAATTTGACTATTGTGATCCTTTTGGCTTTTTTTGGCAAAGACACTGGAGTAGCTTATATCTACTGCCTTCTCCATTGTGTTTTACAGACTGACTCAGGAAGTGTTTGAATTCAGGAAGACTGAATTCAAGTGTTTGAATTCAGGAAGAATTCTGGCGTTATGGCTTTTGCATCACCTAATTGCCCAGAGATAAAGTGTGGAAATGGAATTGTCCTATTTGTTCCTCATCTGGGACATTCAATCTTGACTCCTTCCCTTTGAATATTATGTCTGTAAAGCTCGATCTCCACCTCTTAAAGTCCTTCTGTGTCATCTCCAAAAAGAATCCTTTTCTGATGCCGGAGTCCTTAGTCTCTCCCCAATCCCTCTTACTTTGGATTGAGTTTTCTTGTTTATTTTACTATCTGTATGTCGTCGTCTCCCATCACCGGCCTCCATAACATGTAAGCTCTTGAGACCAGGAACTCTTTATTTTTTCTTATATTCCTACTACTTGGCGTGCTCCTAGCGGTTGGTTAATAAATGATTTGTTGAATTTGGAATGGATTTGAATGTTAGAAAAACTTGAAGCGGTTTTCAAAAAACCGCAATGAGATGGAGGCAGGGAGGTGGGAAGCATAATGCTGGATGAAAGCTTCCGGCACTTAATTCTCTGACCAATCAGCTGCATGCTGACTTAGTTTTGTTTGTTCGTTAGTTTGTTTTTAATGGGAGGTTAAGATGAAAAAAAGGTGGACAGCAAATTTCTGCTCTTTTTGGAGGTTTAAGATGTGGAAACAAACAATTAGCCACAAGGGTGTTTTTTTTAAGCAGAGAGAATGTAAATCCCGTCCTATTTCTTTGTAACCTTCAAAGAAAAGTTAATAACCAAAAGCAGTAACAGCCGGCCAGAGTTCCCATGGGAACAGTAGTAATTGGAAAGCACAATGTAAGAGAGCTGAGCAGCAACCCCCTCAGAAATGCTGAAATACAGTTATGCGAGATGAACATCGGCTCCCGGAACCTCCCCGTCATCAGAACACAATCCTGCGGGCAGGCCCAGGGAGATGCGGTAACCAGGGCTGGCAGAAAGTGGTCCAGTTTCGAGGCCCAGGCTAAGCGCTCCCGGGCGGGACCTTTTTCTATCTTTCCACTCACGGCTGCGCTCTCATTTTCACATCTTGCTTCCACAACCAATCACCAGGATTGTCTCATTAGCTTTGTTTTTGGTCTCAACCTTTTTTTGTTTGAATCTCATTGGCCAAAGAGGTTGCTGCATTTACCTGGAAACCCCTGAGCACAAGGGTGTTTTTGTTAAAGGTAAAGACGGCAATTATTGCGCCTTTGTCCCTGAAGCTATCTAAAGAGAAAATGGAAAGTTAGGACATATAGGAAAATATTTTCAAAAAGAAAAAGCCAAAATGTACTGTAATTAATTTATTTTGCCCTCTACCAAGAAGCAGAATTTAGAATAAAATAAACAAAACAATTAAAAACAACAACAACAAACAGCTGCAGGATGGGAATTTCTATTCCCTAATTACACTTCCTGTTCATATCATTGGGATTTTTTCTAGAGAGCTGGGCTAGAGAGTAAAGGGAGATTGTAGTTCCGTAGAGAGAGACAATGACTTACTCAAAACCGCTAGGCACTAAAAATCGTCCCTCTGATATTTAACCCATTTTGTGTGTCCTGGACTTTGTTGAGGGTCTGGTTAAGCTTATGAAGACCTCAGAATAATTTTTTAAAAAAATGTATACGATGAAATACATAGAATTACAAAGAAAAGCTATTGCACTGAAATATATCTATACATATATATTTTTTAAATCCCAGACCTCAGTGTCTGCCAAGGTAGAACACTGGACCTCGTGTTAAAAAGATCACAGTACAATTCTATCCTCAGATACTCACTATGACTCTGAGCAAGTCACTTAACCTCTATCTGCCTCAATTTCCTCATTTGTAAAAGGAGGATAATAATATCTATCTCCCAGAGTTGTTTGAATGTAAAATAAGGTAGCATTTGTAAAGCACTTTACAAACTTTAAAGGAATGAATGGATTCCATTTTAATGGTCAGAAAACATCTAGTTGCCAATGTGAGGGTCATTTCCGAATGATCAACCTAATTGTTTAATTTTAAAGCAAAGATCAAAATCAATATCAAAGTACAAGAGGAAATGAAAATGAAACTATATGGAACACAATTGGGGCAACTCTAATTTGACTATCAACAAATTGTTGGAATAGATAAAAGAAACATTTACTTAAGCTATTGATAGTTCCTTGTTGTTCAGTCTTGTTCAGTCATGTTTGACTCTTTGTGTTCTCCCGAATCATATGACAATACTGTCCCTGGGGTTTTCTTGGTAAAGATACTGGCATAATTTGCCATTTCCTTCTCCAGTGGAGTAAGGCAAACAGTGGAGTTAAGTCACAAAGCCAGTGAGTGTCTGAAGCTGGATTTGAATTCAGGTTTTCCTGACTCCAGACTCAGTGCTTTATCCCACTGAGCCACCTACCTGCCTGCATCAGTATTTCCTAGGGAAAATTAAAAATCTTTTTTAAAAATCATGTGCTATTGTTGACATTTTTGTATTTTGCAGAGGTCAGCTGTAGAAATTATTAGCCTTTTTCATGGATAAAACAGAAGAGATCGATACTTTAAACCCCCTAAATTCTCATACCTTGTTCCAATTCTTATCCAGCTTTGGAGGAGATAGGCTCCACAATGTAACCTTGAACTGGAAGAGTCAGTTGAATTGCCTCTCTTCCTCCAGGGTAGTTTTCTTTTATCCATTCTGTAAAGCTATCAAGAAAATAAGTACACACTTAAGCTGCAAGCTCCATGATAACAAATAATACAAATAACCAGATAACACAGTAACCAGGAGCATGAAAGGAAGAGCAACATGCCACGGGAAAGAGATTTGTTTTTGGTTTTTTTAAAATTTTCTCTCCAAAAAATTATAGAAAATTATGAAATAAATGAGGGGATAATGCAGTGTATTCAGATAAATAGAAATAGAATCAGGCACTTTAAAGAATAACACAGCCAAAAGTGATAGAAACTAAATAGAAACATATACATATTAAGCCAATAATATCTATTAATGATGTAATGGAAAGAGTACTGGTCTAATCTGGAGTTCAGCTCTTAATGAGTCAATAAGTATCAGCAAATCGTATCTATATTAGCCTTTATTTTTTCATCTGTAAGATAGAGGTAATAATATCTTAATTTAATTTTAAGAGATGTCCAAAGGCTATAAAAATATCATTTCAGGGGGCACCTGGTCAATTTTATATTCAGCACTTATGATAAACATTTGCAAAAAATATTAATCATAAAGATAATTGCTTCTTATACACCCACTTTTTTTTGCAGAAGATTAGGAGATAGAAAAATTCTATATAAAGAATTGAATAAGACCTTACAAAATAAGAAACTGTACTGTGTAATTTCAACATGAAGATGTGTTGAGGGGACAATGGGAAGAATCATGGATAATGTGGTACACAAATTCAGATGAAAGACTCCAATGGCTTATAGGTAATTCAGACTCTCCTTACCTTTATATCATGAATACTTTCTTCAAGAAGAGGGTTAAGAAGTTATAGACACAATGATCACTAAATAATGTCCTTAAAAATGAAATGGATTACACTTTTAACAGTCTGAAAACAATTATTTGCTTAGGTGAGAACCATTTCTGAAACATTTATTTATATACAATCTGATCATTTACTTACAAAATAAAGATCATAATCAATAACAAATTCAGAGAATAAAAATGTAAATATATGGCATACAACTGAGGCAATTGCAACTTGACATATTTAGATAAGTTGTTGATACCCAGAATAGAAAATGAATAAGAGACATTAGGTGGGACTATCTTCATTTCCTAGGAAAGTTTAATCTATGCAAATTAATAATAAAAATAAAAGATGAAGGAATAAAAAGTTCTTATTATGTGCTTACTATATGTGAAACATTGATCATCCAACAAAGAGCTGATGTCCTTGTCAATAGAAGAAATAAGATAGCCATTCTGATTTAGAATGCAAACTTTTTTTTTCTAGGATTTTATAGTGATTCCTAATAATAGACATATACTCCAAGGAGGTCAAAGACAATATATTCCAAAAATATTCAGAGCAACACATCTTCTAATAATTCTTGATTACTTCCAGACCCAAATATAAAGTCTGGCACCCACATACCTTTACAGACATTGTATTTTGTGCCCTTCTATGTCAACTCAGATTAGCCTTCTTGTTATTCCTGACACCTAATGCTCTGTTACTTGCTTTCATGATTTTTACACTATTCTATGCCTGGACTATGTTCTCTCCTCACCTTCATCTTCCAAAATCCCTAGTTTCTTTCAAAGTTCAACTCAAGAATTACCATCCATATGAGGTCTTTGCTGATCTTCTTCCTGCAAGTGCACTCCTTCCTCACATTGCCTTGTGTCTAATATACTTGTTTTATCCCCTTGCTGGCTTATAAGTTCTTGGAAGACAAGGGTTTTTTTTTTCCTACTTTTATCTTTTAATAGCACAGTGTTTGGCACATAGTATAAGCACTTAAATACTTGTTGATTGATTGATTGATTAAGAAATGGCTAAACAAATTATAATATGTGAATGTACTAGAATATTATGGTGTTATAAGAAATAATGAGCACTAAGAATTCAGAGAAGCTTGGAAAGATTTATATGGACGTAGAACCACAAAAACAGTAAGCACGAATTCCAACAGCAATCTGAAATTTAATGCTATATAATTATAATGATGAAGAGAGAAAATTATAATGATCAAAAGAGAAAATTAAATGTGCCTTCCTTCCTTCTGTACAGATATTGTGCATAACATTGCCTATTCTATCATATTTATGTGACTAATATACAGATAAATACATAGAAGCTTATGGTCCTTCTTCCATCTATGTAGTATCTTATTTCTAATAATACTTGGCATTTTAATTAAGACAGACCCCTAATTGCTTCCTAAATTGTCCTCATCAACCCATGACATTGGCAAGAAAGAGGTACTATATCTGTTAAGAGATAGCTTCCAGCTGATGATCTTTTGAATTTATCTTTAACATTGGCAAAATGTGACTCCAATATGGAATAAGAGAAATAGGGTCTTTCTCTACCCCAGTGTCATGGCAACTCTGTCCCTACTCCCCACATGCATTGTGGACTTAATGAGGCAACTTGGGCTAAGGACACCTGGAGTCTTTTGCTTTTTTTTTTTGGGGGGGGTTCTTTCTTTAGGTGAACAAGTACCTTGCTCTGGGAAACATGTATGTTCCCTGGAAATCCCACTACAAGTCCCATTAGCAAATGGAACTAAATGATGGCAAAAGCTGACTGTGTCTCCAGAGCAGTAGCACTGATAGCAAAGGAAACTTCTGCATCAGATACAGAAACTATTGTAAAAAGAACTGACCCAGATTGACATTGTTGGTATCATTGACAGGTTGGTACCAGGAACTGGCAAAAATAAGATGAAAAGTAAGATAGTAAACTAGTAGACTTACAAACTGGTTTATGTCCCTAATGAGGCTTAATTACTAGTTTTCCAGCAGATTGTAAGAGTATTTATAGATTAAGTTCCTAACTCCCATTTAAATCATTCTATTAATATACAGTGTGAGTCTTTCTCTTTTTAACATTTCTCTCCCATGAGAATAAACTACGTGTCCCATACCTTTATATATTGAGAACACTTTTATTTCTCCAACCCAGTTTATAGAACCCTTAAAATTTCAAGCATAACTCTTACTATAATTAGCACCTTTCCCCAGGATGCTGGGAAGGAGATTTGCTAGTGAGCCAAGGAATATGAAAATAGGAAGCCTAATCATTCTAATTAGCTATTCAGCTTCCCTAGGAACAAACCCAGCATAAACTAGAATGGCTGGATATATAGAATAGGGAGTGGTTCAGATTGCTATTCTTTGAGACCCAGTCAAGAAGTTCTCCTGTGCTAGACTTGATTGACATGTTTAATTTTATAAAACATTTTTTATCTTTTTAGAAAATTCTTTATTATCAGATGGTTCATTGTAAAAGAGGAGAATTAAGAAAATATTTGAAAATGAAAATGATATAAAATCAAGCGATATCAATATTTTTATTTTTTATTTAAAAGATTTTATGAGGAAGATGAAGGAAGATTATAAATTGTATGTCCTCAGAAATCATTAAAAATAAAAGTAAAAACACATTTACGGAAATGTTCATAAGAGATCCACCCCAAATCAGATTGTTCCAGGATTTGTTAAGAATGAAACTTAAAGGAACACTACAGACATGAAAAATGGAAAAAAAATCTATAAAAATTTCCTTAAGAAACTATCTTCCCACTGCCAATAGTAGAATTGCCACAATTAGACTTTAACATCATAGCCCCTGGGCCATTACGTGTATCAAGTCATATTGACACCAAAGAAAATTAATATGGGGAAAAGAAACTGAATTAAACCAAATAGACAAAGAGGCAGTTTGGCATAAAGATAAAAGGATAGAGCTTAAAGATTGAAAACAAGTTCAATCCTGCCTCAAAAATATTAGCTGTACAACTGTAGTCATGGCATATAATCTCTCACTACCCCCAGGAAACTCTAAAAATCTAAATTCTCTATATCAGTGAAGGGAATTTCCTGCCAAGAGGACACTTTATTGCTAAAATCACCAGTCTTGGAGGGAAAAAAAGTAAGAAAGGAGGTCCCTGTCAGAGATTAAATTTTTAAAATCAGACGTGATCAATTCTGAAAATATCTAAAATAAGAAAGGATGATAAATATACATGGGGTAAAAATATCATTGATGTTTTCAAAAAGTAACTAAAAAAATCAATAAAAGTAAATCCATATACGTTTTCATTTCTCCAAAGCCTTTATGAGAATAATCTAAATCTATATCATTAAGAATATTTTTCATGATGATATGAGAAGAAAATAGGAATATTCCAGAAAATTACACATGTTATAGTAACACATATGATATTGTAGAAAGAGTACTACATTTAGATTCTGACACCTTGGGTTCAAATCTCACTTCTGTCTTTTATACTTTTGTATAAATACTTTGGTCAAGTCATTTTATCTTTCTGGGCCTCATTCTTCTCATCTGAAAAATGGGGGTTTTTGGTTGGATGTACAATAAGATCTCTTCTAATTCTGAATCAATAATTCTGTTTATTTCTTTGCAGAGTATTTTTATAGCTATATTAAAATATCCTACTGAGATTATTGTTTGCTAACTTCAAAAAATTATGTCATTTCATAAATCAAAATGGAATCTGAAGACTCTTCTCCAACAAAGTGTCTCCCATGCTTATGAAAAAAAAAGCATTCAAGAGTCCATGAAAGACTTCCGGGTGACATGACCAGGTGAGAAAAAAACTAGACATTCTATCTGATCCTGATGACTTTTCAAATATCTCCATATAAATGAGGTCCATAATTACTCAGAATTTGACTTAACTATTCACAAAAGAAAAAGTAGATAAAGGATGCCTATAATATAATCTAAGACATACATTTGCTAAGGTCCATCAGTACATACATCTTGAACACACACCACAGTTAAACAATAATCCGAATTTAGAATTCTATAGGTGAAGGAAAGTGGGCTGAACTTCTTTGGGAAACTGCAAAGTACTTTCAATCACCCTGAAATAAAGTTTCATCTTTTCTTTTATACATATATATATATATGTATATATATATATGTATATATAAAATTTCATTATCTCCCAATTATATGTAAGAAAATTTTTAGCAATCTTTTTAAAATTTTAAGTTTCAGATTCTCTCCCTCTCATCCTCCCTTCTTGAGAATACAAGCAATTTCATATCAATTATACATATGAAGTCATGCAAAACATATTTCTATATTAACCATGTTGCAAAAAAACCCAGAAAAAATAAAACAAGAAAAATAAAGTCAAATATACTTTGATCTGCATTTGGAATTCATCAGTTCAATCTCTGTAGGTGGATAGCATTTTTCATCATTCGTACTTTGAAATTGTTTTGGATCATGTCTTGATTAGGATAGCTAAGTCTTTCACAGTTTATCATTCTTATAATATTGCTGTTACTGTGTACAATGTTCTCTTGGTTCATCTCACTTTCCTTTAAATGAGCTTATATGTCTTCCCAGATTTTTCCTGAAACCATCCTGCTCATCATTTCTTATAGCACCATAGTATTCCATCATAATCATACACCATAATTTGTTCAGCCATTCACCGATTTATAGGCATTCCCTCACTTTCCAATTCTTTGACATCACAAAAAATTGCTATAAGTTTTTTTTTGTGTAAATAGGTCCTTTCCTCCTTTTCTTTGATCTCTTTGGGGTAGAGAGCTAGCAGTGATATCGATGAATCAAATGTTGTGCAGTTTTATAGTTCTTTAGATATAGTTCCAACTGTTCTCCAGAACGACACCACAAATAGTATCTTCATATCCCAATTTTTCTACATCCATCCAACATTTGTCATTTTCTTGTTTGTCATGTTAGATTATCTGATAGGCATAAGGTAGTATCTCAGAGCTGTTTTAATGTGCATTTCTCTAATCAGCAGTGATTTAGAGCATTTTTTCATGTGACTATTGATAAGTTAGCTGGCACAGTAGATGGAGTACTGAGCCTATAGCAAAATATACTCTCATCTTCATTAATTCAAATCTGGCTTCAGATATTTACTACTTTGTGACCCTGGGCAATACATTTAACCCTGTTTGCCTCTGTTTTCTCATCTGTAAAATGAGCTGGAGAAGGAAATGACAAATCATCTAGTATTTTTGCCAAGAAAACTCCAACGGGGGTCACAAAGAGCGAGGTACAACTGAAATGATTAAACAAGAGGGTTCTATTTTTATAAGTTTCATTCCATTCCCTATATATTTGAGAAATGAGATATTTCTCAATGAAACTTGACATAAAATTTCCCTTAGTTTCCTGTTTTCTTTCTAATTTTGGCTTCATTAGTTTTGTTTGTTCAAAAGCTTTTTTAATTTCATGCAACTTAACATGGCAATGTAATCACCTAAATTATCTATTTTACTTTCTGTGATCTTTTCTATCTCATTTGGTTAAACTCTTCTTTTATCCATAAATCCATAAATCCAGGTACATTTTCCCATGATCCCCTAATTTGCTTATAATATAATTCTTTATGTCTAAAACATTTATATATTTTGACCTTATCTTGATATATGGTGTGAGATGTTGGTCTATCTTTTCAATATTGATATACTTTAGGAGATACTATATAACTGAAAATTGTAGAAAACAATATCTCCAAAGAATTGACATTTTAGAGTCCAAGTTCCTGGTGAGTAAGTATTGTTTTATTCTTAGAAGCTATATAATCAGTACCTAGTATAGTACTTGGCATCCTTTTATAAAAAATACTTATAAAATACTTTATAAAAATGATTTTTGGTTAACTGAATGTGGAACCTCAGAGTGAGCATTAAGTAAATTATAGCATATGACCATGAAAAAGTTGTTCCTATTGTAGAAGAAAATTCTGTGCTCTTCATTTTAGGCTCAAGCCTTCCAGAAATAATTTTTATTCATTTATGATAATGCTAATCGAATCATTTCTGCTTAGAGAGAGATGTTCAAGTGAAGAGTCTCTTTATTGTCAGATATTTTTCTATCACAATTCATTTTATGAGATACTTGGGAAAAGAACATTTCATAGTCACATTTGAGCAAGAGTCCAGGATTTGTTACAATTCAGCTAACAGTTCATTTCATCAGACAGAATAGTAGTCAATAGTCATATGCTGAGAAAAACATGCTCTTAAACCATTTGATCCTTCTTTGACCTTTGAGGAGTCTCCTTACCAGCTGGTCAAAGATGAACTCAATAGATATGTCCATTAACTGAAATAATAAAAAACATTTCTACCTGGGGGAGAGGGGGTGTACAGAAAAGGGGAGGTAATCATTTCATTCATCCGTTTGTGGAATGGGGATAAAAGGCTACAGATCTTAAGTGTATCAATCAAGATTCTATTCTACCACCATCATTTTGATTGCTTGAGTGAGGAGTCCTTCCTGAGTTGATCTGGAAAGAGGACAGTTGGATATTACTTCAAATTTAATAGTTAAAGAAAGACTGATAAGAATTTCTCTTTCAGATTAGTCCAAAGCTTTCAGATTTGGATCATTTTTGAATCCTTTCTAAATATGTCTATTAAAGGAAGTTGGAGGGAAGGATGGGCAGCCTTAGCCTGCTTCCAAACTATGAAGCAACAAAAAGGGCATTATTGTACAATGTATAACCAGAAGAGGTGATGGTCAGTCATATAGTAAAAGCAAAGAATAGCCTAACATTAGTTGGTGTTTGCTACTGGTATCAGCCAGTGTCATGAGAGATCTGTCTAAAGACATCCAGCACTTCCAGCATCCCCCATCCCAGGGATGATTTGTGGAAGGACAAATACAGGATTGCAAGACTGAGATGATTTGTCATAGACACCGGTAGAGGGAATATTTATATCCATGAGGACACATAGCCATCCGAGTATCAGTGAAATACCTACTTCACAGGGTTGATGCAAGAAAAGTGATTTGTAGATCTTGGTGTGGTATAAAAACATGAGCAATCATTCATTTAGCTAACTCAGCTTTCTACAGACGTTACCTTTCTATTACTAGAAGCAGCAAGATGGATTGAATGCTGGACTTGGAGTCAGGAAGACCTGAGTTCAAATAATGCCTTAGACTCTTAGTAGCTTTGTGACTTGAGCAAATCATTAACTTTTCTAGCTTTTGTTTCTTCATCTGTAAAATGGGGAGTGATAATCATGTTTGCTATGAGAATCAAGGGAGATAATATATATAAAGTGCTTTGCAAAATACACATTGGTACATAAATGTTAACTATTGTTCATGTCTGTACAAACACTTCCATATAAGCAGGGATCATGCCTTATTTATCAGTACACTATATATTCCAGTAAGTCAGGTATTGCCTTGTTTTTGTTTCTATATCACCACTGCATGCAACATAGTACACATTTAATAAATTCTTGTCAGTTCTTTGTATTATCAGCCTCCTAACATAGGGCTTTGCACAGTGTTGTTGTTGTTCAGTCCTTTCAATTGTGTCCAATTCTCTGTGAGTTGGGCTTTTCTTGGTAAAAATACTGAAGAGATTTGCCATTTCCTTCCCCAACTCTTGTTATATTGAGGAAACTGAGGCAATGAGGATTAAGTAATTTGCCCAGGATCATAAAACTAATAAATATCTGAGGCTGAATTTAAACTCAAAATACTCCTGACTGCAGATCTGGTTCTCTATCACAAAAGCCACTAAGCCAAAAAAAAAAAAAAAGGGAAAAAATTATCTGATAAAAAAAAGAATCAGGCAAGTAGAAGCTAATGACTCTAAGAGACATCAAGAAACAATAAAGCATGGAGCTGGAAGTCATCTGATATAATAGCCTCATTTTAGAGGGAACTGAGGCCAGAAACTTGAAATTTCTTGCTTAAATAACCAATCTTATTCTTAGAATAAGTCCTTGACTGCTGCTCACATGTGAGTACATGTATAAAAATATTTTCTGAACTTATCTTTTCTCCAGTTCCTTGCCAAAATATGTCCACAATCATAATTATAAATTCCACAATTAAAAAAATTTTTTTTTAAATTTTACTTAGAGCTTCAAAATACAGATTCATAAAAGACACATCTATTTTCTTTTTTCCCTGAGGCAACTGGAATTAAGTGAGTTGGCCAGGATCACACAGTTAGGAAGTGTTAAGTGTCTGAGGGTAGATTTGAACTTAGGCCTTCCTGATGTCAGGTCTGGTGTTCTATCCACTGCACCTGCACAGCTGCCCTGACATGTTTATTTTCTAAACCAACAGTCTAGAAATAGGATCTGACAAAGATATTCCTTTTTCAAACTTTTTTTCTAGAAATGGGGACTGTCCAAAAGGTGTCATAGATATATATAAGTCTTATTTGCCTCTTATGCTTTAGTGCAAAAGAATTTTCACCTTTTAGGGGAATAAATTTCAATACAGTAAGGATAGAAAGAACATAGGGATAACAGAGACCTGATGAGAGTAGAAAGTACTATTAAGAATTTAAAAAGTTATCCCTGCAGAAAACTTTGTACTTTAGAATTCTTCTCAAGTCAGCTCTACCTGTGGACCAACAGAAAAGTAATATAAATGCCATAGGATCATAAATTGACTCCTGGAAGGAGATTTAGAGGTCAGATGACCAATATCCTCATTTTAGAGATGAAGAAAATAAAGCTCAAAGAAACAAAGTGACTTGCCTAAGATCACACAAGAAATAAGGAGCAGAAATGTCATGTGAACCTTGCTATTCTCAGGCCAAGTTTCACCATGCTTTGCATCTTCAATGTGCTTTGACTTGTATATCTCCTCAGAAAAAGACTTTTAAATTGCAAAACTAGCTTCGTGAAACTAGCTAATTTCCAAAGGCAACAGATTTCTATTGTTCTCCTTCCTATTTAAAAATGACAAGTTATCCTAGAGACCTCTAAGAAAATTCCCAGGTGTATTTTGGGACAGACTAAATCCTGCCTAGCATGGAAATAAAGCAGCTCTTTCTGTTTTGACTTTCTAGTTTTGCATTTTAATTACATATATATTTTATAAATGATATTGTACTCCAAGGATTTGTGGTAAAGGATAGATTTTCTTAAAGATCTGATGGATAAATAAATTAAATGCATTATTGAAAAATAAGGCAAGTTCCTGGTGCTATTTCAATTATTACTAATTTATTCATAGGATGCTGTGCAGAAATCTTTAAAGTTGTTTTGCTGAATTTTATAGATGGGTCTAAATTGGGCTCAAGTCCAGAATTTGGCTTCAAGCAAAAGAAATCTCTCCAACAATTCAACAGATTTCTTAAGAGGAACCTGGGAGAAGTGATAGAGATCTGGGAGATTGAGCAGAGCTTGGGAGTTGAAGGTGTTGCTCAGTCAACTTCTTAGAGACCTTGGGATACTGCCAATGTCAGGGGACGTCATACTGCAGAGGGCCATTGCTGAGGAATCTGCCATTTTGTTAAGACCCAAGTGGAGCAGGTCCAATGAGGGGATCAATGAGATCACCTAGGATATAACCCCAAGAAAGAGAGAAAACTCTCTACTTGATGGCTTCTTATGCCTCATTTATTCTTATGACCTGAAGAGTACCAGGAAGCCTGTCCCATTCTGAGTCACCAAAGCTTTATTTTTTCTTTTTTTGTCTTTTACTTTCCAGATTTATTTTATATTACTCTCCTTCAAGCCCTCTTCGTTCCAATCAAACTGGCCTTTTCAGGCACAATATTCTATCTCCCATCTTCATGCCTTTGCAAAGATTCTCCACCATGCCAGCAATGTGTTTTGACCTTGCTTTTTGCTTCTAAGAATTTCTAGTTTCCTTGAAAGACCAGTTCTAACATTTGCCTTATACTAGAAGCTTTTCTTGATTCCCCAAGTTGATGGTACCTATTCCAAAGATCAATGTATATTTTTGTGTAGTTATATATAGAGATACACATAAATTAATTAATGTATATATATTTTCTGTTCACATTTTCCTTGAGGGCAGAACAGGTTGATTTCTGTCATTGTGTCTCCAGCATTTACCACAGTGCTTAGAACGCAGCAAATGCTGAGTTGATTGATGCTTATTGATATAAATTGATAAAATAAATTATTGATATAAATAAATACTTATTGATTGATGAATTGATGAATTAATTCTTCCCCTATCTGAAAAGTCAGAAGAAAAAATCAAGAGCTTTAGAAACAAACCTGAAGCTGGAAACAGCAAATTCCTTTCCTCAGTTTTTCCCAAGAGTAATAGCAAGGTTTTCTCTAAGCATCTCTTTTAGGATAGAAACTGTTTTCACACTGGAATGATGCCAATTATGCATTCCAGGAAAAAGCCTTTTATGGATCCCAGTCCTAGAAAAATTGGCACTTTTTAGGATATCCGAGCCCTTGTGTGGGTGGTAGGACAAGGTAGTACCTACTTTGGTACCCTGCCTGATCTTGCCTAGGCCTTTAAAGCTGAGAACATTCTGTGCCAGAATTAGCTAAATGTAGCCAGGGAAATGTTGCTGACTGGGTAGAAATAATATCTGGATTTGGTATCAGTTGATCAATAAGGTAAGTGGTCAATTGATACATGACCTGGCTAAATTCCACTACAAGTAATTAATTACATTTAACTGCCCACTTTGGGGACCCTGCTTTAATTAACTAATGGTCTTTGGGTCCTAATCTTAAATGCAATATATCCAGTACCACTATGGTGAACAGATAACAGCTTTTGTTAAAGGTCACATTGTTCATGATCCAATCAAATGATACTGTTCTCCATCTCCCATACATGCACCTTGATTTACCACCTCTATGACTTTGCTTGTATCATTTACTATGTCTGGACTATCCCTATATCCCTTCCCACTTTTTCCATGATTTTGATAATACTAAAAACTTTCTCCTCTCAGAAATAATGTGTTTGTAGTATACTGTGTAGGTATCATCAATTATTTAATATATAGTTATGTGTTTGTGTTACATTCCCCTATTTATGCCATACATGAAGTTAAGAAGACATTTTATAGAAATTTGGCTTCTACCAAAATTTGGCATCTTCCATGATCTACACAAAGTAGATGCTTAATAAATATTTATTTTTCTGTTGAATTTTTTTTTAATGATGTCTGACTCTTCGTGACTCCATTTGGGGTTTTCTCACCAAAGATACCAATTTGCCATTTCTTTCTCCAGCTCAGTCTACAAATGAAAAAACGGAAGCAAACAGAGTGAAGTGACCTGTCACACGGCTAGTAAATGTCTGAGATCACATTTGAACTCAGGTCCTCCTGACTCCAGGCTTGGTTCTCTATATATGATAGGACTAAAGAAAGGCTTCTGGAAAAAAGTAATATCAGAGTAAAACTTTGGGGAAAAAAATAAACAAGTTTCTTCTTATAAAAATAATTTTCTCAATTCCATATGAAAGACCATTAAAAAAAATGTTGAGATCCGAATTTTCTTCCTCTCTCCCTGATTTCCTCTCTCTTTGAGACGGTAATCAATTTGTTATAGCGTATACATATGCAATCATGCAAAACATTTCCATATTAGTCATGTTGTAAAAGAAAACACAGACCAAAAGAAAAATGTATATGAAAAAATTAAAAAGTAAAGAAAGTACACTTTGATTGGCATTCATACTCCATCAGTTCTTTCTCTAGAAGTACACTTTTTTCATTATGAGTCCTTTGGAATCAAACTTAACAATTCTTCGGCACAGTGGAGGGAAGGGAATTTATTTGAGGTATGCAATGCAACTGCAGAAAAAGAATGGATATAGGAGATCATTCTGGATGGTTCCAAATTCTGGGAATAGCACAAAGGCCAATAAGTCTGAAATGAAAAATAATTCAAGAAAAGTCTCCTTTACACCCCTTTCAAGTCTCTTGTATTGTAATGACTTGTGAACATGCCATCTTTCCCTCTCCTACTCATTATGTTCAAGTGAAGGCCCTATTTAGCTGTACATTGTGTTGTCTTGAACATAATAGTATTTAAGACATATTCATTGAATTGATTTGAGTTGAATTGTCTTGATTTCTGTGTTTTACTTCCTGACCAAAAACTTTAAAAAATAATAATAATCCACAGTGTTTGGCTGTGGCTAAGTCACCCCAGGCTCAGACTACCCCACCATTCTATGTTGTCTCATCACTGATGTATTGGGGAATGCAATTTAAGAATATCCACTGTGCGCTTCCATATTGCCTCAGGGGTAGAAAACTGATTTATCCTAGTGGCATAGTGGAAGGATCTGACTAATGACACAGTCAGCAGAGCCAGCTCAGAACAGCGTGGTGCTCTAGAAATTGGAAGAGTTTTCAGTTTCATGAATACAGAATCACACACCGAAGGTCTTATCAAATTCTTTGATCAAACACTTTTAAAAATATCATTACAGTGTTCCACTCTGGTGAATTGTCCCAAGGCTGGGTCCCTGCAGTGAAGTGGACCTCTGAATGTAAATCACTATAGGACTTTCTTGAAATGGAAATTGTATTAAGGACAAGGATGGAAAGGAAAAGTAATACAGTCCTCAGACCTATTTTGCCAACAAACTGGTTATTTCACAGGCTACAAAGGATTTAATACTGTCCCCAGTTTAAGTAATGATAATAATAATAATACTATAGTTGGGATGTTTGTTGCTGGCCATAGTTACTCATGTGAAAGGCAAGAATTTGAAAGATGGGATTTGAGGTAAAGAACAAAAGTATTTTTGTTCTTGCTTTCCTCCAACTTGTTGCTCTTTTAGTCATAACCAAAGAAAATCACAGCACCTCAGACTCAGATTAGCTCCAGTTTTTTTTTTTTTTTTTATCAGAAACTTTTTTTTTGTGGCACAGAATCCCAATAAAGGAATAAATAAATATTGCGGAAACTTTCCAACACTAAGTCAAATAGAGTATTTAGAATAGACTTTTGAGACTATTAACAGCTGGAGACATTAAAAAGCTAGATTTAATTTTAGCCTGACACTCTTCCTGGATGTTGTTTGGGGACTTGGCTAGGTAGTTGGGTCATAGTTTTCACAATGAATGACTGTTGTTGTCAGAGAGTCTTTCTACTCACTGCATTCTACAAATAGAGGAATGATTAAAGAGTCTCCAGATTTTCCTTATCAAGGAGAATCTATTTGCTATATCCGTGCATATAGGAATGGAAATAACCAGTGGGTGCCCCAAAAGAGAAAGCCCAGAAGCTAGGAAAATGAAGCTCAGAAAAAATGATGGAGCTAATATGACATTAATGTCACTGAGTCTTCTCCCAATGAGAAAGCAACAGTCATGTATCCAGTGGGAAACAGCCCAGTAATTTCTCATTAGGAAAAGACCCAGTGAGATTAGTGTCATATTAACTCCAAAAGATATAGTGGCCAAACAGGTGAATTGTCCCTAAATAGGTTTGCTGTAACTACATGAGAGCTACATGTGTTCTTTTTTTTCTGAGGCAATTGGGGTGAAGTGACTTGCTCAGTCACACAGCTAGGAACTGTTAAGTTTCTGAGGTTAGATTTGAACTCGGGTCCTCCTGACTTCAGGGCTGGTGTTACATGTGTTCTTTGTGTGTCTATCCCTTTCAATTATATGTGTTTCCTATATCTGTGACCAGCCCTTCCACATGTGTGTGCTGACCAAACATGCACCTCATGTGTGTCCCACTGTTCACATAGATGGCTTATATAAGAAGATAATTGAATAATTTTTTTTGATTCATGTAAGAGAACAGAAGGAAGACCAGAAGGAAATATAGACAAGCAGGGACAGCTTTGAGACTTCCATTTTGAATTTATTATATATCTAAAAGTAAAAACAATCTATATATAATAAAACATTCATAATTTCATGTAAACCTGTTTTCTGTCTACTTTGTAAATCTGGCAATTGTTAAGTTCAGAATTAAATAATAAATATGTGTGTATGTATATTATATGCATAACATATGTATTCATATGGATATATTTTTTTTAATTTTTCACACATGAGCAGGGTTTTTATAGGAAACATTACCCAAAGCTTATGGGGGGAAATCTATTGCTACTTTTCTTACTATATCATTTCATTAAATGCATTTGATTGGAATTAATAGAGTCTTCTAGAGAACAAGTAAAAGTAAATACATCATAATGAAATATTACTGCACTAAAATGAAAGATGAATATAAATCCAGAGAAGCCCTAAAATATGTACAAGATCTGACGCAAAATGAAACGAGCAGAAGCAGGAACCAATTATAAATGGACAGAAAAAAAAGCAACAAAAATCACAACAAAATTGAATGTTGCATTATCAGTCTTGGCCCTGAAGAAGAAAGGGAGATAGAGATGATGGATTGAACTGTCAGAATTGGTCAGTTTTGTTTAATTCCTTCCTTCCTTCCTTCTTTCTTTCCTTCCTTCCTTTCCTTCTTCCTTCTTTCCCTCCCTCCTTCCTTCTTTTTTTCTTGTCTTCCTTTCTCTCCTCTAACCCTTCCCCTCCTCCTTCTTCTCCCTCTCTTAAAAACAGTAAGAACATGCCCAGAGCATTGAGATGTTAAGTTACATGCCTAGGTCACATAGCTAGTATGTGTCAAGGGCAGAACTTGAATCCAGTTTCAAATTCCAGGATAACTTGTTGTCTTCTGTACTCAACTGAAACAAAGATAATTTCAAAACAAAATATGTTTACATTTTTAAAAATAAAATTTGAATTAATTAAATCAATCAGGTCTTGTAAGCTAAAGTTTTGAGTAGATGCAAAACAGTATGTATCTTGAAACAAGGTGGTTGATATGAGAAAAAGTATCCCCAAGTGCTATTTTTAAAAAAATCAGCCTCTCACCACTTCTAGCTAAGAATGCAGCTGTTGTATTAGTAAGCATGACTGCCTCAATTCTCACGAATGAGGAATGAGGACTCAAGGTACATAATGAGAGGACTCAAGGTGAAGGACAGAGCATTCATTTTTAGACACAGCCAAAGCAGTAATTAGCTTTGCTGGATTGTGCATATTTGTTACAAAGGTTTGGCTTGGTTTATTTTTTTAGTTGAAACTGGGGAGTGTGAGATGGAGAGTGCAAATAACAGTGGAGTTGGGAGTGGCGGACCCAGGGAAAAAAGAAGGATTATTGAAGCCATTGAAGAAAATGGAGAGAAGACTAGAAGGAAATACAGACAAGCAAGACAGCTTTTGAATTTGTTATACACCTAAAAGTAAAAGCAAGCTATATGTAATAAAAGATTCACAATTTCATGAATAAACCTGTTTTCTATTTTGTAAATTTGATTATTGTTAAGTTCAGACTTATATAATAAATATATATGTGTACTGTATTGTATGCATAATATATGTATACACATGGATATATCTATTTTAAACATTTCATGCATGAGTAGGGTTTTTGAAACAGCTGAACTTGCATACATTTAGCTCCACAAGAGTTTTTCATTCATTTGGCTCTGTTTTTTAAATCTATAATAGCTGTTGAATAAACACTGAAAAACAAGATTCTACCTTGTCTCCAGACCATATAATACATTAAAGCTGACTGACAGAGATCAAGTGAGACCTAGGGATTTTTATTTTGTCAGTACTAGCTAGACCTGCTGAGCAGCCAAAAAGCTCAAACAATTTTGCACAGCTAAGTCTCAGGAAAGTAGTCCACTGTGGGAAATAGGCAGGTGTGCATACAAATTAACAGCCACCGTGTGCTCCATTTCTCAAGTGGTTTTTTGTGAGTATAAGATGGGACATGGGGCTCAATGAACTTATCTCTAATTCCTGATTTTAGGCACCAATAGAACTGATAAAAATAACACATTGCAAACTCACCTTTAACCAAGTTCAGATTGTTTTCCCCCCACAGTTAACTAGAGGAGAGATAAAAGTAAGAATAAGATGGGAGTGAGGAGAGGATAAGAAGGAGAAAGGGGAAAGAGTGGGTGAGGAAGAAAGGAGCAGGAAAAGAGGCAGAAACAGGGAGAGACAGAGAGAGAATAGGACTGATAAAGATGCAGAGAATTTTTGATATGTGGTACAAAAAACCAAGAGAACATTGAGTAGACCTAAGAATTTTTCAACATTTTATCATAGGAAAACCAACCTGATAGTTCAACCTTAACATGTTTTAAATAGAACCCTCTATCTTTTCTCTGAAATCCACTCCTAAATTTTCCTATTTCTTTGGAGTACACTACCATTTTCCCATTTATCCAAATTCATAAATTCAGCATCCTCTTTGACTCAAAATTTCTTTTTCCTCACCCCTACCAAGGGGTGTTCTGGCAAATGTTTTTTAAACAATGCTCCAAAAATAAAAAATGTACACTTTTTAATGTAATCTACATTAATATTTTCTCCCATCACTTTATTAAGTCTAAAAAATTTTTAAAAACCCAATAAATTCTGCCCTTATTTGACTAATGAGTAGTAAATGTTCACATTGAAAATATAATCATCAACAGTCTCTGGTAGCTCCAAGTAGGCCCAAAGATACTCCTGACTACATCCTTCTGAACTAATGCCTAAATGTTCTTTGCCATTCATTGTTCAACCCTAATCATATCCCTCTCCAAAAGATGTCCTGAAGTAAGAAGGACTATAGGAGTGAGAGAGCAAAGCAGAAAAAACTTTTTAACTTTTCATTTAAAAAATTAATTTGCATTTAACTTTATCTTCTCCTTCCCCAACCTATAGCAACTAGCAGCCTGTATAATATGTTCCTTAGAAAAATTGAAAATTAAATGTGGTAAGTTACATATATGGTACAATCTTATTAAGGGAATTCACCTAAGATACCCAAACACAAATATGTTATTTCTTGATACCTGAAATTCCATAATAAAAGTTATATTCCTTTGGTTTTAGGCTTTATTCACAAGTAAGATGTAAACATCTCTGAAAAGAAAATAGTCAGTTCTCAATATTCTTATATTTAACTTTTGCAACTTCAAGCATTCTTGTGATTTTATTAATAAACTCATTTTCACTTTCCTGTTGGTAAAACACACATTTACACTATGCACAGTTAAAAAAAAAAAGAGAGGCAAAATGCAAACAAGTTTGTGGAATGGCTGGTATCCTACTAGGTACTTGAATTACTCATTCTACTGTTGTAATTTGTTACATATTTTCATTGTTTGTCTTTAAAACTCAAGTTTTGTGTTGCAATCATGCCCCAAACCACAGTGCAAGTCCTTTGGTTTTTAAGTCCAAACATGCAAAGTCAGTGATGTGGCTTAGTGAGAAAAGAAGTATGTTAGATAAATTTTGTGCAGGAATGCCTATAACACCTGTTGACCAGGGAACCCTTAAAAATTTCAAATAGTGCCAGAGGTAGATATTGCTAACAGATTATTTCAGGCTGGTAATCCTTCACAATCTCCAATGGCATCCATGAAAGAAAGAGATCAGATGCTATCTAAATCTCACCAGCCTCATCAACTTTCAACAGAAAAGACTAACTCCCATCAATCTTTCCCTTAGCTTTTTAGAAAGCGATTAAGATAGAAAGGTTTACAATATATAGAAAGGTATACAGAAAGTACACAGTAGTATACTACATAGTAAAATGCCTTCACACTGACATCTGACACAGTGGAAATAAGAATCAGGTTTAAAAATTTTTGTTTTAAGAATTGCATATGCTATGTAGTATTTATGGCATTGTAGGATCACATGTATTACAAAAAGTAAATATTATTTGAATTTTTTAATTGCAATGTTAGTACAAATGACTAGTGAGAAAAATGTTTGGCTTGTTAACAATTACATTTTGTGTATTGCTTTTTATGGGTTATTTCATGGTTGCTGCGTTAGGAAAAGTTTGTATTATTGGATTAAATGTTTTATTAAAAGAATTATATGCAGAAAAAGTATATTTTTAGTAATATCCAATGAAAGTTTATAGTTTTTGGTATTTGTGGGAACATAACTCCCTACTTCTCGTAGATTTTGTGTATCATGTTTTTCATTTCATGTCATCTTTTAGGAAACTGTTTAAGGGTGATTTTTTTTTGGTTATTGCCCAAGTTGCTGCATCAAATTATTGATATAGCAAGGATTATCAAGGCTGATCTTCTGATATCAGATCACTATAATAATCTTTATCAATGCCTTCCTAAAAAGCAAATTTTGATGGGGAATGGCAAAAAAAGCAGTGAGCAACTGAAAAAAAATGTGAAAGAATGATACAAAGAAAAGAAGGGGAAAGCACAGAAGGGACTGATTAGTGGCCTTGAAATTAAACTTCCCAAAGTTCCCCAGGGAAATGTTTTCCTTAGAGATAGGGAGAAGGACCAGACATATTATCATTAATATAGGAAAGTCATGAGTTAAGAACTCCCTCTATGAAACCAGATTGAACCCTTCTAGATAGTTTATAATCTTAGTTGATCACTGACAAGTTAAGTAATTTGTCAATGAACACACAGTATTATTTCAGAAGCAGAACTTGAATTCAGGCTTTCTTGACTTCAAGGCCAGCTTTCTATCCTATCAATAAATGCAAATTAAAATAGTCAAATATGGGGTCAATGATGACACCTGGAATACTCCAGAAAAAGTATATTAAAAATAATGGATTGGTTCTGTCACAGAGCTTGGTTTTCTTCATCTTTGAGATGTTCTGGGTATGGCATAGGGAAGCTCTGGGGATATATAGCTATAGAAAAATAAGTTTATAATTACTACAAACTTGCCTTAGAATTAGGATAAAGTCCCTGTTGTGGCTTTGCATTTTTAAGAAAGTAAAAATTCCATCAGTTCTGGGAATCCTGTTCTTTACTGAAAAAAAAAAGTGGTGAGCTGAGGGCACCTGCCTAAAAGATGGGTATTTACATTTGACAGTTCTGAGAACTCTTAAAACAAGCCACCTCACTGCTTAGTACATTTTTTTCTTGTAGTCACAGGCACACATAACATAAAGCAAGCCCTGTTCCTTCCTCTCTTGCTAAGGAATTTTTAATAGATTCACTCCCCACATTCAGAGCAAAGCTGATTTTCACCCCTTGGAGAGGCCAGATGATAAAAGTTTCTTCCTTGGAAAGTAAGCTTTTTACTCATTTCCCTAAATTCTAATCTTTGAAGAGTTTGAATTTAACAGGGGGAAAAGTTTCTTGAAGAGGTATTTCAAGAAAAGTCTCAAGTGGCAATTGCCTTTAGTAATGTTATTTGTTTGGATTCTCAGAATCAGGACTGAGAAAACTTCAAGCCTGATTTATGCTGTGATGGTACTTAACACTCCAATCCCTTCAGTGCAACTCCACAATCATACTGGGATCTACCTCTGGCTTGCTAACGTTTCATTAGCAGTCTCACACCTTAAGTAGGGAGAATGTATAAATCCTAAGTGACCATCCTTTATCTCTGTGGCAGTCTCACATACCTGAATGCACTACCTCCTCATCTCTATATCCTAGAATCCCTCATTTCTTCAAAATTCAGTTTAAGCCACATTATCCATCCTAACTGCTTTACATTGAACTACCTTGCATTTATTTATTTTATTCTGTATGTATTTAATCTGCTATATATATATACATACAAATATATGCATATACATACACACACATGTTGCCTCCTCCAGTAGAATGTATGTTCTTTCAGGTTAGAAACTGTTTAATTCTTTGTACCTCCACACTTAGCACAAGGTCTGCTAAGTCTGGCATGTAGGATTTTAGTATTTGTTGAAAGATTGATTGATCTGATTGACCATTTTACTAGTAATAATATCTCATGCAACCAAATAATAACCTGGCTGTAATCATTTTTGCCCATGAGACCAACATGTAAATTTCTCAGGCTCTCCAGCTTTCAAATGGAATATGTGAACACTACCTAAAATTCTCTTCCGATAAGCCAGGTATGGCAAGTCCAATTCTATTGAGCGAGATTATAGTTAGGATGCCCTCTGAAAATCTAGGTGGAACGGATTACCCCGTGACCAGGTATTCATTTTTCTAGTGACAGAATTTTATTTTCAGACTCAACAAGCAGAAGAAATGGCCCTTCTCTAGGCAATTCATCTGCCTTATAAAGATGAAAGGAATAACATGTGGAGAACAAATTTAATCAGGACCAATATATATAAAAAGGTTTAGAGAGATCACCTTAATCTTTTCCCTAATAGTCTAAGGAGGAAAAACATCAAATGTTCATTTCTAGCAAGTCAGTACTCACAATAAATTAATTCTTTCTTAACTTTCTTCAAGAAAATTGACAGAATAGAATGGATTAAGAAAATATTCTGCCCTATATTCCTCAAGGGTTCTGTTCTGGCCACAGAGTATCATGGTTTAGAAAAAAAAAAAAAAGACTTGGATCTGGAGACTAAGATCTTAAGACTCTGAAACTCATTTTATATGTGACTTTAGGAAAGTCATTTCATTTTTTTCAACTTTTTCAATTAGTTGGTCATAAATATTTATTAAGCATCCACTATATGTCAGGCTTTGTGCTAAGAGGTAGAAATACAAAAAAGAAAGCAAAATATATTTTAAAACCTCCCTGAGGTTCTGTGAGCATTTGACAATGTTCTGTTCCATTTTGCTTTGTTTTTCTTTTCTGTTTTTTTTCTATTCTATTTTTTTTAATGAAATAATTTTTAAGAAAGAGGAAAAAGATAGTTTCTACCCTCAAGGAACTCACAATTTAATGGTGGAACAAACAAACATATACAGGCAAGCCATATACAAGATAAATATGAAAAAAAATAAGAGAGGGAAGGCACTTACTATTAAGAGGATTTGGGAAAGGCTTCCTGTAAAAAATGGAATGTTAGTTGTAACTTTAAGGAAACCAGGGAAACTGGAAGATACGGATGAGAAAAGAAAGCATTCCGGGCACACAGAAGAACCAGAGAAAACAGAATGTCTTGTTTGAGGAACAATAAGAAGACCAATTAGACCAAAAACTGATTGGCAGGGAATGAGGTAAGAAGACTTGGGAAGAGTGAGGAAGGTGGGAACTAGGAGATTAAAGCCTTTGAAAATCAAAGAGAGGATTTTGGTTTTGATCTTGAAGGTAACAGGCAGTCACTGGAGTTTGGTAAGTAGGTGGGTGATATGCCAGGACTTGTGACTTGGGAAAATCACTTTGACCACCAAATGGAAAATAAATTGGAGAGGAGAAAGAATTGGAGAGGAGGCAGACCCACTAGCAGGTTACTGCAATAGCCCAAGTATTCATTGATGAAGGACTATACCAGGAAAGTAGCAATACCAAAGAAGAGAGGGGGGAATAGTAGAGAAATATTGCAAAGGTGAAATCAATAATCCTTGGCAACAGATTATAAATGGGAGAGGCAGTGAGGATTCTAGGATGACATCTGCAACCAAAAGGGACCGGGAGGACCACTGATACTAATGAGGGATTTGGAGGAGAGGAAGAGTTTAGCAGGAAAGATAATAAGTCCAGTTTTGTATATAAAGGAATGTAGATTGAGAGCTAGATTGTAAGAGATGAAGAAGAGAATAAGAGGAGAGAAAGTGAAGACACTTATAGTAGACTGCCTCTCAAGGAGTTTAGCCACAAATAGCAGAAGTTATATAGAACAATAGTTATCAGGGATGGAAAGAGCAGAAGAAGATTTTTGAGGACAGGGAAGAAATGGCCATGTTTGTAGGCAGTAGAGAAGGAGCCACCAGTTAGGGAAACATTAAAGGCAATTGAAGGATTGGGGTAACAGAAGGGGCAATGTATTAGAGAAAAAAAATTGTGTTGGGACTGGATGATCTATGTTTCTCTTTCTAACTCTATAAGTTTAACTAGGACTTTAAATATACTCTTTCCTTTGATGACTTTATGGGTTCAGTTAGATAGAGACAGACAGATGACAGGTAGTCTTTTTGTTTCTCTTAAACTCCAATCTAATATCATCAAATGAATGATAAATATCACCATCTGGATATCCAGTAGTAATCTCAAATTCATTATGTTAAAAGAACATTATTATGAGCCACAGTTTGACACAGCAGCAGCCCCAGGATACAGGAAAGTTATGGTTTACACCAAGCAGAGATCAGTTGCCACACATACTGTGGCACAATTAGAGTTAAGTTTCCTATTTCCCTACCCTCATTACTCATTCTTTAATAGGAAATTTACCCTCATCTCAGTGACTCACACTGTCTTCCCCACTGGTGACAGAGCCATCTTTTTGTCTAAAAAACTAATTTTAAGCTCTAAGTAACTCTGGATCATCAAAGGAGTGCACGTCCCACTATCTTTACTACCTATAGTATTGTGGGAGCAATGAGAGCACATGTATTCTGTTCTCCATTAACACTACGATTGCTTTCCCTATGTGGAAGTGTCAGTCTTCAGAAAAAATTCTCTCCCTTTACTTTGCTTTACAATTAAATATCTTCCAAATCCATCTCTCTGCTTGACTTCTCTATTTCTGTCAAGTATACCACCATCTCTCCAGCAACTCAAATTTGCAAGTTTCTAATTACCTTCCACTCTTTACTTACATCCTCTTATCCAATCAATTGCAAAATCTATCTGCGCAGCACCTCTCATATATCTTCCCCCTTCTCTTTTTCATGTTCTCACCTAAACTTGCCTAAACTATTACAATAGACCAAGCCTCCAGGCTTTTCTCTCTGCAATCATTCCTCTACACAACTGCCAGTTGATATTACTAAAGCCAAAGGTTGCCCTTACCACTTCCCCGATCAAGGTTTTTCTTAAGTGATTACTTTCTGCCTCTAAGAAAGATTAAATTTCTCTATTTGACATTTAAAGTGCTTAATGTGACTTTATCTTATCTTTCCAGATTGTTTTCACTTTACTTCCCCTGATTCTAATTGGCCTATTTATTATAAGATTTATCTCTTTTATCATACTGATCTACTTATTATAAGATTTATCTCTAGCCTCCAAATCTTTGCTTAAGCTTTCTCTTAAACCTAGAATGCTCTCCCTTCAATCTTGTTCTTGGAATACCTAGCTATCTGCAAGGTTCAGCCTTGAAAGGAAAGTTCTCATAGGAGGTGGTATCTGAGGTGAATCTTGAAAAAAGTCAGGGAAACTAAAAGGTAGGGGACAGAGAGAAGAGCATCCCATATATTGGGTATAACCAGGTAGACCAGTTAACTGGATCATAGAGCACATTCAGGAAAGTAAATGTAAGGAGACTGGAAACACAGGAAAAGACCAGTTTATGAAGATTTTTAAATGCCAAAAAGACAAGTTCTTATGTGATCCTGGAGGTAACATGGAACTTTTGGATTTTAGTGATTAGAAAGAAGACATGAGAAGGCCAGGATTTTAAGAAAATCCCTTGACCACTGAGTATAGGATGGATCTGGGTGGAAAGAGACAAAGCAGGAAGATAGTGAAAATTAGTTAGAAAGCTACTGCAATATTCCAAGGGAGAGGTGATGAAGGACTGAATTAGGATTATGGCTGTGTAAGTAGAGAGATGGAAATGTTATGCTAGTAACCCTCTTGGCTCCCTGTTAATTCTCCTCCCTATCTTCTTTGTGCCCTATGACTATTTCTGGAACTACATTAAAAGTTTTATATCTAACTCTTAATTCCATGTGTAGATGATTCTATGTGAAGTGATTATGTATTGTTTTTTGAGAATTGACTTCACCTGCTGAAAAATCTCTACCAAGTGACTAGATAGAGCTTCCCTAATCCTAGTATCTCCCATTTTGGACCTCCCACAATCAGAATCACTTCTCTGGGTTACATATTAAGAACCAGGACATTGTTTTCAGAGTGCCATTGTATAAATTCTCCGAAACTACTTGATGAGGGGTGGGGGGGAGCACACTAGTAGAAAGACAGCCCTCTGTTGTATGTACCTCTCATTAGATTCCTTTTCATATAGATCAGATGATATCTTAGAGACTTGTGAAAATACAAATAAGATAGAAAACAAATTAATTTCAGTAGAATAGAAAATAATGGAAGAATCTCAGATCCTAGATTTTATGGTTGTAAGGTACTTCTATAGCACACATCCAAAAGGAATGCTTGCCATAACAGATCCAACAATTGTCCAGTTTTTGCTCACAGACTTCCTGCCAATGAAGAGAACTCACCATTTTTAAAAATGCAAGCCATTCTACTTTGGACATTATTGCTGGGAGGTTCTTCTTTATATCAACCTTATATTTGTCTCTTCAGCTTCTATTCATATTGCCTGGTTCTCCCTATTGCTCAAATAGAAGAAGTCCAATTCCCATTCCTCAAGATGGCCCTTCAAATACTTGAATACTATTGTCATGTCCCTCTCCCTCCTCAACCATCTATTTTCCAGACTAAACAATCCCAGTTCCTTCAACTTATCCTCAAGATATGGACTCAAGACACTTTAGCATTCTAATTACCATCCCCTGGACACTATCCAGTTCTTCAATGTCCAATTTGAAGACCGTCACAATGCATTTATAATTTGACCAGGATCATAGAAAAATCATCTCCTTATTATTCCTGTAAGCTATGACTCTCTTGATGTATCCCAAGGTTATATCTTTTTATCTACTTATCAACTGAACTTGGACTTCACCATCATATCCTTTTCAGACAAACTACAGTTTAACCATATTTTCTCCATCTTGTTATTTGTGAGATTGATTTTTTGAACCCAAGTATAACTTTACATTTATCTCTGTTGAATTTCACCTTATTAAGCTGTGAGCCTGTCATTTTTTTTAAGAATCCTTATTCTGTCATCCTGTATGTTAAGTATTCCTCCAAGGAGAACTTAATGGAGATGAGAGTACATAGTGGCAATTATTTAGCTACTTCTCCTGCCAAGAGAGAGTATCTAAGGTAAAGAACTAGAAAGAAATGGGAACATCATGAAAGAAATAAAATGCGGAAAGTAAATCTCCTATTTCACAACGTGGTATGGAATCAGCTATTCTTGAAATAGGAATTTGATATGATGTACTTTGTAGAACTAATCAGGGTCTGATGTGACAGACAGCGAGATAGATAGATAGAAAGATAATATTGGGTGTTTTCCTAGAAAAGACACAGTAAATGAGATAACTTCCTCTTTTTAATGACTGAATAAATATTTCTTGCTATAAAATTAGATTTTTTTTCCAAACAAATTATCATGAACCCTATCCTTTGAAGAAGCCTTTTTTTTTTTAAATCAGATATACAAAAAGGAGACTGACAACTAACATAATCTGCCTAACCTATATTTTGATATTCACTTCCCCATCCTTCTGGTAGTCTTGCTAGAGCAAGCTGAATCACTCATCATCTTATTAAAAGAGAAGTTAAACACTGTCAAAGTGCATGAACATTTTTCCAGCTCCCACCCAGACCTCAAGTCTTTATCTGTACCTCCGTCATCACTGATGAGACTAGAAATCATTTCAAACACTAAAAACTGCCTTTCCAAAAAAAAAAAAAAAGGGGTGGGGGTGAGGAGGAGAAGTAGGGAAAAGCCTACTGGAAAACATCCAGACTCTGCCTTGGCTATGCACATTAGAACAACTGGGTCACTGCCCAGGGTCTCCTCCTCCTACAGGCATTCTCTAATGTGAAGCAAAAATCCCCTTACTAGAATGGTAGAGACTAATAGAATTATCAACTCCATTAATGGATCAAGTACCCAGAGACAGCCAGGAATTTTAAAATCCTCTGCTAATGTTTTCTTTGAGCCAATAATTCCCCATTTGTATACAGTTGATGAAGATATAGTTTCCATGAGACTTAATAATGCTGGTTTTGAAAATTTTCAAGATATTATATTTAATAGAGTTTAGACCTTTATCAAGGAAGAAGTAAATGAACATATCCCATTATCCTTGTAATTTCTTTTAAAATAAAATGGTTTACTATCTTTATAAATAGTTTATATCTTTATTATTGATACTTTGGGGGTTTTTGTGTGTTTATATCAAGTATTTCCCAGAAAGTCCCATAGAAGCCTTTCTTGTAAGAAAGAGAAAGGCAAAACAAACCAACATATCAAATAGTGGTCCATTTTCTTCCTTTGAAAAAGAGGTAAATCGGTTTCATCATTCCTCTGGAATCAAAAGATGGTTTATGACAACATATTTATATCTTCTAAAAATGAATGAATACTTGAAGTCTCTGCTGTTAGGATCGTTCTTGAAAGTCAAATACTTGAGTATGCAGATGGAGATTAGTTAAGGAAGAGATGGGTTTGGGGGAAAGAGAGAGGAAGTTGGAGGAAATAAGGAGCAGGTATAATTTAAAATGAGGATGTATAGTTGTATCATCAAATATTTACTGTGGACCTATTGTGTTGCAGACAGCTAGGTAGCACAGTAGAAAGATCATTGGGCCTGGAGACAGGAAAACCTGAATTCAAATCTAGCCTCAGACACTTAGAAACTGGTGCCAGTGGACAAGTCACTTAATCCTATTTGCCTCTCCAGTATCTCAGCCAAGAAAACCCCAAATGAAGACATGAAGAGATGAATGTGACCAAAATGATTGAACAATAATGTGGTGAACACACCACAAGACTAAATCCTAGGAATATAAAGAGGTTTGAGATATGTCTCTATCCCCTAAGGGGATTGCAACCTAACTGAGGAGGCATGACTCTTAAATAAAAGACAAAGAATAATACATGGCAGTCTGTAAAATTGACAGACTCTTGTTTAACACTTTATGGTTTACAGAGTATTTAACATATGTTATTGTATTTTACTGAAGCTTGATGACAACTCTATGATCTAAGTACTACAATTATTTTTCAGTGGAAAAAAATGAGGATTATAAAGGTAAAATGACTAGTATTTAATTGCAAGGCAAGTCAATTTCTTCCCAAATTCAAGACCAGAACTCTATCTGCCATGATACATTGCCTTTAGTGAGACATGGACAGTAAGTGCCATGGGAGGGGAAAATCTCGAAAGTTTAGAAAAGTCACGAAATGGACCTTGAAGAAGAGGAGGACTTTGTAAAATAGCAAAAGGAAGGGAGGATTTTGTAGGAGCAAAAGGAATCAATCAATAATCTGAAAGTATTTATGAAGCACCTTCTATGTACTAAGGAGTCACTAGGCTAGTCACTGTGGATAACCATGAAAAATAGAAAGCAATTCCTATGTGCAGAGAACTGGTCTTAGAATATGAAATTCAAGTGTTAAGTGAGTCCAGGTATCACCTGATAATCTTGAATCAAGTGCTTCATTTTTCTATGCCTCAGTTTCTCCTCAATGACAGAATGCAGGAGCTAGACAAAATGATTAATAAAGTCATTTCCAGCTATAACATTATATGCTTCTAAATAGAGATGTAGGAAAGAGCCTGATATGTTTGGAGAGGACACTGGGGTCTTAGTTTATAAATGAATAAACTGAGTCCCAAAGAGGCAAAGTTAGTAAATGGCAATAGATCCAGAATCTGACTCTCTGGACAGAGTCTAGCACATTGTTTACTATGCAATGTTGATTCAGTTCTGCTTGAAAAGGCCTAAAGGAATGGATTTGCAGTCACCCTGGATTGCTCTCACACGGCTAGAATTAACCTCCAGATGGCAAGATTCCCTAAATATAGTAAGACCCTGGCTCAATTACTAAAACTGGGGAGAATTAAGAGAGTATAAAACATATATCTTTGGTCATTCTGCTGGCTTGTCCAACAGGCAACTCTGCCCTGCCTTTTCCCTTCCCACAACTACACAAACCTCTACCCCTATCCCCTGCACTCATTCTTAGGCCGAGACTACAAACTCTGTATGTGATAGTAGTGATTGGAAAGAGAAGTTTATAATGGGGACATAATTCATTAATTGAGGTGGGATGTAAAGAAGGCGGCTCAAAAAATTCCTGTTAAGCTCATTACTCTCTCTCTCAAAGGAAATAGCCAATTAAAAGGGACTTGTCCTCTAATTTTTTTAGAAAATGTATTGTACAATTGGAAATTACACCTATGCCAACCCAATCCAAGACAAACCAACCTGGGAAGCCTGACATTTTATTTCTTTTCTTACCAGCATTCCCACAAATCTTTTACAGTAGCTGCTTCCAACTAAATGCCAGCTCGTTCTTGGAGAATGTGTTCAAAAGCTAATTTATATTCCTTCTGCCTCTCTCCACTCTTCTCCCCCCACCCCAAATCTATTCCAGATTCATTGTGAAAGGAAAACTATGTTTGGATATTTTTTAACATACTATATTAAAGAATTTAACATATTAACCTGTGTTAACATAATTAACATTTTGCAAAACATTTTTTCATAAGCAGTAATTCTTGATGGTAAACAATGTGCCAAAATGTCATGCTCAAAACTCAGAAACCATTTTCTTTGTTGGTATACATAGTGCCATAAATACATCAGTGCTTTCTTTATGGAGGTAAAGAAATTAGCCACTTTACCCTGGGGGTACCCAAGGGAATCTGCTGACAGCATGAAAAATCTAAGAGGAAAAGCAGTGTTTTTCAGATTGGTCAATCAACTCTGATCCATGCATTGTACAATATTGCATATTATCAAGTTACCTGTGACACATTTCTGATGCTCTGGAATCATTTGGTTCAATTGGAGGGGAGGGTTAAGAGGGTAACTGTTTGCTCTCTAAAAATCTCTTCATGGCCCCACTCACTTTTCTATCAAGGACCATCAAATTTTGACTAGCATCTAGGATTTTACCCCAAAGGAAAAGGACCTTCGGTCTCCATACAAATACTCAGGTCATAAAAAAACTGAATAGCCCATATCTACATTCATGATCTATGGCCATCTCCATTCTATGACATTAATTGACTCCATCCCTTTGCCTACAACTTGCCATTCGTGTTGTTGTCCTGAAGCCCTGGGATTCTGATAGGTAAAAGTTTATCATCTATAGCCCAGACCCAGCTCCAGCCTATGCTGTTCTCAGGCAACTTTCATCTCATGCTCACCAGGTAAAGACTCTTCTTCCTCCTTTTCCTAGGTCCCTCATCTTCTACCTCAGGATCTGCAATTACTAAATTAGCATTATCATTCCTAAAAGGAATAATTGTACTGTTGATTAAAGTCAATAATTGTACTGTAGCTCTATTCACCATCCCCGTAACTTCCCTGACCAATATACTCCTCTGGGTTTGTGTGTATATGTGTATGTATGTATGTGTTTGTGCTTCCCCATTAGAACGTTTCCTTAGAATAAGGACTTTTAAATTTTGTAACCCCAGCACTTAGCATAGAACCTGCCACGTAGTACCTAACAAATTCACTTATGCCATTAAACACACACACACACACACACACACAAATTTTCCCCTAAATTCATAAACAATCAAGACAACTTTTTCCATTCTTTCATCAATCTCCTCTACACTTTCAGCCTTATCATATTACTCTTTGTGCTCCTCGTCTTGCAAAAAGATAGAACTCAGGTTTGCCAGGTAATCAAACAATGCTCCCACTCTGGTGAGCTCCTAATTGTCCCAGTCATCTCTATACATTCTTCATAAATTATATTACTTCATTAACTATATTTCAAAGCAAGGAGAAAGAACTCAGGGTTCTAAGTCAAACAGTCATTCTATCTGATATCTTCTATCTCCCCAGGGATTCATATAGTCCTCTTAACAGATAATAGTGACCTGAATGTATTTCCTTCCTCCTATCTCCCACACCCTACTTTCCCTTCCTGCTCACCACAGCCTATATAAGAAAAAACTTATATTTTCTAAGAGGTCTACAAACCCTACCTTCTGATAGGTCTCTCCTCTTTGTGACCTACACAGTCCACAGGACTCACAGTACGATAGAAAGAATGGCTCTAGGTTGCTCATCTCAGGATGGAATCAAAACCTCAAAAATCTATTCACTCTTTGAGGACTTTTAATGGAGATGAAATAGAATAAAATAAAACAGATAAATAATATATTCACTTTGGCTGAGGATCAGTTACAAGAAAATTTTAAAATAAGAAAAAACCCGTAACTAGCTCAATCCTGAAATGAAAAAAGAGATAAGGAAAAGCTAATTGTATAAGTGCAATGGAGAAAAGAAGCCTAAGTATCTGCTTCTAAGGGAATTTCCATGCCCAAACTTAGCATAGTCTTTGCACAGGTGCAGGGGACAAAAGTTTATATAATTGAAAAAATGAAAAGGTTTATATAAATGAAAAAGTGAAAAAAGTTTATATAAATGAAAAAGTGAAAAAAAGTTTATATAAATGAAAAAATTGGCATCTGCAAATATTTTGGGTTGCTGTTTAATGTAATTTATTCTGTTAGAATTGTTCAGAATAAGCTCTTCTTCCTCTCCTTTCAGAGAACTATAATGAGTAATGAATAAAGTTATATTAAATGCTGACACTGAATTATATCCCCCTCTCTGGGCCTTCATAGTCTCATAGTAAAATGAAGGGATGAACTTCTACCATACTTTCAGCTCTAAATGTAAGATCTTGTAATTCTAAATTATTCTGTATTTCAGGAGGAGGGTTGCTTGCTAGATGACTACTAAAATATAAAAGTGGAAACAGCTGTTGTGTTATTATTTCAAGTGTACATGTAGCTAGCAATTACATAGCACTTTAAATGCACTTTATAAAAATTAGCTCATTTTATCCTTATAAAAATTTTAGGAGAAAGATACTATTATGATTCCCATTTTACAACTGAGGAAACTGAGGTAGACAAATTTTAAGGGATTTGCCCAGGATCACAAAGTTAGGAGCTATGATCCCAGACTTAAAGTTAGTTCTTCTTGACTTCAGGTCCCAGTGTTCTATTCATTATACTACCTAACAACCCGTAGAGGCTTATCACTATACTGATGATACATCGCAACATTAGAACAAAAAAAATGGATATGGGTGAATTCAGGATAAAAAAAATCACCTTTATTTGAGAACATTCAGATATAGATACACAGGAAAATACTCTGAAATTATACCCCATCAATTGGGGAATAACTATGTTATATGTAATACTAATGTGCTATATGAAATTATGGTTTCAGAGAAATCTAGAAAGAGTTACAAAGTCAACGTGAAGTAATCAGAACGAGGAGGAAAAATTTTACAATAATAGCAATACAGTAAAGAAAAGTAACTTTGAAAAATTTAAGAACCACAATTCCAGAGGACTCAAGATGAAATATGCTACCTATCTCCTAAGAGAGAGGCAAAGGACGCAGAGTGCAGAATGAGGCTTTTTTTTGGAGGAGTCTTTGGCAATATAGAAACTTGTTTTGTTTCACTGTAATGTTTGTAATGGGACTTTTGTTTTTATTGCTTTCCTATTGGAGGGTGGAAGTAAAATGAGATGAAAAGGAGGGAATGCAGATCTTAAAATAAATTTGAATTTAAAATAAAGAAAAGAAATTAGCAGCCCATGATAAGGTACAGATTTTGTAACATCTGGTTAATTAAACATCCCTCTTGCATTCTCTGGCTCAGGTGGTTTTTGTCTTTTGTCATCAAACCATTCTGTATTTACAACTCTCTGAAAACATGGATATCCCACCACATCTTCACCTTTCCCAGGGTGAGATGATTGAGACATATACTAAAAAACTAGAAGCAAGAGGGATACACGGATGATGTTATTTACACAGGAAAATTCTCCTTCCTTTCACAGTTGGAGAAGCAGCTGTAAAGGAAAGATTGATTGTGACTCCTCAGGGGGTATTTAGATATATCAGGAAGTAATCAAAGCACTGATGGAGATAGCAAAGGAGTGGTTGGAAACTCGTTTGCCCATGGTTATAATGTGAAAGTAGAGTCAATGATGGTGATATGTATTTCACACACACTTATCAACTCAGAACAGAAACTAGGCTTAGATAAAAACAGAGGCTAGGGCCAGCACATCTCTGTGTGGTTTAGTTGTTAATATACCTCACCCAGTAAATACAAGTGTTCAGCAAGTAATTATCAGAACAGTAAAATCAGATTCCTCCTCTTATAATCTATCTGAATTTCTGGGGAGAGGGAATAAGAAGAGTTGAGCTTAACTCTAGGTTTCTATTCCAAAAAAGAGTACTTGATAGAAGGAGGGGATAGAAAGGAAGAATCATTAGTATTTGGCTTGCATGAGAAAAGATTTAGAGGGGATGAGATGATGTGCTTTTGTATTTTGAAGGACTTCCATAAATCAAAGAGTTTGATCCCAAATGCTAGAACAATTTAGAATTATGTATGAGAGGCTTATGTTTTGTTTTCTTAGCTGCTCTAAGATATTCGCTTTACTCCAGAGGAGAGAAATAAAAGCAATGGGATAGAAGTTATAGAAGCAGATTTTGGTTCAACGTAAGGAAAACTTTCCTAACCATTAAAGCAATGCAAAAGTGGATAGGGAGACCTCTAAAGGGAGTGCAATGAGGGTTTTTTAGCTAAGGCTAATTTACTTTTTTTTTTTTTTTTTTTTTTTTTTTTTTTTTTAAGAATAGGTCTTCTTGTCTTAGAATCAGCTAAGTGATGCAATGGATAGAGCACTGAGCTTGGAATCAGGAAGATTCATCTTCACAAGTTCAAGTCTAGCCTCAGACACTTACTAGCTATGTGACCCCAAGCAAATCACTTAACTCTGCTTGCCTCAGTTTTCTCATCTGTAAAGTGAGCTGGAGAAGGAAATGGCAAACCTTTCTAATATCTTTGCCAAGAAAATTCCCAAATTAGGTCACAAAGAATGGGACACAACTAATGATTAAATAACAGTGTCCTATCTTGTTCCACAGAAAATATGGCAGCCTCTCACAGGTCCAGAAATGCCCATCGGTGTGATGAGTTTTGACTTCCTCTATTTCTGATCTGGACTGGTGGTCCTCTGCTCCCAGGGACTCACCATATTGATGCTGGACTTTGTGTAGACACCCAATAGGTTTAGCCCATTCCAACTGAGAACTCCTGAAATCCAGTGATCTACCAGCCTTACCCTTCCCAGACAGCAGGAAGCAAAGGCGCCTCCCATCATTCCTAGCTAAAGATCCTTCCTCAAAGATGTTGTAAAAAGGGATTCTTGGTCAGATGCAGGTTAGATTAAGCCATTCTCTCAAAAACCCCTCTAACTCTAAGATTCTGTGATTTTGAAGAGCAAGAGAAAGCCAAATATAAAGACTCTTAATTGGAAATTATTTCAGAGAATCAGAAGCCCAGTTTCTCAGAGTTGGAGATTACACTCCTAGGACAATCTATTCTATTTTTGAATAGCTATAATTGTTAAGTGATTTTTCCTCTTGTCAACCCTAAATCTTCTTCCTTGCAAATTTTGCCCATTGCTGATAGTTCTGTCCCTGGAAATCAAAACAAATCCAATTCATATTTTGCACAACAACCCTTCAAATAACTTAAAGACAACTCAATCCTCTTTTCTCCAAACTGTTTCCAATTCATTCAGCCACTTCCCATTTGATATGGACTCATTGTCCACCACCTTCTTGGTCACTCTCAAGTTTATCAGTTTTGTTCCTAAAATTTCCAAATGCCTATATGGTTCTTTCTTCTGACCTTTTGAAACTCACAAGTTTATAATTTCCAAATCTCCCACCTAAAATGAAAAAAAAAATGCTGGGATAAAGGACTGAGGGTTTTATTTGTTTTGTTTTTTTTTAATTTAATTTTTATTATATTTTTTCTCAATTACATGTAAACAAATAATTTTTAAAATAATCTAAAAAATATCAAGTTTCATATTCTTTCCCTCCCTCGTCTCCTCTCCTTAAAAAGGCAAGAAATTTGATATAGATCATATAAAATGTAGATATGCATATGTAAAATGCAAAATATTTTCATGTTAACCATGTTGCAAAATAAAATTCAGGCCCCAACAATAAAACAAAAATAAAGTTTTTTTTTTTTAAAGAATGATTTAATCTACATTTGAACCTTATCACTTCTTTCTCTTTTTCATTTTAAGTCTTTCAAAATTGGCTTGGATTATATTGTTATAATGTTTAAAATGGCTAAATCATTTACAATTGACCATTATACAATTTTGCTGTTACTATGTACAATATTATCCTAGTTCTGTTCATTTTACTTTGCATCAGTTCATGTAAGTGCCACCACCCAAATAGCTACTGTAAATATATATATATATATATATTAATCTTTGGGATGCAGACATAGAAGGAATATTGTTGGATCAAAGGAATACACAGTTTTGTAGCCCTTTAGGCATAGATTCAAATTGTTATTCAGAATGTTTTGACTAGTTCACAACTCTACCAAGAGTAAATCAATGTCCCACTTTTCCCACATCCTCTGCAACATTTGTTCTTTTCCTTTTCTGCCATGTTAGTTAATCTGATGTTTGGGGTGGTTTTAAGTTTTTTCAATTTATATTTTTCTAATCAATAGTGATTTGGAGTATTTTTTTACTATGACTATAGCTTTGATGTCTTCTGTAAATTGCCTGTTTGTGGCCTTTGACCCATTTTAACATTGGGGAATGATTTGTATTTTTATAAATTGGATTCAGTTCTCTACATATTTGAGAAATGAGGACTTTATCAGAGAAACTTGCTATAAATTTTTTCAAATAATTTCCTGCTTTTCTTCTAATTTTTGCTACACTAGTGCATTTGTGGAAAACCTTCTTAATTTGATGTAATCAAAATTATCCATTTTACATCCCATAAGGCTGTGTCTTTTTGGTCATAAATTTCTTCCTTATCTATAATTCTGACAGCTATAATAGTCTAGGTCTCCTAATTTACTTATGATATCACCTTTTTTGGCTAAGTCATATACCCATTTTGACCTTATCTTGGTATACAGCATGAGATGTTGGTCTATACCTAGTTTGTGCCAAACTGCTTTCCAGTTTTCCCAGTAGTTTTTGTCAAAGAGAAAGAGTTCCAAAACTTCAGTATTTGGGTTTATAATATGCTAAATTACTGTTGTATTTTGCTATAATGTAATATGTACCTAATTTATTCTGCTGACCACTGACTCTGTTTCTTACTCAGTATCAGATTGTTTCACTATTTACTGCTTTATAATATAGTTTGAGATACTATGGCTAGACTATTTCCCTTTATACTTTTTTCACTGATTCCTTTAAAATCCTTGATCATTTCTTCTTCCAAATGAATTAAAGAGAACAACAACAATCACAAAACATATTAAAATTTATGGGATATGAGTACTACTTAGAGGAAAATGTTTATCTTTTTATACTTCTCGTGAGTCTTGTATTTGAAAATTTTTTTTCTACTCAAATTTTCTATTCAGACCTGATCTTATTGTTAGAAATGTTTAAAAATGCTCAATTTCAGCAGGACCAGGAGATCATTATATACTTCAACAACAATACTATATGATGATCAATTCTGATTGACATGGCCCTCTTCAACAATGAGATGAACCAAATCAGTTCCAATAGAACAGTAATAACTTGAACACCCAGTGAAAGAACTCTGGGAAATGAGTATGAATCACTACACAGAATTCCCAATCCCTCTATTTTTGTCCACCTGCATTTTTGATTTCCTTTATAGGTTAATTGTATACTATTTCAAAGTCCGATTCTTTTTATACAGCAGAATAACTGTATGGACATATATACATATATTGTATTTAACATATACTTTAACATATTTAGCATATATTGGTCAACCTGCCATCTGAGTGAAGGGGTGGGAGGAAGGAAAAGAAAAATTGGAACAAAAAATTTTGCAATTGTCAATGCTGAAAAATTACCCATGAATATATCTTGTAAATAAAAAGCTATAATAAAAAAATGTTCTGTTTCATTAAATATTGATTTGTCCCCTAAAGGATTATACTCAGTTTTGCTAGATAGATTATTCTTGGTTATGATCTTAGATTTTCACCTTTTAGAAAACATCATATTTCAAGCTCTCCAATCCTTTAATGTGGGAGCTACTAAATCTTTTGTGTCCTAATTGTAGTTCTGCAATGTTTGAATTGTTTTTTCTGGATGCTTGAAGTTATTTCCTTCTTATCTAGGATCGCTGGAATTTGGCCATGATATTCCTGTGAGATTTTATTTAGGGACATTTTCAGGAGGTAATTGGTGAATTTTTTTTTTTAATTTCAATTTCACTCTCTGGTTCTAGCATATTAGGAGTTTTCCTTGATAATTTCTTGAAATATTATGTTTAGGCTCTTTTTTTAATCACAACTTTCAGGCGATCTAATAATTCTTAAATTATCTCTCTTGGATCTATTTTCCAGACCCATTGTTATTCTAAAGAAATATTTCACATTTCCTGCTATTGTTTTCATTCTTTTGATTTTGTTTTATTGTTTCTTGATATCTCATGGAGTCATTAGCATCCACTTGCCTGATTCTAATTTTTAAGAATTTTTTTCTTCAGTGAGGGTACGTATCTCTTTCCATTTGGTCATTTCTACTGAAGTTAGTTCTTTTCTTCAGTGAATGTTTATATGTCTCTCTCTTTTTTCATTTGGCCTTTTCTGTTTTTTTAAGGTGTTGTTTTCTTCAATATTTGTTTGTGTGCTTACTTTTTGAATTCTTCTAGGAATTATTTTTAAGCCTGTGACCACCATTTTTTCTTTTGGGTTTTTCATGTTTTCTTCAGTATTTGTGTGTGTGTGTGTGTGTGTGTGTGTGTGTGTGTGTGTGTGTGTGTGTGTCTCCTTTATTTAGCTGTTGGCTCTTTTAATAATTTTTTTACATTGATCTCATTTCTTTTCCTAATTTTTCCTTCAACTCCCTTATTTTATTTTTATAATCTTTTGTGAGTTCATCTTTGAATTATTTTTAAGCTTGTGACCACTTCACATTTTTCTTTGAAATTCTGCATATAGCTGTTTTGACTTCTTCTGAGTTTGTGTCTTGATCTTCTCTGTCACCATGGTAACTTGTTATGGTCAGGTTCTTTGTTGTTGTTGTCTCTATAGTTTGCTCATTTTTTCTGACCTATTTTTCTTTCTTTCTTTTTATTTTTACTTTTAGCTTTTTGTTAAAATTGGATTCTACTCCCAGGGTAGAAGCAACACTTAGCCCAAGCTTTGGGCCTTTCTTGCTGCTGTTTTCAGAACTAGCTTTGAGAGTCTGTAAGTTTTTAGTTCTTCCAACATGGTATGATCTAAAGAAAGGTGTGGTCACAGCTCTCCTGGTTTGTGCTCTGGTTTACCCAGAAAGGGACTTTGTTTCCATGTTGTCACCAGAGCCAGAATTTCTCCTGGTCCAGGGACTATAACCAGGGACTATAACTATTCCTCCAGCTTTAATTGCCAGTGCTTTTCTCTGTCTTGATACTAATCTCTCTATTGCCCTGTGAGCAACCACAAGCATTCCTCTCCACCCTGTGACAGCAAGTGCTTTTCTTCCTCTTGGTCTTCAAAGAAGCACTTTGTTTTTTATCATCACACTTAGTCTATGGATATATACACACATATATATATATTTATATAGATGTGGGCATTTTTATGTATACAAGTATGTATATATGCACATTTATAAATGTATATATACACATTTCAAATATCAGTATTTCTAGCTTTTCTTTTCTTTTCTCTCACATTTTAAGATGAAAAGGAATAGAATTGTCACATTTCCTCTGCTCAACATTCTTATTCTTTTCCACTTCAGCCATTAATTTCTATTTGTTGGTAAGAATAAAGTTCAGAAGAGAATTTCCCTAATTCTTTATTACCTCTATCTTCTGAAGGATGAAATTATCTTTAAGGAAAGTCAAGAAGTTATAAACTACTCTGCTTTTTCAGAAATATTCATCATATCTAAGGAGGAACAGTAGGCACTGTCCTCTGAGTCACCCCTAATGTTTTCATTCCTCTTACATTTGAAAATGAAGCTTCTCAGGCATATATGTAGACGCGGTTCAAAACACTGACCAAGTCTTTTTTTTTTTTTTTTTTCTGTGTTGTATGCACATGAAGAGTTGCCTTTGTTTTGTGAACCATTAGTGCCACTCAAAGAAAGACTACTTATTTCTGGCTCTGAATCTTTAGGCTTTATAGAAATTTTTTTTTGTTCATGTGATTCTTAAAGTACTAAAGTAAAGAAGTAAAAACCTATTAAAATTTCTATTTTGTTAGAAAATGGCTGAGGTTTTCTTTTCTCTTGTAATGCATTGGAATAACAAATAATAAAAACCCACTTTGATTTAGTCTCTCTTTTAAGAGTCATAAAACCCATGTGTTTATAGGCTGCTTCTTCTCTAGATATGACTCTCTTTTTGCTTAACATTCTCTTTCTGCCTACCACTCTCCTTCCTTCAGGCTTTTTCTCCCTCCTTCAGACATTTCCATGTTCCATACTTGAGGCTTTCATGGTTGTACAAGAGTCTTACCAGCTAATTCCCAGAATGTTTCCTCTTGAGACTCAGAGATGGAAAATCACTTATAAATACTTGCACCAGAACTCACTCCCACCATGTGAAAATCTGGGATGCTTTCTGGTCGTGGCAAGGATAGGGAATTATTGGATCATAGATTTAGAACTAAAAGAGATTTTATAAACAATGTAGTCTAGCCCTTTGTCCAAAGTCACACTGGCAGTGAGTAGCAGAAATGAAATTTAAATCCAGGCCCTTTGATTCAAAAGCTTATTCCATTTCTACTTTCTCTTTGCTGCCTCCAGAGAGATTGCCCATCAACTAGGAATTACAGAGAACTGATGCTAGGTGGTGCAGTGAATAAAAACACTGGGCCTAGAGTCAGGAAGACTCATCTTCCTGAGTTTAAATTTGGTCCCAGACACTTACTAGCTGTATGACTCTGGGTAAGTCACAGTTTGCCTCTGTTTTCTCATCTGTAAAATGAGCTGGAGAAGAAAATGGCAAATCACTCCAGTATCTTTACCAAGAAAACCTAAAATGGGATCACAAAGGGGCACATAATTGAAATGACCGATTAAAGACATGTAGATGATTTAAAATCATCAGCAAACATCATATGTAATGGGGATAAACTAGAACTATTCCCAATAAGATCAGGGGTGAAACAAGGTTGCCCAATATTCAATATTGTATTAGAAATGGTAGCTTTGGAAATAAGAGAAGAAAAAGAGATTAAAGGAATTAGAGTAAGTAATGAGGAAACTAAATTATTACTTTCTGATCTGTGCTAAGGCACAGGGTGAATTCATAGCCTAGCCACAAGAGCAATGTTAATGAAAACTCACACAGAGTTGTGGCCACAAAAGTACTGCATTGCAACTGATTGTTTCTTTCCATTGTTGTTCTTAATCCCTACTTTTCCACAGCAGGTTTCTCATTTTGGATCTTGGGTCTTCCATTTTGTGGTAAAAATGTGCCATAATAAAACCATATTGCTTTATGCATTATTGTCCTTTCTGATTCTTTTGCAAAATTGCTCTTAAGTCCTAAAATCACTTGAATGAACCAAGCCACTCATGCAATCTCAGGGTCTTTGCACCTCAAATTCCATCTGCCTATAAAAAAAATAAAAGAAAGTAAATCTTACTGTCTGTTAAGCAAGTTAAACAAGCAGATGGATGAGGGAAGAGAGAGAGAGAGAGATTCTAGAAAAACATTTTTCCCAGAGTGAAGTGCAAAGAAATCACAGCTATGTCTGTGACAGAGAATGTGGACCAGTTGGAATTTTTTCAGTCTCAGAAGAGACAGCACTGTTCTCATCCCTGTGGCTAAAATGCCTACAAGGAAATCACAGTGAGTCAGAGAGGACCCGCCTGGCTGGGAAAAAGATGACTCACTCACGAGACAGTGGGGCAGAAACTCCTAGGGGAAAGAAGGGATTTCTTTGAAATAAATACAGCTTTAGGTGAGTGTAAGCAAGAGAAACATCAAACTGTACCTAAGTTTAAAGAGTAAAAGAGCATGAATTGAAACTATTCAGAATTTTTTTCCCCAAAAGATATTTCTGTGTGCCAGAGATTTTATATTGGTTTTCTTGTACTCTAAAATATATCACACTTAAACTTTTGATATTCATTTCATAGCTAATCTAGTTTAACTGATTTGAAAAAAAATTAAATATTTTTAAAGCAGGAATTTGTGATAACTCAGTGTATTGTATGGAAAACAATTCATATGGAAAAAAAAATTTGCCTGAAGTTTTTTTTTTTAATTTTGCAGATTTAAAAACAACAACAACATGGTCATTTCCTAATATATCTCTCCCACTGAAACCTTCCATACAACCAACAAAAATAGTTAAATGAAACCAAGCAACAAAACTACTACATCTCTCAACATATGCAGCATTCTATATCTGTACCACACACACGGACACACACACACACACACCTCTTTTCCCTAGCCCCCACTACTTCCTTCTCTTTTGAGAGAACTCTGAAGAAGTAATAAAAAAGTAACATAATTAAGAAGAGCCTCTAAGTACCTCAAATTACCCTGGCCTAAGAGCTCCAATAATTTTATGACTGGGATCACATTACTTTAAACTTGGCCTGGGTTTAAAAAAAAATCATAAATTTAGAGCATCCCTGTTAATTAGCCAGGACCATCACCCAGTAATTGTAGGTTATAACATTCTCTAATAGTCACTCCCTAGATCTGAAAGAAACTATGAATCCCCAAACCAATAAATCTAAGGCCTTTTGTTTCTTTATTGCTAGTTTTATTTACTCAACCATTCCCAAGCTAAATTGGAGACCATCTTCAGTAACAGAGGTCAAAGTCATCCAGTTACAGGAAGAGATATATGGGAAACAAATGCAACAGGGTGGGGTATCAGGGATGAGAGTAGGGGGTACAATTGCCTATTTCCTCACTGTCAAGAGTGTTCTGAGAAAATCAACTAGGACTACATACTTACAGATCAGCTAAAAACATCAGGCTTCTGGGAAGGATGTCAGATTTACAGTGAGAAATGACATGTGCTGCCGGATCTAGGTAAAAATGCTGGAGTTTAAAGCCTTCACTAATCCATTGAGACACCTTAAGGATCCAACAGCCTTATCAGCCAGAGGCAGGATATATTGACTTTTTCTCTTTGTGGATGGAACTCACCCCCAGGGCCTTGTCACATGGAGAACACAGGCTCACATGTGCTTCCCAAATACTACACTTGTTTCTGCAAATGTTTCATTCTCCACAGCTTCTGTTCTTGTGACTCATGCTTCAGATAGCAAGGAGCTAATAAATGGTTTCTCCTGATGATGTTGATCTGACATGAATGCATTCTAATGTGACTTTGAAAGGCTGAAGATAATGTGTCAGGTCCTACCTTTGTCTTATAAAAAGGCTCCAAAGGCCTTAGGATGTACAAATATGGGTCACTGTGGTAGGGCAGACCCAAGTCTGGAAGGTTTGCCCAAAGGCCCTAAGGTTTTGTTGGAATGGAAGAATGAATGTTATTTGACATCTGACCTTCTAAAGGTCAGGAGAAAGGATCAGCCACTAGGCAGTCATGATAGAATACATAATAGAATCCTGAACCAAAGGCTATTTTGTGGAAGCTATTTCTGCCTCCTAAAATGAAAGCATTGTATATAGGGCTTATTGATATAAATAGATTTTTCCCTCATCCATTGGTATAATCTAATGCACAGCTTGTGTATGTATATATGAGTTGCTTTAAAGGAAAAAAAGGGTTAAGCCATTAGGAACAGAAGTAACCTCTTTCTATCTCCCTCACCCCCAGGCCTAAGATAAGAGGTTCTTTTCTAACTTGTGTGTCACTTTCTGAGTGGCTTGTCCTTTCACTTTCACTCAGTGAGATGGATAGTGATGATTGCTTTATTTTTTTTTTCTAATTCACCTTGCTGAGCAATTTATTCTCTTACTAAAAGCTGTTCCAGTGTCTTTCTAGGAGGTAAGATAGTACAGGAGAAAATATCAGTGGATTGGAAAGCAGGAGACATGGGATAAGTCATTGATTAACAGACTTTGGACTAATCAACTTCAACTTCTACTGACTCAAGTTTCCTGATCTGTCAGAGGATGATTTTGATGGGCTTTTATTATAGTACTTATTTAAATATTATTCATCCAATAAAATATTGCTGGTGGGTATTAAAACTATTCATAATGCTACTCTCTTCATGAGTCCAAATGTGACTTCAGACGATTACAAGTTGTGTGATTCTGATCACCTCAGTTTCCTCATCATTAAAATGATCTGGAAAAGAAAATGGCAAACCACTTTAGTGTCTTTGCCAAGAAAACCCCAGATGGGGACACAAAGAGTCAGACACAACTAAAAAATGACAATTAAATGGAAGATGAACTGATATTTGGAAAATTAATTGCTCTAAACATGGTCCAAACAGGACCAACCTGTTTTGTTTTGCTTTGTTTTCCAAAAAAATTATTTGCTCATAACAGGTAATAGAAAGTGCATAGTTAGGAGGCAGCTAGTTAGTGTAGCAGATAGAATACCAGCCCTGAAGTCAGGAGGACCTGAGTTCAAATCTGATTTCAGACATACTTCCTGGTTGTGTGGCCTTGGGCAAGTCACTTAACCCCAATTACCTTGGGGGGAAAAAAAGAAAATGCATAGTTAGCAAGCAGGAGACCTCAGTGCAAGTCCTGGCTTCCCCACTGAGTTGCTTTGTGATCTTGATCCATTCTCTGATCTAGTTGTTCTTCCTGAATTTATCTTCCCAAGGGCCATTTCTGCTTCTTATTATGGCAGATCAGGAACTACAGTATTCAAGTCCAAATATGATCATTCCAATCAATTAAAAATACTTATTAAGGCACTATGCTAACTTCTAAGAATATAAGTACATCATTGCGAGAGTCCCTACCTTCAAAAAATAAATTCTGCTAGAAGATAAAGCATGTTCATAGATATATAAATACATACAAAACAGCAAAAAGGGATTTCTGGCAATGAGATTCATTGGAGGTATCAAGAAGGGCTACTTTTAAAAAGCTGTACCTGAGTTGACCCTAAAGAACAAAGGATTCCAAGAGTCAAAGGTATTATAAAAGGTATATGGAACCAGTTGTACAAAGATATGGAGGTAGGGAATGAAATAATTTGTAAAGGGAACAACAAGTAGTCAATTTTGACTAGGACATAGAGTGAGAGGGAATGATTACATATTATTCCCTCTCATTCTATATCCTAGTCAAAATTGACTATATTTATGAATATTTATGAAGATAGATTGGAGACCAAATGTGAAGGGCTTTCAATACTAGACAAGTCTATATTTTATTCCAGAGACAATAGGGAATCACTGGAGCTTCTTGAGGAGAGAAAGTAACATGGTCAAATTTCTGCTTTTAGATTGTAGATTTGGCAACTATTTGGAGAAATGTTTTCAAGAAGGGAGAGAATAGATGTTTTGTTCTTCAGTCATTTGGGGTTTTCTTGGCAAAGACATTGAAACAGTTTCCCATTTCTTTTTCCAATGGATTGATTTTGTTAATCAAAAATTAAATGACTTGTCCAGGGTGACACTGCTAGGAAGTATCTGATGTTGGATTTGACTCCAGCCAGTGCTCGATCTACTAAGCCACCAGCTCTTAGGAGGATATTAAAATATTCCACATGAACCACTACACACCTCTCAAATTAGCTAAAATGACAGGAAAATATAATGATAAATGTTGGAGGGAATGTGGGAAAACTGATATATTGTTGGTGGATTTGTGAACTGATCCAGCCATTCTGGAGAGTAATTTGGAACTATGCCCAAAGGACTATCAAAATGTGCATACCCAGGCAATGAATACCTGAACTGGGCTATACTATAAGTAGAGAAAGCAAAGAATGTGACAGATATTGTACTGTGACTGATACTAAAAAAAAAAAAAAAAAAAAAAAAAAAAAGATTTTATAAAACTATTGACATTTTCTATTTGTTATCTTCATCCCAGTTACATCCTTTCTCTGAGACTAATTTTGACCCTGGAAAGAAAGTTTATAGAGAGCTTCTTACTCAAAAAAGCCTTTGCCAGTATCTTGTACCTCTTATCCATATATCCTCATCACCTCTCACCTAAACTACTTTCAGTCTTCTCTGCTTTCAACATCTTTCTTCTCCAATCCTTCCTCTGCATAACTGCCAAATTATTGTTCCTAAAACATAAGCAGGTCTGATCATGTCACTGCCTTTCTCAAGTAGCTCCAACTTATCCATATTCCTTTGCCAGGATACCTGATCCCTTGTTGCCTAGTGTCTCCTTGAGTTTCAAATTCCTAATATTTGGTTATTTTAATTTTGGACCCACTTACCTAATTCTAATATTATTCCTTGTCTACCTGGACTCCTAATTCTCAATACCAGACTCCTTAACTGACTATTTTTGCCTTGTTTCAAATCTCTTAGCCCTCTATTTTATCATGGGCAACTCAATCTATTTAACCCTACAACAACATGATTCTGAAATTCCCACTCTGTGTTTCGTTCCTTTATTTACCACTTAGATATCTTTTGAGTAGTTTTTTCCATTTGTTTCTCCAAGAATTGTGTCACTTTTTCTCAGAGAATTAGAAAAAATGCCTGCTTAAAATAAGACGTATACCATCCAAGATCCTACATAAGTATTGCAACAAAAATATGAAATCTGCATCAGCCTGTAAAGAAATCTATTGGGAAAACTACAGTAGATTATTTCTTCCCTCTCAAAACTGCACCAAAAAAAATTAGCCAGAAAATCACAGGCAATAGGAAAGAAAGCACTCCCAGTGGGACAGGTTAAAGATATATGTAGCCTGCCAGGATCTAGGTTCAGAGAGAGCACAAGTAAAAAACCTTCTGAACAAAGTTCCTTGTAATAAATAAAGCTAATCAAACAAAACAATTCTTCACAGTTGCCATGTTCAAAAATGTATGTAAATTTCTACACCTATATTGAATATCTATGATAAGGGTTTGGTATTCAAAATATATAGACTAGTAATAAAAACATCCAAGAATAAAACCATTCCTCAACAGACAAGTTGTCAAAGAATGTGAATGAACAGTTCTCAAAAAAAAATTGTAAACTATCAATAACCATATGCAAGATGCCCCCAAATCACTAATAATAAGACAAATTCAAATAAAAACATATCTGAGGTTTTCACTCTACACTCAGCAAATTGCCCAAGATGACAAACGATAAGAATGGTCAGTGGTGGAGACACTGAAAAAAAGAATAACACTAATGCTTCATTGGTAGAGTTCTAAATTAGTAAAACTATTCTGATTGTATCATTTGCAATTATGTAAACAATTAAAACAGTTTGTAATTATGCAAATAAGGTAGTTAAAATGTCCATACCCTTTGATCCAGAGTTTCTATGCTACAGAGACATATACATGTATATATATATATATATATATATATATATATATATATATATATATATATATATATATATACACACACACACAAACAAATGTGTGTGTAGAGCATATATTTTTATATATTCCAAGTAAGTCATTGACAAATTAATGGGCTCCATAAACACCAAACTTTGTATAACTGCACTTTTTTGAGGTAGTAAATAACTGGAAACTAATTAAACTAATCAAAGGAAAAATGACTAAACAATTTATGATATATGACTGGAATGGAATATCATTGTTCTAAGCAAAACTTCTTAAACTATGGTTCTAGACATGTGGGGTCATGTAATTGAATGTAGGGATCATGTCACAAAATTATGATTTGTTATCAGTAAATGTTTGATTTGTATATCTATTTTATATATTTATATATCCAGGGTTACATAAAAATCTCTCAGGCAAAAAGGGGTCATTAGAGGGAAAAAGTTTAAGAAACCCTGTTTGTAAAGCATTTAAATGTCACAGGAGATACAGTATTAGACTTAGGATCAGGAAATCCTAAGTTTAAATCTGGCTTCAAATACTCACTGAGTAATCCTAGGCAAGTCACTTAATTTCTGTTTGTCTCAGTTTCTTCATTTATGAAATGAGTTTAACAAAAGTATCCACTTCCCACGATTAACTTGAGTATAAAATGAGATAATATTTATAAAGCATTTTGCTAATATTAAGTCGCTCTATAAATGCTAGTTATTATTATTACTGTACTATAAGAAACAACAAGCATAATGAATACAGAAAACCATGGAAAGGTATATATGGATATAAGGATTATTATGTAATATATGATAGGATATATGATATATATCCTTTCTTCTCTAGCACTGAATTGGTATGACTCCTTGTAAATCAGGATTCAGGAGAATGCTCTTTCCCCAATTCTCTTTCATAGCTACCACTGGGGAATCTAGGTACAATTATTCAAGCTACTTAGGGATGTTTCCTAAAATATCTAGGAAAGGGAGTTATGCTTTTGCTTCTGATACCTGTAATCCAGGGAAGAAATATTTGCATTCCTTGCTACATATTCATTGACATTTATCATAAACTTCCTTAAAAGAAATCATTATTTTTATACCTATGCCGCAAATAATCTGTAAATTCCTTGAGGTCTCCCCAGGGCCTGGAACCAGTGTGCCAAGCCAGTAATATGTGTTCAATAAATGTGCATGGATTGATATTTGCAAAATCTTTTCCTTTCTTAACTATATCTCTCTCTCATAGGCCATTCTTCACATACACACAAATATATATATATATATAAACTGTTTTTTATTATTCAGCAAATTTAAGCTCTAACCCATTTTCCCTCCTTTTCCATTTTGATGAATGGAAACTTTCATCACTGCTATCAGCATCCCACTGTGCAAAAATATGCACCACACACCATATTCCCTAAATATTCTCTTTTCAATGGATTCTTCTCCTGTAACAAAAATAGAACAGGAAATTAAAGTGAATCACAGGGAGAAGAGTTTATTAAGCTGATGAGAAAGAATTTGTAGAAGAGCCTATCTCAGATTTGAAACAGATCATAAATCACCTCAAAGAATTGTTACCAAATTCCTGAGTTTCTCTCCTATCAATGCAGTAGACCACCAGAGTATAGATCTTGGAATAAAATTCAAAAGGAGATTTTTTTCTTCACCTTTTGATTCAGCTCAATTCAGCAAGAATGTGCAAAGTTTTGTGTGAAGTATTGGGTTTACAAAAAGAAAAAGGAAACAATCTCAGTCTTCCAGGAATCTTTTTAATATGGAGCCAGAATATAAAATGCACACAGATAAGCAAATATGAAGTAAATGCAAAATAAATAAAATGAATGGAAGAAAGGAGATAAATTGTATGTACCAATCTCTCAACTTTAATTCCTCCTGATATTTCAATAAGTTAAGAACACATCTCAATCAAATAAATCAAAGGTGTGAACAAGGTACCAGTGTTTCATTGAATCAATCAGTCAAAGACATTTCAACTAGGAAATCTATTTGGATGGGTGGATGGACAACAACAATACTTCTGCTTGCCTTTAGGGGAGAAAGATAGGAAGAAAGCCATAGTGAGAATTAGCCCCAGAATTAGGGCAATGTTTCTATAGTCAAAGAGGCATGACAATTATTTTGTGAAAAGAAGAGCAATTATCAATAGTACAAGTGAAGGCACCAGCTTCTTTCCCATTTTGAGGGCACCTAAAAGCAGAAAATAAATGTAAAGCAATTTAGTCTCTGGCCTTGTTATGGGGCCGTTCCTTTACACTGAAGCTTGCAAAATTATTTGTCCATTGTTACCCTCTTAATACAGGCCCTCATCATCTCATGCTTGGACCATTAAAATAGCCTTCTATTTGTTCTCTACATCAAATCTCTCCCCACTCTAGTCCATCATCCAATCAGCTATCAAAGTATATTCCCAAAGTAAAGATATGATCACATCACTTCCCTACCCAATAAACTCTAATGGTTTCCTAATACCTATGGGATTAAATATAAATATAATGCAGTAGTGTGCTGATAAATATTTAACAAAAATATTTATGCATGGCACATATTTAACTTTAACCTGCATTAACATTTCTCTCCATCACTTAAATCTGAACAATCAATAAAACAATAAATCAAACCCTAATTTGTAGTGTCTGCCAATTTCTAAGGTATAAAGCTCATACTGAAAATTTGGCAGTCTCTCAGGAGCCTGTTTGAGCTTGCTCCTGTATATAGGCTTCTATTTGGCTTTCAAAGCACTCATTGTCTGGTCTCTTCTTACCTCTCTAGTCTCCCCCAGTATTCTACAATTCAAGGGCACTAGCTACACAGTTCTGGTATTCATTGTCTTTCCTGTTGGTATCTCCACCATGTATTGCGTATGAATAAAAGAATATTTTATATTACCTAGTAGTGTGATTCTCAAACTTTTGTTCTTTGTATCTTTACACTATTAAAAACTAATGAGGATCTGTCCAAAGAGTTTTTGTTTAGGTGGGTTATATTTATAGATATTCACTATATTAGAAATAAAAACTGATTTTCAATTTATAGATCCATTGAAAGGATTTCAGAGACCCCCAGATTCTCTGGACCATTCTTTGAGAAGCACTACTATATGCTGCCTGAGGTCTTGAGTAGTATTATCAATAAAGCCTTGGGTGATGATATGACATTTGTCACAAGGTGAGCTGTGTCCTTGACAATGTCTGAACTCTTTCCTAATCACCCATGTGGACCTATACCAAAAGGTATGGGACTTGATCATAAAAGACATCAGACAGGCTCCTTAATCCTGGATTTTACTTAATTCCTTGAGATGATATGCTAATTCTTAAACTGAGATGAAATCTCTCTATCAAGAAGAGATGCCTGCTGTTTAAGAAGATAGTCACAGTAGGAAAGCTTTCTGACCATTAGTGCCTCCAATTCTTTTTCCTTATTTCAAAGAAAAACACTGTAGAAATCATAAAGGATTTAGAAGGCAACTGAGAAATGCTTTTTTATTCCTTGGGCACTGGTTTTTGACCTAAATTATACTTTCTTTTAGAATTTCAGGTCCAGAACATATCAATTGACTCAGAATCTGAGTCTAAGATAACACTTTCACCATTTCATCATCACCTCTACAACTGCAGTGATTCATCCTAGACACCCTGTCTGTCCCCTTCCTGCCCCCTACACCTAACTATAGGGCTCTGGGGATAGCAAGGAGGAATCGCGGAAATCAGAACATGCAATCTCGCAGCATGTCAGGAAACAACTCTGAAATCACTCTCAGCACCACTGTGAGAAAAAAATAATGTTCTTTTTCCTAACACACCAATAAAGGGTGAGTTGTGTTGAACTGTGAGAGAAAAGATCAAGGTGACTTAGAAGCAAAAAGGGAGTTGGGGACAACTTGTTTCTTTCTTCCTCAGGCATAGCTATACTGAACCCAATAGCTCAATGTACTGATCATTTTCTAAATGTTTCACTGTTCCAGGTGTTAATACTACATGTAGGATTCTGCTCTAAGGAATTGAATGTTACTGGGAAATCCTGATTGCTATTGTTGATGAACAGTATACACAAAGGGAATTTGGGCAAAAGAAATGTGATCTAACTGGTCTCAGCAGGCACCAATGCAGTTTTTGGAGAGGGACACCTTTTTTGACAAGTTGCTTTTCTTTGTTGACTGGGGAGAGAGAGACAGGTGGATAGATGAATGAATGGTGAGAGTGGGGGATAGATGGATGGATGGGGCGGGGGTGGGGTGGGAAGAGAGGTGGGTAGATACATAGATATACAGATAGGATAAAGAGAAAGCAGGTAGGTGAGTAAATAGATAGACAGACAGATGAATGGCGGAAAGAGATGGATGGATGGAGAGATGGGTGAATAGATACATAGATATACAGATAGGATAAAGAGGTAGGCAAGTAGATAGATAGATAGATAGATAGATGATGGATGGATAGATGGATGATAGATATAGATAGACAAAACATTTGTTAAGACTTCATTATATGTCATGTTCTGGGCTACATGCTAAGGATACAAATACAGACAAGCAAGACAGTTCCTTTCCTATTAAGTGTTTATATTCTAATGAGTGAAAACAACATATTAAAAGGATACTAGGAAGCAGGGAGGGAAGGAGGGAGAAAGAGGAAACAAAGGCACTCATGCAGGTCATGGTGAGGAGAAGTTGGTGTGGAGGTCCAGGCAAGATAAGATAAAAGCTCACCTATAAGATTCAGAGAACTCAGGACAGAGTTTCCCATGAGGTTAAGATACAAGTGGGTAGGAGGTTCTAAAAGGTGGTAGTGAGAAATAATAGCATTCTAAGAATGGGGAATAGCTTCAATAAAGAGCCAAAGGCAGGAGATGGAATGGGGAACTTTAAGAAGGCCAGTTTGGCTGAATTTAAAATGTATAATGGGAAATAATATAGAATTATAGTAGAGACAGATTATGAAGAACTCTAAAAGTCAAACAAAAGAGTGAATTTTATCCCAAAGGCAAAAAGAAATAAAGGAAGATCTTTGTTCAGGAAAATATCATGTTCAAACTCATGTTTTATAAGTATCAATTGGGCAGCTCTGCAAAGGATGGATGTAGAATAGAGAGATTAATTAGAAAGCTGTTCCATTAGTCCAAGTGAAAGGTGATTAGGGCCTGAACTGTAATCATTGTGGTGTAAGCAGAAAGGAAAAGACTTGAGAGATAAAGCAGAGAACAAATCAGCAACTAATTAGATCTAAGCAATAGAGAGAGTGAAGAATGAAGGATGAAACTTGGGTTGTGAGCCTGGGTGACCAAGTGTTGACAGGAAAAAAGGAAATTAAGAGATTAGATAGGCATAGGAGGAAAAATAAAGAGTTCTATTTTGGATATGTTGAGATTACATTCAGTTACTGTTATCTTGGAGGGTCAGAAATTGGCCTTTCCTGAATTTATCCCTTGATTGGGGGAGTTACTATTTTTAGACAATATCTCTTAAACCATGTAATCAGCTAACTACTGAATGAAATATTTATGCTTTAAAGCACCAGACAATATAGATCTGGTTAATTTTAGAGATTGAACCAGAAGTGGAAAGAGTCCTTAAAAAGAAATAAGCATTTACAAAGCACCTACTGTATATCTTGCAGTATGATAAGTGCTTTGCAAATATCATTTCATTTGATCTTCACAACAATCCTGGGAGTTTGGTGCTGTTATAATCCTCATTTTGTAGTTGAAGAAACTGAGGAAATCGCAGGATAAAATGACTTGACCAAGATCATACAACTCATAATGATCTGAGGCCAGATTTTAACTTGGATCTTCTTGACTCTAAGACCAGTGCTCTATCCAGCTGCCTCTAAGGAAAACTAATCCAAACCTTTCATTTTCCAGTTGAGGAAACTTAGGTTTAGAGAAGTTAAATGATTTGCCTAAGATCATAAAGGTAAATTATTGCCACAGGTGAGATATGAGCTGACATTTCTCTCCCCAAAGTCTCACTATGGTGTGGAAGTATCTCTAAAAGCATGAGGGCAATGCCAGGACAGCTCTAGCACACTCTTCCATGGTAGAAAGACTTTAAGAATGGCCTCAAAGTGTTCAAAGTCCAGCCCAGCAGATTGGTCATTGAATGATAAACTAATTGGTCACAGCAATCCTCAAAGACTAAGTCAAAGAGGGATTTCCATCTGTATCAGTGGAAGGAATTCCCATACAGATAATGGATATTCTTACAGTATCAAAGAGTAAACTTACACTTCCTCAAAATATCTGATAGAGAAACAGTGTAGCCTAATGGAAGTAGGGCTGTTTAAAACCAGGAAGACTGAGATTTAAATCTAGCCTGTGACAGACACTGCACATGTAACCCTGGGCAAGTAACTTAAGTTGTTAATATTCTTTGCAATTCTTGCAATGGTTAGCCTGCTAGACTTGGCGTAATGAAGACCTGAATTCAAAGCCAGCCTCAGACATTTGCTAATTTGTATGAACCTGAGCAAATCATTTAACCTTTTTTACCTCAATTTTCTTATCTGTAAGATAAGCTAGAAAAGGAAATGGCAAATCTCTAAGTAAATCATTGCCAAGAAAACACCAGATGTAATCACAAAGAATCAGACATGACTGAAAATGACTGAAAAACAAGACCTTTCTAAGTTGCAGTAAAGTTTTATTGGCAGAGAAAGTTTCTTTACCTGAGAGCTCCTTAAAATAGTAAAATCATGGCTCTAATCCCTATCCCTATCAAGATGTCTGATATATTCAATAGTCCCTTGCAAATAATTTTCTCATTTTATGTCAAAATATGTTTAGAAAAATTGCACACGTTTAACCTATATTGGATTACTTGCTGTCTAGAGGAGAATGGCATTGGGGAAAGGGAGAAAAACTTGGAACACAAGGTTTTGAAAGGATAAATGTTGAAAACTAACTCTATATTTTGAAAAATAAAAAACTATTATTATTTTTTAAATTCTTATTTCAGTCCTTAGGAGATACCAATATATATTTCTTCTTTTGAGGGACAATATTTTCAAAATCCTTAATTTTATGCCTCATTCCTCCCCAATATCTTTTCTAAGAGAACACTTAACCTTACCTTAAAGTTTAATTCTCTTAATGTGGTAGTACTAATAGGATGGATATTTGTATGCTGCTTTTGTTTTTTGGCTCTGCTCTTACTGATGCTAAAATGTTTTAAAATATTCGTGATTAATAAATATCACAAACACTATTCTAATTTCATGCCTTCCATCATTCCTTGGAATATACAAAGCTCACAGAAGACAAGTACCTACCACTATATTAGCATAGAAATGATACTGCCTTTCTGTTATAGATGATTAACCAGATTTGGTATCTTTCTTCCATGGGGGAATCTTATTTCCTCTTTTCCTGGAAAGCCATCATGAAGACAAGTTCATTCTTTGTAAGCTGTAGCCTCCATAAATTTAGAGCTGGGAAAGGCAGACATTTGAGGAAAATAACAGCTTTGTTTGCTTTGCATAATACCCCTATAGAATATTGATAGGACTGAGTGCGTGAGTGTGTGTGTGTGTGTGTGTGTGTGTGTGTATGTGTGTGTGTGAGTGTAATTCCCAACACCCAACATGACACAGGAACAACTTTTGAAAAATCATTTGGAACTTTTAGCTGCAACAAAAGAAATATCTTCAGTCTCTTTGGATCTGAAAAAAGGAGATTGTGCTCCAGTAGATGGGTTAACCTGTGACTCTGCCTGAGGGGAATCTGGGAAGGAAAAAACCATCTAATGAAGCTAGCATAGTCTGGGGAGGAAATAAAAAGTCACCTTCACCTAGAGAAAGGATCGTTGGCAGCCACAGGAAACAAAATGCAATTTGTGTTTATTCTGGCAGCCTATCTCAGAGGAGAGGATGCATCTTTTTTAAAAGTGGAGAGATCACAAAAGCAATTCACCACTGATTCCACAAAATATTATTAAATGACTATTATACGCAACACTGAGAGTCAGGGTTATATAATGGTTAGAGGCTTAGCTTAGGACATAGGAAATTCTAGATTCATGTCCTTAACCTAGGAAGGAAATTCTAGATTCATGTCCTGCCTCTGACACATATTGATTGAAAAGTTCCGTATAACTTCTCTATAAGTTCCGGAGGAGGTACCAGTCATAGATAGAGAGATTATCTAGGCAGTGAAATTGCACTAGTCCTATTGCAAAGCCCATATTCTTAAGTGATTTGCACTTTCTTGAAAGATTCGCCATATATAATAATTAAGGGCATGGAAAATTCAGGCGTTAATCACAGTGGATCATACCTCTGATTGATAAATACTGGTGGAATCAAATTGAATCTATTTCTTGTCGTGTCTGATTCTTCATAACTTCATTTGGGGTTTTCTTGACAAAAATAATGAAGTAGCTTGCCATTTCCTTCTCCAACTCATTTTACAGAGGTGGAAACTGAAGCAAACAGGATTAAGGGACTTGCCTAAGGTCACATAGCTAGTTTAAGTGTGCAAGGCCACATTTTAACTCAGGTCCTCCTGACTCCTGGACTGGTACTCTATTCCACCATACTACCTAATTACCTAGATTTAATCTATATTCCTTACTATAATTCTTTCAATCTTCACAAAAATCCAGGAAAAAAGGAATTAAAATATTAATTTTCCTCTATTATTACAGATAAAGAAATAAAGGATTAGAGTGAAATTAAGATCACATAGCTTTCAATGATAGAGCCCAATATGAATCCAGGTTTTCTGAGTTTATATTCAGCCACTGCCTCTCTTTCTATAAGATTATTTGAGATGCCTAATTTTATTTAATATTGAACGTTTAAATCAATGATTCTTTTCTATAATATATGGATTTTCTAAGAATTGTCAACACAAACTCAATCCCACTTCACCTTCACATAGGGAAAAAAAAATCTCACGACTATACTCATTTCAAAGTAATGAATATATATGGCATTTGTTATTTAGGACTACCCTTTTACACAAGGAATTTAAAATGTTTAAAGCATCTTCTAAGCAACTCAAATGATAACCCCACAAAGGAGAAAGTTGTAAATGTAGAAATAAACACTATTTCCTCTATCTGGAAAAGTGGAGAAAGTGAGACATAATATATAAAATAATTAGACAGCAGACAGAGAGACTTTGTGACTCATGAGTGAAACAAGAAGTTGGACCCAGGATACTCAAACCCTTACCCAAACCCAGACACGTAGACCAAGACTGAGATTAGGGAAGGGCTCAAAATGTATGTCAAAAACACAGCTGTTGCTGATTCAGTGGCACAGATTTGTCATCATCAATATCCTTGAATATTGTCTGTGTCTAAGAACTCAGGCAGTTCATGGCACGACCTAATTTACAACGAATCCTAAAGACAGCAGATAAGAAAAGGTACCCTGGAACATCAAATACTAAAGTCTTATTGCTCTTCCAAAAGTCTGTCTGAATCTCTTCTTCCCTTCTCCCTGTCTCTCAACTCTTTCCCTTCTTCCCTCTCTGTCTCTCTCTGTCTCCCTTTCTTTTTCTGTTTCTCTCCCCCATCCTTCCCTCCTTCTCTCCCTCCTCTTTGACTCTCTCTGTTCTCCCTCCCCCTCTCTGTCTCTGTCTGTCTCTTCCTCTCTCCCCTCTCCTTCAGTACTCTCTTCTCCCTCCCTTTCCCTTCCTCCTTCTTTTCCCCTCCCTCCCTCTCTTCCCTCCTTTTCTTTCTCTCTCTCTCTCTCTCTCTCTCTCTCTCCTCTCTCTCTCTCTCTTTTTCTCTCTGTCTCTCTCTCTCTCTGTCTTTGTCTCTCTGTCTCTCTCTCTCCCCTTTCTTCCCTCCCTCTCGTCTCCATCCCTCCCCTTTCTCATTCTTCCCTTCCTTTCCTGCTTCTGTCTTGTATATATCTATTTCTCTCCAAACATCCTCCCTATCTCCTCTCTCTCTTCAATGTTCCAGGTAACATATCATCATCTCTCTTTCCAGATGTCAGCTTTTATTGTCAACTCTTACACAAAATGGAGCAGCTTGATGATATAGGGGATAAAATGGTGGCCCTAAGTTCAGAATTGGACTCAGATTCTTGCTAGGTGTTTGACCCTGGGCAAGTCACTTAACCCTGTTTACCTTGGTTTCCTCATCTGTCAAATGAGCTAGAGAAGGAAATGGTAAACCAGTCCAGTATCTTTGCCAAGAAAACCCCAAATTGGGTCACAAAGAATCAAACATGATTAAATGACTAAACAACAATACAAAATGGGTGTTTGTAAATGTGTAAGGAAAAATAGAGAGGGGGGGAAGAAGGGAGGGAGGAAAGGAAGCAGGGAGGGAGATCCAAAGACAGATGGACACAAAGAGAGAAACAGAGAATCAAAGACAAAGCGAAACACAAGGACAGAGAAAGAGAGAGGAAGAGACAGAGACAGAGGAAGAGATGGAGAGAAGCAGACAAAGGGACAGAGAAACAGAGACAGACAGAAAGAGAAACAGAGAGTCAGAGAAAGAAAGAGACAAAGACAGAGAGAGAGGAAGAGACAGAGAGAGGCAGAGAGACAGAGAGGAACAGATAGAGATAGAGATAGAGACAGAGAGACAAAGACAGAATGAGGCAGAGAGAGAGAGAAACAGAGACAGAGAGACAGAAACAGAGAGACCGAGAGAAACAGAGAAAGATGAAGACAAAGAAAGAGGAAAAGAGACAAAAAGAGAGAAGAAGAAGAGACAGACAGAGAAATGAGTGACTAAATCTAGTCACTTTAATAGCATGAAATTTTTCTTTTTTTCTCTATGGGGTTCAGTTTGTCTATAAGAACAAAAAGTGTTTCTACCTTAAAGAAAATCAGAGCCCTGAACACATCAGCCTAGCTAAGACTAGCCAAAGTCCCCACAAACTCCTCATTCTCTCAGCACGCACTGACACACCCAGAAACATTTTTCAACAGGTGAGATCTGTTTAAAATAGACATGGAGAGTAGCCTGAAAAGGGAGGCGGAGATCTCCAAGGAGCCTCATTTGGCCCGGGGCATGTCCTAGGTGTTGTTGTGGCTTGGTAGCAAGGCCTGGCTGGTCCCATTCATCCACTCCCTTGTCTTTCCTGGCTGCTTGTGAGCCTCAGGTCGTTTTTAGCACCATCTGTTACCATCATCCCATTTTGCTTCCACGGTGGTTCCTGCCCGACTTGTCCCCCAGGCAACGGAGCCCCACCCCACGCTCCCACACACACAGAGTCCCCCTCCCACCCCCAACATAGGACCTAGGCAGTCTGAGCTAGTAGACCTCTCCTTAGCTCAGGCTCTGCTTTTTTGAACTCTCTCCTCCCTTCCCTTCCCTTCCCTTCCAAGAGCACACAAGTTGGTCTTTCCATGTCACGGACGTTATCCACTCTATGAGTGGCCCCCGACACATAAAAACACATTCCACATTAAAGATGCAAGTAACTTGGAAAGTCTCTCTAGTGTGGCAGCTGCTGCCAGCCTTGGCAGCCAAGCTATGACTCAGTCCATTGTCATTAAGGCTGCTGCATAAAATCAGTATCTGGCCTCCCTGCTTCCCACAGAACCAGGGAAAGACAGGACAGCAAGACCTGCTCAGTGCCGTGGCTGTCCCCGGCCAAAACAGGTCCCTTCCCTGGAGCAAATATTTAGCATTTGGCTCTGGCTCATTGTCAAGCTGTCTTCTTGGGTGATAGAGTACCAGGCAATTTGATTTCTTTGGGGAGACTCCAAAAAGGCATTTAAAGAACAGCTAAATGTGTTCTGGAGGGAGGGTCCTCCCTGGAATAGAGGGCCTGGGTGAGAGAATGTCTCTGAAGCTTGAGATGGCCACATGACAGGAATGCTAATGTGTCTCTGTGTGTGAATGTCTGGCTGTGTATATACATATCGCTATGCATTAAACAAACTGAAAAAGAAAAGGCTTCGGCTCCAGTTCCTGGTCTTCCTTTTATAATAAAATTAAGCACAGAATCTTAAATCTGGAACTAGAAGGAACCTTAGAGGCCATTTTGTCCATTCTGATGATTTAACAATGAGCAAATAGACTCTGGGGAATTAACTGTCACGGAATTTGAACCCAGTTCCTTTGACGAAACAAGGTTTAGTTTTAGTTTTTTCACACATTTCTCAAACTTTTTTGTTATTAGTACCTCTTAACATGTTAAAAAAAATTATTAAGAATCCCCCCAAAATCCTTTGTTTATGTGGATTTTATCTATTGATATTTAACCATATTAGAAATTAAAACATCTTAGTATTATTATGAAAATAGCTTTGTCCTCAGAGACCAAGCTCAAAGGGTCTTAGGAACCCCAAGGAGAACTTGGATGACACTTTGAGAATTATTGCACCGATCTACACTACCTCTAATGCATGTACAGGCAGCCAGATGTTACAGTGGTTACAGCTTTGGACCTGAAATTGGGAAGTCCTCAATGCAAAGCCAGCCTCAGATACTTACTGTTTATACGACCCTGGACAAGTCACCTAATTTCTATTTGCATCAGTTTTCTCTATCTAAAGTGGTGATAATACTAGCTCCTCTCTTCCAGGCTGTTGTAAAAAATAAATAAGTTAAAATTTGTAATGCTCTTTGCAAACCATAAAACACTACAGAAATGCTGGTTATTATCCCCTCTGAGATCAAATCTGCTTCTCTTTTCATTATGCCATGTTGCTTCTGTAAAGGAAAGAGAAAGAGAGAAGAAGAACAGATGTACTATTTCAATAAATTAGAGATATATGTGTATGTATGTGTATGTATAAATATGTGTATATACATATATATATATGCATGTATATATTCTCTATGCCACACAAAATCAGGTGTCAAGCACTGTAATATAAAGAGATAAACAAATAGATAAACAGATAAAGATCTATGAAAAGATTCTTCCCCCTTTCTTCTCTTATTTTTTACAGAAAAAGGAAGCCTACTTTGAGTGTAGAAGACTGCATCTAGTATCAGATTTTTTTGATATTTTGATTGTTTTCTATGATTCTTTCCTTTTTCCTTTTGTTAATTGTTTGTTATGAGGGATGGCATTGGAAAAGGAAACAAGAGACATGGGAAATACAGAAAACATAGAAGCAAAATATATCAATAAAAAAGAGAAAGAGATACCAATAAAGCCTACAACCTGTTTTTAGTAACCTGGGACAGTCCCAAAGTAAGTTGTAAATTTTTAAGAGGCTACTCATTTATCAAATAAGGTCCCCTATGCATTGTGAGGACTCATTGCTCCCTTAACAGAACCCCAAGAGGTTGTGCCCCTTTCATCTTTTAGAGAAGACCAGATCTACCCTTTTATAAGTATAATTTATTCCTAAATGGGTAAACTCTCTTCACCAATGCAGGTTGATATGTTCTTTAAAATTGATAGCATTAGAGGCTGGCCTAGATCACTGAAAGTTTGCCAGGATCGTACAGTCAGATCTGTACATGTCAAATCTAGGATACAACTCAGGATTACATTAAACTGCCTATTCTTTGTAGTCTTTAAAAACAATATCATTAGCAACTCTGGCTGGAAGACAGCAAACTTTCCCCTTTCCTCCAAAAATCACCATATCTCAGTTTAGTACAAAGGGATTGGTAGGTTTTTTTCTCTTTTTGTCCCTTCCCCTCTTGCCTCTCTTTAAGAAATCCCCAAAAGCTCCTTTTCTGGTAATTAAAGTATGAGACATCTGGAGGAGTGAGGATCACCCTTACAAGTAAAGCATTTCCTACCAGATTAAAAAATAATCCCATCAATCGTTTACTCATCCAAAAATTTGATGTACTTTTATTTTCCACCTGCATCATCAGGCAAAGCAATCTCCTACTCACAGAGCCACTAGGAAGGATTGTGGGCCACCTTGAAATGCATTATGTCCTCTTATGCTGGGTGAATTACTCCATTTTCTTCTGCAAATGGCCTAACAATGAAAAAATGGAAGTGGCTGTATTTTGATGTCACTGGAAAATCAAAGTGATAAATAATAGGACAAGTTCCTTCAAAGAGGAAAAGTGAATCATTTTCTTCCCAAATGTGTGGGTTGCTCACCTACCCAATTAACTCCTGAGCCTTATACTATGTACCTAAATATCAAAATCAGAGCCAGGACAACCTGAGATGGCAAGGAATAGAAATAGATTAGTTTCTATAAAAGAAAGAGTGCTGGCTCTGGATCCCAGGAACTTAGATTCAAATAGCATCTCTCTAATACTATCTGTGTGCTCCTGAGCAAGTCCCCTCTCTTCCCTGGATCTCACTTTCCACTTCCATAAAATGGAGGAGGATTATTGAATGAGACATCCTCCTAGTTTTCTTCTAGCACTAGATAGATAACTCTTAGGGTCAGAATTTGAAGAGGAAAAAAATTAAACAAACCAGAAAATATGATCCATTGACCTTCTTTGGCCCATTTAAGCTAAACAGGTGGTAGGGTGGATAAGGTACTGAGCCTTAGTCAGGAAGACCTAAGTTCTGGCCTCAGATACTTATCAGCTGTAGGCCACTGGGCAGTCACTTCACCCTATTTGTCTCAGTTTCCTCATCTGTAAAATGAGCTGAAAAAGAAAATATCAAACCACTAATATTTTTGTCAAGAAAACCCCAAATGAGATCATGAAGAGTCAAAGATGACTGAAACAACTGAAAAACAATGAGCCCATCCACACTTCCCCCCCTTCTCTTAAGTTTCTTAGATTTAGTCACTATTATAGTAGAAAGTCTACCCAAAGAGTTAATTTGTCAATCTCACAATGACATTTTTGTAAATTGAATAAACATAAATATAACATTATCTGACAGCCCAAGGAATTACAGCTTCCTGAAGCCTTTATACCCACACAAAAAACATATGGAAAGCCATGGACTAAAGTTGTGGGGTGGACATACATGAATGTTGTGTCATCTGTATCATTGGAAAGAAATCCTATATCAATAACGTTAACAGCACAAATGGTATATTTGAGGGTCCTCAGATCAGATCAGTACTTTGAATTATGGTTCCTGTCACCATTAAACAGGTATTTCCTTATTTCATAGATTAGTTTTCAGTATCAATATAAGACTAGTCTTTCAGCGTATCTCTGATCATGTCAATTTGCTTTTCAAAAACCTTCAGTGCTTTCCCTTTGCCTCACCAGTCAGTCAAAAAGCATTTATCAAGAGCCTCTTATGTGACAGGAACTGTGCTAAGTAGTTGAGAAACAAGGAAAGGTAAAATATAAGTCCTACACCCAAGGAGTTCACAATTTAATGAGAGAAATAACATTCAAAAATTATGTACAAATATGATATGTAAAAGATAAATTAAAGACAACCAACAGAGGGAAGGCACCATCTGGGAATTTCTCAAGGTCAGAGACAGTTTCATTTCTATCTTTGTATCCCCAGTTCCTATATCAGGATAAGCACTTCCTAAATATTTAGCTCTCTATGCATTACTAACAATTTACAGCCCAAGGAAAAACTTCCTGTAGAAAGTGACATGAGCTGACCCCTGAAGGATTCTCGGGATTCCAAAAGTCGGATGTTCCATTCCAGGAACAGGGAAGACACAATTCATGCAAAAGCATGGAGGAAGAAGATGGCAAATCACATATAAGGAACAGTAAGTTGACCAACTTGACGGAAAATATAAAGTTTGTGAAGAGGAATGATGTGAAATCAATCTAGAAAGATAGGTTGAAGCCAGATTGTAAAGAAATTTAAAAGCCAAATAGTTGTGTTTGTAATTTATCCTTACTGTGGTCAGTCTTGTCTAACTCTGTGAGCCCATTTGGGATTTTCTTGACAAAGATACTGGAATGGTTTTTCATTTCCTTTGCCAGCTCACTTTACAGATGGGGAAACTAAGGCAATTAGGTTACAAGACTTGCCCAGTGTTTGAGGTCAAATTTGAACTCAGATTCTCCTGATTCCAAACCTGGCCCCATATCTACAGCTCTATCTAGATGCCCAATTTATCCCAGAAATAATAAAAAAAAAAGTCATTAAAGTTTCTCTCAGCAAGTAAGTGACATGGTCAGATATTCACTTTGGTAGCTATGGAGGATGTCTTGGAATGGAGATATACTACAGATGTGAAGACTCATTAGGAAGCTATTGCACTAATCCAAATGAGAAGTAATGAGGTCCATAGTATGATGATTTGATAAGTGGAGAGTGGGGTGTGTGTGTGGGGGGGTGTTATTGGGAGAAACATGGAGGTAGGAATGATATGCAACCAATTGGATATGGGAATGAAGGAGAGTGAAAGATTGAGAATGACTCCAAAGTTTCCAATTTGAGTGATGAGGACTTAGTAACATATAAATTCTTCTATTTCAGGAAAGAAGAATAGATTTCTTTGGAAGTGGGGAATAGGGATCCCAATTTCCCAATATTGAACTTTGGAGAAGGAGAAGATTTTGAATATGTTAAGTCTGAAGACTCAAGAGGTTCCATCCTTTGCCAGTTAATAGCTAAGTGAATCTAAGCAAGTAATTAGCCTAAGACTTATTTTCCTCATCTGTATAAATACCCCTTTTCCTAGGTATTACTCTCAGAGTTGTTGCAAGGATTAAGGCAGATGTTTGCATCTTAGTTTAGATGCTTAGTAAATGCTTTCTGATAGACTCTGGCACCGTGGCATAGGGGATAAAGAATTGGTTTTCAGAGTCAGAAGACTTTCTTCAAGTCCCATTTCTAAGCAAGACACAAACTGATGTTGTTAACCCGGTTGTTGTTCAGTCATGTCTAACTCCTTGTAACTCCCTATGGAGTTTTCATAATAAAGATACTAGAGTGGTTTGCCATTTCTTTCTCTATGTTAACCTGGACAAATCAAACTCCCAATGTCTCCAGCATTCTCTAAGACTAAAGTTCAGGCTAGTTGCTGATCTGCATTGAAATTCACAGGAAATTCCCTACACCTACAGCAATAATAACAGGTATAGACAAAAAATTATCTTGTGACAGAAACCAAATATCACCCAAGGGATAATTCTTTCAAAAGCCATTAATCCTTTCAAAAATCCCTTGCTGCTGATTGGAGCAGGAGGAAAGCATGGCGCCATATGCTTTTGTATTTCAAATGAACAGAAAGCCAAAAAAATAATTAGTTGGGTTTTTTAAAAATGTTTTTTAAGTAATAATAGTCTGATTTCACCACTGTCACCAGAGCCAGGTCCATGGAAACAGATGGAAGCCAGGAGGCAGCTGCAGGTTTGTTGGAAGTGGCAAACTTTTCTGTTTCCCTAGGGGCTTGTTATAGCTTTTAGCAAGAACCAGCTCAGTGGGGAAAGAAAGCAGCCAATCACAGGCTTCCCTTCCCCCTATCTAAGAGGAGCCAACTGTGCTTGTCTTTAAAGCCTTTAGTTTGTCAGCAGCTCAAATGAGCTGCTTCATTCATTAAAGCAGAATCCAAGGGAGAATGAAAGATGCTTAAAGTAATGCTTTAGCCACCAGCTGTATGCATTCACTTTGGACCATTCCTGTCAAGGGGAGGCAAGGGAAGCCAGATCCCTGACCGACTTTGTAGTCCCGAGGGAGGAAGGTTACATACTATTTACTCTTGTCTCATTAATTGGCCGCAAGGGGTCCATCCAACATGTTAGAAGCTTTGCTTCCTTACTAGAAAGTGAACAACATGGACAGAAGTTGAATGGTTTAGACCATGGATGGGTTGCAATTGAAGGCAACTACTACATCAGTCAGATCACAGATCCCTTTAAGAGGATTGTGTTACATTAGACTCTGAGTATACAAAGGCAAAAATGAAATCATCCTGCCCGCAGGGAATCCATATTTTCAAGTTTCTATTAGGAAATGGGGGGAAAGGAGAGATCTGGCTTTCTCCCTTTAGACTTTAAAATTGAACAGTGATCCCTTTCTAACCCTTTTCTTTTCAATTCCCTTCTTGCAATATGCTATTGTAAATTAGTCTTGCCAGGGTGAGACTCAGTGTCTTTTTAAAATTATTTTACCAGGTTTATGATTTTACTGGAATAGGGAGCCCCAGGTAAGAAACCTTCTGAACTTTCTCTACAAACTTTGGGTTTACAGAGGAACCTAGGGCATAAAAAGGGAAATGATTTGCCTAGCGTCACAGTCAGTATAGCAGCAAAGTTAGGACTTGTATCCAGGTCTTCACAACCCCAAGCCAGCTCTCTATCCATCAGGCAAATGATGCCTCTGAGACTCATTTTCAGCTCTGCAAAGGCACTGGGTCAGTAGGAAAAGCAAGAGTTCTGGAACCAGGAACCAGGATCAAAATCCTGCCTCTTACCTGTGTGATCTTGGACAAGTTATTTAAGTTCCTTGGTTCTTACTTTATCCTGGGTAGTCTCCATGGCCCCCTCGTACATCTATAATCCTGTGATCCACATCCTGCATCCTAACACATAGTAAGTGTCTAATAAATGTGGCAAATTGAATTCAATTGAATAAATGCTCCCACTCCTTTCCCTTCCAACAACAAAACCACTTTAAACCCCATCTACCCTTTCAGGCTTAACAAAAGTGACTGGAATACATGTGGTGGAAAAAATAGACACGGCTATATTTAACAGCAATGGATAAATCCCAGCCAAGGTGAAGTCTAAGTTCTCACCCCAGAATCAGACCCAATTATAGCCTTCTCTTCTTGGGCTATCATCTGATAAGCAGAGTCAGGCTAGGCCAGACCCAGCTGGGAGACCTCCAGATAATATTTATTGTTAGAAATACCAGGCACATTCATTTCTCTCAGAGCGATAGTAACAGCAGGTTACAAAAGCAGCCATGCTCTAGAGTGTTGTCTCCAGGCTTTGTCCACTAGAGGAAAGGGAAGGAAAAAGCCATATGTTAACTCCTTTGTGTGTTTTGGTAGCAGAGGGTCCTCACAATATGTTAAGGGACAAATGGAGATGCTGTCAGCTGAGCACACCCTAGCCTTGCCTTTACCCTTTGTCAGAGGAAAGAGAGTTTGTGATCAGCTGCAGGATGTAACTCAATGGGCAGATTCTTTAGTGGCAGGAGCTGGGAAGGCTGATGGTCCCTAAGCCTCCAAGAATATAAGAGATTATTGATCACAAAGATGACCAACTGTTCCCTTTTGTCCTGATAGTTAGTCGGTCAACAAGCATTTAACAAGTGCTTACATTGTGCCAGACATTGGGCAAAAGAAAGACAAAGGCAGTCCCTGCTCTCCTGGGGTTCATATTCTAATAGGGGACACAACATGCTAAGAACTTGGTACAGGCCCTATGAGAAACTACCAGAAAACTGGTCAATCCTGCCCATGGGAAAAGATGAGCTCCTAGGAACAAGCACTAGCAGCTGTGGAGTCCTAGAAAGACCCCATTAGACTGTAAACTCTTTGAGGGCAAAAACTTTTTTTTAATCACTTTTTTTTATTTACTGAGGCAATCGGGATTAAGTGTTTTGCCCAGGATCACACAGCTAGGAAATGTTAAGTGTCCCAAACCAGACTGAGTTCAGGGTAGGTGCTCTATCCACTGAGCCATCTAGCTGCCCCTTTTTGCCACTTTTTGTATCCTTAGCACTTAGCACAGTACTTGGCTGTAAGTAGATACTTAACAAATGTTTATAGATTAATTCTACAGAAGATTAGGTTTGAACTCAATCTTGAAGGGAACCATGGATCCTAAAAGAGAAGGTGAGGAGAAACTGCACTCCAGACATGGGGGACAATTGTGATAAAGGCTTGGAGATGGGAGATGGAGTGCCTGATATTCAAGAAATCAAGTGCAATTGGTTCATTGTGGGGTGTTAAGGAAAGCAAAGTATAAAAAGACTGAAAAGCTAGGAAGCCATGGTTTTAAAGAATTTGAAATGCCATATTTGATCCTAGACTTAATTGGAAGCCATTAAAGTTTTGTTTTGTTCAAGTTTTGGGACAGAGGGAGACAGGATCACTTGGGCAATAGAGTGTGGAACGACAAGGCAGAAAGATCAATAATTTGAAAATCTTTTACCACGGTTCATGCTAGAAATGATGAGGACCTGAACTCAAGGGGTGGGTGTGTGACTTAAAAGGAGGAGACATATATAGTAAAGGCAGAAATAGCAAGACTTTAGAAAAGATTATATCTGAAAGGTGAGTGACAGTGAAGAGTCAAGGATGACACTGAAACTTCACTAAAAAAAAAAAAAAAAAGAAAGAAAGAGAAAAGAAACTTCTGTTCTCACTCCAGAGATTCCATGTAGATATAAGGATGCGTTTTCTAGCACTCAAGAATTAATAAGAGGTGTCAATTTGATAAATATTTTTATACAGCACTGTGTTAATCATTGAGAATACAAACATAGAGATGACATAGACTCAAGAAACTTGTGATGTAATAGGGAGGATACGCATGTACAGATAATGATGATTAATTAAGTGCAAAGAAAAGAACCAGAAAAAATGGTATGAATTTTGGAGAAAGAGATGAGTGATGAAATGAAAGGAAGATATGCCTTTCCATGTTAGGTATATGAAGTTAAGTCCCATTTGTCTCCTTCCCACCTTTAAATGACTACTGTAGTTATAACTGTGAGCAATGAATGTCTTAATTTCAACTGAAGGTAAAAGCTGATCCACAAAAACTGTTTCATTCCATTATAATCATAGAAATCACTGCAGGGTCCACAGGGACTGGAGCCTAGATCTCAGATCTAGTTTGAGAAGAACCTCCCTAGAATGAGGAGGAATGCTCCCACTCCAGTACCACAGAGACAATTTTACCTTATTGGATCACATTTAAGACCTCCCAAAATTTGGAATGGAAAAGGTACTCAATGTACAATACAAATCAGGTATTATATAAGTAATTTATTATAACACATCAAAGGAAAGATAAAGAAAGCACTCATAAATCTATATTTGATTATAATGTTTTAAAATGTGATTCAGTAAATAAACTTATAATCTACTAAAATGTTTGTGTTTGAACCTTATCAAAACAAAGCAATTAGCACAAGTGCTAATTAAGTATTTTTACATTTTATCTTGATACTACACTGAATGCCCATTCCTGGTACATTTGGGCTGGTAAAATGTCCAGGCTTGGGCTAATACTACTCTCCTTAATTATCGTGGCTCTTGTGGATACCACCACCCTTCTGTTGGATGCTAATCCCAAACTCTTGAACTCACAAGGTCAACACCAAGCCTAGATTCTGGTTTGGGAATTAGAATACCTGAACTCAAACCCTGCCTCTCATATGTACTAGTTGTATGGCTCTGGAATAGCTTATTAACTCATTTTTGTATCTGTAAAACGCAAATAATGATTCTGAAGAAAGTACTTTGTCAGTCTCAAAAGACTAAATGTGTGAGGGCAACAATTTGAAATTACATATTGTACATGTGAGAGGACTCTTAAAAACAATTCGTGAGATACTATGTCCTCTTAATGAACTAAAACCATAGGCTATCATAACACCTTCCCTCTCTAAGTCCCACATTTTTTCTTTTTTCTAACTTTCTCTCTCTACATTATACACTCTCTACTCTAGTAAGGCAATTATGTTCAATATCTCTGAGAAAATTAATCCTTTCATTGCATTTCCTTTTCTCCCCTTCTCTTCATCTGAAAACCTATAATTCCCCACTCTCTCCTACTTTTCCTACAGTTTCTGATAATGGGGCAACAGATGAGATAGATTTATCTATATATTCAGTCCTAATCTCTCCTCTGAGCTTTACACACAAATAATCAACTGCCTATTGGACATTTCAAACTAATGTCCTAGAGATATCTCAAACTCAATATTTCTAAAATTCTCTTTTCTCCTAATTGATCTCAATTTGTCAGCAAGCAGGGCAGAGCGGAATCTCTGGGGATTAAAGGTCCTTGCCCCATGTTTTAGCTTCCTTCCAAACTTCAGCACCCCAAAGGGTAGAAGGAGAAAAAAAGAAAATAGACATCAATAGAGAGGTTAAGGTAATAGGACTACACAGCAGTCTCCCCTAAAATCATAAGCAACTTGTCATTATCTTTCTTCCCCAATGATGTCTTTATCCAAATTTCCCTATTTCTGTCAAAGGTACCACCTTTTTTTCAAGGTCTCTCAGGTTTGTTTTGTTATTTTTGATTTTTTACAAGGCAATTAAGGTTGTGACTTGTTCAGGGTCACATAATTAGTAAGTCTTAAGTTTCTGAGATTGGATTTGAACTCAGGTCCTCCTGACTTCAGGGCTGATGTTCTATCCATTGCACCATTCAGCTTCTCTGGGTCACGGGAAATTTGTAAGTTTGGTGGTAACCTCAACTCCTTACTCTCCTTCATGCCATAAATCCATTCAGTCGCCAAACCTTGTTATATGTGTCTTGATATCTTTCACATCTGATTTCATCCTACTCATTTAGTTACCATTTTTACTTGTGATGCAATGGTGAGATAGTGAATAAAGAACTAATCTTAGATCCAGAAAAGGTTGAGTTCATGCCCCACCTCTGATACTGTCTATGGGACAGTTTTCTAGGTGACTAAGAGAAGGTATCTTTGTGGGGTGTTTTTGTTTTTCACAATCAATTGTAATTTTTTCTCATTTACATTGTAAACAAAAAAATTGGCATTAGATTTTTTAATTTTTAGCTTCAAAATTGAGAAAATGAGAAATGTGATACAGAGTCTACTTATATAGTCATGCAAAACATTTCCATATTAGTCATGTAATAAAAGAAAATAGACAAAAAAAGAATAATGAAGAAAAAATTTTAAATATGCTTCAATCTGCATTCCGACTCTTATCAGGTTTTTCTATGGAGATGGATAGCATTTTTCCTCATAAGTCTTTCAGAATTGTCTTGATCTAAATAGCTAAGTCATTCATAGTTGATTATTGAGCAATATTACCATTACTGTGCATAATGTTCTCCTGGTTCTGCTTTCTTTATTTTGTATCAGTTCCCATAAGCCTTCCCCGGTTTACCTGAAATCATTCTCTTTATCATTTCTTATAGCCCAATAGTATTCTATAACAATCATCTATCACAGTTTGTTCAGCCATTCCCCTATTGATGGACATCTCCCTCACTTTCTAATTCTTTGCCATCACAGAAAAAGCTGCAATAAATATTTTTGTACAGATAAGTCATTTTCCTTTTTCTTTGATCTCTTTGGGGTATGGACCTAGTAGTAATATTGCTGGATCAAAGAAAGCACAGTCTTATAATCCTTTGGATATGATTTCAAATTGTTTTCCAGAATGGTTGGATTAGTTCACAACTAAAGTTTCTTTATCTTTTTGTGAGTCATGTACCCCTGTGGCCAACTGGTGAACTAAGCTCCTTCTCCAAATGTTTTTAAGTCATTTAAAGAATGCTAAGTTTTGGTAAAATGTAGAATACAACACACACACACACATAGATATGTGTGTATATATAATAGAACTAAATGTATATAATTTTTCATACAAATTCACAGATCCTTTGTGGGTAAAATAGTTCTCTGGACTCCAGGTTAAGAACTTTGTTCTAAGATCATAAGTTGTACAAACTTCTTTATCCTGAAACATCACAGTAGCCCTGCAATTCACACCAGAAGTACCTCACTTTTGATCTGTTGGCTCCTTCTTGAACTTCCATTAAAGTAGTGGGGGGAATAGAGTGGATGCCCAGGCTAAGTCATCTCCTTATTTTTCATTAGACAGCAATCCAGATTTCTCCATTGTGCCCCTCTGCTGGGTACCTTCTCATGTTCCATCCCTTTTCATCTTCCTTTTGATTGTTATCTTCCCCCATCATTATATAAGCTCCACGAGGAAGGAGATCATCTTTTTCTTTTCTTGTATTTTTGTATTCCCAGGATTTAGAATAGTGACTGATAGAGAGTAAATAATAATGCTAGTTGACTAAGAAGATGCTGACCTGCCCAGGTGGAAGGAATCTTATCATCTGAGAGTTCCCTATAGCAGTGAAATCACAGTCCTATTTTCTATCCTATCATTAGGATACAGTAATCCCTTCCATTAATATATATTAATGTATATAATTCATATAGTTATTTTCCCAGGGCTCTTATTTGGTATCAAGTATTTTGAAATGGGGCAATAGATAAATAAATAAGAAGAAATGAGAAAGTTAAGAGGTGAGTATTAGACAGGAGACAATGAGATTACCTGAAGGAGAATATAGGGAAAGAAAGGGAAGAGTAATTTTCCTTCTTTCATTGGGGTAAATCATACTTTTTCTTCCAATAATTGGCACTATTTCAATGTTAGAGCAATACTAGGTTTACTTTAGTGTCTATCAAGATGGTATGCATCATGTTGAATTCTTCTGATCCTCGTGTGAATGTCGTAATTAAGACCTAGAATTCCTAGGACTGACCTAAAATAGAAACCACTGTCTCTCATTCATAATCCTTATTAGCCAAGGTCATGTACAACCATGGACATTAATTCACTTTATGAAGTATGTTATAATTCTGAGATTTGATTGGATTTCCATCATATTGCAAGATGAAATTTCAATCAGTGACTTGCTATTTCATATTAGATCTCCATCAGACTGTTGGAAAAATAGGATATGACCCTTCTTCCTTGAGAAATCTCAGAAAAAGTAAAATAAATACTTATTTTATAAGTTGAGAACAAACTTATAAATAAGTAAATTGGGACCCTGGAAGCTTTGTGTTATACACTAAATTTATTCAACTCACATTTCCTAGTGGAAAGCAGTGTACTTTTACCAATAACAGTTTCTTGTCAATAGCTGGCTGGCCCATACTCCAAGTACTGATAAATTCCAAAGATGAGAAAAATACTTGACTGCTATATGAAACCAATATTTTGTTTTAATCTTGTAGTCATGAGTCCTTCTTTTGGAATAGACACTTATCTCTCATGTTCCTGTCATCCTTCCCCAGGGGCTTTTCATATTTATCATTTATTCAGCTAGATTCTCTGAGGACATAAATTACTTCCTTAATGTCAGGCACTTGGGGGAAGCAAAGTAAATCTAAAACCACTAGAGTCCCATTTACAACACCGGTGAATATTATGTATATCAATGCCCTCAATAGTCAAAGAACAATACTGTGCTTATGTCTGTGTGCTCCAGGAGGTAGCACAAACTGCTATATGTTTCCTGTGGTCTTTTCTGTGCTGGGCTGGATCGAATTCTTGGGGCTCTGTTCCTTTAGTGGCCAAAAAAAGCTATTGTGACTTTAAAAGACCCAACAATCACTCTTTATCTAACAAAACACTTTTATGTCTGCAGAACATTTTGAAAACTGCTATCATCCCAACTTTTCTGAAAAGTAAGAGATACTTTCATCCATATTTTGCAAATGGGAAACTAAAGTCCAGAGATGTGTGTCTCGCTCAAAGCTACAGCTGAGCCAGGACCAGAATCCTCCCATTATACCATACTGGCTTCTGTAGTTGTATGGAAGTGCAAAAATTTGCCCATTTAAGCAATGGACTGGCCTCTCATAGCTACTTGAATGTCCTAGGACATAAATCATTTAATTTCAGTCACTTGGGGAAAAATAACTATTTTAAGCCCCTATATTTCTTCCTTTCTTATTTTTGTTACAAATTTATTTTATTTTCAATTCACAGAACAAAACTAGCATTTTTGTGCAATAAAAAAGATGATTGAACATGAAATTCCAACTCTACCATGTACAACTTGCTATTCCTTTAAAATATATAAAAATATAACAGAAAAAATTTTTTTTTCTTTCCTCTTTCCCTCCTTCCCCCAGCTACATCATTGTCCTTCATGATCAGGAGGCCCAAATATGCATTTTTAGCCACTAGGACTACATAACCTGGAGAATGACCTGCATAGAAAGAGTTTTGGGTCATAATTTTTCCATTTCTGTAAATAGTTTAAAAAATTTAAAATTATTCTGTGCCTTATAGATCATTTGATCCAATGTTTTACCAAAGGAAACAATTCTGAAGGAGGAAAGACTGACCAAGATCACATGCTCATTAAGCACAGAAAAATGATTTGAACTCATATCCCCTGACTTGTAGTTCAGTGGGAGGTTTTTCCCTACTTGCTATTGTGTTCCCACTGATGGCTGTGACAATGCTTAATAACCTTTCTCTCCTCTCTGATTTTTCCCCAAGCTTGCTAATACTTGCCACTTCCCTGCCTGGTGGAATAATTATAAAGAAATCAAGTATTTTGCCAACTTCAGAAGAAAGGAATTGAGAAGAATGAGAAATATTAACGCAGCAACTAGCACTACAGAGGACCACCCACGGCAAGGAAAATTTTTCAGTAAGTAATTAATTCTTTGTTGCCAGTGACCCTGTAGCATCTGGTTTGACCTCTAGTTAAAAGGAAGGCCCATTCCACTAAAGCAATTGATTTTGGACCAATCACTTTGGAAACAGGCCTAGGTATTACTCATTATCAGCCATTTGATTTTCACTTCAAGGGGAAACAGCCCCTAGTGACATGTGCTGTTGGCTGGGAAATTTCACCTCCATGAGGACAGCTCTCAAAGACTTGCAGGAGGGACATTACTATTGCTGCTAATGAGGCGTCTATATTTATTTTCCTTGTATTTATTTTGTAAGCAGATAATGTTAGGTGGTTGATTACCTTGTTCTTATTACTAGAGAAAGATGGAAGAAGAGGGAATTTCATCAGCTGCAAATATGCAGAAGCAAAAACTCTGAGATCATAGATTTAGAAATAGGAATCTGGAAAATCATCTCATTAAATGTCTTTCTTTTATATTAATATTAGATATCATATATGATATATAAATTATATATAGTCCAGAGAGATTAAGTGACTTGGATCATAAAACAAGAGACCTTAGAAGGTATCTCATTCAACTCTACGCTTCTTTCACATACAAGGAAAGCAGCTTGTCCAAAATCACACAGAAAATAATTATTAAAGGCAAGATTTGAACCCAATTCTTCTGACTCTGAAGAAGTAAGTGGCAGAACTGGAATTTGAACTCATATCTTCTGATTCTCAATCAAGGGATCTTTCCCCATCTCCATCTAAAACCATTACAAAATTCTTGAAATATGAAACAGACCCTACAACAGAGACTGGCAAAGCTTTCCAAAAGTATTTCCAACCCATTCTTTTAGTATTCGGAAAGGAAATGGAGAGGAGAATGGTGGGCTGGCCACTCTATTTAGTGAGGTAGGATGCCAGTTTTTGCCAGATGGAGAGCAGCAGTGGGTAGTATTTCTCACAAGTTCCAATTTGTTGACAGTTCACAAGAAGGGGAAAGAAAGGAAGATATCTATATGGGAGGAGGATGAAAGGAAAATTTGGCCAGCCACTATCACCTGAAAATCTGTCCGTATCTCAGCAAATATGGCACAAACTTCCAGTCCTTGATTTAAAGGTATCTTAATTCATGCAGCCTTATTTTCTCTTACCCCATGGGTGAGATGTAAATTCCTTGAGCAAATTGATCATTTTCATTTTTGTGTATTCAATAGCAAATACAGTGCCTAGAAAATAGTAGAAATTTAATAAAGTGATAAATTGACTAAAGGGTATGAATGCTGTTAACAAATTTGTAACATCACTTTGACTAATAGGTATGAATGCTGTTAACAAATTTATAACTTATCACTTTATCCACTGGTCTGAGTCTTTGAGGTTCTGAAGTTACAAGCCACGGGCTAATGGGAAAACTTTTTATGAACCTTTTTCTATGGAACAATCATAACTATTGCTCATTACAAAGAACTTTATACACATTATCTTATTTGATCTCTTTAGTGTCCAAGTGAACTAAGTAGAGTAAATGTTTTATTAGTCATTTATTGATGAGGAAATTAAGCCTGGGGGAGGCAAAATATAGTTAGTAAAACATGGAACTAGGATTTCTTCCTCCCAGTCCACTATATAGTTTCCTTTGTTGTGGGAGAAAGAATGTAGACTTTAAGAATCTGAGTTCAAATTCTGCCTTAGATACTTATTTGTTTTATGACATTGAGCAAATCATTTAATCCTTTCAGCCTCAGTTTCCTTATTTGTAAAATAGAACCAACAATAATGCCTACCTCCCTAGATAGTTGTCAAGATAAAATGAGATTGTAAAGCACTTTGCAAATCTCAAAGAACTAGGGGTATGTAAGCACCCAGGAGTATTATCTACATCTTTGTGAATGGGAACCATAGGTACTACTTGGATTGAAGAACACCATTTTCACCTTTTGTTTGTTTGTTTTTTTCTTCCTCCTTTTGTTCTGACCTTTCTTTCACAACATGACTATTATGGAAATATGTTTAAAGTGACTGTACATGTATAACATATCAGATTGCTTGCTGTCTTTGGGAGAGGAGAGGGAAGGAAAGGAGGGAGAAAAAAAATTTGAAACTCAATCTCACAAAAAAAAAATGGAAAAAATATTATTGGATCTAAAAAATATATGTTATCTTGTTTTGATCAGTTTTGTGAAAATGAGATTCCTTGATTTACTTGGATCCTCCAGTTATCCAGGTAACCAGAAAAACCGGATGAGGACTAGCTATATTGACCTGACATGTCAACAATCCTTTGCAATGGCTGAGAGCAAACCCAGCTGGAAAATCAGCAACTTAATTGACTTTAGTCAATTAAGTTTACACCAGCTTTGAAGCAGATTCTGAGCCAGACATTTAGTAATTTATGGAGATAACCTTATCTCCAGAGATTTCCCTAACTTTGGTTATAGGGCTCTCAGAATTATCCTATTTTTGGAGATTTTCCTTATCAAACATTGAATTATGGTCTGCTTATCTGATTTGTGAATCAAAGGGCCAAAGACTTGATTAATGGAATTCCTCACTCTCACCTATCCCTTCAGGATGGAATTTATGGACTTAATCCTTTCTAAGCTCACTTTTCCCAAAAAATTTCTAACCTATCTTTGTTCAAAAAATATATAAACTCTCCCCATCCATTCCTTAGTGGACTGTCTGCATAGACTGACAGCCCCTGTGTGCATGTTTTATTTCTAAGCTTTATAAAACAACTTTTTTTCCTTTAATTTCCATAGGCATTATCTTTCTCCAATTTTCTTCCCTTTAGGGAAAAGAAGGATTTAAATCTTAAGAACTGGTCTTTTCTTTCCACTGATTTCTTCCCCTTTGAGTGCAAGAGATATCTAAATTCCCTCAAAAGAGCATATTAGTTTTTAAGTACAATCCACAGTTTGCTGACAGTCAGACCCAGTTTATCAGTCCAATTTTGTGATTGTGAGAAGTATGAGAAGTTGGATTTCCACAGATATTGTTAGAATAGGATAAGGGGAGGGAGAGGTGAAATATCTTGTTGGGATATTTCAATCACCTGGGAGTTGAGGAACTGATTAGACTAAAATCCTAACAAAGGGGAATTAGGTTAAACCAACCCAAACCAGCTATGGTCAATGGTAAGGTATAAAACTTTTTGAGGGGATTATAATCTAACCTAATTGCTAGTGAATCTGACCAACTGTAATTTTGATTGTATTAAACCTAATTACTATTCTGATAGTAAATCCAACCAATTGTAACTAACCCTGACTGTAAATCTGACCAATCTAAACCTTGAAGGGGGGGGGGGGGGGGGTAAAGAACTGAGCTACTAGTATAAAGTTTGCTCCCTCAAAGTACTTGCTATGTCTCATCTATGAGTACAGGGATTTTCATGAGAATTGTGGAATAAAGGAGTCTTCTCTCACTCTAAGAGCACTGATTGTAACAACACTGGACGAACTTGCAACTAGGGAAGCAGTGGGCAGTGGCAGCTCATCCCAGGCTTATTCTCCAATCCATGGAGTCCTCTGATAACATGATGAACTCAGACGTAGATCAGCAGTAAATTGCCTCTTAAGTAAAAAATACTGGACCCTAGCAAGGGATTAATTCTGTCTACTGGTCATGCTACATCCAGAAGTGAATTTTGTAGCACTGCTTTAAATTTCAGTTCATTTTCCCCAAGGACCATGATGGTATAAGACAGAAGTGTCAAAAAATAGTAGCCAGGATAAGATCTACACCAGCTTAACATGTCATTGGAAAATATTTAACAAAAATAAATAAAAATACAATAGAACATAGATAATGTTAATATATTATTTTCTAAATCAAGATGTGGCCCCCAGGGATCCTCATGTAAGATTTAGGAGCCTCCATTTCTATTCACTGGCATAAAGGAGAATATCTCAGGTATTGAAAATAACTTGATGCTTCTTTTTTAACTATATTTTCTCAGTAAACATCCCTTTGTCAAATCTAATTGAGATTAATTGGTTAACAGGAGAACATGGTACATAACAACATAATATTTTACAATGATCAACTGTCAATGATTTAACTATTGTCAGCAATATGAAGATCCAAGATTGAAGGACTATGAAAAATGCTATCCATCCCCAGAGAAAGAGCTGATAGAGTCAGAATACAGATTGAAGTTTTTTTTTTTTTTTAACTTTCTTTATTTTTATTGAGTTTTTATTTTGGTCTATCTTTTCTTGTATAATATGACTTTTATGGAAATATGTTTTGTATGGCTGTACACATATGTGTAACCCTATATCAAATTGCTTGCTTTTTCAATAATAGCCTTGGGAGAGAGGGAGAAAATTTGGAATTCAATTTTTAAAATGAATTGCCAAAATTATATTTACATGTAATTAGAGGAAAATAAAATAAAAGATTAATTGGTTAGGTCATAGGGTCAATTAATGAGAGAAGAGAGATATTAAACCACAACTGGCGACTTATTTTGAGAAGAACACAAAAATGGAGGCTCAAGCAATATCATAATGATGAGATTAGATTCAGGGAACCAAAATGATGAAATTAGGATTCCTGGCGGTCAGGGAGTTAAATAATGAGGTTAGTGGCAGGTTCGGGGTTCAGGGAACCAAATGAAGAGGTTTGGTTCCCCTAGATTCCCCTAGGATTCGGCACAGGGAAGGGAGTTGTGGGAACCCCTTCTGGGGGCACAGAGATCCTTTGTAAAGACATTTACAAACCCAAAAAGCTAGACTGATAAAAAGAAAATTATTATTGACACTGGGAAGTCAGCCTTTGCTATGCATGAATAGAAAGACTGAATTCCTTAGAGGCAAAATCTGACAGAGAAGTAAAGTTTCTAGTAGAGTGATCCAGACAGAGAGGAATAGAGTCTTGTTAGGGAAATAAGTGAGACAGATAAAGAGAGGGTAATGCTGAAAGAGATATCATTCCAGCGGGCAGAGTTTGATGTTATGCCAGGGATGGCATATTAGGTCCTCTGTAAGGAATGAGTTTAAAATTGGCTCTTTTTATAATAGAAATCTTAGCTAGAAGCGAGGTCTGCTCCAGATGGGGGCTGGGTTTCAGTTTGAGTTGAAATTAAATAGAAAATCTTAGAATTGAATGGGTGTTTCTCCAATTCTCCAATTGAATGGGGTTAGAATATCCAACTCCCACCTAGACAACAAAATGAAGCTGTTTGTCCTGAGGACAGAGGACAGAATTCAAGGAGACTTTCTCCTTCAAGGAGTTTTAGAGTTTTTTTTTTTTTTGTTTGTTTTTTTTTTGGGGGGGGGGGGGGACTTGTCAATAACAGAAGAATTTCCATTGCCTCACAAGTATAGTCTAAAAGCCCAAGAATGAAGACAGTAGAGGGAGAGATGTGTCAGTCTTGCTCTAGGTGAGTTATTCCAAATTCTAACTACACATATCATTTTATATTACTATACTAATACTGTACTAACTGCTATATTATACTAAATACTGTACAATATTTTTAAAATTGCAGTCCGGACAAAAGCATAGAGATTAAAAATGGTAATTTCAGATTGAGGAAAAGCAAGACTGAGATTGATTAGAATGGAGAATACATGAAAGAGATTAGTTTGAGATAAACCTGGAAATTTAGGCTAGAGTCAGAATAGTGAAGGACTTTAAATGTCAATCAGATGATTTTAATCTAGAAACAGCAAGCACCAAAGAAGCATCTAGAGGAAGAAAGTGCCACAGGTTGGATGTGGGCCATCCTAAAAATGTAAATCATTATCATTAATGCCATTATCAATATTTCCTTAGAATAGAGGGACCCATCAGACTCACCTTCATCCCTCACTCTGTGGTCTTGCTCTTGGAAAAACTGTCCTCTAGTCCTAAATTCTGCCTTTGGCACTCTGCTAGGCTAGTTCCTCCCACCCCCCCACCCCCAAGGTGGCCGGCTTTTCAAAAGATTGTTTCACAAGGGTGATAAAAGATCATTTCTTCCTCCTCTCAGACTTTTCAAAATCAGCTTCAATATGTGACAGCCAGAAATAAATAAAAGAAGGGTGTTTCTCCCTTCAGACAGAATGATTAAAGACTTAGCCTTGGGCTTGGGGTCACCATCAATCAAATCCAGGAAGTAATCAATATGCTATTGGAATGGGCTGTTCCTGCCCCAGGCACGAAAAGAATTGGAGAAAGAATCTTCTTCCAGGAGACAATTTGGATGCCCTAGGGCTCCATATCTTTCAGTTGGTATGGAAACAGAAGCAAAGCAGGTGTTTTGAATCAATCTTGCAAATCCGACCCACAATGCAGCCGCCCTTGATTTAGGGAAAAACACCGACTGAAGAGAGCCTTTCTCTGTTTAAGATGCTACAGGTGGGGGGAAAAGGCATGAAGTTACAGCTTACCATCAACTAGGTTTGAATATTTGCAAAGCTGCTAAATTGTTAAGATCTAGCTTCCCAAACTTATCCATCACCTCTTGAGCCTGCTACGGCTGGCATCTGGAGTCATCCTATGGAAACAATAACCAAGCTGCTACCGTAGTGAGATAGGAAAGCTGCTGATAGCTTCTCATGACGAAAACATATTCCATTTTCCTCTCTTCCTTCTTCCTCAGGCTTCCAGAAATATAAAGGGTTTGATGTATTCCTTAGGGTCCTTCCTAAAGAAAGGTTTATCTTATCTGAATTAAGACATGTGGTTTTCGAGTAACAGTTATGCATGTTCTGATTCATTCACAAAAAGAAATAAATTTATCTGTTTAATTCATTAGCACTCTTTGTGACCTAGCTGAAAGGGGGAATGGAATAAGAAAACGGGACAGATAATGTGGTTGGTTGATAGGTTGTTGATGGGTCCCCAGCTTTTGCCCTAGAATTTCCTCTCCCCAAAGAAAGGGGGGAAATGATGGATCAGAGCTGAGGGTCTGCTCAAAATTATATATCTCTTATCTGTTGCTCCTTATTTGTTCCCTGCAAAAACTCCATCCTATCTCTTTGATAATACCTTGTTTAAAAAAACTTCTAGTCTCTTTATTTAAATGAAAAGACATCCTGGTTCCTCCCTAATCTGTATCTTGTACTCCCCAAGTAGGCTGTTAGCCTACTAATTATGCCTCAAATTTCCATATATTAAAAACTCTCCCAAACTTCCTCTAATTGCTAGACTCTTAGAGACTAGTCTGTCACTAAATTATTTTGTGACTATAAGAAAATTTCTTTGAATTCTTTCAAACAACACTTCACTGTATTGTTTAATTTTTTGAAGCTTGTGATTATGCCCAGGGTATATGAACTCCCATAGTATAGAACTACAATAATAATAATAGCAATAGAATTTTAGCATCACAAATGATTTTAAGGGTCATCTCATCCAACTTTTTATTGGAGTCCTAATAAAGATGTCAAAGGGGGACAGAAATAACTTAAGTGGAAAGACCTTTGGTCACAGATGTTTTCCTTATCTATAAAATTACCTCCAGGTTATCTTTCAGTCTGAAATTTGTGATATATAATCCTATGATGGGAATCTCTGAAGCTCTTTTTAGCTTTTAACATCTATAATCAAATGAATAACAATAATATTTAGCATTTATATAGGGTTTAAATGTTTTCTGAGCACTTTCCATATATTATATTCTTTGATCCTCATAACAGCCTATGAGGTAAATGCAATTATTATTTGAATTTTCTAGATGAGAAAATTGAGGTTGGTAGAGGCTAAGTGGTTTGCCCAGACTCCATTTCTATTTTTTTTTCTTATCCAATACTTCTCCAACTTGCTTCTACTTCTTTTACCATCATCACTGCACTGAGCATATTTTCTTTCTCTCTCTTTCTCTCCCTCACCCATCCTTACAATAAGGAAAGGAGTAGGGTGATGGGAGGAAGAAGAGAGAAAAAGACTCTCTTTACTTCAAACTTTCTTGCTTGGCAATTGCTTTTAAAAGTTTTTTAAACTTTTTATAAGAATTAATCCTTTTTCCTTAAAATAAATTCTACAAAGTGGTACCTCAGACTAATTGCCACACTTCTTAACAATCAATATCAAAGCCTCCAGAATTTGCTAAAATGTTTTTAGAAGTTCCACAATTTAATTACCTGACTTCATTTCTGTAGACCCAATTTGACCAGTGCTAGGGTCATAGGGGGAAAAAAATCAGACTTTTCCCTTTTTAAAGTGGAAGTTAGGGATATTAGTAAATCTTTCCTAATGTTTTTTTTCTAACTGCACCCCTTAAAAGTTATTTTTTTCTGGATACATTTAAAATCTTTCAAGGTAATAGAATCTTGCTCACAGTACAAATATGATAGACATTCTCCAAACACAAAGGTATAATAACATAGACAAAATGACAAGACAAATACAAATAAAATACTTAATTGAGAAGCCCATCCTGATCATTCAAAGTGAACTCAAATCAGATGCTTTTGCTGGAGCTCCCCTTTTTAGAAGTTGTCCCAATGGCCTAAGGGGCTCCCAAGTGACAAGACACTTACCTGAATGACTAGGAGATTCAAGATGGGAAGGGAGAGTTAGAGACCTGGCATCTCATCTGCAAGACAAAATCATCCCAACAAGAATGGGGGTCTTTGGGTTTCAATGATTTCTCAGTAGATTGAAAAGAAAGGCTAGCTAAAGCACTTTAACAGAATCACAAAGAGAGGGATTCTAAGAGAGAAAGAGAAAGAAAGAAATAGAGACAGAGACAAAGAGAAAAAGGAGAATCATGAAAGCCTGAATGTAGGAGATCTCTCCCCATTTTCCTTCTCTTCAGCAAAGAAGTTTCGATAGCAAGATGGCATTATAATTTAGCGAGTCTCTCAAGCCATTTTTTTCTGGTCCCCAAGATTGTACTGGGACCAAGCAATTTTTCAAAGAAAAATGAGGCAAATTCATTTGAATTCCCTTTTGCCAAATAATTCCCAAAGTCCTACTAGACAACCCAGGGCCAAGCAAGTCCTTAGGAAAGAAAGCACCTTGCCCAATATCCAACAACCCCTCTTTTATCCTTCAGCATCCCAAAGGCTGAGGAGAGTATGAGAGAGAATGAGTGGCTAGTTGAAAGACATCCCCTTCAAAAAATTCCATCTGACCTGCTCATAATCTGTCTCACCCAAGGGCTGGGGGGACTCACATCACTACCAGGTAGTTTTGAGCCTCCTATAGGACCAGTACTGGGTGAAAAAGGAGTTCAAAGCATCTACTTTGAGTGACTTTAAGAGAATCCATTTCTGCAAAAGAAACCTTCAGGGTTTCCCCACATCATAATGCAGTGTCTGAGAGTCATGGTGTATAGTTAGTTTGAAATAATTCAAAGAGATTTTTTTATAGTCACAAAAGATTTCACTGATGCAAAAGCAGATAGACCAAATTCTGAGAGAATAGATACTGAAATTGCGGGCTTCAGTAGGCAGGCTAAACAGTTAAAATGATGATGAGTAATCAGCAATGAGGATCCCCTTCTCTGAGTTCTTCTCAGAGCCTCATAGACTTTTTGGGGGTCCATTTATTGATCCATATTGCCACAGAGAGTTTGAAAAATATTTCTAAGTTTGCCACACAAAATATGTAAGGAAGCTCGTTAGCACTCATACCTAAATTGCCTTTTATCAGCTACAAATTTCCCATTTTGTGCATCCAGCTCCTTTTTTTAGCCATATATCCAGATCCAGTCCTAAAAAAGTTTAAATTCATTCTACAAACAAAATGCTTCCAAATACAAGTTCAATTTATGCCATGAATTTGGTATTTCTAATACAACTCAGTTCAACAACGTCATCCCTTTATTCTCTCTGAAATCTACTCCTATCCTTGATGTCTCAATTTCTTTTCCCATCATTCTCCAGTAGACAATGGACCCTGGACGCTGTCTGCACCACTATTTTCCACCCTCTCATCTTAGTAAATCTCCTCATCCCTCTAACCTTCTGATGCTAGGAGGTCCCTCTACCCTTTTCCTCTGATTGGTTGTTTCCTCATGGAACCTCCATTTTAAGGAAAGGCCACTTAGCTAATTATATTCATTTATTCATCCCTCTTCTATTTCTTCTATTTCTAATTCCAATATTGTATTGTATCAGTACAATCAAACAATATAATTATTTAATTATATAAAGAAATAAAATGAACAATTCAATTAAATGCTGTTCATATCTTCATTCCTCTTTGGGCTCCACTCTTGACTCCCCAAATTTCTTTTAATGCACTTTTTTCTTTTTAGCTTCCTTTTTCTTGTTCTTTTTTTTCTCCATTAGAATGTAATCCCTACTGCGCAGTTTTTGCTTCTATTTGCTCCTAAGAGGTTTAGCAAAGTATCTGGCGTGTGGTAAGAGCTTGTTGACTTTATAACAAGAATGTATTAAACACCTTCCATGTTCTAGGGATTGTGTTAAGTGCTAAGAGTAAAAAGATAATCTCTGTTTTCAATAAGCATATTCTACTGGAATGACATATCATGCACATAAATACATAAAGGTAAAGTCATTTGAAATGGGAGGGGAAATTCATAACTGGAGGAATTGGGGAGATCTTAACAAAGAATCTGACATCTAAAATGAACCCCAAAGGAAAGCAATTATTCTGAAAGGTAGGGACCCAATTCATTCCAGGTATGGGGAACAGATTGCTTATGTGAATGTCTAGAAGCAGGAGATGGGAGTTCAATTGAGGACACACAAATAAGCCATTTTGGCTAAAACAGAGAGATCATGAAGAGAGGAAATTTGAGATAAGTGTGGAAAGCTAGGTTGGAGCCAGATTTCAGAAGACCTAAATCTCAACTAATCCAATTTGTCCTTTAGGATTGTGCCCTCTAAAACTTTGGATGTTCTCTCCCTAAATTATTTCTTCTAGGAATTGTCATTTTCACCCATTCATAACCTATGAGTCATTTTTCAGGCTATTTTTTGAAAAATTGTCTCTTGCTGATTTTATCATTTTCTTCTAGCACTTAGCACAGTGCTCGGCACATTTTAAGTGAGTAGCTTCATAAATGCTTTCTTACTTCACTTATAGGATTACCTTAATTCTTCATCTTTAAAAAGGCTTTTAAAAGTATCTAAGAAAGTATTTTTCTTTCCTCGATTATTATAATCATCAGAAAGCACTGAGTGAGTGCTCACCTGCTGAGAGGTATACAAAGCAGTTTTAACAAATTTGTACACAGTGGTAGAACAGCATTTATTTATTGAAGTCATTCTAAGCTCTAACTGCATTTATAACCCTTAATAAATTTGTTTACTTTGATGTTGTATGTACATTTTGGATTGTAAATCCTTAGTGGTATTATAACTTTCATGAGGATTAGTAATTTAATTTATAAAGAACTTGACTGTCACAAAGCATTTTCACATGCTTTCTCACTGGAGCTTTACACTATTTAAGTAGTAGATTATACTATATGGTGTAGTAGAGAGAGTACTGTATTTGGGAATCAGGAGCACCTGAATTCAAATTCTGTCTTAGTCAACAAGCATTTATTAAATACCTACTATACACCAGACATTGTGCTAAGCAAATGATAATCTCTGTTATAAGAACCTAACAGTATAATGGAAGACACAATATGAAAACAATGATTAATTACATGACCCTAGAAAAATCATTTAATCTCTCTCAGCTTTGTTTTTTTCAACTATTAAATGAGGAAGTTAGACTAAATGATCTCTTGGAATCCTTTTAACTTTAAAACTATCTTCTTAGTGGGGTGGACTCAAGATGGCAGAGTAAAGGCGGGAATTAATCTGAGTTCTCCCAAGTTGCCTTCCAAACAACTTTAAGGAAAGCTAAAATGAATTCTAGAGTGGCAGGTCCTACCGAAAGGAAAGGATAAAACAATTTTCCAGCCCAAGACAACTTAGAGGGTCAGGAGGAAAGGTCTATTCCATTAGGGTGAGAGTGGAGCCCCATCCCATGCTAGCAGGCATAGCCCCAACAAGCCAGCAGCAGGTTTGGGTGACTAGATATATCAGCAGTGATAGTGGTGGCTTTTAGAAATCTCAGACTTTACCCTGGCAAAGGCAGATCAGGCTGTCTGACTGGTCAGAAGAAGATTAGAGGTTCTCATTGCTGACACTGGGTGCAGGATTCTTTTTCATTGCCTAAATGTAAATCTGGGCCACAATACTAGGGCAAGGAGGAGCCCTAGCGCAGCAGAGAATGTGGCTACAAGAACCAAAAGGACCATGGTTATAGTTTAAGGACAGAAAAGAGTGTTGTGGTAACTCACATACTAGACCAGAAGCCTTAAAAGCATATTTCTCTATAGATCATCTGGGAAGAACTAAAAACTTACAGACCCCCAGAAACTAATTCTGAAAACAGATGCACAAAAAACCTGAGGCTTAGAACAGTGTTCCTTCTACTCTGGGAGCAGAGCTCAACTTTAATATGAAGTCACAAGTCAAGGAATAGACTGGGGGGAAAATGAGCAACAAAAAACAATTTTAAAAAAGAACTTATCACAGAAAGTTACTGCAATAAGAGAGAAGATCAAAACACAAACTTAGATAACAAAGACAAAAAGACAACAGTCAAAACTGCAACATGCAAAGCCTTAAAGAAAAATGTAAATTGGTCTCAGATCCAAAAGGAATTCCTAGAAGAGTTCCCTGCCCTCCAACATTTTTTTTTTTTTTGCTGAGGCAATTGGGGTTAAATGACTTTCCTAGGGTTCCTAGGGTTGGCTAGGAAGTGTTAAGGGTCTGAGACCAGATTTAAACTCACGTCCTCTTGATTTCTGGCTGGTGCTCTATCCACTGTGCTACCTAGCTGCTCCCCAAAAAATTTTAAATAAAATAACAGAGGTAGAAGGAAAATTGGGAAAAGAAATGAGTATGATGCAAGAAAATCATGAAAAAAAGAATCAACTTAGCAAAGGATGCACAAAAAATATTGAAGAAAATAACATCTTAAATAGCAAAAGAGGGGAGGATTCTGAGAGGATGGAGAAATAGGTTGGTAAATTACAAACTCTCCAGATTTCCCACCCAAATAGAACAAATTTGTGCTTCAGGATGATCACAGACTGGTGAAAAATCAAGAAGATTTGGGGCAGAACAGAGGTTCTGATTGAATCCCAGAATATGTGAAAAAAGACTCTGGGTTGGGTATTAACCTGTCTGAAGTGCAAACACCTCTGGGCTACCTCTATAGAAACACCAAGTGGAGACCACTCCGGGTTAGCTGGATGTGGCTAGAGCCTCAGCAGGAACTACAGAGACTTTCTCTTCTCTTACTGTTTGTCACTGGGTCTGAATCCAGGAAGACTGAGGCAATCTTGGCTGATTGGAAACACTCAGCCTCGTTGTGCTGCAGAGACATGGCCCTCGTTGAGGAGGAACCAGCATACTGGTGAGTGTAGAGATAGTGGGGCAAGGATGCTGCTGGCTTCAGGTAATTGCTGGAGGGTAGAGCTCTTGATTAGGGGTTCCTGATCAGAGGGAAGAGCTGAAGGGAAGCTAGAGGCACTTTCCCCTCATCCCACAATTAGAGGTGTTTACATTAATATTTCTTTTTTTTTTTTAATTGAACTGGTAAAGAAGAATCTCATTATTGAAATATATTATGAGAACAGAGAACACCAGGATTCATCTTCAGAGGATGACACTAAAATATCACAAAAAAGTTTCCACCCCAAAGATTAATATGAAATGGCTCCCCACCCAAAAGAATTTGTAGAACTAAAAAAAATTTTTTAATCAAATGAGAGACGTTGAGGAAAAACTAAAAACAAAATAAAAACCATCCAAGAAAAACAAGATTATGAAAAAAAAATTAACCAACTAGAAAAGGAGGTACAGAGTCTCAAAAATAAAAATAATTCTTTGAAAATTAGAATTAGGCAAGGGAAAGCTAGTGAAGTGAAGAGAGATCAAGAAATAATAAAACAGATAATAAAGAATGAGAAAATAGAACAGAATATGAAACATAAGAAAAACAACAAATTTGGAGAATAGATCAAGAAGAGATATTTTAAGAATAATTGAATTGTCAGAAAATTATGACTAACATGAGAACCTTGGTATAATAATGCAGGAAGTAATTAAAGAATTGTCCTAGAGTGAGAGAACATGAGGGCAAAGTAGAAATAGAAAAAAATTCACTGGTCACCATCTCAAAGAGATCCTTTGGGGGAAAAAACACAGGAATATTATTGCCAAATTTCAAAACTCCCAGATCAAAGAGAAAATTTTGCAAGAAACAAGAAAAAAATTCAAATACACTGAAGCTACAAGTAGAATTGTACAATACTTATCAGCAGCTACAATAAAAAACTGTAGGTCCTGGAGTGATATGATCAAAAATATCATATCCAGAAAAATTATCTATAATTCTGAATGAGAAAAAATGGACACTCAATGAACTTACAGATTTTCAGGGCTTTCTATCAACCAAACCCAAACTTAATAGAAAATTTAATATATAAGAGCCAATATCAAAGATCAGTTTTAAGGAACTCAGCATAGACAAACTGTTTAAACATGGATAAATCATTTGTTTTTTATATATGTATATTATATATTTAAGATTCACATCAACAATAGAGTAGCTCAAAAGAAAGACTGGCAGAGTTAAGACAAAAATAGTAATCATGTTATACAAATGAGGTGCAGAGAAAAAATAGACACAGAGGCCTTACAGCGGGGAGGAGGACTTGTAGTTCTGAAAACCTACTCTAATCTGAAATGTTCAGCACTACATATATACCATGAAGGGCATAACACCCTCCAAAATCTATAAAGAAACAAGAAGGGAGGGATGGACAGTTAGGCAAGCAAAGAGTAAGGGAAAAAGACAATGGTGGGATACTTGGGTGAAGAGAGGTTAAGTAATAGCAAGGCAAATTAGGGAGCAGAATTTAATTGGAGTCTGCAGGGATAGGAAACACATGTGTATGTGTGTGTGGGGGGGTGAATATCTGTATGTGTGTGTGTGTGTGTATACATATATATACATAAATATATAGCTTGCTTGGAAGTGGTGAGGAGGATGAAAGGGAAAAAATGCACAGCAGAGAACCAAAGAACAATTTGCAAGGAAGTAAAGAAAAAAATGATATTCACCAATATAATTTCTTCTACTAATGTATACACTTTCTTGATCTAGTAATTTGTTGTTATATATTTTGAATCCTCCCTAATGTTCTGCTGGGCACATGACAGTGTTCTCTTTTGTTTTGCTTTATTTTGTTTTGAATTCCTTTTTTGTTTTTCTGTTTTTCTTACTTTTTTTTTTCATATAAAATAATTTAAAAAAAAATAACAAGAGACCAAATTGTTTTTTTTAAGGCACAAAAAAATCCACTGAAAAAAAGAATTCCTTAAAAAACAGAATTTTCCAAATTAAAAAAAGAGGTTCATTCATTCACTGAAGTGAACAACATAAGAGGTAAAATTGGTCAAATGAAAAGGAGGTACAAAAAACTTTCTAAAAAAAGTAATTACTTCAAAAATTGGGCAAATGGCAGCTAATGACTCCATGAAACATCAAGAAACAATAAAACATAGAACTGGACATCATCTAGTCCCACAGCCTCATTTTATAGATGGAGCAATTAAGAACAGTTTGCTCTCCAGACTGTCAAGATCATTGATTTTTTTTTCTGTCACTCTTTGAACATCTCCTTCATTCTTGTTCTTTCCTTCCTGCTGTATTCTGAAAAATGACAATTCACTCAAGGCACAAATAATTGAACTGAATCAGTAAAAAGTGAAGAAAGTCCTTCTCTGGCTCCCTCTTTTACTCTGGTTTCAAGAATCAAGTTTGTGATATTTGTGTATGTTCAGTGCTGTTTATCCTCAATTCTAGCTAGAGGCCATCATCCCCACTGGACCCTGGAATTTAAGTTGTAGTATACTTGGAGCTAAGATTCCAGGCCAGACACAGCCAACAAGTCATTCAGGAAAACAAAATTTCCTGAGATTTGGACCCTGGGAGGGGAAGTAAAGTGGGGAGTTGAGACTTGGAAGTGGGACTATATTCTATTGGAACCAAGGTAAACTATAAAGGTAACCCTTCTCCAGAGATTGAGATAGTGAAAAGAGGGGGTAGGATAAAGTTTCCCACAATTTTATATATTTGTAATTATACATTGTAAAGTAAATATTCCTTTGTAAAAGCCCTGGAAGTCAAGAAGTGAGCCACTATGATGGGGAAATCCCGTGATCTTGAAATCCATTTTTGCCTTTTCCTTTACATCTCTTTCAGAGTGTATAAAGAATTATATCTCTCTTCACCCTTATTTCCCCAGCAATAGTGTCGTGCAACAGAACAACTTGGCCAGTAGAAGTTGCCACTCCCAAGAAAAACAATACCTGGGAGAGTAGTAGAAATGCCCAACAACCCCTGAAAGCAACATAAGGAAATCACAAGAAGAAAACTTCACAGGGAGCTGAAGAACAGGAACTATGTGTTGCCTTGATCAGTATATACCTTTCTACTCATCAACTATTTATTTGTGGGATTGTGTCCCATGTTTATGAGGCATTTGTTTTGTTACTCCTGTTCTTACTGTATCATTTTAGTTAAAGTTGTTGCTTTGAGTTACTTGTATTTACTGGCTAACAATTTAGAATAAAATCATTAATCAAGTTTTGTGAGCTATATGGGTCAGGAGTATATATCTGCAGAGTACCTTGGAGATTGGGAGAGAATCTTCCTAGGTAGTTGGGGCAGAGAGTGAGGAAGAAAATAAAATTAATTCTTATTAAATTTCATCTTTTTAACTATAATTCATTCTTCTAATCTATCGAGACCTTTTTTTAAAATTCAAATTTATCAAGCATTGTATAAGCCATCCCTCCCTACTTCATGTGCTCTATAAATCTGATTAATAGACTTGTTAGTCTTCATTCAAGTCATTGAACAGAATAGAGTCAACCATAAATTCCTGAGCAGTCCACTAGAGACCTCCCACCACATTGCTGCTGAATCACTAAATTTTTTTATTCCAGTTGGTCAATTAATATAAATAGTCCTATTTTATGGATGAAGAAAATTAGAATCTAGTTCATTAGATTGATATTTGCAAAAGCTCATAGAGCTAGTAAGAGAAAGGTTGTAAGCTCAATATTCTTTCCATATACAGCTCTACTGCTTCAATGGAATATGGATTCATTGGTTTCACTAGAACAGAGAATTTTCTCCACATATATTTCTATAAATCCTTTGCAACTTAAGAGTCATAGAGTTGTCTAAAACATTAGTGTCAAAGTCAAATAGAAATTTGTTTCACTAAACCAAAAATAAAGATGACTTCAGGATACATTGTGATTTAGAAAACCACAAATTGACATCTATGCTCTATTGTATTTTTATTTACTTTGTTAAATATTTCTTGGTTACATTTTAATCTGATTCAGGGTACACTTGGGAATATCCTTTGCCTGAATGTTTGATACCTCCGGTTTAAAACACGGAGAAATTAAATGACTTGCCCATAGTCACTCAAACAAGATGTCAGAAGCAGGATCTGAACCCATTTCTTCCTAGCTCCAATCCCAGTTCTCTAGTCATTTTGCAACACTGCCTCACTCCTTGAAGGATCTTTAGAAAACAGACATAATTTTGTAGAATGTCCTTCACAGGCTTCTTTATAAAGGTTTCGGGATGTTAATAAATGAATGGGCACAATGCCTGGTTTTTAGAAATTTCTATCTTAAAAATTCACACAGATTGCTACTAAAATCTGCTTGAAAAGAAAATAACTAACTAATTCCAGAATTGATGCAAAGCTCTCTTTCAGTGAGAACAATGAAAAAAGAAACATGCAAGTTTCTCATCAGAAAAGACAGTTATGGTGGGTTCTCAAAGGGGAAAGGAAAAAAGGAAGTAGAGTGCATCAGTAAAAGATGCAGTGCTTGAAAGTTTTTGCTAAGAAATGTGCAATTCTTAATGGGAATTGCAGGAAAACCAGAAGTTTCTGAGTTACATAAAGATCACCAAAATCAACTGCATTTCTGCCCATCCTTTTAAAATTGTGTATTTCAATAACTAATATTTATATTGTGCCTTGTAGTTTACAACAGATACAAGGTTTGTACGAAGCTTATAGTGTAAATATTGTTATTCCTATTTTTCAGAAGAAGAAATTGGGGCTCTAAAAGAGCAAACGATTTACTCAGAAACAGAATTCTCATGCAGGACTTTTCATAGCTATATAATACAGGGGATAGACTACTGGACATGGAATCAGGAAGGCCTGAGTTCAAATGTGACCTCAGACACTGAACTAGCTATGGAATCCTAGTCAAATCACTTAACTTTTCTCTACTTTAACTTCTACAACCTGATTGTAAAATCAAGTTATTGGGAATTAAATGAGATAATATTTGTAATTAGCATACAACCTGGAACATAATAGGCACTTAATAAATGCTTATTTTCCTCCTTTCTTCCTTCCTGACTTTAAGTTCAACTCACTTTCTATTAAATCTAAAGAAGAAATAAATAATTTATTTAACATTTGAGGACTTAATTTTATAAACTGAAAGTACATACAATAATCATAAAAGAGTCAGACTAGCTAGGAGAGAAAAGTAAGGAAGTGCTTAAAATATGCAGAAAGAAGGAGAGTTTTGTATTGAATCTAATACAGAATATCACACAACGGTATCTTAATATAGCCAACTCCATCTCTTCATTGTTACCTTAATGGAGAACAATAAAGAAGACAAATTTATACAATAATATGTAGTTCATAGGTGTGTATTCACTCCTGTGGCCTGAACACATGGTCTTTGCCTTAAAGGACTTATACTCAAGCTAACTTTGAGAAGTGTGTGATATTTTTGTTTTTGATTTGCCTTCATAATTTTTTCCTTAGGATTTTAACATTAATGTATGATATGCCCTAACACACTAATTAGGTGATGGGAAAAGATGGTCCAAAATGTGTTTGGAATTAGAAAGAGTTCATATGGAATGAAAAACTGAGCATAGATAATTTATAGTCACAAAATCTATAGCTAGACAGTTGCTATTTTAATGTTGCTGACAATGATGAGAGGAAGCAAGATATAATGGAGAGAGCATCTACGAGCTCAGATACAAATACCAGTACTCACAAACTATGTGGTTCTAGACAAATCACTTTTATGATTCTTGGTTTCTCTTTCTGGAAAATGGGAATAATCATTTAATCACAGGTATAGGGGACAGAGGATGACATACCTTCAAGGGCATTGAGACTTGTTAGCTCTTTAAGAAAGCTTGGAGTAAAAAGTGGCAATGGATCTTGGAACTAATCCTTGGTTTAAAGACAAGAGTTAATCTACAACAGATCTTTTATCACAAGGAAAATCTATCTGCAACTAATTTTGGCATGCACAAACCCTTCAGCTTTCCTATGGGGTGGTAGATTAACAAACATATAAAAGCATCATCCTTTTATGCAAAAGTCTTTAGATTTAGTTTGAAATATATCACATCATTGACTATTGTATTTATTTAGCTCCTGTGCTAAATGCTGGGGCTAGGATAAGGACTTGTGTTCTCATTAGTATAGGGAACTTCCTAAAGAGGAAAGTTCCTCTACCATTTCAGGGTGGAATTTTTTTTAGCAATTTTCAATTTTATGGAACTACTTAAAACACCAAGAGGTTAAGTGACCATTCAGAGTCACATGGCCAGTAAGTGTCAAAAATTAAGATGTAAATTCAAGTCTTCCTAATTTGGAGCCACTCTGATATTTCTATCCAACACATTACAAAGATAAAAACAAAATGGCCCTATGTGTATATACCTATCTATGTTCAAACAAAATAACTTTATGTAAAACATAAGCAATCATATTTATACTCCTCACCCTACAAGCTCATTGAAAAGAAAACATTTTAATATGTTCAAAAATGCTTTATAAATGTGAGCTCTTATTACTCCTTTGGGCTCAGTTTTCTCCTCTGTACAATGAAGAGGCCATATTTTCTGCTTTTTGAGGTCCTCTTCGATCTCTAAAAATATACTCCTAAAATGGTCATAATAATGCCAATGAGTTCTGATCATAAAAGAGTGATGTCTTTATGTTTCTTAATCCATTATCCCATAGGGAAAGCTCCAGGGACTGGGTCCTACATGCCAGAATTAGCCCTAATGGATTTTCTTTATAATAAAAGGCTTGTTATAGAATGGCTCTTGTCTTTAACCCAAAGATCAGCTCCAAGACCATTGTCATTTTTCACTCCAGAATTTTGCAAAAATTTCAATATTTTTGAAGGGATGTCATCATCTTTCTCCTGTGCTTACATCCAGGCATCCAAATCCTGGTCAGGGACAGAGAGTGCAGAATTCTATTGTTCTGTTTATAGTTTCTATAGTAGACTGCCTCCTTCCCCAATAACAAGTCTCTTGTCCAATACCCACCCTGAAGATAAGGCCCTTGACATAAACAGACTTAACAGCTGACAAGAAAAGTTGGAAGAGGAGAGTTTAGTTGGTGAGTCAGTCAACAAGCACTTATTTGGTTTAGGAAGTAGATGGAGACTTTAGCCCTTGCCAGTTTATCAAAAGCACACAGAGACACTGACAAGAGCAAGGGTAAAAAAAAATAAGTTGGAAAACAGGGAAACTGGAGACAGCTTGGGCACAGCTTATAGAGATAACAAATGCTTCAGGCAGCAGAATCCTAAACAGTTTCAGGCAACCAGGGACTCAAAAGGAAAACCTAGAGGCTAGTTGAAAGAATTCTGCTAATTGGGGTTTAAAACTAGAGAAGAGAATGAGTGGTACAAAAGTCCAAAGGGATTGACTGCAGGTTTAATTAAAAATGATCTTTCACATCCTTGGGTCCTTATTTTTTTAAAAACAGAAAAAAGAATTCTGAACAATGCTTACAGAAAGCAATAAATGCCTGGATTGGAGAAAGAGGACCCCAAGTCACCTAAGACTCAATCAAGTTAGATTTGTACTTAGGAAATGAAGGCATGTAAATAAGGGAATATTTAAGACTATTTTCTTTCGAACTTTAATTTGGTCCTCTGAGATGACCCCAGGAAACAACTCTTGTTTTCATGAGGGACCCAATGGAGAGAAGGATTCTCTATTGCTCTGGGTTAAATATAAAACCTTCTATTTGACTGCTAAAACTCTTCACTACTTGATCCCTACAGAGTTCCAAACTTATTATACTTTACTCCTATTCCTAAATTCTATGATCCAACTATAATTGTATTTATCACATTTCCTCACAAATAACATTTCCCACTATAATGCATTAGCACTAGCTAATTGCATTCCCTTCTTCCTTCTGCCTCTTAAGATCCCTTGTTTCCTTCAAAACTCAGCTCATACTCTACCTTCTACATGAAACCTTTCCTGATCTCCCAAGCTATTAGTACTTTCTCCTACCCTATATCATTTTTATATTTGTATCTCTAGTGCATAGCACAATGCCTGGAACATTATAGATGTTTTTTAAAAGTCTGATTCGTTTATTGCTTACATTGTAAAATCATCTATTGTAATTTCGCTTTGTGTCTCCCAAGCAACTGACATTGTTTTACTCATAATTCTTACTACATTATTTAGTTAATTGAATTCCACTCATAAACACTCTCCATGAATTTTAATATTCTCTTAAATCAACATTCACCCTTTTATTCTCCATGGGAAAAAATCAGTCCTATTTTCTTTCCATTATTTGCTTTTCTTTGGTTTCCTTTTTTTCTTTTTCTTTCTTTTTTCTTAAAGATTGAATATCTTTATCTCATTATCAACAAAGTGGATCAGTGGATAGAGCAATAGGTCTGGAATCAGAAAGATTCATCTTTTTGAGTTAAATTGGCCTCAGTCATTTACTAGCTTTGTGTCCATTTGCCACAGTCTCCTCATCAGTAAAATGAACTGGAGAAGTAAATAACAAACCTCTTCAGTATTTTTACCAAGAAACCCCCAAATAGAGTCATGAAGGGTTGGACATGACTGAAACAGTTCAACAACAAAATTATCTCATCCAGGATGAAAGCATGGACTAGTCTCACTGCTAATCACCAAAACTTTTTGCCTTGAATTGTTTCATTCCTTTTGTAAGCCAGTCTAATGCCTCTATTCCTTGCTCCTTAAGTTAGCACTGTACTTAGTATTGATGTGGAGCTGGAACTAATCAGTCCATCCTGCCTTCATTATCAAAACTTTAATCAACCCATCCTGTGTCCAATATCACACAGATTGTCTTGTATCTAAAAGCTTATCCTACTTCCTCCAGTTTGTTTTAAAATGCATCCTAAACTCCTCCCTAACTCTCTTACTTTCCTCCCCTTCTTCCCTGTGACCTTAAAAGACCATTTCATTTATGCCAATAAATTCGACAACTTACGTGAAATAGAAAAATACCTCCAAAAATATAGCTTGCCCAAACTAACAGAGGAAGAAGTAAATATCCTAAACAGTCCCATCTCAGAAAAAGAAATAGAACAAACTATCAATCAACTCCCTAAGAAAAAATCCCCAGGACCAGATGGATTTACATGTGAATTCTACCAAACATTTAAAGAACAATTAACTCCAATGTTATATAAACTATTTGAAAAAATAGGGATGGAAGGAGTCCTACCAAACTCCTTTTATGACACAGACATGGTACTGATACCTAAACCAGGTAGGCTGAAAACAGAGAAAGAAAATTATAGACCAATCTCCCTAATGAATATTGATGCTAAAATCTTAAATAAAATATTAGCAAAAAGATTACAGAAAATCGTCACCAGGATAATACACTATGACCAAGTAGGATTTATACCAGGAATGCAGGGTTGGTTCAATATTAGGAAAACTATTAGCATAATTGACTATATCAATAACCAAACAAACAAAAACCATATGATCATCTCAATAGATGCAGAAAAAGCATTTGATAAAATCCAACATCCATTCCTAATAAAAACACTTGAGAGCATAGGAATAAATGGACTTTTCCTTAAAATAGTCAGGAGCATATATTTAAAACCATCAGTAAGCATCATATGCAATGGGGAAAAACTGGAACCTTTCCCAGTAAGATCTGGAGTGAAGCAAGGTTGCCCACTATCACCATTATTATTTAATATAGTATTAGAAACACTAGCCTCGGCAATAAGAGTCGAGAAAGATATTAAAGGAATTAGAGTAGGCAATGAGGAAACCAAACTATCACTCTTTGCAGATGATATGATGGTATACCTAGAGAACCCCAGAGATTCTACTAAAAAGCTATTGGAAATAATTCATAATTTTAGCAAAGTAGCTGGCTACAAAATAAATCCCCATAAATCCTCAGCATTTTTATACACCATCAACAAAACCCAACAGCAAGAGATACAAAGAGAAATTCCATTCAGAATAACTGTTGATACCATAAAATATTTGGGAATCTATCTACCAAAGGAAAGTCAGGAATTATATGAGCAAAATTATAAAAAAGTCTCCACACAAATAAAGTCAGACTTAAATAATTGGAAAAATATTAAGTGCTCTTGGATCGGCCGAGCGAACATAATAAAGATGACAATACTCCCTAAACTAATCTATTTATTTAGTGCTATACCAATCAGACTTCCAAGAAAATATTTTATTGATCTAGAAAAAATAACAACAAAATTCATATGGAACAATAAAAAGTCGAGAATCTCAAGGGAATTAATGAAAAAAAAATCAAATGAAGGTGGCCTAGCTGTACCTGATCTAAAATTATATTATAAAGCAGCAGTCACCAAAACCATTTGGTATTGGCTAAGAAATAGATTAGTGGATCAGTGGAAAAGGCTAGGTTCACAAGACAGAATAGTCAACTATAGCAATCTAGTGTTTGACAAATCCAAAGCCCCTAACTTCTGGAAAAGAATTCATTATTTGATAAAAACTGCTGGGATAATTGGAAATTAGTATGGCAGAAATTAGGCATGGACCCACACTTAACACCATATACCAAGATAAGATCAAAATGGGTCTATGACCTAGGCATAAAGAACGAGATTATAAATAAATTAGAGGAACATAGAATAGTTTATCTCTCAGACTTGTGGAGGAGAAAGAAATTTGTGACCAAAGATGAATTAGAGACCATTACTGATCACAAAATAGAAAATTTTGATTACATCAAATTAAAAAGCCTTTGTACAAATAAAACTAATACAAACAAGATTAGAAGGGGAGCAACAAACTGGGAAAACATCTTCACAATTAAAGGTTCTGATAAAGGCCTCGTTTCCAAAATATATAGAGAACTGACTCAAATTTATAAGAAATCAAGCCATTCTCCAATTGATAAATGGTCAAAGGATATAAACAGACAATTTTCAGAGGATGAAATTGAAACTATTACCATTCATATGAAAGAGTGTTCCAAATCATTATTGATCAGAGAAATGCAAATTAAGACAACTCTGAGATACCACTACACACCTGTCAGATTGGCTAAGATGACAGGAAAAAATAATGATGAATGTTGGAGGGGATGCGGGAAAACTGGGACACTATTGCATTGTTGGTGGAGTTGTGAACGAATCCAACCATTCTGGAGAGCAATCTGGAATTATGCCCAAAAAATTATCAAATTGTGCATACCCTTTGATCCAGCAGTGTTTCTATTGGGCTTATATCCCAAAGAAATACTAAAGAAGGGAAAGGGACCTATATGTGCCAAAATGTTTGTAGCAGCCCTGTTTGTAGTGGCTAGAAACTGGAAAATGAATGGATGCCCATCAATTGGAGAATGGCTGGGTAAATTGTGGTATATGAATGTTATGGAATATTATTGTTCTGTAAGAAATGACCAGCAGGATGAATACAGAGAGGACTGGCGAGACTTACATGAACTGATGCTAAGTGAAATGAGCAGAACCAGGAGATCATTATACACTTCGACAACGATATTGTATGAGGACATATTTTGATGGAAGTGGATTTCTTTGACAAAGAGACCTGAGTTTCAATTGATAAATGACGGACAAAAGCAGCTACACCCAAAGAAAGAACACTGGGAAATGAATGTGAACTATCTGCATTTTTGTTTTTCTTCCCGGGTTATTTATACCTTCTGAATCCAATTCTCCCTATGCAACAAGAGAACTGTTCGGTTCTGCAAACATATATTGTATCTAGGATATACTGCAACATATCCAACATATAAAGGACTGCTTGCCATCTAGGGGAGGGGGTGGAGGGAGGGAGGGAAAAAAAATCGGAACAGAAACGAGTGTCAATATAAAGTAATTATTAAATAAAAATTAAAAAAAATAAAAGACCATTTCATGCATTAAGCACATTGCTTAATCATTATTATTTCCATGAGTCTTTTCACATCAATAAAAAGCCCACTTTGTGACTATGATAAATGTCTGTTGTGAATTCTTCATATCTCGAACTGCTCTCCCATCACCTGGTATTCACCCACCTGGTACTTTATTACTTCATCTATGGACTTTATGTACCTGCTACTTCTTCAGGATGAATGTCCAATTTGCCTATCACTACTAAAGCTCAGGACTCCTGAGCTCAAGCAATCCACCAGGCTCAGCCTTCTCTGTAGAAGGTATTATAAGAATATACCATCATGCCAGTCCCTAAACTTTTCTGAAAATGTCTAAAAGTCAAGTAAAGGGGTTTGTTGTCTGGTCTGAAAATCCCTGAGTCAGTCCTAGACTGTGAAGTTGGTCAATTAGCTTTTGAAAAAAGTGACTTCCCTTCTCTTATATGCAACTAACCCACCACCATATGGGAAAAGGATACAAATTTTCTCTACATTATTAATTTAACTGCTTTTATAAAGGACTCAATGGAAAACTAATGAAGAATCCAAAATCAGGCAATTCAATACAGGATTCTGAATTGTTCTTCATAAAACACTCTTTTTCTTAATCCACATTAGACATTAACATTTAATTTCCCAATTATCAGGGAATTACCCCCAAGGATTTTCTTCTAAAATCTGACAACTCAGGAAATAATTATCCTCTTAGTAAAGAAGTGGTAACTGAAAGGAGGATATTGGATTTGTGATTGGCCACATTTTTAAAGTTCCTGATTGGTTTTCCCTGGATAATCATAATTGAATGAGCATTAAATTTTATATTTATTATTGGCAACAGACTGGAAATCCCAGCTCTGAAAAAGTTTTAACATCTGAATTTCCTATCCAATTGGGAATATTGACAACTATAGAGCTGAGTATCCAAAAGAGTCAGTTTCCTATTCTAATATAAGGTGGAAGTGAAGACATTGTTAAACAAGTAATAGTGGTACTGTTAGGATGAAGGATAGGGAGGGGTTTTTGTGTGATAGTACTAAAAAATAGCTTTACTTCTTCCAAATTTTTTAAAAAATTAAGTTTTAGTACTTTGGATTATATGAGAAACATAATAAAAACAGATGCCAAAAAGGTAGTTAGGGGGTTATTCTTGCTAGAAGCTATAAAAGATTTCATAGAATTAAATGTCCCAGACTTAATGTATTGGAATAGCTTTATTTCTCTGTGAAGTAATACTATTTTTTGCAAGAAAATGGTGATTTGGCTAGTGATCATAGAAGCTCATTGATCTAGGACTGAATGGGACATGAATTGACCATTAAGTCTAACAATCTCATTTCACAAATGAGAAAAGGGAGGCTGAGAGAAGTTGGGACTTGCCCATGTTCACATAATTTGGGATTCTCCTCCTTTTCTTCATTCATCATCCTGTCTCAAACACTGATTAGCTGGGTGACCACGGACAAATCATTTAACTTCTCTCAGCCTCAGTTCCCTCATCTGTAAAATGGGAATGATAGTAGTCGTAACTCCCTATCTAAATAAGATAATACAAGTAAAGCACTTTGGAAGCCTTAAAATGCTATATGAATATTAACATCATCATTATCTGAAAAAATTAATTTATAAATGTTTAAAATTGAAAGGCAGACTCGAAGCCAGGAAGATCTAGATTCTAGTTTCACTCCTTCCATATACTAACTGCGTGATCTTAGGCAAGTCATTGAATTGATCAGCATTCCAGTCCACTCTCCAAGGACTATCAGGTTTGGGTTTTGTTTGTTTTTTTTTTTTTAGGTAGGTTATATAAATTTCTTAAAATTTTGTTTAATTTTATTTTTAAGTTATATGTATGCATTCATTTTAAACCTATTTCCATATAAGTGATGTTGGGGAAGAAAAATCAGAACAAAAAGAAAAAATCATGAGAAAGAAAAAAAGGTGAAAATGTATTATTTGATTCACATTTGGTCTCCATGATTCTTTCTCTGGATCTAATGGCATTTTCCATCTGAGATTTTTTTGGAACTGCCTTGGATCACTGAATTTCTGAGAAGAATTGCCTTGGATCATTGAATTGCTAAAGTTTGTCATAGTTGACCAGTCTAGCTGATGTTGTGTACAATGTCCTCTTAGTTCTGCTCACTTCACTCAGCATCAGCTTATATAAGTCTTTCTAGGCTTTTCTGAAATCAATCTATTTATCATTTCTTATAAAATAATAGTATTTTATTAAATTCACATAATATTAACATATTCAGGCATTCCCCAATTGATGGGTATCCACTCATTTTCTAATTAAGACTATCAGTTTTATAGAAATTCCCTATAGCAATGAAACCATAGGTTAGCCCTTACAACTGTGCCTATTTATTTATTACTCTTTATGTAACTAAGCTCCCCACTTAAACTTGTATCATAATGGTGGGGAGGCGATTCTGATTCCTAAAATGTAAGGCTAATAAGCTATAGGCTGCCAGCAAAGTATAACCCCTGGCAGGCCTACAAAACTGAAAAGACTTCAAATATGATCAACTATCTATGAAGTCAGTGGACTACCCATGGCAACCAAGAAGAGATTTCTTCCCCAGAAAATGAGGTAATCAATTTTATTAAAAAAAAAAAAAAAACAATAACCATTGCTGAAAAAAAAAAAAAACTGCTGAGCCTTAGATAAATTTTATCTGCACTAGGGGCAAGAATCCCAACGTTGGGGAAATTACAGATTCTAGGAATTCTAGAATATGTATAAAATAAGTGGTTTAGTAGATGGTGTTAAACATGGAGTTCAGGAGACTGGAATTCTAATCCTATCTCTGTCACTAATTTATCTTTAGCCCTAACCAAGCCAAAAATGAAATTCTTTCAGCATCAGTTCCTCACCTAAAATATGGATAATGATAGTAGGGTTATTATTGTGAGGATCAAATCATATAATGAAATAATGTAAGTGAAATGCTTTGCAAATCTTAAAGCACTACATAATTGCTACAACAACGTAAAATGCTGAGGAAGATGCAGAAGATGACCAACAAGCCCCTTGAAAAAGTCCTCTGTCCACATACCACCAAGAAATGAGATTTGAGATCATTTGTGTGTGAATGTGTATGTAATTCAAGCACCAATAAGAGATTCAGTTAATACTAGAGAGATGAGAGTGGGAGAGAGAGAGAAAATAGAGAACCAGACAAAGAGAAGGAGAAAGACAGAGACAGAAGAGACAGAGAAGAGAAAGACACACAGAGAAGAGAGAGACACGCAATCAAACTTATCTTCTTCAAGTGATGTTGACATATATATAATATATCCTTCTATAACCTAGTGAGAACCAAAAGTACAGCACTAACTTCAGTGAGCTCATGTTCTATTCCTCTTTTAAAGAATCTATTGAGTAGACTGTGACATTTTCTAAAAACAAATTATCTTTGCTAAATTTTTTGTGAAAATTAACATGGACATATTAAAATGGCTCAGAGTTCTAATCTCCAAACATGTATTTTAGAGATCTTGCTTCACTTCACTCTTCCCTGAACACTTCCATGCCTATCTAGGAGTGTCAACACAAAATACAATATTCCTCTTTGTGCTACTTTGATGAGTTGGGAGACACCAAGTGTTGTTCCACAGTTTTCTTTTAGTGTCCTGACTTAGTTTCCCTAATTGTCCTGACTCAGTTTCCCTAAATTGTCCTGCCTTGGTTTCTAATTGTTATGCTCAATCCTGCAAAACTGCCCCTCCCTCTTAAACATCAGAATATTTGATAAGGATAAAAGATATTTTACAATATCAAAATGCCTCTCCCCATCCCAAGATATTGGAATGTCAGATACCGTCTTATCAAGATGCCTCATCCCCATTTTAGGTGGCTCATCCCACTCTGTCAGAGTCCCATTCCCACTCTTAGCACCCTGACTCCACTCCTCCTCTACCTCCTGTGTCTGAGCTAGATATATATCATTGAGAACTCAGATTGTTTGCTGGATTCTTGGAGACAACAGTCTCATTCAGCTCTGGGACCAAACCATGGATCCATTTGGTCCCACTAAGTCTCTCCCTTTCAAATAAAATATTAAATACTCTCTAATCTCTATCTTGCCTCAGTTTCTCCAGCCTTACAAAGTACTTGTCTTCCAGTGTGATAAAAGACCCCTGGACCTATACCATCCATTCCAATCTTAGTAGCCTCCTGCTATTCCCTCCTGAGCCCCAGGTGTTGACATCTAACCTAGTGGTTTACCCTGAGACTCCCTAGTTCTTCCCATTTATTCTGACACTGCATCCATGGAAATTTTGGTTCTTTCTAGCCACCCTGTAACTGAACTCTTACATGCATTGTCTTTTTTATAAGACTTCTCTTGCTTTTTCTCTTTGTGTCCCCTGAGATCAGTACAGTACTTGACACATAATAGATACTTAATAAATGTTTTGTTTTTCCTTTATTCATTCAATCTCTCTCCACTCGCATTCTTGGATAAGTGTAAAATTCCTATTGTTAGTTGTGAAAAATGGAGAAGTAGATTTCTGTCACTTTGGGTTATCACCAAGAAAATTATTCATGCAAAACAAATTATCCCCTTTTCGAAGTCTATTGAGTCCTTTTGTATTTCTAACCTTGGAATCAGAAGACCTAGTTTCAAGTACCATCTCTGACACATAACCAGCTGTATGGTTACAAGCAAAGCATTTAATTGCTCACTTTCAAATAACCCTCTGAGATTGTAAGTTTGAGACAAGTTGCCTATCTGTATGAGAAGAGAGATTTAAAAAAAAATTTTTGTACCAAAGTTCTTTACAATGATGAAATAATAGGTCCTAACTGGGTAAATATACATAATTTATTCACATGTGTATGCATAATCTGGATAGGTCTATTATAAATGCAACTATCATAGGACTCAAATTCTGACTTTGACATTTACTAGCTAAATGACCTTAAGCAAGTCATATAATATTTCAGGACCTTAGTCAATGCCTTAGGTTCGTTTCTACTGTTAGACTTAAATAAGAATCTGTAATGGTGATAGGCACTTTCCAGTCCCAGTCATTCATAAACTTTTAGTATGGTTCCATTTGTGTATATATATGCACACACATAATATGTATATACCATATATCTATAAGAATATAATATATACATGAATATGTGTATATATATATGTATAAATATATATATGAATAGAGAGAGAGAGAGTATGTATGTGTGTATATTTCATTCTAGCCATGGGTTATCAAACATCTATCCATTTCAGCTTAACAATCAGGTAATTTTTGAGAGATATCATATCTCAAATGCATATCAAACTGGATTGCAAGCATGTACACATATGGTAGCAAGTACAGTGTGACTGCTAAAGATATGCTCTTGCTCACCCTAATTTGCTTGGTAAGGGTATAGTAATAAGGAGCATCTTACAAAAGATTGGCAAAAATATGTATGTCCCTCCTCCGATTTTGTTTAATGCATTATTAAGCATCTAGAGCTTGAAGGAAATTTGGATCATGGCCAACTCTGGACCTATTTATCCAATTTGCCTAAGCAAAACACCAAAGAATCAAACTTCCCAGATCTAATTTCAAGCTGTTTAAATAACAATCCACCATAAAAATGCCAGTCCTGTACTACAGTGTTGGGAACACCCACACAGCCAAAAGAGGTTAAAGAACAATGAAGTCTCCAAAAACAATTAGTCCCAGGGCAAGTTGGACCAGTCAACAAGAGAAGACTGTTCAGCATTCTTTGTGGCATAAGAATGCCTTTGACAAATGAAGCATTTCCAGCATTTGTTCCTGTAGGAATGGAAACATCACAGAGCCTTGGCAGTCCATGCTCATACACAGGGATGATGAGAAGGTCTCCATTATTTTTTTGAAAGGATTATAAGTTAATGGCCAACATGTTTTGTTCCTCGTTTCCACATGGGATAGTGTCACTTTTTCTATTCACTATACTCTGATCGATTTGAATGAAAATAATTAAATAAAAGAATAGAAGAAAGATGAAGTAAGTGAGAAAGATTCTAGTCTCTTTGATTAATTCCAATGTGATTTTTCATGGAGCATCATTTAGCAAACACTGAGTTAATTTACTATTTAGACAGATTTTAAAGGATGTGTATACTGTGGTATACACATATTTTTGAATGATGTAGACTTACCTCACTTTCATGTCCCAATATCATAGAACCATAGGCTAGAGCCAAAAGGATCAGCAGAAATCATCTATAAAACTGCCATTTTACAGATGAAGAAACTGAAACCCACAGAAGGAGGAGGCTATGGCTTGCCAAGGTGTCACAGGCAATGATGGTGTGAAGTGAGATTTGAAACCAGGTCCTCTGTCTCCTTAGCCAGATCTCTTGACACTGGACTTCGCTGCTACCAGGTGTGATAGGTGGAATTAGCATTTCAAGTGGGAACTCATTCCAAAATGACTTCCCATCCGTTAAGAATTCTAATAGTAGGGGAATAACCCAGGATGTTCTACCAATGATAATTGTGCCTGAATCAGAAACTGGTCAAAGGGAATCCTTTTTCTGCCCACATTTTCTAAGGACAAAGGTGAAGAGAAGTAGTCTCAACATTCTTTAAATTTCAAGCACAATAGACTTTAGGCCAAAAATTCATAACTTTTTTGTGCCATGGATTCCTTTAACTCTTCTATGAAGCCCATGTGGATACTTTCTCAGAATAAAGTTTTTAAATGCATAAAATATGTAATATTACAAAGGAAAGCAATTATTTTAAATAATTATCAAAATTTCAAAAAATAAAAACAAACAAACCCCATATTAAGAATACCTAGTCACCCAAGTTGCAGACTGTCACCAGGAAACTATATTGTGCCAACTCCACAAAAGGGATGGAGATGCTGCTGTGAGGGGAGGGAAGTTTTGGGGGAAGAACATTACCATTCTCTAAGTATGATTCAAGGGACTGCCCCACACCACCAAAATTTTTCCTTTGCTTCTCCTGGTATTTCACAGTACAAGGGTAAATGCTGGACTTACTCAAGCAACCCATGGTAATTTCAGAGAGTGAAGGCAGGAGCAGAGATTCAGGCACCCCTGAAACCCTTCCCCTCAGAGCCATTGGCAGATATATGACACAATATGGTATCTACCTGGTTGTAAGGTTCTTTCTTGAATAATCATCATTAGCTAATTGACAATCATATTTTGAAGAAACTTTTATGTGCTTTAGTTATTATGGATAAACAGGTTCTGTATAGCCTAGGGATCATTGAAGAAGGGACCCCAAAACTCTAAAACTCCTTGAAGAAGAAAATCTCCTTCAACTCTGCCCGAGGGAATCAGATAAATTGGTTTATCTAGGTGGGACTGATTCAGTCCTGAGCTAAAAGAATTCCAACCCTATTGAATTAAAGAGACTCATTCAATTCTAATTCCAGCTCAAACTGAAATCCAGCTTGTAGATAAAAAGAGCCAACTTGGAACTCCACCCACTATCCCAGACCTCATGGGAGCAGGGTTGGAATGTAGCCAAAGACTTCTTTATAAAAATGGCAATTAAAAATTCATTTCTCTGCAGAGGTTCTAACATGTTATCCCATGCCATGCTATGCTATGCCATGCAATGCCATGCCAAGGAAACCTCTGCCCACTGGAATAATATTCTCTCCCAGTGTTACCCTCTCTTTATCCTCACCTATTTCCCTAATGAGACTTACACCCCTCTGTTGGGATTTTTCTACTAGAAACTTTACTTCTCTGTCAGAGTTTGCCTCTAAGGAATTCAGCCTTCCTATTCTTCATTAGTAAAGGCTGACTTTTCAATGCCAATAATAAACCTCTTTTATCAGTCTAGCCTTTTTGGGTCTGTAAATTCCTTTACAGAGAATCTCTGCACCACCAAAAGGGGGTTCCCCAAAATTCCCTACCCTTGTGCCAAATTCCAAGGGGGTATAGAGGAGCCAAACCTCTCCATTTGGTTCCCTGAACCCCAAACCTGCCTGCCACTAGACCTTTTCATTTAACCCCCTGACCACCAAAAACCTTAATCTCATTTTGGTTCCCTAAATATAGACCTCATCATTTGGTTCTCTGATAAAAGAGAACCCCAAAATCTAAACCTCATCATCATGAAGTTTTTTTTTTATTATGGCTCATAAAAAGATCTTTTTATGCCTCTCAAGCGTCTGAAAGCTATCTTATATATAATTTTAAGATATTCTCCCCCACAATTTAGCTTTTAGGTTTTTTTTTAAGAGATTCACTCATAAGTCAAGTTCCACTACTAAAGAATCTGCTCCATTTCTGACCTGGACCACTTGGTTCCTATTTAGGCAGCCCAGGAGATCCCTGCTCCTAAGACATATCATAGTGGTGCCAGATTTAGTGGAAACTCCAAATTGACTTTAGTTCCCTGCTATAGCTCAGAACTTTTGGATTCAAGAGATCCACCACCCTCAGCTTCCCTAATAGCAGATATTACAGGTATACATCACCTTGACTGAACTAGGACTTTTCAAAATAGATGAAAAGTACTAATTTAGGAATTGGGATCAAAACCCAAGTCTATCACTTATGCCTTGTGTGACCTTAGACGGGTCACTTAAGATCTTTATGCCTCAAATTCCTCATTTTTAAAATGAGAATTAAACTAATTAGTCACTTTTAGTTCTCTGGGTTTATGATCTTCCAAACTACCTGTCAAATGAATGTTTTCAAGCTAACCTACCATACACATTTCTTTCTTTCTTTCCTTCTCTTCTTTCTTTTCTTTCTTTCTTTCTTTCTTTCTTTCTTTCTTTCTTTCTTTCTTTCTTTCTTTCTTTCTTTCTTTCTTTCTTTCTTTCTTTCTTTCTTTCTTTCTTTCTTTCTTTCTTTCTTTCTCTTTCTCTTCCTTTCCTTCCTTCCTTCCTTTAAGAAAGCAATCAGCGTTAAATGACTTGCTCATGCAGCTAATTAAGCATCAAATGCCTGAGGGCACATTTGAATTCAGGTCCTTCCAACTCCAAGGTTGATGTGCTATCCACTGCATCATCTGGCTGCCCCCAACCTACCTAAAGAAAAAGTAATGCAGCAGAAAGTTCATCTTTGAGCAGACAATTGTATATAATGGAAAGAGTTCTGAAACTAGAATCAAAAGAAGCAGGTTTGAATCTTGGCTCTTCTACTTACTACATGTGTGCTGTGTTCAATTCAATTAAAAAAATTCAAATAATTTTACTTTTCTGGGCATTAGTTTCCCTATTTGTAAAATAAAGGGGTTAGTTAAGAAGCAAAGGTTCAAACCAGAGGTCCACAGACCTCCAAGGAGTCTGTGAATTTTTTTTGAACATGATAATTGTACCTTAATACAATTTATTTTCTTTGCAATCCTATATTTTTATTTTATGCATTAAAAAGTTTATTCTAAGAAAAGGCCCATTAGTTTCACAGGCCTGACAAAGAAATCCATGACACAAAAAGTTTCAGAACTCTAGACTAGGTGACCTGCATGGTCCCTTCCGTTCTAATTTTATTAACTAAATGAAGGAGCAGACAGCAATCTTCCCACCATTGGACTTGAGACATAGACAAGACAAATAGAGAAGAGACATAGACATAGACAAATTCCAAATTTCCTATTTCTACCTTAAAGCTAGTAAAGAAATCCCTCAAAGTCAAAAGTTCCATTATGCCTTCTGAGGAGTTACCTACAGGAAACATTAACAATTCTGGAGGAAGATACCATTTCATAAGAGACCTAAGAGTTCAACATCCCTTTAGGGTAACTTATAGGTAAAACTCCAATAGTTAGAAGTGAACCTAATTTTGTTTGAGACAACAAATTGAGTGGAAATTAAAATACTTCTGAATTTCCATTGTGCATGTCAGCTATCTGTATTTCCTCTCTAACTGGAGGTAGGGCAGGGGTGAAAAAACATTAAAGAAATTTAAATTAACCACATACCTCTATGATAGGTACCAGAAATATAGCCTGGGTGTAGGCAATATTAGTTCCAAAAACTAGCTCAAAAAATCATTTATTGACCTGTGAATATGGCACACAATTATTTTTTCTGTAGGTATTGCTTCATGTTACTTGTAACACAAGAAGTACAAGATCATTTTAGGCACAAGCTAAAAGCCTAGATCATCTTAGATTCATTCAAGTACCATACTTGGGTTATTCAGACAACTGAGTGGAAACCCTATATAACTACCTCTTTCTCCATCTTGTGAAGAAATAATAAATAAATAAAAATAAAATTTCTAAATATGAATGTCTGATTAATAAATTCAATAAAACTTTCCAGGTAATTCTACCAGATATAAAATTCTACCAGATATATAATTCTACCAGATTTAATTAAATCAGGAGTCCTTAGTCTAGGTAAGGGATTTAAATTGGATGATAATTAATCAGAAATAGTTGGCTCATTTTCTTCAATGAGCTATTATAACCCACCAAAGCTTCTGCCTCCACTTCCCCAAGCTATAAAATTCAATAGGGCATTTGAGGAGATTAAATGATTACAATTCCTTAGAAATGAAAAAAACTCAGATTTCAGTGCTTAGTACAATAAGATCATTTGGTAAGGCATACATGTAATAAGAGCTGTAAGTTGTTCCATTTATTCGAGTAAATATCTTGTAAATAAATCATTGGTAAACATTACAAAATTAAATACATTTTAAAAAGCTTGCCAGTATACAGAAAATTCACAAACATATTTCTTTTTAAAAATAAAATATGTTCAGAGCACCCTTGATATAAAATGCTTTGACTACTGTCTTCTTTTACGTGGTCACTTATGAACATCACATAGCAGATAAAGAACACCACCCAAAGGAGCCAAAGATCTACCTAAAGTGGTCTTCCCCCCAAACCCCTACCATTTTTTTCAAACATGATCAGATAGCCATGCCATTACTGCAGACCTATTTTAATCATCTCATAAGGAGCAGGAATATACTGTGTAAGAAAGGACAGTTGACTTCCCTAGATCCAACCCCAGCGTAGGGGAAAAGGTAATGAAATTCTGCCCTATTTTGCCCCATGATCCTGTAAAACTTCTATGCCATTACCCACATACTATTGAGTGAAGCAGGAAGTGTCAACACTATCTGGAGCATGTTCTGACATCAAGGCTTCCTAGAATTATGTCATCAAAGAAGGTTGAGTCTTCCCTGCCTCCCAACAGCTCAATAAGATGCTCAATTTGCATCCTTCCTAAGGGAAGTCCAGTGCTATTTCAGGACCAGAAGCATCCAGTATGAGAGAGACAGAGCTCTAACATGCTGGCTTTTTACCTGCTTTAATGGGAGAGACAACATTGCATTTGGTTGAAAGTGGAGAATTAAAAGCTATGACAATGCTTTCTTTTTCTGCAGTAAAACACTGATCAGACAGTGCTGGCATTTCTATGTAGAGTTCCTATCAGAGCTTCAAACAAAGGGTTAACATGATTTCAAATTATTATGAACGAGGCAGTGAGGAAGAGACCTGGCAAAGCATCAGATCAGTAAGACAGTATGAAGTCCATCCATAAGTTACGCCCTTGAAAACAGTAACAACCAAAAATTTAAGTGTAGCTTCCTGAAAGAACTGATACATTTAATATCTTCACTTTGGTGCATAAAGTGAATTTTTTTTTTAAATCTCAGCACCTGCATTAAAAATGTAAAGTTGCCCCTCAAAAACACATGTTCTGTGGTCTCCAGTTAAAGAATGACCAAACAGCAATTCCATCCACAGGAAATAATACTCACATCTACAGAGTAACATAATAGTGTATATACAAGTACAAGAAATTGGAAGCTTATGAGTCAAATATACAAATGAGGGGGAAAATATTACCAAACTATCTATAAGAAACCCATTCTTCCTGCTCTATATGGTTATAAACACTCTCCTATTTGCCATATAAGATAGGGCTGCCCATGTCAGCTACCAAGAGGCTTCCATCAAATCTCTGGGCTCTTCCATCTGGTTGGATAATCCTCCATTGGCGGTTGTGCTGCATTCAAAGCACTGATAGCTTTGATAAAAAAAAAAAAAATCTAAAAAAATCCATAAAAACAAATAAGAAACATCCATGGATAAAATGTCTAACAGAAGAAAAAGAAAAGTTGCTCAGAAAGACAACTATTTTTTCTTTTAAATAAGAGTCTTCTTGTGGTCAAAATCCCATTTCCCTTTCTGTGTTCCTTGGAGAGAATTTTACTCTCTCTGCAAAAATTTATATACTCTTCTTTTGTGGGGGACTCAGTTTCCGCATGCCTCTTATCCGAGATAGCAGTTCTTTGATAAATTCCTAAGAAAGAAAAGAGAAGCCATTAGTATTGGGGATGACACCATTTCAATTAGTTTTGTCTTGATTTGTTTAAGTAAATGGAAATGAACTGCAGCTGCCCCTAATTTCAGACCCTGGCTCTTCAGCCTGCTTATTCTAAATGGTACTCTCTAAGATACATCTAAGCAAGCAATTTGGATTTCTATCAGAGATGAAGGAGGCGGCAGCATAACCAAAATTTTTTTGCATGTTTTTAATCTTGATATTCCACATTTACTTCTATTGACTTACTTCATAATATAACGAACACTAAATGCTTTCTTAATTACTACTATTTCTGTACCAGGATAGAAAGGGATCCATTCTAGTCAATGGCACATCATTTTAAGTTTTTGGACTATCTTGTTTTTCTTTAATTGCAGCATTTTCAGGATAAGAGAATGCTGTATTCTCCATCATGAAGACATCTTGCCTACTGAATATTTTTAAAGGCTCAATGTATTTATAGCTACCCATTTTATTGTTCTGGCTTGAATAATATTTTTATTCTCTATCAATGGGAGTTTCAATTTCCTTAATGCATTTTGTTTTAGGGATCTATCATTGAGAGCAGTGCTAATTTCAATATGCAAATGTTGGTTTTCTTATGCAAAGAGCAGAAACATAAAGCATATAATTTATCTTATTGATAATTTTGGTAACATTTCTGCATTAAATAGACAAAGTTCCTATTTAAAAGTCACACACTGAAGTCACATAAATGGTAATGTTCTTTGAAGGGCATTACCCTTCTAGGTTTTACACTAATTTGGACTTCATTAATTTGGATTTTTTAATAAGTCAACATATTATAAGTGAGAGAAGTACAGTGTTCTAGAAAATACCATTGAAAATCCATCAGTTCAGACATCAAAAAACCAAGCTGTATTCCCAAATCTATCATATATTCATTATGTGATTTTGAGAAAATAAGCCAATCTCCTGTACCTCAGTTTCCTCAATGCATTTTGAAGGAACTGTGTGATGACCACATATTTTAAAATCAGCTGGAATCAGGAATTCAGGTTAAGGGAAAATCTTCAATCAAAGCTGCGATAGGAACCAGCTAGCAGTCTCTTTCTACCTCTCTCTCCACCCCTCTGCCTCCACCCACCAAAATCGTCATTTCCTATACAACACATCAGGACTTGCACAAAGAGTGGGTGGGGGCCATTCTTTCTCCAAGCATATATATTAATAGAGTATGGTCCAATTACTATTTAGCTTCACATGCTTGGGACCTCAGTGCATCAACTCGAGCTTCAGCTCATTATAGAACTGGACTAGATGATCCTTGAGATTTATTCCTGTTCTAACATCAAAAGTTCTACAATTTTCATTGAATAAAAAATTTGATATAAGTGATATAACTCAGGATTCATGTTTATGCTGCACAGTATAATTTAGTTCTATTATTAAAGGATCATAGTGTTCAAAACTGGAAGAGATATATATGATATTAAGAAAGTGGTGAATGTCAGAAGGGTCCTGACACTTCTTAGGCTAAACAGAGGAAAACTTTGCATCCTTTGACTTTAATAGTGTCACCCACTCTTCTATCTTTGATGCTGCCACTGGAATTGTCTAACTCTGGTGTGACAATGAGTATGGTTAAAGCCACTATGTTTAGTAGACTTCATTTTATAGTTAGGGAGACTGAAGCCCAGAAATAGGGAAACTGGAGCCCAGAAATGGGGAATCTGAAGCCCAGAAATGTTAAGTGATTTGCCCAGGATATACACAAATAAAGTCAAGTTCAAACCTAAAACTTCTTCCCTTCAAATCCATTTTCATTTTACTTATTCTTTTCTATGTAACAATTTAAAATATGCTGTTAAAAAATCAGTAATTCAGACTTAGCTAATTCAGAATTCACAAAAATTCAATTTTATCTTCTAATCTTATACATTTGATTATTATCTTTAAGGAGATAACTTCCAGATTTATACCTTTAGTTTTCATCTCTTCTGAGCTCCATCTGTATTACAAGTGTGTAATGAAAATCTCTACCTGGAAGTGCCTCAAGTACACCATATCTAGGACATAATTCTCCCCCCAAATTCTACTCTTCATCTAATCTTCCCTGTTACTGTGGAGAACATAATCAACATTACGATCACTAAAGCATGGAATCTCAAAGTTCCTCTCCAATCTTCATGTTCCCTCATCTTCTATATTCAATGAATTGCCAAATAATGGTATCTTCAGTCTCCAAATTTTTTCCTCACACTCCATGGCATAATTTAAGCATTTGTTACCTGTCACCCAAGTAATGTCAATAGCTTTAAACTATCTTCTATACACATGCTACTTGTGATCATATATGTCACTTCCCTGCTTAAAAATCATTAGTGGCACTATAGCCTTCAGGTTAAAATGTAAATTTTTCTATTTGGTACTTTAAAATCCTTCTCAATATAGTCCCAACCTACCTACCCAAATTTATTTAAAATTATTCTCCTTCAATTATTCTATATTTCAGCCAAACATGCTTATTTGGTTTTCCCTGTATACAGTATTCAATGTTTTAATCCTGTGCCTCCATAGAAATTATCTCCCATACCTGGAACATACTATTTCTTCATTTAGGATATACTTTCTTTCCTCCCTTTAAAGGTCTACTTATATATCATTCCTATAAGACATTTTCCCTGAGTTCCTGAGTTGTTGATGTTCTCTCCTTCTTCATCTTACCTTGCATTTATTTATATCTATATAGTGTATCCTCCAGTAGGACATAAACTCTCTGGGGAAGAAATTGTTTTTTATATTTTATCTTTTATCCTAACTGTCTACAATAGTGCTTTATATATAGGAGACACTTTAAAAATATTTGATGAATTATTTAATCAATATGTGTGGTAGGAGAAAAGAAAAACAAGGAAGAGTCCACATTTTGAAATGAACATTTTCCAAAAAACCCAAATCTTTTATCTCATTAAAAATGTATAAAACAACAAGCAAGACTTCTGTATTAATCAATTAATTTAAAAAATTCAATGCCTTTTATGTTTGAGACCCTAATTTGAAAAAAGAGCAAAGGCTCATGGACCTTATAATCTAAGATGTGTCAAGGTACCTAGTTTGCTCAACAGATAGAATCAGAGCATCTAAGCTAGTGCTCAGAGGTTTAGCCTAAAGTTATTTTCAGTTCAATTTAATTCAATTAAATGTTGTCTATGATTTAAGCACCAAGGAAACAAAGAAAAGAGTAAAAGAAATTCTGTGCTTGTCTTTTTTGTTAAACTGGATCTATGATTTCACTAGCATGATAGATGTCCAATGAAGAAACTCCCATGCAGATGAGCACTTGCTCTGCCATTTGAAGTCTTCATTTTAGGTACTGAGAGATAAACTGACTTACCCAGCATTATAGAGTCAATATAGATCAAAAGTTTAACTTGAATTGAGTCTTCCTGACTGAGGTCAGCTTTCTATCCACAATATCACACTGCTGCTTGAATGCAAAATATGTATATGATAATTTCAGGGGAAAGGCATTAACAACTGACAAGTCATCCAGTCTTAGAATGAGGAAGGGTCTTAAAGAGTATTTAATTCAGGACTTCTTAAACTTTTTCCACTGTTAACTCCTTTTCACCTGAGAAATTTTCATGCAACTGTATATATATAGGTATATAAAATATGTATACAAATCAAACTCTTTCTAATAATAAATCATAATTTCACAACCCCCACATTCAATGTTTACAAAATACTTCAATGGGCATTTCATTTACAAATATCTTGGTTTGGCATTGTATAAATATAAAGGATTATTTATTATCATCATCATTATTACTTTTTTAGGAGTGATTCCATGGCTAGGGACAAAGCAGTGGCCACAGTAATACTGCCCTGTAGTAGAAGCATGAGTGGGGAGGGTGGGAGAGGAGGAAGGATAACATTAATAGCAATAAACATTTAGAGAGCTTTTTGTGCTTAACCAAGTAGGGAACAGACCTAATAGAGAGGTGATGGACAGCTTATCCATAATGAGACACATTTTGGAACATTATAAACACATAGGGATTAATTTTGCTTGACTATAGTCATATAGTTTGTCCCATACATGTTTGTTCCAAAGCCTTTTTTTTGGCCTTTTTTTTTTTTAGAGGGGAAGGTGAAGAGGAGGAAATGGATGCTTAATCACTGAAAAAAATTTTACTTAAAAAAAAAACTAAAGTAGGGAATAAAAAAGCTATTAAGGCAGAAACCATGATAAATGAAAAGAGGTTGACTCTCAGGTGTAGAAGCATATACTTGTGTTTGAGAAAAGGAGGTTTGCGGAAACAACTATGGGTACACATTTAATATGAAGATTAATTTTAGCATCCAGTTTAGTAAACCCTAAAATTGGATTGGCCTTTCTTCTTGCCCAGCTAGAGAAGCAATAGCGTCTGTAACAACTTCCTGCCAGATTACTTGTTTCTGGCATCTTCTTCCTTTGTTCTATTAAACAGGCTGTCACCAAAAACACAATATCTGCACTTAGTTTAAAGAGGCATTAAATTTTATCAGATTTAGTATAGTATTATTTCTAATTCCATTCTCCAAAACCACAGAAAAAAGACATTGTGAGATGCTCAAAGGAATGGTGTTATATAAAGTGATAGAACCAAGGTATTTCAGCATGTACAAAGGTACATGTATTAGAACTCCTAAATCCACACTTTATTTCTGAACTGAAAATCACCATCAGGTTCTTTTTACAAGTATACACTGTACCTATCTCTGCCAATAGAATGTAATCTCTAGAATATGAGGGAAAGACCTATTCCTTTTTTGTATTTGTATCTCAGCACCAGCACTGTTAGGTATTTAATAAGTGCTTTGCAAGTCCTTTGCAAGGAACAATCCTTTTTAGATGTCAGTTTCCTTGTCCGTAAAATGAGGAAGTTGAATTAGATGATTTCAGAGGTTCCTTCTAGTGCTAACATTTTCTGTCTGGAAAATGGGGATAAAACCTATCATTCCTATTTTATGAAGTTGTTGTTGGGCTAAAAGGAGAGAAGAGATATAAAAGTGCTTAAAAAGTTAAAAATAATATTTCATATTTAAGTCTACACAAAATAAAAATATCATACATAACATATATTATAAATTTTGTTATTAATATTACATATAAATCTGCAAATATAAGTACTTTTAGTAGGACTTCAAAAGGAAATAGGATAATAGACTTAGCATTGGGAAGAATTGGACTTCAGAAGGAAATAGGATAATAGATTTAGCATTGGGAAGAATCTTTGAGATTATCTAACACAACTACCCCATTTTACATATGAGGAAACAGAACCAGAGAAGCTTAAGGACTTTGTCAAAATCACATAAATAGCAGCATCAGAATTTGAATCCAAGGCCTCAGACAGCAAGTACTGAGTTCTTTCCAAATGGACCTGACTCAATGAACAATCCTTTTTTCCCTTCTCAAGTCAGAGTTTCAATAAGTGAAATGTATTTTTAAACATTAAAAAAAAATTTGAAATCATTTTTTTTCTATTCAATGAAATCCTCTTTTAGCAGGCTACCATGAATTCTGATAGGCATATGGTCATCATCTGCCCCCATCACTTTAAAAGCAGCATCTTCTCTTCTTCAGATTTACTAAGCAACTTCCCAAAATTTCAGATGGGGCATATTAGGGCTGATCTTCTCAATGATAAAAGAAAGGGGGGGAACTATCTCCTAGCTACATTCAACAATTATTTATCTAGCTAGATTACTGTGTACTCAAAACTCTGTTAGGTCTTGAGCACTGTTTTGAATGATGAAAAGTTAAATGCGGCATCCTGGAAAAAGCTAATTATTCTTATTATTAGGGGAGGGGAACCAGATCTATAGTATTTATGATTGTGAGATTTGTTTTTGGTAAAAGTGGGGAGAGGGAAGAAGAGAGAAGGAGGAAAGAGAATGAACACATCAGAGAAAAATAAATACATAAAGATTCTTTGACTCAGATGCCCTGTTTGTGTGCAGAGGAGATCACTTTGTGTGAACATTCTGACTTTAGACTAAGGACTTAATTTCGGGGATGTACTATTCAAATCAGGTCCACACTAGCCTGGCTGCATTAAGACAAATGCAATCAATCAATGCTACCTTCCCTGTGGAAAAGGTTTGATTAAGGGAGGTGAGATTGTGTTACGTGATATCCATGAAAACAGCTGGCAGCTCGAGTCAGGTTGTTGCTTTGAGGATTGAGGAGCCAATGAGAGTCTCCTCAGATGAAGCAGACAGTAGTACCAGCAACTCACATGTCCCTGACTCTGTATGTTGTCACTTTAGCCCTGTTTCAGACAACAAAGGATGTCATTTCTGTGAACACCAAGCTGGTCTTACTCCTCATTCGACAGCAACAACAGTAGTTTTTACATTTCCTCTTGCTGGATTCTATTTGTGGGCTGTCTTTCCCTTGATCTGTTCTTTACCCTGCTATCAAATGTTTTCCCAAAGTGCCCTAAACTTTCTAACTTTCCATCTTTAAAGCATAGTGTAGATCTGTTCTTCAAATCAGATGCAAAATGTTTGACAGCAGACTTAAAAGCCTTCTATCTATGGCATTTCCTGACCACTTTACCCACAAACACATATATTCCTTCCAGATATTTCACTGTGCTCCTGCCAGGCAAACTCCCTAACTATCCTCAGCTAACCTTTCCCTCTCCTTTTTGCCCTCTTCCTTCCTCTGAGTCCTAAACTCAGAAACCTTTTTCATTCTCCCCTCAACCCTAAATTATCCTTTTTTAAAAATTCAACTCAAAATTCACTTCTACCACAAAACCTTTTTTATACTGATCTGATCTTCCTTCTGCTAACTTCAGTATGGCCAATATCCCCTTCTCATAGTTCTGTCCTACAGATCTAGACCTAGGAGAAACTATTTCCTGTCCTTCCTGTATAATTGCCTTCTCCACAAAGCATAATAAAATGCATCACCCACAGAGAGCAATGAATTAATGTTCTGGGTGGGAAATTGTTTCATTTGGCAGACAGCTCATGCTGTTTCAGCTACCATATACTCATATAGACCCCCAAAAAAAATCAATAAAAAAATTGGAATCCAATATAGCAGAACCAAACTGCTTCTGAAGCATATTCAAATGGCAGGGGAAGGGTTGTGCTTGCCTATAGAAGAGCAGAGGACAGTTCCTTTGGAAGGAAGATCTCTGCTAGGATATATGACAGTGGGTGGGGATGGGAAGTTGGGGAGAACATCTAAGGAGGAAAGGACAAAGTAGTGTCCAAAAGGGTGTTCTGTGCCCCAAAGAAATAATGGAAGGTGGTGGTGGTTTGGGTATTCCCTCTACTCTTCCCAAAGAAGAAATGCCAATTCACATATCAACAGTGTTGAGGAAAGTTGTCATATCCTTAAGCTAGTCATACTCTTCAATGTGATACTCCAAACACAGCAGCTGTTTCAGAAATACCAGAATAGAAAAAAGAGATATGCGCAGGACTTATTCTGTATAGATGGGCACTGTAAAATGTTCAAACAAGTCTAAGAACATGTATTGTTTTGCCAATGTTCTTTTCTTTAGTTGAGAAACCTTTAGAGCTTTGGGCAATCACAGCTCATCATGACCTTTTTTCTCCAACCAGATAATGTGAGGGATAAGGAAAAGGGAAGACAAGTAACCCTCTGGAAAGGAAATGGGAATAGCTTTTATGCTCACCATTTACTATAGCAGTGGCTACCATAGATTATTTGCCAGTGGACTTGGGAGAAATGAAGGAATTGGAATTTAGGGACAAGAATGTGATGGTAATTAACAAATGGTTGAAAACATTTGTATGGAAAACATACTAAAGTTAAAATTAACAACTTGCCATGGCAGATAGCAGAAGAAGGTTAAAGATTGACAATAAGAACACTAAGCAGAGTTAGGCAGAATGACAAGTATATAGTGAGAAATGGATGCTGACATCTTGGTTATGAGGGGAAAGAGAGAAAATGAAGAAGCAAAGGAAATAGAAGTACTGTTTCTAATGGTCTTAGAAATGGTTAGTCAATAAGGAATAATTAAGAGATTACTATGTGCCAGCCTATTTCATGCACAAGATACTTCTAACTTGCTATTTGAATAAAATGAAACTATCAATTATACATATATACATGCATATATGTACATATACTTGTATATATATATGTATATATTTTTATTTTATTTTTTAGGGATAATTTCTCTTTCTAAAATATTATTGCATATTTCCAAGAAGATCTAGCAGAAATCATTAAAGCTGAGGGTGCTTCTAGTGAGTTAGCTACACTGATTCTAGCGAAGAAGAACAGACATATGGTACCCTTCCTCCAACCTAGTATACTCTTTTCCCATTGCCCCTCCCCTCCATCTCAATGATCTTAATGGTTCCTAACTTCTACTTTTTCATAAAAGCACATGCCAGAGGTGGCAGATGAAGAAGCATTTTATAACTGTCAATATAGTTGGACATCTGTTATATTTTCCTGGGTATTCAAAGAATTCATCTGTCAAAAATGTTGATGACCATATAAGAAATATGGGTGCTTTTGACAACCAGAAGAGAAACAACTGTCTTATTTCAAAGCTAAAAGTCTTTTTTTTCCTTAAGTGCCTAAAACATAACTGATCTTTGCATAACTTAGCCAACAGTAGAAATCTTATAAATAATGAATGTTCCTAAGCAATATTTAGCATAATGGTGAATAGTTGGGTGATAACATTCCAAGGAGCAATACCCTTCCCTATCAAGGAGTAAGAATGGGGAAAGGAAAACAAAGCAAGCATTCTGAAAGCTATCTGATTCTGTGCTATTTCCTCTGTGGCCACATCCCCTTCTCAAACTATGATATCTCTGGCTACAGAACCCCCGTCTTCTACCTTCTCCCTCCTTCCTCCACCACCCCCACCATTTCCCACTTCCTAATAAATAATCTCATCTACTTGAAAATTTAGATCCACAGAAGCCATCTGCTCCTGGTCAAGCCTTTCCCAGGGAAATGAAAGCAAAGCAAGTCACACCAGAACTGAGCTTGAGAGCTTTTAAAACGCGACATCCAACAGATTACTGGGAAATTAAGGAGACCAAGCAGGCAAGGAAGAGAGAAACATTTTCAGCCACACCAAACTTCAGGTAAAGAAGGGTAGAAGGTAAAAGGCAACCAATTAGTCTTTAACAGGTGATGGTGATATTTTAAAAAGATTCTAAATGGCAAAGTAAGCTCTCTCAAAGACCCAAATAAGCTGCTCAGAAGCATAACAGCTCCCTTTAGTAACTGAGTGCTTAGAATATATATACATATCAGGAAGTAAGGCAATACAGACTGCTGCTGAATCAATACTGATTTTTAACAACCCAGGCTGAGCCACCAGAAGGCCTACTGGGAAGCAGCAGCAGAGTTGTATCCTGGTACATGCACCAAAGCCAAATCCACTATGGCCTACCACTTAAATATTTAATTTTTTCATGTTTATCTTCACAGAGGTTAGTTTCTGTGTACACAAAGCAGACTATGTCCCATTTTTTTTATTATCTGAAAAGAGGCTTAGGGAAATGTTAAGGGGAAGATATTTTTGCCATACTGACTTCTGCCAATAAAATTTCCCAGTGATCTTATCTATATTCTGTTTTTCCCTTTGCTAAATCAAAACTTCTGATACTATACTATCCGTTCATTTTCTTGCAGAAGAAACAAGTTATCTTTAAAATGAATTTGTTCTATCAAAGGGGAAGTTCTCATTAATATGAAGCTTCAGATTATTTTTCTTGGAATAAATTATTTTTAGAAATTCTAAGTATTCAACATGTATTCAACAGTGAATTTAAAACCAATTTTAGTTCATTTGTGCTCAGTTTTATTCAACCCCTCAGGCATCCACTCTTTCTAATGGACTCCCCAAAGTCTAAACACTTATTCATACAGAACAGATTGAAAAAAAAATTTAGTTTAGTATTTTATTTTTCCAATTACTTGTAAAGATAGTTTGCAACATTCATTTTTATAAGATTTTGAGTTCCAAATTTTTTTCTCCCTGCCTCCCTTACTTCTTCTCTCCCCAAGACAGCAAGCAATCTGACATAGGTTATACGTGTACAATCATCCTAAAAATACTTCCATATTAATCATGTAGCACTTGAAACTGACATTGAATTGATTGAAACTGACAAGTAATCTGATGAAAGTAAATTATAATTCAGGACAAAAATGATCTCTATATTTTTATGAAAGTTGTTATTCTCCCTCCAAAAGAAGTTGGGAAGAATTGTAAAAACATGGTCTCTGACATTCCTTCTATGATCCTAAATAAGTTATTTACTATTCCCAAACTTTAGTTTCCTATTTTGTAAAATGTGAGAGCAGATTAGAGTCTCTGAGGTTCTATGTAACTCTAAATCTATGATCCCACAATTCATAAGTCTTATCAAGATTCTCATTTTTCTTCTTCACATTAAAAAATATTTCTAAACTATGCTCAAAGAGCTATCAAACTGTGCATACCTTTTGATCCAGCAGTGTTTCTACTGGACTTATATCCCAAAGAGATCATAAAAAAGAGAAAAGGACCCACACACGCAAAAATGTTTGTAGCAATCATTTTTGCAGTGACAAGAAACTGGAAACTGAGTGGATGCCCATCAGTTGGAGAATGGCTGAAAAAGTTATGGTATATGAATGTTATGGAATATTATTTTTCTTTAAGAAATGATCAGAGAGGTCTGGAGAGACTTACATGAACTGATGCTGAGTGAAATGAGCAGAACCAGGAGATCATTGTACATGGCAACAACAAGATTATACATGATCAATTCTGATGATGATAAATTCTGATGGATCAACAATGAGATGATTGAGGCTAGTTTCAAAGACTTGTGATGAAGAGAGCCATCTACACCCAGAGAAAGGACTGTGGAAACTGAGTGTGGTTCACAACATAGCATTTTCACTCTTTTTGTTATTGTTTCCTTGAATTTTGTTTTCTTTCTCATTTTTTCCTTTTTGATCTGATTTTTCTTGTGCAGCAAGATAATTATAGAAATACGTTAAGAAGAATTGCATATATTTAACATATATTGGATTGCTTGCCATCTATTGCCCATTACAAGGGCTAATGTTGAAGAATTGTCCATGCATATGTTTTGAAAAATAAGAAGCTTTAATAAAGAAAAAAAAGAAAGTCCTGGACTTTCAATGATCAACTTCTTAAAAATTATTTTTTCCCCAATTTAAAGATTCCTTCTTTTATTGTTAAAAAAGAAAACAAAGTATGTTAAGGAATTGACTTGTCAAACTTTTTTTACTTAGAGATTGAGTTAATAGATTTCTTTTTCTAAATCAACTCCAATCATGCCTTTATATTTACCCACCTAATCCCCGCCAATGCTCTAGGCTTACACACTCAGTGAGAGTGTGTGATTGTCCATTTCACTACTTCACAACTGAGCATTACTTTTTCAGTCTTTTTCTAGGGTGACTACAGAGTTTGCCAGCTATTCAGTAGCATTCTTTTATTTCAGATGGTAACATGTTAATCAAGAAATCTTTTCAATTTAGCCTTTCTACAACTCACATCTGGTCCCCAATTCTGACTGAGATGGTCTCCCTTGAAGAAACTCAAAGAGGGACCCAAAAACAAAATTCAGAAAAATATATGGATTACATTACCTAAGACTATCTGTGGCCTGTGGATACTGATGTTATTATCCATCAGGCTAATGAAGTTTCTTATGTTTTCTTTAGCAGTTATATAATCATCTCATCACTGCACTCAGTTAAACTAAGTTACTAAGGGTTCTTGTCTAGATTTATTTTTAAAATTTCTTATCTTTATGAATAAGCTGATGGACTCAAATTTTTATTCTTAATATTAAACCCTTTTATACTTTCATATTCTTTGAGCATCGATGCTTTCATAATTAAGAGGGAAGTGAAGAGTGGAAGAAAGATGGTGAGAAAGATTTATCTGGTAGGTACCATGTGCTGAGCACGTGCTGTGATTTGAGACAATTATTTAACTGATGGATTTCACATCGCCCATGATTTCTCCTATGTTAAATTAAAGAGACTAGAGGGTTTCTAAAGGTTCCTGACATGATTTTATCATCACTATTAACTGTGGGGTTTTTTTGAAGCTTAAATAGTCAACACAATGCCCCAAGACTAATGCTTTTGAAGTTTCCTATCATCAACTAAAGGAAATGTTCTGAAAGATAGACTTCATAGAAAGTGACAAAATGCCACTATGTATATATTTATGCACAATTCACACAGAAATAGTTCCTCTTTATAGCGTTTTAAAAACAAAAGGTATAAAATAAATAAAAAATTTTAAAAAGCAAAGAGTATATTTTCTTTCATGCTGCTTGCATACGTACCCCAACAAATTATATTTACTTTCTAAATAATTTGTACTTAGTTTTACACACACACACACACACACACACCACACACACACACACATATATATATATATATATATATATATATATATATATAAACTTTCCTTCTGCCTTCCCTATTCCCTGCCCAGATAGAGTGAAAGCTTCTTGAGTTCAGGGACTTATTTTATTTTTATGTTCATATCATCAGTGCTTAGGCTAAACATAGAAGATATTTAATGAATGTGTGTTGATATAATGATATCATTTAGGCTGTAAGATCACTAAATACTGCTCTTACACAGTGGGTGGAAGGTTGGCAATCAATATCCGAAAAAACTACTCAACATATAAAAATCTGAGTGCAATTAGTGAAAGCAATTCAAAAGAAGAGACCTTTACCCACCTACTAATTCTATTTACTAATTTTATAGTATTCTAAGGCAGCCCGTTCATAAGAAAACCACTGGAGAAACTAAGATTAGATTGCTGTAGCAATAAAGTGAGAGAAAGATATAAACACAAAGTGAGATGCAGTTACAGCACAAACAAGTTTGTGGAATGGCAAAGCAGACATCTTCAAAGAACATCAGTATTTCTCTAGAAGAAAGCCAAAATCCATTGTACATTTCATTACAAAGGAACACTGTGACAGTACCACAACCTGGCATATCACTGTGACCCAGAGCCACCCACCACCGTTCCTGGATTAGTCAATTAGCATTCAATAAGTGACACGTGCCAAATTGTAAGCTTCAGTAGCAAAATGATAATCATCACAAACCCTACTAATAAAAAACAAAACAGATGCAAGAAAGAAATTTATGCATTGGATCTACCTCAATGAGAGAATCACAGAATTTAAAAATCATTAACTCCCATAATAAATTTTCTCTATCACTAGTGAATATTTTGTCTTGAAAAGGGAGATAGGATAACTGGGTTCCAATTGTGGTTACATCACTAACCCCCTGTTTGACTTGAAGCAAATCATATAAATCTCCTTGTCTTTAGTTTTCTTATTTATCAAAGTAAAGAAGCTAGACTAAATGACTTTCAAGAATCCCTCTAAATATAAAAGAAAAATTCCAGCCACGGTAAATGCAGATAAATGGCCCTGATCCCATATATCTATACCAGCAGAACCTAAAATTAGCATCAGAACAGATAATGATCAAGAAATTTGATAAGAAACTAGAGTAAGTGGCTTATTCCTTCTCAAAACAATACAGAACGTCAGCTAAAAGTTCATAATTTATAAAAGGAGGTGGGGAAGGGAAGGCAAATGGCAAAACCAACATTGATGCTGGTAAACAATTCTTTAACTTGCCCAGCATGCCCTAGCATGCCCAGAGACACATGTATTCTGCAGGGTTCTGTGTCTGGGATAGCAAATGTATAATGTCCTCTGAAAAAATTCAGGGCACTCAGCCCCCATGGTAAGCATCTTAGAGAGCCAGGAAAGTTACAGGAACTAGCACAAGTATGACAGTAATCAGACTGAAAGACTACAGGCACATAAAGACATCCAAAGTCCCAGATATTCTCTCAAGTTGCTAGAAAGGTCCATGAAGATATAGTGTCTCAAAGATCCAGAGGTCTAAGCCCAAGAAAAGGAAGGCATTTTAGGAACCTAGGTGACCCAGAACAAAGCCAAGGAGGCCCAACAATATCATCTAAAAGTACAACAGGCAGCAATCTGGTCCTGGCACAAAGCCTCAATTCAACAACTAAAGCTGGAGAAAGGAGTGAATCAGAGGAAGCACCAAGACATAGTAAAAAGTAATTGAAAATCTAGAGATTACCCCAAATAAGTATTAAATAACTCCATAAAATCTATAAGTAGGAACTGAAAGGGAAAAAAAATGGCTTGGTCACAAATACTTTATGATTTCCCCAGAAGAAATGAAGCATGAAACAAAAAAGGAAGTGGGGAAGGAGATTATAAGTGAAATAAGAGTATTGCAGGAAACAACTGAAGGAGGAATAAACATCTTAGAAGGGAAAAATGATAAGCCCTATCCAAGAAATGGATTCCCTGAAAAGTGAATAGACCAAAGAGAAATCAATCACCATGAACGCCAAGAAATATTAGAACAAAATCAAGTTATTCAACAAATAGAAAAAATATTTGATACATCAGCAACAACTGGCTTAGAAAATGGGTCACTGGACTCCTTATAAGCCAAAATAAAATAAAAATCCTGCTCACTGTATATCAAAAACTCATAAAGGAAAAGTACTTAGATTTAATAGAGTCAGAGGGTGAAGACAGAAAGAATCCACTAATCTGCAATCTAAAGAAATCCAAAAGGAAAAGTCTCAAGAATGACAAAACCAAACTCCAGAGCTTTCATATCAAAAGAAAAAATACTGCAAACACCCAAAACGAAACAGTTCAAACAACAAGAGACCACAGTCAGAATCACATGAGAATTAGGAGCATCTACTTTAAATAAGAGGAAATTTTGAGAAGAATACAACAAAGAATAATTTATTATGCCCAATTGAATATAACACTACATGGAGAAAACTGCACCTTCCCTCGCCCCTAACTTTGCTATTAATGTAATATTATCCTCCTGATCCCTCAGGTTTGCAAGTAGAAGTAATCCTGGATTCCTACACTATCTGTTATTCTCCATATCTAATACATTGTCAAGGCCTGTTGAGTTCACCTTTGCAACAACTCAAATCCACTTTCTTCCCTCCTATGACATTGTCAGCACTTCAGTACAGTCACTCAAAACCTCCTACCTGAACCATTTTTATAGCTTGCTGGAAGGTCAGCCTGCTTCAATTCTCTCTTCTGCTCCAATTTATCTTCTACTCAACCACTAAAATGATATTCCATCATGTCCAGGTCTAATACAAAATACTCTCTTTAGCATTAAAAACCTTTCATAATTTGGCATCCTCCTACTTTTCCAGTCTTCTTACCTCTTACTTCTTGCCACAAACTCTCATTTCTGGGAGATGGCCACTGCATGGAATTATTTTGTTTGACTATACTCATTTATTACAAGATTTTTTCCCTTTTTTTCTCTCATTTTTTATTTAAGAAAGGGGTAAAGTGGGATAATTATTTAGCAATATTGATACTCTTGACCTCCAGAAATGATCACCATGGCATCTTTAAACACACAGAAGGAACTTCAAAAAGATATATAGTCAAAGCCAACAGTTTTTAAAATAATATGTGTGTATATATGTATACATATATAAGCCATTGTTAGGAAATAAAGAGCTAGATTTCATATGGGACCCTAATTTTCTGTTCTTTGTATATAGAAATGTTCCCTTTTTTGGTGTTTAAGTTCAGAATTAAAAAGACTTTCTTGTTTGTTTTTTGTTTTTAAATCTTCAGTCTAATAGATAAGAGTTCTGAACTTGAAGTCAGTAGATCTGGGTTCAAATCCCACCTTAACTTGCTAGCTGTGGAATCATAGGTCAGGTCATTTAACCTCTCAGCATCTTGGTTACCTTATCTACAAAATTAAATGATGATACTGGTACCACCATCTTTAGAAGATTTTTAAGAAGAAAGTATTTCACAAACCCTAAAGCTCTGTATAAATATGTTATTGTTATTGGAATATAAGGGCAAAGACACAACAATAGATGCTTAAATCATTGAATTGTACCGCATTTCAATCTTATTTTCTTTTATAAAATATTCTTCTCTTAGAGTTTATAATTTTTAAAAAAATCTTTCCTTTTACAAGTTTACAATCCCTCAAAGTCTCATTGTACTCTCTTTGATATTACAAATAACTGCAGATCTAGAGGATTTAAAATTCATAAATTCTTTGCAAAATCAAATATTAGACATATTTCTTTTACAGGTAGTTTTTGCACCCAAAATGAAAATATTTTAGCTTTCCATTAGCTTTATTTATAGTTGCTAAGACTAAGTACCCTGTAATTATGTTAATTTTTCTAAGTATCCATTTTCTTTCACTTTTTTTTTTTTTTTTTTTGGTTGAGACATATGGGGTTAAGTGACTTGCCCAGGGTCACACAGCTAGGAAGTATTAAATGTCTGAGACCAGATTTGAACTCAGATTCTCCTGACTTCAGGGTTAGTGCTCTATCCATTGTACCATCTAGCCGCCCCTCCTTTCACTTCTAAAAGCACTTAGGTATACATGGATATGTATGTGTATATACATATGTGTATATAAACTGATTAAATAGATATACCAAGTTCAGAACTAAACAAATGGCTTAATAATCTTCTAGGTTGGACAGCTATGTTTTCCAAATTTGTAATTATAAAGCTTAGACTAAAATAATTCCAGTTCCTTAGCACTTCCTAAGAAGTTGAAATTTGGATAAAGAAAATACTCAGTGAGTATATTTCCATTTGTTTTCAAGCTCTCCTGAACTGGGCATGCTCAGGCTTAGAAATCATCAGATCTAGACTGCTAAAACATGTGCATTTATGGATAGAGATTGGTAATTATCATATATCAAGTCAACTTTTAAATGAAGTCTATTTAGACAAATTGCTTTAACAAGAAGAAGAAGAAAGAGACAGAGACACAGAGAGAGATACAAAGAGATAGAGGGGGGAGAGGAAGGGAAGAAGGGAAGGAGGAAGGGAGGGAGAGAGAGGGAAAAAAGAGAGGGAGGAGTAGTGGAACAGAGGGAGGGAAGGAAGGAAGAAAAGAAGAAAGGAAGGAAGGGAAAGGAAGGAGAAAGGAACAAATAAGGCATTTTAGAAAAATGATTTATTTACCTCTGTTGGTTTGTAGCAATCTACGAGAGCTTCCTAGAATTAAACACACAAATAGGTCAATTTAATAATTGTAAAAAGCCATTACAATTTTGAAAGTCATTCATCTATTCAGTACTATCTTTTATAAGGCAACTCAAAATCAAACATCAGCTATCTTTTTTTCCATAGGTCTACTCTTTTTTTTTCATAAGAATGTGATTTGTGAGCCTCAAGCAAGAAAAGCTTTTTTTACTGGGAATATTATAGCCCATAGAGAAGAATCTTTTACCTCTGAGATGACTCCGTGTTTCTGAAATACTTCTCAGAAGAAATGGAAAAGGGAATGGCTTATCTTGAGAAATGGAAGTCACAATTCAAAATTCTATGATTTTTCCTGGAATATTAAGATATCTATCAAACTCTAGTCAGAATAGAACTATCATCATACTGCAGTGAACTGAAGTAAATAGCTGACTGTGTGCAGCACTCTTTTTCTCTTTTCCCATAGCAGATTTTTTCCCCACACTTTCCTCTCCTCTCATTTTGATACTACTGCATCATTAATATCAAGTCTTCAAAAAAACAAAAGGGAAAGTTGTAGAAGGTGCATCAGACCAAGTCCAAAGACCTGGTTTCAAAGCCCTAAATCATTTAAACTGTCTGGGCTAAATTTCCTCATTTATGACCTAAGAAGCCAGACAAAAAGCAGGTTTGTAGAGCTTAAAAGAACTCTATATCCAGAGTGAAAGGAGCTGGGTTCAAATGCTAGCTTGGCTACTTAGTATTTGTATAATCTTTGATAAATTACTTAAGCCGTTTGGGTTTCATTTAATTAAAAGAAAAGAAATTTAAACAAGGTGAGATCTAAGAGCCATTCCAACTTTAAATCTATGATTCCATCATCTATGAAGTCTCTCCCAGCTCTAAATCTATGTAATCTTGTTTTGCCATTAAATTCTCTACATTCTTGGTCTGTACCTATAGAAATATTTTTGTTTTTATTCTAGTTTAGTTACTGGTACATATTTTCAGAGACATAGTATGTTTCTCTATTAATAATACTGGTAAAGATTAATCATTTTAAACACTATTTTAATATTTACATATATTTATGTGTAAAATATTTAATTTTAACACTAAAACATTCAACATAGAGATACTTCACAACTGTAAAGACATGAGTAATTATTAGCTCATCTGAAGCGAAACCCTGATTATCTTTAGAAATCACAAACCTTAGTTACCAATATTTTAATAAGAGGGAGACCGACATAGTACCAATATTCATTAACTTGGGAGTCTCCCAGGTACAGAGAAGGTTTTAGATATCATCTCTAAAAAGTGAAATAGTAAAGTGCTTGTTTTAAACTAAAGAAATGCCAAGCACTGCCATTTTCTGCCAGCATGCTACTAGAGGAACATGATATACTATTAAATATTTTGACAGCATTCAACTAAAAGAACCCACAAAAAAAGGATTGTAAAGATCCAGTGGTGCTACAATACTGTGCAGGTCACACAGATTCCTGGATCAGGGGGATTATTTCTAATCCAGGTAGTTATCTACTCATAACACCTTTAAACATACAACTGAGTAGTGCATCTTTGGAGATAAAACCCACACTTCTCTCAGGAAAACAGTGAGAATGAAAGAGATGATGTATCTGAGCTCTATAGACCTGATCTATGAAAAAGATAATGTGTGATTTGAATTCAGCTAGACTGTCCTCTATGGAAAATGAATAGCTTAATCATATTTTGCATACTTTGCAACTTCCTAACTTCAGGTATTTTCACGTACTGTCCGTTATGCCTGGAATACTTTGCCTCCTTATGTTGGCTTCCTTTAAATTGCAGCTAATATCTCACCTTCTATGAGAAGCCTTTATTGATTCCCCGTTCCCGTGAAATTACCCCCTATTTATCCTGATTACATATTGTTTGTACATGGTTGTTTGAATGTTGTCCCCCCCATTATACTGTGAGCTCTTTGAGATCAGGGATTATTTTTTGCCTTACTTTGCATTCCCAGGACTTAGTACAATGCCTGGCACATAATATCAGTCTCAGTTGGACACACTATACATCGACCCCCAACATAGTGATGTCATTTTGGTCCTCTTAAAATACAAAGAACAACAATCATTAAGCTATCCATTATTTGGATATGAAACACTTTAAAAACTAATTACCTGTAATTTAAGAGCTCTCTCTTCTTCAGTGTCGGCATCAAGAAGATCATCAATGTCAATTTCTACTTCTGGCATCTCTTCTTCCTTTAAAAAAAAGACATTTTACTTAGTCCAGAGTTTAACTAAACTGTGCTATTACTATGAGACAAAATCCTTTTTATTACTCAATAATTGTATATAGTTTTAAGCAAAAGATTGTTTGTCCATAAAGAGAAGGGGGAAAAGGAGCTAGTAGAGAAACCAAGCATGTTGTATCTCCTATGGGGTCAGCTCCAAAAGAAGGCCATCAGAATATGATCAAGTTACTGCATTTTTTTATTTAGTATAGCTATACACACACATATATACAGACAGTTAGGTGGTATAATAAATAGAATAGTAGGCTTGGAATGAGAAAGACTCCTTTTCCTGAGTTCAAATCTGGCCTCAGACATTTCCTTATTGTATGACTCTGGGCAAGTCATTTAACCCTGTTTGCCTCAGTTTCTTCATCTGTAAAATGAGATGGAGAAGGAAATGCCAAACCACTTCAGTATCTTTGCCAAGAAAACATAAATGGGGTTATGAAAAGTTGAACATGATTGAAATGACTGAACAACATAAACACACACACACACACACACACACACACACATATATATATATATATAATATATGGATACATACATATATTATCACATCTCCAATTGCCCTGTTGTATGTCTTAATACTTTATCTTTAATCTGTCCAAAATCAAACTGATTTTTCCCTCCAAAATCTGCTTTCTTAATTCTTCTATTTCTGCACATAGTACAACCATTTTCCCAATTGCTCATGCCCGGAACTCTGATGGTTTTAGATGCTAAAAACTCTGCAGGTTTAGCCTGCAGTAGAAGAGACTAAGTGGGAATGATAATAACTATCAATCCTGACCTCATTATTTATTATCTACATTAGACTGTATGGTAAAACCTCTTGTCACTCAGGGTTTCAGTTTCCTTGTCTATAAAATTAGAAGATTGAATTAGATTACTCCTAAAGTACCTTCCAATTTTAATTCCTATGATCCTAAATATTTGAAGTGCTGCCATGTGAAATAGAGAACAGATTTGCTTGAAAGGGCACCAGGAGACAGAATTAAGAATTAATAGAGAATAGATGCAGAGAAATCCAGATTTGGACTTGATAAAAAGAAAAAAAATTCTAAGAGTTATAACTATTCAAAAGTGATGAGGTCCTGCTCATAAGATTGTAAATTCCCTATCACTGAAAGTCTGCAAAATCAGGATGGCTGCTTGATAGAAGAAATTCTTTTGCAATTACAAGTTACATTAGATTACTGAGATGCCTTCTAATTTTGATATTCTACAACTCTACTGTGTACTTCATCAATCAGTTCTCAAATCTAACCTATGTTGTCCATGCAAGATCTTTTATATCTGTCCCTTTATTTCTGTTCCAACTATCACTGTATTCATTATCTCTTACCTGCATTTCTACAATAACTTCAATTGGTTTTCCTACTCCCAATCTCTTTCCATTTCAATCCATCCAACATATTGCTGATAGAGTAATATTCCCTAAAGAACAATTCGATCACTTTGCTCCACAGTTCAAAAATCATCAGTACTTACCTATTTGACACTAATGAAGTACAATTCCCTCCCCTGGCTCATAAGATCTTCCATAATATTTCTAGCTTTCTTTTATATTTCTTGTTATACAATCATTCAGTCATTTAGTTGTGTCCATTAACTTCACAACCTGTTGCACTTTCATACATGGGGTTTTACTGACAGAGTGGTTTGTCATTGCCTTCTCCCAATTCATAGATAAAGAACTAAAGCAAATAGGGTGTATGTGACTTGCCCATGGTTACACAGAGAGCAAAGGTTTAGGCTGGATTTGAATTCAAGTCTACCTTGCTCTGGACCCAGAGCTCTAAACACCATTAGAACTGGCCCTTCTTTTATGCTACTTTATTTTATGCATTCTATATGTCCAACTGGACTTCTCAACATTCTCTTAATTCATCCCACCTTTTCCTATATCTGTAACTTTTTGCTCACATACATATAGAAAGCAGTTGTCCCCTTCCCTTCTCATCTCCTATTTCCATCTTAGTCTGCTGGTTTCCAATCATTCAAAAACAAACTCAGATACAACCTATATGAAAGTAGTAAGTGGCATATAAACCTGGATCTAAAGTGAGAAAAAGCTGAGTTCAAATCCTACTTCAAAGACTTCCTAGCTATGTAACCCTGAGCAAGTAATTTAATTTCTCTAAGCCTTATTTTCCTCATCTGTAAAATGAAAACAATAATCATAACTCCTCCTTCTTGGGGCTATGAGATAACACATCTATTCCACTTCACAAACCTTAAAGTATTATATAAAGCTAGCTATCATCATTATCATTATTATTATTTCCTCTCAGCTAGAAGACCTATTTGAGATCTATAAATAAGCATTTATTAAGCACTTACTATATGCCAATTTAATATACTCAGAGAACTTTGTGCTTCAAAACATTTATGTTTTAATTTGTTTTATAGTGATTAGTATACATATCCAATATGTCTTCCTGGACTGAAACGTCCTTAAGTTCAAGAACAACACTTCATAACCTCTCAATGCCTCGGACATAAATATTTGTACTCTATAAATATTGAATTGAATTGACTGACCCAGAAGGACCAATTTGGGTTCCTATCAAGCCAGAAAATTGTTTCTAAAATGCTGAAATTGTGTGTTTGAATCTGTTAGCAGTACTGCCAAAGCACAGTGGGCATTGAAATTTACCCAAAATGACCAAAAAGCACTATTAAATTGTGATAAATCAATGTGGGTTATTAGAGCATTAACTCTCTTGAAAGTGACTCATTCCAACATCTGGATCATTTCCATAATACGGACTAAAGTTAAAGGTTGACCTAAAAAAGAAAATTAATTCACCCCCATGGCTGTACAGTTTGCTCAGAGATTTAGTTGAATTTTGAGTAGTCCCATATCACTCATTAAAAACATTCAGCACCCGTGTGAATATAATAGTAGGTATTGGAATTTTTAAATAATCTTTGAGGAAGATGAGGTCTCTGCCCTTCTAAAAGAAGTCAGATATGAAACCTGCTGCCAAATTCTTCAGATCCTTTTTACACATATGGAATATTTATTTAGTCATTAACAGTATTCAGAGTACATCAGTCACATGTCCCCAGTGAGTATAAGTGCTTGGACAAGTTGAAACATCATTATGTCTTAAAGTTATTAGAGCAGCCTAGAAAATTAGAGCTTTGGAAAATTTTCCAACTTTCTTTTTTTTCTTCCATCAAAATCTAGAGTTTGTGAGTAAACCAGATTACAATCAGACTTCTGATAGTCTCACCCTGATGAGAATAAAATGGAGGAGGATCAATACCATTCAGAAAATACTGAGAAATGTCATGGTTCACTGGAAAACAATGACAATGACAACATAAATGGAAATGACAACAAAGTGAAACTGAGCCCTGTATTCTTATAATGGCCAAGTTTATCTCCAGAGAATAATTGAGAAAATATACATTCTCCCCTTCTTCATCAAATGTTCACCATTAACAAGCACTTATTACGTGCCACACACTGTGCTAAGTACTGGATACAAAGAAAAGAAAGAACAAGATATACTGCCCTCAAGAAGCTTATTTCCAATGAGTGAAACAAAATGCAATTCTGTATCTACAAGATATATGTGTGTGTATACACATATTGTGTAAATGGAAGGTGTTATTATTGTTGTTTACCCTTCATTTTTAAGAGAACCAGTGGTATCATGGAGTAATGTCTTGATTTACACATGAATTGGATTTAAGTAAGGCAGAGTCGCACAAAGTCAACAGTCTCACTCTCTCTATTCCAGAGTCACTAAAGTCCAGTGGTAAGGCAAAAGTCAAAAGACCGGCAATAACCCAGGATATAATGGATGACCAAACTCTTAAGTGCTTCCCAGTGCCTGCTTCAGTTGCTTTCATGGTTAGTAGAATAAATTACCCTCATTCTTCCATGCCTTTGAGGGAAGTCTTTGTATGCTTAGGATAGACATTCTCCTAATTCTCAGAAAGGTTTGAGTCCTGTCAGTTATCTTCAAACTGGCAAAGATTGTCGGCCAAGACGGTTTTATTGGGGTGTAGCTGCTGTACATGCTACAGCTTCTTGGATCTGTAGAGTCAGGTGAAAAGTCGACACTGAAGTCTACACCTGAAGAGGTGCTAGTCCTCCCGAACACCCCAAACATTCCAATGCAATGGGAGGTCATCTCAAAGGGAATGCACTAACAGGTGGAAAGAGACAAGAACAGCTTTCTGAGGAAGATGAAATTGGAGTAAATCTTGAAAGAATCCAGAAAAGCCAATGGACAAAAGTGAAGAAAGAAAGCACTCCAAGTTTAGGTAACAGTCAAAGTAAAGGCAGTGAGGTAGGAAATGGAATATCATGTTGCAAGGAATAACAAGGATATCAGTCTTGATGGATCATATATAGAGTTCATGGGGGAGGGAAATATGGTTTACAAAGCCTGGAAAAATAGAAAGGGCTTTAAATGCCACGTAGATTTTATCATTGATAGTGGAGAGAATAGGGAAGCACTGCAGTTTATTTAGTGGGAGTGCAGAGATGACAGGGTCAGACTTATGCTTAAGGAAAATCCCGTTGGAAGACAGTAAGAAACTATGGGTGTGAAAAATTATATAAAGCCACATGGGCAGGATGGGGGTGGTGGATCACTTGAGTTCAGAAGTTCCGAGCTAAAGTGAGCTAGTTCAATTAGACGTCCCCACTAAGTTTTTATCAATATGGGAGAACCCTGAGACCAGGGCAAGGGAACCACTAGGCTACCTAAGAAAAGAGAGCCAGTTCAAGTTGGAAACAGAAAAGCTTTCATGCCATTTTATTGTGTGATTCAGCCTATGAATGGCAGCTGTACTTTCAGCCTGCATGAGATAAGAACTAGTCACAAAAAAGGGAAAGAAAAGTTGCATATACTATAAGATATGGTTAATTATATGAACCTTTTTTTTTCTCCTTCCCCCCCCCCATTTTTTAAAAATTGTAATAACAAAAGACTGGCTTGTAGGGCAGGGAAAAGGAATATATATTCAGAAGTAAATGTGATGTTAAAAACAAAAGGTATCATTTTTAATCTAAAAAAGAATAAAAGATTCAGGAGAGTAACAATATGTTTCCCACAAAACTTTGCTATTTTTAAAAAGAAAAATAGTAATAGCACTAAAAATTATTTTTAATAGCTCAAAATGGCATAAATGAACCCAATCTCTCCAAGGCTATACAAACAAAACAGACCAGATTTGACAAGTACTTCCAAGGTGAAAGACTTAAAGTGCCAGCCTGACAAACAGATTATCTACTGGCTAAGTACCAATCCAGGAAGGTCATCAACAAAAGCTTGGCTACTGTGTGATTTTTTTCCCCTCAGTCCTGACAAATAAAGTATTCTGTATCAGGAAAGGGAGTTGCCACACCAATTAAATCATGAGCTATCAAAATATTAAAGAGAATAATAGGGATCGGAATTGCTATGTTCTAATCAATCCCACTTAAAAAAAAAAAAAAAAAAAAAAGCAATTACTTATTGAGTGTATACTGTTGAGTATCTACAACCTGGAAGTCACAGTATATTGGTGTGTGGGGGATGTCACTCTTTTATGATACCCATGGAGTCTCTTACTCATCTGCATAAATTCTCTGGTTAAAAAAGCCTCCTTTGAGAGACAGAAGTGGCAAAGCTATGCTATACTCTCCAATAGATGGACCAGAATTCTGCCGAAAGGAAAATATAGGCATTAAATAGAAAAGCCAGATGAAGATTTAATGAGGTAGACAATTGTACACACCTATGTGATACAGGAAACTTCCCAATTTAACAAATTTGATAAGATATTAACATTGCTTATTTAATGTTTAATTAGAAATTTCTCTTTTCTAGTCCTCAATGTAAGTGGGAGAGGGAGGAAGATTTCATTACTTTTAAGGGGAAGGAAACTGGTTAGTGATCTTATTTCATATAATAATATGTAGTTTTTCTGCTGATGTGACTCCACCAAGAATTTTAAAGCATGTGAAGTCTGCTTGCCAAATGAAGAAGACCTCTTGATTGGCTGATGATCTGAAACTAAGAATGCATTCAAAAGATTCTAACCCACAAGGAATTTTCTCTTTTCTGCCTGCCGAAATTCAAATGAGTGATAAACCTTTGGGTCACGAGGGAGCCCTCAGGCTTAATATGACCAACACTGTGTGGTCCATGAACACATGGCCCTGCTATGGTTTCTGTCTTTTTTATGTCTGTTCTTAGTTGAAGGTTGGGACTTTGTGAAATTTGAGCCACCAGAGTTCTAGGAGCCAAGTTTATAGTTTACCAACAAATCCTCAAGGTGTGGTCAGGGCTTAACCTAGCAGTCAAGATTGGAAACAAAAGGAACAGATTCATACATTGACATACAAATAATTCTGGCATACATTGGCATTTAGAAATACAACACCTTTGGAAGTGAACTAATAGGACAAGAGATTTGTAGAACTTGCTTTAAGCTGCAATTCATACTTCACAAGAATCAAGGTAGTGTGTTGGGTGAAATTTGTAACTTTTGTTCTTACCCTTTCTTCTTGATAAATATGATTTTTATAAGCTTTTGCAAAAAGCTAACTGATATTAATTGATTAAATGAGAATGAGGTACTAATTACTAAATCAACAATATAAAGGAGATACCAACTATAGCTAGTGACTGATACTTGGAAGAACACACTATAAAGGGGAGTCAAGTCAATAGCATTATAGAAAGACATAGCCTTGCTCTGGAAAGCCTGATTCATTAGTATATATGTCAGTTTGGATGGGAATCCTCATGACTTTAGAGGAGCTATATTTTATAGAAAACAATTCCTATATTCCATCTTCAAATCTATAAAAATAAGGAGATTGGATTGACCTCTATTGCTCTTTCCACTCAATCCATCATCCTGTGATCCATTCCTGAACCAGCTGTAGTTTTTCCACAATTACAAAAGCAGATATAGTATATTTTTAGCAAAAGGCCAAACTACCACACCAAAACCAACAATATTTTCATCAGGAATACTATATACATAAAAACCTATGAATACATATCTGTATTATAAGAGTTTATGTTTCATAGAATTAATTAAAACTAGAGCTCAAAGCACAGTAATCATGGGTCTTCATATAACTGCTCTGTTGTCATTAATTTGCATAGCTTTAAGTAAATTGTATAAGCTTCTCTGCAGCTAGATTTCACTATTAGTACTTTAATAAACAATCCTTGAATTATAGATTAGATACCAAGTCTTCTGGGTCTCTAATATTAGATCATGATGCATGGTTTCATACAAAGTCTTGAGGAAAAATGAAGACAAGATTACGTGGGAGGGTACTCTGTGGAAACTAAATTCATTCAACAGTTTATTCTTTTAAAAAATCCACAGTTCAATGCACCTCCTCCAAAAATGCAGACTATAACCCACCCATGCTTTCTCATCCTATGAGATTCCTGCCTATGTCTTCTCATAATTCTATTAAAAATCTTCTTTTAGGTCATTTTGACACTCTGTGGGTATCAGGGTAGCATCCAGGCTGTCTCAATGAACAACTAATTACTTCATTCCCTAGATGGTATCCCTGAGGTAACTTCTTTTGTGCAAGCCATTACTGGCAGTTTGCTGTAGTTAGATATGTCTGCCATATATATCTCCACTGTCCTTTGAATCACTAATATTGGGGTTGAAAGGGAGATTGCTTTGCTCTGTGATTTATAGCCATAAAATAACTCTGGAATGTGAGTATTAAAAAATGGGATTATGTTAGGAAGCAGGTTTGAGATTGTTGAAAGTACTGAGCAATTATACATATATAATGGATATAGATATGTAGTAATGAATTAGCTTAATGAGCCACCATACAATTACTAGAATATAGATATTCTTCATCCATTTGGTTTCCCCTGTGTAGATAAGATCACTTCATCAACAAGCATTTATTAAGCCTTTATTATGTGCCATATATTTTTCTAAGCACTTGGCATATATTGAATGTCAAAAAGAATTCCTGCCCACAAGGAGTTTACATTCAAATGTGGGAGACAAATATTTAATAACTAGTACATGAAATCCATGTACAGACTAAATGGAAAATAATCTCGGAGGAAAGTACTAGCAATAGAGGAAGGGGAAGAACATGACAGGCTTCCTGCAGAAGGTGACATTTGAGATGAGTGTTGAAGGATGCCAGAGAAATCAAGATGTGAAGGAGAGCATTCCAGGCATGGGAGACAGCCAGTAAAAAGGCAAAAAAATGAAAGATGGAATGGGGGAGGAAAAGCAAATACAATCATATGGCTGGATTACAGAATGTACAGAGGGAAATAAATAAGAAGATTGGAAAAGTAGAAAGAGCCTAGGTCATAAAGAGCTTTAAATAAGAAAAGATCTGATAGTTAATTCCTGAGGTAATAAGGTACCATTGTAGTTTATTGAGTATTGGGATTAGGAATAACATGGGCAGTCTTATTATGCTTTAGGAAAATTTTTTTTGGGGGGGCAATTGAGTATAGGATTGATTGGAGTAACTTTAGGCAGGGAGATTAGTTAGAAGGCAATTGCAAAAGTCCATAAGTAAGATGATAAAGGCCTGACCTACAATAGTGGCTGTATATTACTGTTAAGCATAACGCCATATTTCTAATCACCAAAACAAGCAAAGAAGGTATTAAAGAGTCAGTTATTAAACATTTACCAGCACACCTTTAGTTAAATGACTTGACCAAGGTTGTGCAAGTTTTAAGCGTCAAAAGCAAAATATAAAGCTCTATCATACCATTGGGGCCAAAGCTCTTCTATACAAAATTTGCTATACTTAGCATATACCCACAAGCAAAATTTGCATAAGTCAGATTTGTGTGCAGGGGATATTTAGAAGTCAGGGTGAATCAGAGCCAGCAGAGATAGAAACAAAGTTAGGAAAAAAACAATGGTAAACATCCAAGAGGTGGGCCCATGAACAAGAAATACATTCCTGTGACTGATTTTATTTCTACCTCTGGAACCATAACTCTAGACAAAGTGTCTCATGGGAACAAATACTTTTTTGTTATACTTACTAATTGCCCGGGGGAAGATTTGGAAGTCAGCCCTTTTAAAAAGACAGCTTATCTAATCTAAAATTTGATTTGTTGGATGGAGTTGAAAATGATGAGAAAGTTAAACAATCTTTGCAGGAATAACTATATTCAAATTTCCTGGTATAGTAGTTTTCCTTATTTGAAGTCCTCTTCTAGCACTTTCAAATACCAAAACATATTCAGAAAGCAAATATAACAATATATTACTTTTGGAATATGAATGTTATTTCTATTATTTCTACAGTATCTTGTTCCCCTAATACTCGTTAAGCTATTTGAGGGCAGTTAATGATAGAATTTAAATTTTATCTCCTTAAGAGTTTAGCACAGGCTTCTACACTAAATAAATGGTTACTAAGTTTTTGTTGTACTGCAGTTTTAATTTTTATCTGTAATTTGCATCTGTAACTTTTCTCAATTGATTTTGTAGTTTCTTATTCATAGAATCAGAATTAGAAGAACTGTCCAATGGCTAGAAGAGTCCACCCAACTCTGAAAAGCAATCTCCATTACACTATATCCCACAAGTAATCATTCAGACTGCTTCAAGATGTTCAATGAGGGAGAATGCACTATCTCCTAAAATAGAGCATTCTACTTAAAAAGAGCTCTGATTATTAAGATTTTTTCCCTGTAACCAAGACTCAATTTGCCTATTTTTGTGATCTTTTCTAAAAATATGTTTTTATATGGCTCAATTTATGAATAATTTCATCTCCAGCCTCTTATATAACAATTTGATTCCTATTTCATAAAATTTTAATTATATATATATTGGTTTTCTCTAGTTTAAATCTTTAGTTGTTCTTCTGCAAAGTGTTTCACATAAATAGAAGTATTTATTATGCAAAAAAATCATTTACATTTACACTGTGCTAAGTGATGGGGAAACAAAGACAGGTACAAGATAGTTCCCTATCAAATACCTACTATGCTAAATAGGAGAGATGCAAAGAAAGATATTGTTCTCAAGGAACTCACAGGCTAAGGAGGAAGACAACATGCAAACAACTATGTACAAACAAGATGTAGCCAGGATAAAATGGATGAAATCAGCAGAGGGAAGACACTAGATAAAGGAAGAGATAGGTTCAGGTAACCCAGTTCAATTGCTAATTTGCAGTAATAAAGAAAATTTCCTCAGCAGGGAATTCCCTTATGCCAGTATAGATGACAAATGACAAATCATAGATTCAATCATCTACCGTACCCCTATCCTCCAAAAATGATTGAGGCAAATAATGTCTCCTCAGAGGAAGGGGAGAAAATTCCTATTATAAAGAAAGGATTTTTTGAGGATGCAGAATTTGAGTTGAGCCTTGAAAGAGACAGGATTTTGACAGGTAAAGAGGCAGAAGAAGACTTTTCTAAGCAGCTCACAGAAAAACATGCTCTTGGTATAGTTTTGTTGGATTGAAATGTTCACGTAAAGGCACCGGAGATGATGAGAATAGGAAGGTAAATTGGTAAAGGTAAAGAGTCTTAAAAACCAGAGTAGGTTTTTTGGAAGCAGTGAACAGTCACTGCAGATATTTAAGCAATGAAATTGAAAATATGGCAAGAGCAATATTTTTGGAATCAATGGCTTAAAGAATGAAAAGACTAGAGACAGGAAGGTCAGTTAGAAGACTACTTTTATAGCACAGATGAGCAATCTTAAAACAATGGGAAAAGGAAATAAAGGGAATGACGCAAGAAACGTTGCAAAGGAAGAATCAGAAAGACTTGTTCATTAACTGAATGGGATAATAAAAGTCAAATTGAGAATGGTCATCAAAAAATTATACCATTTCACCCAGATCCAGTCCATTTTCTACCCAGGGAACCTTATATACTTGGAGGAAGGGAAGGAAAATAAGACTCATTATGATCAACTCTCAGTATATCATAATTTGCTCTTGGACTTCTCCAGAATTTCTCAATTCAATTTAGATCCTAGGGAATATTAAGAAAGCTATTAAAATGCTTAAAGAAGCTGAAAATGTCTATACCTTACTTCACTAGGGAATTATCTGGATATTTCTACTTATACCAGGTGAGACCATGTTAATGATAGGTTTGACAGTAGTTTTCATAAGCTGCCATACATATATTGTTTAACAGCTCTCTAAAGATGATAACAAATAACAATTCCACTCACAGCAGGTATCATCTCAAAGATTACCAAAAAGTATTAATAGGATAAAAGCATCATCAAAAGTCTAACTGATTACAAAGAAACTAAATGGATAATATTGATCACCATTCTAAGAATATTAGGATTCCACAAAGCTTAGAAAGAAGTGGTAGATAAAAATTTCTGACATAATATTTATAAATGTATTATTTAATAAATATTTATTGAGAGGCTATTATATATAAGGTGCTGGACTAAGTTCTCTCTACAGAGTTGAGAAATATTGGCACAAGATAATTTTTAAAAATTAAAATTGTCAGCTCTTAAAATAGAAAAGGGTCTCTAGGGTCAATTGGTTTAACTCTTTCCTGAAACAGGAATCCCTTCAAAAATTTATCCAGCCTCCGCTTGAAGACCTCCAAGGAGAAGAGTCAAATACTGATAACATATTAATTGAAGCAGCTCTAGCCTTTTAAGGTTTACACATAGATTTCCTCACAATAGCCCTGTGAAGTAAGTAATGAAAGTTCTCATTCCCATTTTATAGATCATGAAACTAAGTATCAAAGGGCTACCTAGACTACAGTTACAAAACATCTAATAAATAATATTCTACCACTTCAAGAAAAATGCCAGAAGTTCAACAGGAGAGATGTTTGAGATATGTGAGCCTTAATAACTGAATCCACTCAGAGGTATGATTAATGAAACTTGCTATTTAAAGTTATACCTTATGGGACTATCAATGATATTCTGAGTCTTTTCTAGATATGATCATCAAGAAATGTTATTGAGCTAATACATAATGCCAGTAATTCTTTGGGGTTGATATCTATGACCTGCAGGAAATTCTCATAGAGATTGCTGGGAGAATGACTTTTGTCAGGAGCTGAGGTAAAATTTGACTCATTTGATCTCCTGAAAGAAAGAAAAAGTAAGAAGGAAATGTCGGTTAGTCTGTCATGAAGTTGTTCACTTCTTCCATTACTAAGTGTTGTTAAGATTGCCAAATTAATAGATGAAAGAAATGCTATGGATATAATAGATCTATATTTTAGCAAACCTTTAGCTAAAGTACCTCATTCTGTTCTTATGAAGAAAGTATAGATATGTGGATTAGAAAAAAATACAATCAAATTAATTCAAAACTATATGGATGATGGTTTTCAGGGTAGTTGTGAATAGTTCAGTGTTAACATGGCAGGAAATTTTCAGAGGAATAGCCTCAGGGATCCATACTTGGCCTTGTGTTATTTAAGTGTTTTTTTTTTTATCAGTACTTGAATAAATGCATACATGGTATGTTCATAAAATCTGTAGATGAGAGAAAGCTGGTAGGATAAGTAAGGAAATAGTTGAGAGAATCGGGTTCCAAAAGGGCCATTACAGACTAGAATATTGGTTTGAATCTAATAAGATGAAATTCAACAGAGATAAATGTAGTCTTGCACTTGAGTTCAAAAAAATCAACTCCATAAACATAAGATGGGGAAGCATGGAGAAACAACAGTTATTTTAAGAAGAATCTGAAGTTTGAAGGGACTAAAAGCTAAATAGGATTGCTGTGATCACACAGCCAAAAATGCCATTGCAATCTTGGGCTATGTTAGGAGAGGAATAGCTTCCAGGAGCAGGGAGTTGATTAGCCTGCTATATTCTGCCCTTGTCAGGCCTTATATGTAGTATTGAAATCAATTCTGGGCACCAGTTTACAAAGAACATTGATAAGCTGAAAAGTGTCCAGAGAAAGGCACTCTGGACGGTGAAGGTTTTGAGTTTTTGACATATGAGGATCAAATGAAAGGGCTAGATATATTTGACCTGGAGAAAAGAAAATACAAGATGGCTAAGTTCATATATTGGATAAGTTATCATTTAAAGGAGTTATTATATTTGTTCTCCTTAGTCCCAAGTTCTCCTCAAGTCCCAAAGGACAGAAACAGAAGCAAAGGGAAGAAGTGGCAAAGAAGCTTAATATTAGGGAAATATTCCTAAAAATTTAATCTGCTCTAAAATAGAATTGCTAGCCTCCAAAGGTAGTGGATTCTCCCCCAGTATGGGAAGATGGTTTTTAAGGTATGGTTCAGTGGGGATTCTTTTGGAAATAGATTGGAATGAAGATTTTTGAAGTTTTTTCCAACTCTCAAATTCTATGAGTCAATGTTCACTAATGAGGAATCAAAGTCAAGCTTACTGGCCTGTAGATGACAAAATCTACTCCCTTTTTGTTCCTTTTTTTCAAATCAGAACACTTGTCCTTCTAAATAGTAAGTATAGTCCTGTTCATGATTTTTCAGAGATCATGGGCAGTATATTATATTAGCTCTTTCAGTATCATTGAAAGCTGTTTACCCAGACCTGGTGACAAACTCATTAAAGGTAAATAGGACCTCTCTTACTCTTCACTTATCTTAGGCTTCAGCACCTTGTTAACCATTTTCTCTTAATTTTTCTTTAATCCTTTGCTTTTCTTGGTAGAGAAATTAAGGATTAATTTAATTAGAAGATTTAATTAAGGATTAAATTAATTAGAGAAACAGGATTAATGATTTTATTACTGCAGATATTTCCTCCCTTCATTTAGATCCTAACTCCTTTATCACAAAGCAGATAGTATCTTTAGGGTTATTGTGCTCAAAGATTTCACCAAAATGTCTGCAAGCTGGTGAGGAGTCTTCCTAAACTTAGCTAGCCTGGTCCAAGGATAGCAGGCATTCCATCTGTCACCAGTACCAGACTATAACCTTCCTATCATTAGAAGTTGCCAGAACTGCATTCTATTTTCAAGAACTCTGCCACATATGATGATTTGGTACCAGAATAGATCTTGAATAGATCTGACCACTCCTTCTCACTTGTCAAGGACATCTTGGAAAAGAAACCAGAATTAAAATAAGTAAAACAGCTTTACTTTCTCTCTTATAACAATCACCATCATCCCAACCCTATACAGTAGTCCTAATCCTTTCTTGATTTTGCTATTGCCTCCAATATAACTTTCTTTTTTAAAAGAACCTTTAATAATCATTTTATTTATTTAATTTGAATTTTGTGGAATTAAAAAAAGCATTTCCATAATATAATAAAAAAGATGATTGTATATAATAGGTTTGCTGTTTCATGTACAATCTGTTATTCCTTTTAAATATATAATCAAGTTATCAGGTAATTTTCTTTTTTTTTCCTTTCTTAATCATCTATGTTGGTTCATTCTGAACTTTAGCACCACTGACACTATTCTCTCAAAGGACCATACTATTTTGTTTCATTTCCCCATTTTTAATTGGAATAATTTATGTTTGTATTGCCAGAATTTCATTCTTATAGATGTCCCATCCACTGTGGATCAATTTCCTTTCCAGAATCTTAGGCCAATTCACCTGTTTTTCTCTGAATTCTAAAAACAGCTCATCTAAAATAAAAAAAAAGACAAAAAAAAAAAAACCTTCAAACTATGCCTGCTTTTCTCCACATTGATCAAGAACTCAAAAATAGAATACACTTTGTTCCAAAGTTCCCATTAATTCTATCTTGGCAACCCATTCCTCCTTAATAGAATCAAGCTCAGAAGAGTGGAGACAGAGTGGTGTTAGAGAAAGAAAACTGGCTTTGGAGTCATGAAATTCAGGCTCTCTCATTTAAATGTTTTTGAACAAAATTACTTCACTTCCCTGGGCTTGATTATCTTTCTGTATCATCAAAGTGTTAAGTTAATTAATTAATGAATTGAGGACCCTCAAAGGATCTTTCTAGCTCTAAAGTCATGATCCTAGTCCTAGATCTATGATGGTTGGTCTTATGAAGGATAAAATACTGCTAAAGTCAAACAAAAGTATGGTCAATTTCTCTAAAAGATAGTTTGTAGATGATTTTCTTTAACATTCTGTGAACTTACATCCAAATAATTGAAATTCCCTATCATGTTATATTTTGGCTGTATGTCAGATTTGTGATCTATTGCCTTTGGACAATTCAGAGATATATTCTTAAGGCAATGTAATTTGTTAATCGTTGACTAATCCTTACACAGATGCTATCTTCCATGATCTCTCTACCCTTTCCCCTAAATCTTGAACTTTTTTTTTTTCCACATGAATAGATCTTGAAATACAGTGCTTCTCAGAATAAGGAGAACAATTTGTGCAACAATATCATAGTATAGATAAACCACTTTAAAAGAATTAAGAATTCTAATCAATGCAATGGACAACCAAGATTTTAGAGAATCAATGATGATAAAGTAGGCTTCTGTCTTTTTGACAAAGAGGTGGTAGAGTCAAGAAAAGTAATGAATATACATTTCTGAATATGGGTAATGTGGAAATTTGCTCTATTTGACTCTACATATTTATTACAATGGTTTTCTTTTCCCTTTTTATGTTGTAGAAGATAACAGAAAGAGAAAATAAATTTTCATTGAAAAGTTAAATTTAAAATTTAAAAACATAATTCTACTCCACCATCTGCTTTATTTAATTTGTTCCTTTTGAATAAATTATATCCTTCTATAGCCAAATTTCATGAGTGACATCCCACTATGTCTCAGTGATACCTAAAATTAACTAATCTTGATAAGAAAGATAATCATTTCTAAATGACAAATGCAGAAAGACAGTCTAAGAACAGCAAGGAAAACTATTAAGTTCCTAGTTTTTTCTGCTCTGATTAAATCAATTAGAGTATGATATATGGGGCAGCCAAGGTCATGAATTCAATGCCCATTCAGACTAAACACATGGGAAAAACTTATCCATAGTCATACATTATGTGTAAAATACATGACAAATGAAGCAAGATAGATTATCAAGGCTTTCAATTAAAAGAACAATGAATAGTTTGCCTCTCAGATCTGTGGAGAAGGAAGGAATTTGTAGCCAAAGAAGAACTGGAGTTCATTATTGAACACAAAAGAAAAATTTTGTACAAACAAAACTAAGGCAGACAAGGTTAGAAGGAAAGCAATAAACTGGGCAAACATTTTTACATTCAAGGGTTCTAATAAAGGCTTCATTTCTAAGATATATAGAGAATTGACTCATAAGAATTCAAACCATTCTCCAACTGATAAATGGTCAAAGGAAATGTACAGACAATTTTCAGATGAAGAAATTGAAATCATTTCTAGTCATATGAAAAGATGCTCTAAATCACTATTGATCAGAGAGATGCAAATTAAGACAACTCTGAGATATCACTATATACCTCTCAAATTGGCTAAAATGACAGGAAAAGATAATGATGAATGCTGGAGGGGATGTGGGAAAACTGGAACACTGATACATTGTTGGTGGAATTGTGAATACATCCAGCCATTCTGGAAAGTGATTTGGAACTATGCTCAAAAAGTTATCAAATTGTGCATACTCTTTGATCCATCAGTGTTTCTATTGGGGTGTATCCCAAAAAAAGATTATAAAAAAGGAAAAAGGACCCACATGTGCAAAAATGTTTGTGGTAGCTCCTTTTGTAGTGGCAAGAAACTAGAAAGTTAATGGATGCCCATCAATTGGAGAATAACTGAATAAGTTATAGTATATGAATGTTATAGAATATTATTATTCTGTAAGAAATGACCAGCAGGATGATTTCAGAGAGGCCTGGAGAGACTTATATGAACTGATGCTGAACGAAGTGAAAAGGACCAAAAAAATATAGTAACAAAAAGATTATATGATGATCAATTCTGATGGACTTGGCTCTTTTCAACAATGAGGTAATTCAGGTCAATTCCAATAGATTTGTGATGGAGAGAGACATCTACACCCAGAGAGGACTGGGGGGACTGAGTGTGGATCACAACAGAGCATTTTCACTCTTTTTGTTGTTGCTTACTTGCATTTTCTTTTCTTTCTCATTTTTTTCCATTTTGATCTGATTTTTCTTGCGCAACAAGATAATTGTATAAATATGTATACATATATTAGATTTAACATATAATTTACCATATTTAACATATATTGGATTACTTGCTATCTAGGGGAGGAAATGGGGGAAAGGGGGAATTGGAATACAAAGTTTTGCAAGGATCAATGTTGAAAAATTATCCATGCATATGTTTTGAAAATAAAAAGTTTTAATAAATAAAATATTATCAAGGCTTTAACTCTGTTAGAGGTGACTTGATATATTACCAGTAATATTTCTTTCTCCTAGATTTTGTCTTGAAACAATTAAATAACTCTCCAAGACTAAGTTTCTTCCTTGTAAACTCAGTTAAATTTTTAATTCCTTAAATCAATGTCTCTATATGATAGGCGCAATGTGACATAATGGATAGAAGGCTGGGTCTGCAATCAAGAAGGCTTAGGTTCAATCCCACCAAGCCTAGAATATAATAAGCCCTTAATAAATGTTTGTGATTAATTGTGTGACTCTTGGAAAGTTATTTAATCTCTATGTCCTTTAAATAAAGCAACCTCCTAAAACTTACCTATTAAATCATATTTAGATTTTGCATTGGTAGAAGGATTTCCCTACAGTGATAAAATCACAGATTATACACATATTCACCATGCACATGATACATATTAGGTATTAAAGTGAAGAATAATGGAAAATACATAGTCTCCATTCCTTTTAATCATCTAGATTCAACTATTTTCAGGAATGATTCTTAAATATATCATTGCTAGCCATTTTGAGTTATCATAAACAGGAAACACTTATCAAAGAATTTAGAAAACCTAAAATATGAATATCCTATTCCTATTTAAAAAAAAAAAAAGACTTTACCAGATCAAAGCTTCTTCAGTCCTTAAACCCAAATCTGATTTGCATAAATTTTCACTGAAAAAAGAAATTGGCAAATTATAATCAATCATTTTGCAAGGTAATGGGGAAAGAGTGTATACTTGTTACACAGGATTAGCAAGTCAATGCAAATAATGGGTGTGTACATAGCAAGTACAAATATTAGAGGTAAGAAGAAGTATTGCAGAAAAATAGTTGCATAGATCAAGAAAGAAATCAAAGACATTTTAAATAATGTGTCAACCTCTGACTAACCAAAGGTGGAGCTGTGCAGGAAATGGCAACATAAAGCATGACAGAGTTTTTCTTTACTGGAAACCTATTTACTCCAGGCCTTTAACTTGTTTTCTTTTCTGCAGGGCCAATCTCAGACATAAATTCATCTGCATAGTGTGAGGGAAAAAATATATACTTTAAAATAATTCCCCTATTTTAAATCTACCATTAGCAATTCATTTCTTTGTGGCAAGCAAAGCATCTTCTTTTAAATACTCTCTCCAGGCATCTTCTTTTAAATACTTTAAGGAAGAGTAAATCCTGACAAGTGTAATGAAAAGAATATCAAAGGAGTAGGCAAGAGTCCTAACTCTGCCAGCAGTTATCTAACCTTAAGTCTAAGAGATTAAGAGAGGTTAGGGTTAACCTCTAGTGGACTCAGTTTTCTTATCCCTAGAAGAAGGGGATTAAACTAAATCCATGAGGTTTGTTCCATTCCTATGATTACTTGATATTATCTACCTTACTGAAATTTCTATCCATTGGTCCTAATTCTGCCCTCCAGATTTAAGTTATGGTATAATAATAATAAAACGTACAATTTTTCTTCTACATAATAGCCTTTAAAACACCAAAAGACTGATATCAGGTTCCTTATAAGTTTCTTCTCCAGTTTTAAGATCTCATCCTTCAAGTGATTCTGCTATGGCAAAAGCATTGATCTCTTCACTTACCCAATCATTCTTGGGATTCACTTCAACTTGCCCATGTCTTTTCTGAAATAAGTATTAGAACTTTGCCAAGAATCAAGTCAAGATTCCTGATGTATAATTCAAAGGCTTTATCCTCCCCTTTATTTGTCATGAATATTAAAACAGTATTTATCTACCACCAAATCCTGTGGCATCTTCTCCAACTGAATGGATTTCTCAAAGATCAAAAGCAATGAAGGAATCTTATCCTTAAGAATTTTAATTATTTTGATTATATCAAATTAAAAGATTTTTGTACAAACAAAACTAATGCAGACAAGATTAGAAGGGAAGCAATAAACTGAGAGAACATTTTTTCTGTCAAGGTCAAAGGTTCTGATAAAGGTCTCATTTCCAAGATATACAGAGAATTGACTCTAATTTATAAGAAATCAAGCCACTCTCCAATTGATAGTCAAAGGATATGAATGGACAATTTTCAGACAATGAAATTGAAACTATTTCTAGCCATATGAAAAGATGCTCCAAGCCATTATTAATCAGAGAAATGCAAATTAAGACAACTCTGAGATACCACTACACATCTATCAGATTGGCTAGAATAACAGGGAAAGATAATGCGGAATGTTGGAGGGGATGTGGGAAACCTGGGACCCTGATACATTGTTGGTGGAATTGTGAACACATCTAGCCATTCTGGAGAACAATTTGGAATTATACTCAAAAAGTTATCAAACTGTGCATATCTTTTGATCCAGCAGTGTTATTACTGGGCTTATATCCCAAAGAGATTTTAAAGAAGGAAAAGAGTATGTGCAAGAATGTTTGTGGCAGCCCTCTTTGTAGTGGCCAGAAACTGGAAACTGAATGGATGCCCATCAATTGGAGAATGGCTGAATAAATTGTGGTATATGAATATTATGGAATATTATTGTTCTGTAAGAAATGACCAACAGGATTATTTCAGAAAGGCCTGGAGAGACTTACATGAACTGATGCTGAGAGAAATGAGCAGGACCAGGAGATCATTATATACTTCAACAACAATACTATATGATGATCAATTCTGATGGACCTGACCATCTTCAGCAATGAGATGAACCAAATCAGTTCCAACAGAGCAGTAATGAGTTGAACCAGCTACATCCAGCGAAAGAACTCTGGGAGAGGACTGTGAACCACTACGTAGAATTCCCAATGCCTCTATTTTTGTCCGCCTGCATTTTTGATTTCCTTTACAGGCTAATTGTACACTATTTCAGAGTCCGATTCTTTTTGTACAGCAAAATAACTGTATGGTCATGTATACTAATATTGTATTTAATCTATACTTTAACATATTTAACATGTATTAGTTAACCTACCATATGGGGGAGGGGGTGAGGAAGGAGGGGAAAAATTGGAACAAAAGGTTTGGCAATTGTCAATGCTGTAAAATTACCCATGCATATAACTTGTAAATAAAAAGCTATAAAAAAAGAGATTATATATGTATATTCAATCATGCAAAACATTTCCATTTTATTCATGTTGAAAAAATGCAAATAACAAAAGAATAAGAATAAGAAAGCAAAAATATATTTTTCCATTTGCATTCAGACACCATCAGTTCTTTCTCTGAATGAGATTTTTCATCATAAATCTTTGGATTTGCATTAGATCATTTTATTATTGAGATAGCAAAGATTAACAGTGGTTCATAATAAAATATCACTGTTACTACAAAAAAAAAAAGAATTTTTGATATCTTGGGGTATAGTAGGTCCTAGCTGGATGATTAATTGCTTAAAGGAAATTAGGTATTCTATTAGCATGATTTTATTTTAGGGTTTAATTCTCTGAAAATTATTTTTGTTCTAATAATCCCAGCCTGAAATTTTTCTTTTCTCTATCAAGAATGAAATAAACAACAATTCATTTTGCCTTATTTCTGTTATCAAAAGTATCTTCTTCTGATCCTTATCAAGCAAGAGTCCTATACTTCATTTACCTTTTCATATATGCCTATAATCTATAGACAAAGTTTAAAAGTGTTGTGTTGTTGTTAGCATTTTTGTAACATTCAGATAATAAAAAACATTAACATTCATCTATTTTTTAAAAAAAATTCATCACTTTTTTGTTTTTATTTTTTAAATTATTTTTTAAACAAAAAACTGTCTTTCTTCCCTCTCACCTCCCCTCACCACCATCTAGATATTTAAAAAATGGCATGCCACAGTTCCCTTTTATTGTCCTGCCTCAGTTTCCCTAACTGTCCTGCCTTAGTTTCCCTGAATTGTTCTGCCTCATTTTCCCTAGTTGCAACCCTCCTTTTCTGCCCATTAGAAATGAAATAATTAGGGCTATGGAGATCTGACATTCCAGAAGATAAAACTCCAGATGTCCTATTTCAGATACGTAATTGGCATTGTTTATAACTCTATGTTTCAGACTTCCTGGCTGGACACCTCTCCTTAACTCCCAGTTTGTAAGAATTTATGGTCCTACCTTCCCCCCCACAACCTGTCAGAACCGGATTGATAGTCCCTGATTAGACCTTTCCGCTCACCAGAGTTTGGACTTTACCCCCTGCTTTTGTTTAGCTACCTGAGCTAAGAGCTATAAATATGTCATTGAGAACTCACATTCCCTGCTGGATGCTTTGGACATCAGCCCTGTGGGCAGCATGCCCCCCAGCACAATCTCTCCCTCTCAGAAATCCAAATTAAAATATTAAAAACTTTGTAATTGCTATCTTGCCTCAGTTTCTTCGGCATTGCAAAAACAACTTGTTACAAAAAAATATATACAAAGAGAATAAATTCTGACATTTGCCATGTCCAAAATATATAATGCATAGATATATATACATACTCTGAATTAATTTATCAGAACTCTTATTATGAGATATACAGCATATTTCATTATCAGTTATGTTATTATTTAAATTGTTCTACAAGTTAGGCTCCCTTCACTCTGCTTCAGTTCATACACATCTTTCTAGGTTTCTCTGAAACTGTCCCCTTCATTATTTCTTACAGAATAATGTATTCCATTATTGTTATATAACATAATTTTTTCAGGCATTCTCCAATTGATAGGTACCTTCTCAATCTCCAATTTTTTTCCATTGGAAAAAGAACTTCCACAAGTACTTTTGTACATATATTTCTTTTTCCTTCTTTAATCTTTGAAGTATAGACCTAATAATTGTATCACTTAATCAAATGAGAGGAAGAGTTTAATAGCTTTGGAAGTATGATTCAAAACTGGTTTTCATAAAAGTTAGACCAGTTCACAGGTACATCAATAGAGCATTAATATACCTACTTTCCCACAGCCCATGCCACATTTATTATTTTTCCCCTTTTTTTCAATTTTGCCAATCTGATCAGTGTGAGATAGAACCTCAGAGTAGTTTTAGTATTTTTTCTAACTATGAGTGCTTTTAAAGCACTTTTATATGGCTACTGATAGCTTTGATTTCTTCTTCTGACATATACTTTAACCAATTATCAATTGAGAGAGTACTTTTATTTTTATAAATTTGAATCAGTTTCCTAAAAAGAAATGAAGAATTTTATTTGAGAAACTTCTTTCAAATACTTTTCCCATTTGCTTTATTCTTTTCTAATTTTAGCTGCCTTGGAGGCTGACCTTCTTTTGTATTTCTTTTAAAATCTGATGTCATTCATAAACAGTCTGTAAATACACATTTTTTTCCTCTTTAGCTATATCCCACTCTTCTTCCTTACTAAAATTAGTTGTGTCTAAGTCATTAGAGTTTTGCTTTTGAGAATCTTATATCCCTCTTTTGAACGACCTTCCCTTTTGGCATCTAGTCTTACTTACCTAGGATAGGGTTATTACTAAACTTTCTGAGAACTTTCTCCTAAAGCATACACATAAAAATGTATAATATTTCTCTTTATCATGGATTCTAGAAAGTAAAAGAAACTCCCATGATAAGTAATCTCATTCAATTTGGAATTGAATTGAATTGAATTGAATTAAAAACTAGTCTTCCATATTCATCCAGTGATAGATTCCCCACCCCCTCAGAGCCAAAGATCAAAGCAGCCCCAATATATCTAGTGTTGTTGTTTGCCTTTCGCAAAACTATCCTGCCAGGATTCTTTGCCCACTAAGAAAGCTGATTTCTTAGTGAAAATAAATAAAAATAAATCCCTTTTTGCCACAGATTTCAGGTTTGCAAATTATTTTGCAAAAGACCTGTAATTCCAACCAGAGAGGATCTCTTACCCCAATTCTCATACCTCATCATAACTATTTTGCAAAAGCTGAGCCAGCTCTCTTAACACAAACAAATGATTTCATCAAGATAGTAAATTTCAATCAAATCAATCAAAAAACATTTCTTAAGTTCCTACTGTGAGGCAGGCTCTAGGGATACAAATCTTTTTTTCCATATTTGTCATCTTGTGCAAGAAAAATGAGATCAAATGAAAGGTACAACTACTATTCTTTGATCCACATTCAGTCTCCAACGTTCTCTCTATGGATGCAGAAGACATTTTCCATCTCAAGTCTCCTGGAATTATCTTGGGTCTTAACATTGCAGAGAAGAAGAGCTAAGTTTATCATAACTGATATCACATAATCCTATTGTTACTGTGTAAAATGTTCTCTTAGTTCTGCTCACATCACTCAGCATCAATTCATATAAATCTTTCCAGATTTTTCTGAAATCAGCCTGTTCATCATTTCTTATAAAACAATTAAGTTCCATTACTCTCAGATAAGTTCTATAACTTATTCAGCCATTTGGGCATACACCAAATTTCAATTCATTGCCATTACAAAAAGATCAACTACAAACATTTTTGCACACATGGATCCTTTTCCCTCTTTTATGATCTCTTTGGGATACAGACTCAGTAGTGACACTGCTGGGTCAAAGGATATGCACAGTTTTATAATTCTCTGGATATAATTCCAAATTGCTCTCCAGAATGGCTGTATCATTTCAGATCTTCACCAACAACGCAATGATGTCCCTCCCAGTTTTTAGGGATACAAATTCAAAAGAAGATGGAAAAGATAGTTCCTGCCCTCAAGAAGCTTACCATCTAATGAAGAAGGAGATAACACACAAAAGAAAGCTAAAAAGGAATGGGAGAGAAGGTATCCAAATGAGAATATGAGAGAGAAGTCTGTCAGAGAAGTCTCAAAGAAGGGCAGGCAAATGAGAAATAAAGAGATGTCTGAAGTGAACTCTGTCCTTGAACTCCCTCCACCAATGCAGGTCAAAAAGTTCTCTGAAATGTATAGTCTTACAGAGTTGTCTGGCTACACTAAGAAGATAAGAGATTTGCCCATGGTCACATAACTAGTTTATGTCAGAAGCAGGACTTCTATTTGGCTTTCCATCTATCAGTCCACACTGCCTCTACAATAATTGATGTTCATGTAGTTTTTTAAGGTTTGCCAAATGCATTATATATACTACTTTACTTGACCCTCACAAAAATTATGTTATGAAGGCACTACTATAAGTAGTAATACTACAAGTATTAGTATACCTATTTTTCAAATGGGAACATGGAGCAGCAGAGAGGTCTAATGAGTTGCCTATGATCACACAACTAGCAAGGCAAAATTTGAACCTCAGTCTCTCTTGCTTCCAAGTACAGTGTTCTTTCTGTTATGCTACACTGCTTCTCCAGAACAAGATAAGCTTAACCAAACAAACCGAGTATTTAAAATGAATTATTTGCAATTGTCTAATCAGATCATCTTTTATATCTGATACCAAAGTTTGCTTATTAAATGTTCTTTAACTACATTATTTTCTCATCTTCTTTCATCTTGCTATCAAAGCAAACACATGAGAGTCCAATAGATTAACCAAAAGAAAAAAGAAAAAAATATAACCTAAGAAAAAAGAAAAATATACCTAAAAAAGAAGAGAAAAATACACTTAAAATTCAAGTAAAAGATCCCCAGTTATACAACTTTCTGGAAATAATGATGCTGTCAAGATTATGGAGGTGTAAGCCCACATAACTGGTTGATCAGAGTGGCAATGAGTCAGGGAAAACATGAGAGGTCTTTCCTAATGAGGTATTATGAAAGTAAGTGTGCCAACTAAAAATGGTTCATAAACATGGCAATGACAATGATCTCAATGCTTACAGTAATAAGGGAAGTATATCTAAGGATAGTTTTAAAAATGTGATCTCTGATTTTGGGAAGATGGAGGAGTAGATTAGTACATTTCAAGCTCTTCTGTTTTCCCCACAAATAGAACAAATTTGCACCTCAGGGAGAACATTGACTCCTAAAAAATCAAGAAAATTTGGGGCAGAACAGGGGTTCTCTGGATACATCTGAGAAGATATGAAGAAAGATCTCGGTTGGGGATTAATCTGTCTGAAATGCACACAAATCCTGGCTAGCTCCACAGAAACATCAAGTGGGGATCTCTTGGGCTAACTGGATGTGGCTGGAACCTCAGCAGGAACCACAGGGACTTTCACCTCTGATTCTAAACACCAGATCCAGTTGTGCTGCTGAGACATGGCCCTGGGTGAGAAGAAACCAGCACTCTGTGAATGCAGAGTTGGTGGGGCAGAGATGCTTTTGGCTACATGTAATGGGCTGAGGCTTGAGTTGATGCACTGAGGTCCCAAGCACATGAGGCTAAATAGTAATTGGACCATAGTCTATTAATATATTAAAAAAAGCAAAAAGTCAAAAAGCAAAAAAAAAAAAAAAAAGAAGAAGAAGAAGAAGAAGAAGAGGAGAAAACAAACAGAAAAGTCCTTGAAAGCAGCAAAAGCAAAAAAAAGAAGAGAAAACAAACAGAAAAACCTTCGCAATAGCAATCCCAAAAGTCTCTCCTCCCCTTCCTTTTCCATTCCCCTGCCTCCACCCATCAAAATCATCATTTCCTATACAACACATCAGGACTTGCACAAAGAGTGGGCGGGGCCATTCTTTCTCCAAGCTTATATATTAATAGAGTATGGTCCAATTACTATTTAGCCTCATGTACTTGGGACCTCAGTGCATCAACTCAAGCTTCAGCCCATTACACCTACAGGCACTTGTAGGAGAGTGGAGCTCTTGCTTTGGGGTTCCTGGTCAGAGGAGAGAGCTAAAGCGAAGCTTGAAGCACCATCCCCCCACCCCATGATTAGAGGTCCTTACACTAATATGCTTATTTTTTAAAAATGAACCGGCAAAGAAGAAAGAACCCACTATTGAAACATATTATCTTCACAGGATACTAATAATGTGAAATGGCCCCCTGTCCAGAGAGAATTTATAGAAGAACTCAAAAGAAGAATTTAAAAATCAAATGAGAGACATTGAGGAAAAAAGAAAAAGACAAACCATCCAAGAAAACAAGAAGCTTATGAAAAAAATTAACTAGAAAATGAGATAGAGTCTCAAATATGAAAATAATTCTTTGAAAATTAGAATTGGACAAAGGGAAGCCAGTGAAGACAAATGAGACCAAGAAATAACAAAACAGATTATAAAAAATGAGAAAATAGAACAGAATGTGAAACATAAGAAAAACAACAGATCTGTAAAACAGATCAAGAAGAGAAAATATAAGAATAATTGGACAGCCAGGAAATTGTGATCAAGAAAAGAATCTTGACACAATAATGCAAGAAATAAGCCAAGAAAATTGTCCTAGAGTGAGAGAACATTAGGAGAAAGTAGAAATAGAAAAAATTCATTGATCGCCATCTCAAAGAGATCCTTTGTGGAAAACACACAGGAATATTACAGCCAAATTTCAAAACTCTCAGATCAAAGAGAAAATTTTGCAAGAAACAAGAAAAATAAAGAATTCAAATATGCTGAAGCTTCAATTAGAATTGTACAAAATTTATCAGCAGTTACAATAAAAGACCACAGGTTCTGGAATCATATGTACTTACAATCAAAAGAGCTAGGCCTATGGCCAAAAATATTATATCCAGCAAAATTATTTATAATTTTGGATAAAAAAATGGATACTCAATGAACTTAGAGATTTTCAAGATTTTCTATCAGCCAAACTCAAATTTAACAGAAAATTTTACATATAAGAGCCAATATCAAAGATATTAAAAAAAATATTAAGGAATTGAATATGAACAAACTGTTTAAACATGAACAAATCATTTGTTTTATATATGTATGTTATATGTTTAAGATTCACATCAACAATAGAATAACTCAAAAGAAAGATTGGCAAAGGTAAAAATAGTAATCACATATAAATAAGGTACAGAGGAAGAATAGACACAGAGGCATTAGAAGGGGAAGGAGGGCTCATAGTTCTGAAAAGCTACTCACATCTGGAATGGATTCAATGAGCAACACTAAATATACATACCATGAAGAGTATAGCACCCTCCAAAATCTATAAAGAAATAAGGGGAAAGATGAGTGGATAGAGAAGCAAAGGATGAGAAAAGAAGACAAGGGAGGAATCCTTGGATAGAGGGAGATTAAGTAATAGTAAGGCAAGTTAGGGATCAGAATTTAATTAAAGAGTCAGCAGGAATAGGAAAGACATGTATGTGTCTGGAGGGGTCTGTATATGTATATGTCTACTTAAATATATCTTTTCTTAATTATAGTTCGCTTGGGAGGAGTGGGGCAAAAGGGGGAAAAAATAATAAAATAAATAAGATGCACAGCAGAGAACCAAAGAACATAAGGAAGTAAAGAAAAATGAACACTCATGAATATAATTTCTTCTATTTACATATATACTTTCTTCATTTAGTAATTTATTGTTATATATTTTGAATCCTCCCTGGTGTTCTGCTGGGCACATGACAATGCTCTCTTTTGTTTTGCTTTATTTTGCTTTGTATTTCTTTTCTGTTTTTCTTTTTTTCTTACTCTTTTTTTTTTCAAATAAAATAAATTTAATAAATAAAAAAAAATGTTTAAGTGTGATTCCAAGAAGATTTTTGGCCACAGCAGAAAAAGGGAACAATCAATGATATCTCAATGGACAATAGCTTGTCCCTTTGGTTTTGAGGATTCTAGCTCTCTAATAATGGAGCCTAAACTTTACCATCCCTTTGGGAGAGGAGTAATATAGGCCCAGCAGTGTCCAACACATAGGTCCTTGAAAACAAAGACATTTGTTTATTTGCCTTTTTTTCTTATTCCCAATGCTTAGCTTAGTGCCTGGAACACAGTAGGCATTTGATAAATGCTACTTAATTGACTGACTTGACATGAACACAGCACTGTAATGAGTGTTGGAAGAGATATAGAATTTAAAAAAAATATGAACCATGTCAACAAAAAGTTTACAGCTTAGTAGGAGTTTAAAAAGACTTTCTTGAGTAACTATACCAGAATGGGATAAGCATTGACAATATAATCCTAGAGACCTAACCTAATCATGGAAGAATATCCTATCATCAAAATAAAAACCAGAAGGGTAATATATTTCCCTTCTCTTTCCAAGGAAGTAGCCTTGAAAGGAGTTGGGCTTTCCCACTGAACTAGTTCTCCTGTGGTACTCATTTTTGGATCCTTTTATTCACTTAGAATCTCAGAGTATACAAGCACCTTAAAGCTGGTGTAGTCCTAGATTTTAAAGCTTCTAGCATCCACCAGATTGAGCTTAGAGCCACATATTTCATATCTATATCCCTTGTTTGAATACAGCTAATATTTCTCCTAAATAACACAAGTCAAAATACAAGGTTGGTATGTGTTTAACCTCTACAAAAATTCTTCCTCGGTGTTTTAAGCTAGCATGAAAGGGAACCTAGATTTCTCTAAAATGGAGAATCTGAACTCCAGGAGGTTTACAACCACTATATGATAATTCTTTGGCCATGGTGGCCCATGCACTACAAAAAGATCTCAACCTTTTTGTATATAGCCCCTTTCTACTTTCACAGTGACTGTCAAGTATATTGAGAGAATCGGAAAGAGCATGCTACAAATCACAGGTTTTAAAATATCTACAAATGTCCTTTTAACTGCTGGAGCTCTTAATGTGAGTTACTGCCCTAATATAGTAAACTGAACCTCTAGAGCAAAAACTTAACCACCATCCATATCAACAATGTTGCTGTAAATTAAACCATAAAATATAAAATTGTTGTCACTTCAAAGAAAAGATGGTTCACAAGTCCTTGGAGAGGTAAGAAAAAGAATTGGTTGTATCATGAACTTAAAGGCAACAATAACTATGCAACATTAATTCATCTCATGGCTCACATGATTATTTCATTTTGCAGTAATAATGAAAATATAAGCAAAAAAACCCATGAAGATTATTGCAGATTATGTACCAACACTGTAGTAAAGAATAAGACATCTGATAAATTCCATAAAGAATTTGACACATTCCTCCAAATTGTCAACATATACATTGATAATTAGTGTCTTCAATACAAAAGCAGACACAATAAAGCACTACAAAAATACTGAAACACATGGCTCAGAATTAAGAAATTAAAGGGGCCAAAGACTTATAATCTGTTCAGAAAATTCATATTTATACAAATAATTTAAGAAATTCAGGAGGCATTGGACAAAGCAAACAATGTACATCATCAAAAATAAAATTAACTATATCTTGATAGAAAAAGACTGGTAACTCATACAGGAATCATTTCAGAATAAGCTGTCTCTATGAAAGCAGATCAATATAGAAGGATCAAAATCAATATGATACTACAAGAAAACATGTAAATAAGAAGAAAAAGAAAAAGCTTGAAATTACAACAGCTTCAACAAGACCTATTTAAAGAAATGTTGATTGAAAAATCAGAAATTGATAAAAGACAACTCTGGTCTTCCCTAATTCTAAGAGAAATTTAACTAATATGAAATAATTGTTTCAACAAAGAAGCAAAAAACAAAATTAAAAACAAACAAAAACAATTGTGATAAAGCATGAGAAGGGAACCAAAAGATTTTTGCAGAAAAAAATTTTTGTCACATCTGTAAAGTCACAAATTTGATCGAAAATTGTAAAGAACAGAAGAAGCTTTTGTGTTTGCTGATTTTTTTTAAAGTATTTAGGTTTGATAGTACAAAGCATAGCCTTGAGGGCTCTTTTTAAACAAGGTATCTCCCTTGCATATGTTAAGGTCATACAAGATTCCTCAATGAATAAACCAGAGACACTTTGTTCAATGATCCTCTAGGAATAAACACTAAGTAAGGAAAAGAACGAGACAAATACTCACCAAAAAATGCTTAGCAACACTAAGCAAAGTCCAAATAGAAGAGGAATTCCCTTTTGTAAGATCAGAAACTCCAGCTTGTAAATGACACTATGCTGACTGTGTTGAGCCCTCAGATACTCTAAGTCCTCTTCAATAAGATCTATGATTATTAACAGACTAACTTGGCAATCCACACAGGAAAAACCAAAGGGATGAAGAATGCATTTGGCCCAAGTTATAGCAAACTATTGGATGGGTAACCTCTTGACTCAGTGCAGCAGGACATATAATTTGAACAAAGAATGCTGATTTTAAAAAATGAGCTTATCTCAGAATTAGAAAAGAAGTAGAATATTAGACTATATTTAATTTGGGAAAATATGCGATACTCAATGATCCAAAATTATAACCCACTACAAAAGACAATTTTTTAAAAATACCCATATTATTTCTTTGGTTTTAAGTTTTGGAATATAATAGTACAAGAAATATTGCAAATGACCAAAGGAAAATAGGAAAACATAATATATAGGGAAGCTGTAAAATCCTGCCTGTGAAAACATCCAGCTAAACTAACTTATTTGTTGCTCCTGTCCTTTCCATTTCCCATCTCTATGCCTTTGTACAAGTTGTCTCCAATGCTTCATATAAATGCTCTTTTCTCCACTTCATAAAGTTTCCTTCAAAGCTCAGCCCATATTCTACCTCTGATAGGTCTATACTGATCTTCATAGTTGTTATTATCCTCCCAAAATTAATTTTTATCACTTTTGTTTATATTTCATATTAACTTTTCTGTGAACTGATACTTTCTTACACAACAGTAGAATTTAAGCTCCTTGAGGTCTTATTTAGTCTATCAACAAAATTCTGTATAATGTCCAACACGTAGTAAGTGCTTAATAAATGCTTATTCAGTGAATGATCTGTGCATTACAAATAGGAAAAGAAAGCAGGTCAATCAAGTAAAGGGGAATATACATACCAGAGAGATACCCTAAGTATTGTAATGTTGTCCACAAAATGCTAAAAAGAACTAAAAGAAAGCTGCCAGAATATAAGCTAGAAAGAACCTCTGTAAAGGAGATATTAAAACACATGGATAAGAATACTTCAAGAGAAGGTATGGATGGATCATGATCTACTCTAGTAGAAGGAATAAGGATATCACAAAGGAGCTTGAAATGAGTGTGTTTGGTTAATTATGCCTCTTTTATCATAGAAATTTTCTGGATTGTGTTATATCTCAAGCCTAGGTCACAGAATAAATGCAGTTATCATTTGTCTAGCTCTCTGATCTTCTAAGACTAAAAACAAGGTTGTTAATGCTGAGATGGCCTTTTTCAAAGAGGACAGAAGAATCTTTTCACTGAATTGCATTTGAGAATCACAGATAACCATGTAATGTCATGATCTATTCCTCCTGCTTGATTCTCACCACTGTCTTATCCCAGGGCCCCTGGAATATATGGTGCTGTTGAAGTCACTGTATTGATGCTGTAGTCCAGCAAAACCCCTATTTCCAAAGACAGTCAAGCAAGCTACATACAGTAAATTGCATAGTTCTATAAAAATTTAAAACACATGAGAAGAAAAAACATTAGGAAAACAAGAACAAAACAGGTTATTTTCCTTAATGCTTGACATAGTCTCCCCTCTTTCCCACCTTCTGTAGCCAAATAATTGGCAGCTCTTGTCAGTTCCACCTCCAGAGCTCTCATATCCATCTCCTTTCCTTCCCTCACATGGTCATCATACTAGCTCAATCCCCATCCACCTCCCACCTTAACTATTGCTATAGTTTTCTAATTAGGTTTCCCATCCCAAGTCTCCTGTCTCTCAAATGCATCTACCACACAGCTGTCAAATTAGTATTCCTAAAGAACAACAAAGCTGATCATGTCAATCACAGGTTCAAAAAGATCCAGTAGCTCCCAATAATTGAATTTAAGCTAAAATGTAATTTCTTCCATTTGCAATGAAAAACTCTTCATAATTTGGCATCAGTCTCTTTTGCTACATTTATTGCCTATTAATTTCCTTCATGCACTCTGAGTTCCAGCCAAATTATCTTATTTGTTCTACCATGTGTACAACATTTCTTCATCCATTTATAGGCTTTGTTCTCTCCTTACCTCTGCTTCATCAAATCTCCAGTTTTCTTCAAAGCTTAATACAAGTACCCCTTCCTACATGGGGTCTGTCCTGAACTCTCCCAGGTGTTACTGACTGACTGATTGAGAAAGCATTTATTACTGTGTGCAAAGCCCTGAGGATACAATTAGAAAAGCAATACAGTCTCTGCTCTCAAGGAGCTCATATTCTAGAGGGAAGACTATTAATATAAGAATTTCAGTTATGGATCGAAAAGAAAGGTCCCATAGTTCTTAGGGTACAGTGACAAAGCAAATAATAATACATGTTTTTTAAGAGAATTTCCATTAATGAAATCATATCCATTTATGATGTAAGCACAACAGACTTTGGTAGCAAGAACTCTTTTCCAGTCTTCAGGAGTTGTGGCTTTTGAGGAAGCAAGGGATTCAGTATTTTCAGAAACAGTTTGATGCCCTGGATAATGACTGTAAGGATTGGGTTTGCAACAGGACATCTTGTCTGGGGACTGGAAAAAGGGTATTGACATTCTCAGGATTCTTGGGGTAGGATCCTGGAGCTGTCTCCATTTGGATTTGAGGAAAGAAGGTGGTCAAGGTGATGGCACAGGTTTGATTTGCTTAATACATTTAATTCTTTCTCTCTTCCTCTCTTGTTCTTTTCTTTCTTTCTCTTCCTTTTTTCCTTTCTCTCTCTCTCTCTCTCTCTCTCTCCTCTCTCTCTCTCTCTCTCTCTCTCTCTCTCTCTCTCTGTCTCTTCCTTCTTTCTCTCTTCCTCCTTTTCCCACGCCTTCTTTCTTTCTGCTTCAACTAGCCTGGCTTATCTGTTTTCTCAGTAGTACTCTCTTCTGCTACTGGAAACTACTTATTGTACACTTTCTACATATTTTAAATTATACTACATATTCATGTTTCCCTCCAGTATTATCTCTTTGAGAGCAAGCATTGTTTCATTGAATCACAAATGCATTAGAACAATGCTTGATACAGAAGCAGATACCTGATAAGTACTTAGTGAATGAGTAAATGCTGCATGTCTTCTTGTCTCATTCCTATTTCAGCTACCAGGATACTTGTTAACAGACAAACCATGCTATTTCCAATTTTACTAGGCAATTCTACACTAGGCCATCCATGGGGACTTATTAGTGAAAATACAAGAAAGACCTTGTCAAAGGACAGCCCTCAGCAAAATTCTCACTAAGCTATAATAACTAGAAACAAATTGAAGTCCTCAGTTCTTTCAGGAGCATAAGTTTTTCAAACAGGGCTCCAAGGGAGTACCAGGGTTACACTGCAGCAAAGAAATGGCACTGAAGTTCAGAAAAAGATGACAATGGCAGTGTTTTTAGAACTGTTGGTTGGAATATTTTCAGGGTTCTAAAATTGGTAGGAATAGAGTATCTTCCCATATAGCTGGAAAGAGGAATGGTCTTAAATTGGCCTTTCCTAGTTCTAAAAAAAATTCTTCTTTTCCTCTACCAACTCTATTTTAGGCTGAGAGATTAGGGAATGTGTTTGTAAATGCAAGAATACTACTACTATCTTGTATTTACACAATACATCAAAGTACATAGAGAATTTTCTTCACAAAAAAACCCTGTGAGGTAGGGAATGTATTTTCCCAATTTTATACATGAGCAACTGAGTCTGAGGGAAATAAAATGACTTGTCCATTGTCACACAGATATTCTATGTAAGAGATGGAATTAAAACAGGTATATGACTCAAAGATCAATTCCTTTTCAAATATCCCAGGCTTCCTCACAACTCTCTGTGACTACACTTTGGCCAAGGTTCAAGTCTATGTACTAGTGAAACAGAAGGATGAGGAGAGGGCTGCGATTGTAGAATTTCAGGCATCACTCAGGCATTTGGGAGAGATTTGAGGGTGGAAGGGGATGCAGTGGGAAAGCCTTCTTGAAGCTACTGAAACTTTATCTATTCCTCTTCCTCCTGTGTATAAGGCTAGTTATGGATTTGACAATTTAGCCATTTAAAATGATTCCACAGCATGGACTAGTGAACAATGGTCTATTCTGTAGTAAAGCTTCAGTGTAACTGTCGTTCTTTGAGACAGTCTTCTCTATAGGTTTTTTATTCTTATGTAGCCTGAAAATAGTTTCAGCTATTAATGCAGCAAGTTGTTATTTCCACTACATCTGCTGCTTCAGCTATGAGAGCAGTCATCCAAGCTACTTTAGAAGCAGTGGCAGGTGGAAAAGGAGGAGGGGTAGGGATGGTGTATCTGTAATCTTTTCCCCCTTGGGAAATAAATATGTATTTCATCCAATTCATTAAAAAAATTCTTCAAAGCCTAAGGGTATAAAGATTCATCTCATTCTAATGATTCTATTCACAAAAATATAGAAAACTTAGATATCCTTCCCTAAATCTTCCATTATTTTCTCTGATATAAGAGTTCATCTGTTGTTTTCAGTCATAGCCTATTCTTTGTGCATTTATCTGGTTTTTTATTGGGGGGGTTTTGTGGGGTAGTATTGCTACCCCCAAAACCCCCCCAATAAAAAACCAAATAAGTGGTTTGCTATTTCTAGCTCATTTTACACATTTGCCTCTAGGAAATTGAGGCAAACAGGGTTAAGTGACTTACTTAGAGTTGTATAGCTAAGAAGTGTTTATGACCAGATTTGAACTCATGAAGATGAATCTTCCTGATTCCAAGTCGGGAACTCTATTCACTGTGCCACTTTATCTGAATAAATGATTAGGCTCAAAAAAAAAACCTAAAAACTAAAAGGCTGCTCAGATGTTGTTCAGTGGTATGCTGCGGTCACCTCAAACCAGCTCATAATTACAAAATGTTAAATTTTCAATGTGAGCATTTACATTTTAGGAATTGGCAAACATTACAAATCATGGCTTATTGTTGTGTGTGAAAGAGAGAGAGGAAAAAAAATACACACATAGACAGAGAGAGAGAGACAGAAACAGAAAGAAAGAGACAGAGAGAGAGAGAGAGAGAGAGAGAGACGAGAGAGAGAGAGAGAGAGAGAGAGAGAGAGAGAGAGAGAGAGAGAGAGAGAGAGAGAGAGAGAGAGAGAGAGAGAGAGAGAGAGAGAAAGAGAGAGAGAGAGAGAGAGAGAGAAGGGATTACAAAGGAAATCAATGATATTTAAAAATCATTGGGTCTAAGACATGATAAATTTGCAATTTGTATCCCTGGGCAGAGTATCCACAGATGTTTCACAGTTTAAATATTAGCCTTGCAAGATTTGAGAGGAAGGCGGGGGAAGGCCCATAATCACATTAAATACACCCAACAGTAACTTTCTTCATCTTTTACCCTCTTAATTCCTGCCAAGAATTTCCAGCAAACATAATAAAAAAAAGGTAACAGAGAATGGAAGACAGAAAGATAAGCAATGTTTTGCACACAGAGAGCACAAAATCAGTCTTTGTTAGGCAAATGAGTAAATGGATAAATAAATATTTATTTTGGACCAATATACTCACTAACCTGCAAACAGGACTCAAGATTTAGAGTTACCAAGGGCTTATCTCAGAAGACAATAAATCTCCATTTGGCAACATAATGCTACAAATTAATCTAAATTCTTCCATCTAGCAGAAATCAGAAAAGTACAGTTTAGATTCTGGTTTGAACACCTCAAGATTCCAGCCTAATGGATAATGCACATGATTTCATAACAGAAAATCAAAAGTTCAAATTTCTTTACTGTGATCACTATGAATGCTAGACTTGGCTGAAAAGAGAATTCTTTAATCATTTTATTATCTGGACCTTGAGAAAATTATTGTATCTGTCTGATTTTCTGTTTTCTCATCTGTAAAATATCAGGAAGGCTTTTAAAAATAATTTTGCAAAATACTGCCTGCTTAACAGAATGAAGGGTTATGAATTGGGGTATAATACAGTTAGATCGATTCAAGATTCAAGGTGTTAATTAATAGGCCAGTACTAATGTGGAGAGAAGTCTCTTTTGGAGGACTACAAGGCACTCCTTGACTTTGTTCAAATATTTTTGTTGATAAAGTATAAGGCATACTTATCAAATTTGCAGCTGACCAAAGCTATAATAGAATAGCAATATGCTTAATGGTACAACTCATGACTACCAAGTATGTTTGTTTCACAAGGCTCTGTCTTGGGAACTCTTTTTCTAAACTTTCGCTCAACTATCTCACACTGGGGATCATTTCAGCTCTCATCTCCTAGACAAATGATTGCCAAATCAAGGTATCTTGCCATAATTTCTCTCATGAATTATACTCTTGAATTGCCAAGTCTGCAAGAATATCTCCTCCTGATTGCACCAGCGGCACCTTAAAATTCAGCATGTCTAAAATGGAACTTATTTATCATCTAATCTCATCCATTCTCCCAAATTCCCTATTTCAGTTGAATTCACCACCATCCTTCCAGTTATCCTTGACTCTTTATCATGACATTTCCTCCCACCAGATCAGCTGAAAAGCCTCATTAATTCTATCTCCTTTCTACTTCTTTCACATCATTCCACAACCCTAATTCAGGTCCCTCTGGCCTGGATGATTGCAATAGCCTTCTAATTTGTCTTCCTGTTTCTGGTTTCTTCCCTCTCCAATCTGTCCTCCAAAGAGCAGCAAAAATCATATTCTTCAGGCATAGATAGGACAATGTAAGTTCCCACACTCAGATATTTTCAATGGCTCTTTATTGCCCCAAGAATAAAGTACAAACATTTCAGTCTGGCATTTAAAGTTCTCCAAAATCTAGCTCGTATGAGCCTTTTTCTCATTCTTTCTTATTGCCTCCCTCCCTCCTTTTTTTTTTTTTCTTTTTTTTTTTTTACAATGATCTAACAATAAACATTCACTGAAGAAAAAATGTTAAGGTCTCCAAATACTGTCAAATGAGAGAAATGGATTAAAAAAATGTCTAAGACCCTTTCTAGCTTTAACATTTTAAGATTCTGTGCTATAAAACAGGGATGATTTTTTTCAAACTTCTAAAATAGTGTGGATGTTTAATTTTAGTTTGAACCTGACCTTGGCATTAGTGAAGGCTGAATTGGAAGCTTTCTAAGTAATGACTGCTCAGCCAAAACCTCCTCAGGTTTAGGTACAATCCAAAGTGGAAAGGAAGATATATTATTTTTATAACTCTAGTCTTCAGTAATTAGAACATTCCATACTGCGAGATTCTTGAATCGTCATGAATTGGCTTAATTTTACCTTTAAATTCCAGGTCAATAAATTTGTTTAAAAAAAACCATTTACATACTTTTAAACAAGCAGACATTTTCCTATACTATTTGAAATATGCCAGGATATAAAACACAAAATAACTGGCCTGAGCAAAATAAAACAAAACTGTTCAAAGGAAGATTTTGTATTTTTCTGTCAAAGATTCTTTTGTCAATTCAAAAACAGTGAAAGTCCTCAGAGTTCTAGAGAAGAGGAAGAAGGGGTAGGAAAAGTCTACCTATCAAACAAAAATTTAGTCATCTGAATGAATTGGAAAGACTAGCAAGGGAAGCCTGTGAAGATAATAAAAAAAAAATAGGAATTTAAAACATTTTTATGAAATGCATTTTTAAATGCATTATTTTAAGTATAAATCAAACTAGGATAATAAAGTTTTATGCAGTAAAGAATCTGAGGAGATTTATGTCAATATTTACATAAAAATAAATTGTAATGTGTATATAAGTTGTTAGAGTACAAACAAATCTCTAATTTTTTGAAGTGTTTTGTTTCTGGGACAAATGATTCTATGTTTCTCTTTTGAAAACTGTTTTAAATGTATTAATACATGTCATTTCTTTCAAATTGCTATTTTCCTTGTTGTTGTTGGGTCATTTCAATTATGTCTTACTCTTAATTACCCCATTTTGAGGTTTTCTTGGCAAAAATATACTGGAGGGGTTAGCTTTTTCCTTTTCTATGTTGTGAGAGGGAAGTGCATTCTGAAAACAGGGGAAAGACTGCATAAAGCACACAGATAGAAGATGAAATGGCATGTGTGAGAGACAACAAGAATGTCAGTTAGGCCAGAACAGGGTGGGGAAGAGATGATGTGTATTACTTGGAAAAGTTGTCTTGAAACAACATGTTAATGACTTTAAATAACAAAGAGTTATATATTTTATCCTAGAGGGAAATGGAATTCGCCACTGGAAACTTTGGAGGAGAAAACTGGTATGATCAGATGTGCTTTAGAATGACATTTTGGCAGTGGTTTCTCTGAATTATTCTTTATAGTGTAATTATATTCCATTATGTTTCATTAAATTTATATACTATTATTTGTTCAGATAGTTCCTGACGATGGGGCACAACTTGTTCACAGCTTTTAACTTCTATAAATAATACTATTATGAATAGTTTTGTACATATGAGTTTTTTCTTTGCTAAAAATAACCTCCCTGAGGTTTGTCACCTCATGTTCAATATCAAAGAGCATGAATAATTTGGTAACTCTTCTTACATGATGGAATATTTTCCAGAATGGGCAACACAATTCACAGTTTTCCAAGAGTGAATTTATATCTCTATTCAAAAAAACAATGAGCTTTTACTTTTTCATCCATTCTTTCCAATCAGTTTATCAATAAGCTTTTATTAAATCCCTACTGCATGCTAGGCACTGAATTACATACTGGGGGTACACATATAAAAAGTAAAACACACAAAAAAAGCAAAAAAGAAAACCTGCCCCTGCTTTCAAAGATCTCATAGTCTAATAGAGAAGACAACATGCAACACATAAACTACATACCAAAAAAAGGTAGACAGGATAAATTGCAAACAATCTTAGAGAGAAAGCACCAATATAAAGTTGAATTGAGAATGACTTTTAGAAACTAGAATTTTTGCTGAGACCTGAAGGAAGTCAGATATAACCTTATTTACAAACATACTAGCATGACTGGGATGATGTAAGAGCTCGAGATTGTCTTAGTTTGAATTTCTTTGAGTATTAGTGGTTTAAAACATTTTCCATAGGGTTACTGATGGGGTTTTTAAAATCTCTTATAACAATAGCTCAAATCATAAGAATATGAACTGGTCTTTGAAACTGTTAGTTAAAAAAAGCAGAGCTTTTAAAAGGTATTTTACTCATTGGCTTAAAATCTTTTTTACAACATTAATGTGCATTCTGTTGGAAGAATTTGTTAATAAAAACTCCTGATTACTGTTTAAATTTTTACAAAGTCAGAATTGATGGACATGGAAATTTAAGATGATTTGTAACTATTACATTTGTTATAATACAATTTGGAATGTATCATGATAGACTCCAACCTGTGTGACTTTCTCTTATGATAAAATGGCAGGACTTTATATGAGAAAATACAAAAAGATACAAGTGGAGAAGGGGAAAAAAAGCTTCTTCAATTTCCCAGAACAATCCTTTGAACGTACTAGGTGCCTAAAAATGTTTGTTAAAATATTTTATTGGATTGGGGTCCAGTTTAGTAAGGAGTTTTTCAAGTACCTACCTCTTCTGTTTAAAAGCTCTATCAGTAACTTGGTTATTTCATCATCTGCTATTTTTAGCTACACTATGAAAGATATGTATGTATTATTGGACTATTACAGTGGCCTGTTAATTATTCTCCCTGCTTTAAGTCTGTCCTTACTCTAATTCATCTTCCACTCAGCTGCCCAAGTGAATTTCCTATCAAGTAGCTCCCTCTTGCCTCTAGGATCAACCATCAAATCACTTAGTATTGAAAACTCTTCACAACCTGACTCCTTCCCTACTTCACAGACTTTTTAATCCTTTGTTCTTTTCAATGGACTCTAAGACTTAACCATAGTGGCAGATTTGCTCCTCCTATATACTCCATCTTTCCTCTCTGTAACTTTACAGTGACTGCTGTCCATACCTAGAATGATCTTCTTTATCACCGTTGCCTATCAGAATTCCTAGCTTCCTTCAACACAGCTTGAACACATCTTCAAAGAGCTTTTCCTCAGTCCCTCTGCTGCAAGTTGCCTTCCATTTACTCTGTATAATTTATAATGTTGTCTATTTATATACATGTTATCTTTCCCATTAGAAGGTAAGTTCCTTGAGGGGCAGTTAATGTTTTCTATTTTTCTTTCTTTGTATTTTCAACTTTGAAGACAGTGCCTAGGACATAGCAAATGCTTAGTGTTTGTTGATTGATTGTACATTTTACAGAATATTAGGCAGGAGGAGACACAGTTGATGTCATCTTTGATTAGTCTACAATACTACCCAACAAAATTTAAAGAAGCCCTACCTAGACTCTCTCTGTTCAACAAAGCTAAAATTGCATGTCACTATAATCAGCTATGACTATAATCAGCCAATGTTCCTACCATGATAACAGAAGATATTCTTCTGGGAAAATGTTCCTGTATTTTCTGCTCAAATACATAAATTATTTTTCACTTGAATGTGACCTTAGATTAAGATGGAGATGAGAGAGAAAGTTTTCATATAAATTGAATTGGAACCTTTATAATCATTGTTATCTCCATCATTATCCCCCACCAAATAATAATAATAACCACAGGGTATAGAAAAAGGTATATTAAAAAGTAATCTTATTGATATTATATATAAAAAATTTTATATATGCTTTTTAATACATAAATATATACTTTTATACATAAATACTTTTTATATATAAAAAGTAATCTTAGTCTCATTAAAAAGTACCCCTCATCACAACTTAGGCTTTTGACTATATTGCCTATCCCTAATCATAGTTGTGGCAGCCTGGTTCTTCCACTCTCTTAACTTCACAATAGTTCAATCTGGAAAAGTAGCTGACAGAGATCAAACAGTGCCAGGTTCTTTACTGAGTCTTTGGGATATATGGAGATTCTCTGCAACAGTCCTATTTAACCAGTGTTAGAAATGCATTGCAATAGTATTTCTAAGTTTTCAATGGACTACTGAATATCATCTACATGACATCTTAGACAGCTACCAAGAATATGCTCACTAGACAACCTCCAAAGGTCTTGAAATCCAAACTATTTTCTTTAGTGATGATTACAAATAGTACCAAAAAGCAATTTGCTGAACTATAAATAACAAAATCAGTGGCTCTGAAGAATGCAAGGAGGGAAGTTTTAAAAGAGATGATGTATTTTATGTCATTTCAGAGTCACTGTTTAAATTAATAGCCAATGACAATTAGTATTTATATAGCACTTTAAGATTTACAAAGTACTTTAAATATATTATCTTTATATATACTATATAATTTGATCCTTACCAAGAAAAAATCCCTAGTTGCTTAATGTCCTTCCCAAAATGTATTATCTAGAATGAAATTCAACACTTCATATCTGGGTCTAACTAGAGAGGGGAACATTGGGACTCTCAGTTCCTTTAGTCAAGATGATGAATTTCTATTAATGTACCCTAAGATCACATTAGCTGTTTTGGCTGCCCTATCATACTATTCCTTACATTATGTGGAACTTGAAGTCCACAAAATCATCCAGCTCCTTCTCACATAAATGCTTATCTAGACATATTTTCTCCTAACTGTGCTAAAACAGTAGATATTTTTGGACTTAAGTGCTGAACTTCACATGGAACTATTAAATTTGTTCTTGTTAGATCCATCCTATCCTTTCAACCTGTTGAAATCTTTTAAAAATTTAATCCACCTTCTAATATATTAGCTTTTCCTCTCATCATTATGTCATTCTTAAGTGTCATAAGCATCTTCTGTCTATAGCCAAATTATTGATTTTTTTTTAAATGTTAAACAGAATAGGACCAAGGGAGAGAAAGAACTCAATAGCACTACACTAAAGGTAGTTAGATAGTGAATAAAGTGCTAGGCCTGGAATCAGGAAGAGCTGAATTCAAATCCAATCTCAGGCACTTACTTAACTGTGTAACCTGTATAACTAGCTGTATGACCCTGGGAAATAACCTCTGTTAACCTCTGTTTCCCTTAACCCATTGGAAAAGGAAATGGCAAACTGCTCTGGTATCTTTGCCCAGAAAACCTTATACGGGGTGATGAATTTAGACATGACTAAATGACAACAAATATTATCCCAGAATATCATGTATTCTGGGTACAGATGAAATAAATATGCAAATATGTATAATACACATGTATACCTTGATATATATATATATATATTTATTATATGATATATATATATATATATATATTATATGATATATTATGTGTATGCATATAACCCAGGCCTCATTGCAATAAAACTCTCCTCACTAGTGGAATGAATGAGGGCTTGATATTGTATCTCTATGCGAGAGCCAGAGTTAGCATGAGAATTTAAGAAAGGAGAATCTTCATGATTCAACAGAATGATTCCAGATTCTTTTTGGGAACAGTTCCAAAGAAAAAGAGAGCAGATACATAGGGAAAAGCTGGCTCCTAAATATATCCCTGATTTCCAACTTGCTACATTAGAGACTTTGGAGAATTTTTCTTGGTTGAGATTGATAAAGAAAGAGAGAGGGAGAAGGGGGAAAGAGAGGAGAGGAGAGAGTTAAGAGACAGGAGAGATTGAGATCTCCCTATTAGTTGGAATGGAATTATTTCACTGCCCGTGGGAGAATACATTAATTATTTGTATTTTTGATATATTTTAATATGTATAACTTTTCTTTTTTATGTTTGCTATCTGCTTGAGTAAATCGGTTTATTCAATAGCCACTATTTATGATGCATTTGGGAGAAAAGGGCTTTGGATATCAGCTTGGGGTACCCCCTTTTTAAGGAATAGCAACCAGAAAAGAAACTTTAAAAAAATAATTCCCCAGATTTATACTATTTAAGGGGCATATAGTTCTCATTATAATTCAGTACCTTTCTATCTTTTAAAACAGAACACAATAATCATCCTAGTGGTTCCTGCTTCTCTTCAGACAGGAATCAATGTCTCCCTTAGAGATGGATGGTTAAAATTTCAGAGATGTCTATTTATGCTTCCTGAGAGCAGCATTTAGACAATTCATATAGATACACATAATCATCTTTTATAATATCCATACTCTAGACTTGCAGGGGTCCTCAAACTATGGCTCGCAGGCCAGATGCGGCAGCTGAGATAGTTTATCCCCCTCACCCAGGGCTATGAAGTTTCTTTATTTAAAGGCCCACAAAACAAAGTTTTTGTTTTTACTATAGTCTGGCCCTCCAACAGTCTGAGGGACAGTGAACTGACCTCCTATTTAAATAGGTTGAGGACCCCTGCTTTGGAGTCTAATGCTTTTAGACACTGACATGAGAGGACACATGAGAATCTGATATCATGCTGTCTTGTTTGGTGGCCCTAGTTCTTAGACACCTCTTTCAGGAAAATCCAAACACTATTATTCACTGCACTCCTCACTTTCTGGATACCTCTTCCACAACCTTACTTATCAGTTCTTATACCCTTCTAACATCTAGCACAGCTCTCAGCACAAAATAGGGATTTAATTAATATTTTTTCATTTATCCATCTAAGAGTCTTATACTTAGTTTCCACCTAATGAAGTTAAGTGTTGTATAACCAGTGAGCAAATTTTATGCATTCTCTCTTGATCTGGAGAGTCATACTGACTCACGATACAGTTCATGGTAAATAACATTGTTCTGGATGAGCAAACAAGGCAGTAAATCTGATGCCATTTCATTACTGGTAACATGATCCCAATAAGCAACAAGCTGACAAAGAAAAAAAAAAAGAGTTCCAAATAATAAGTTCCTTTTAATTTGTTTAATTTGACAAAAACTGTTTACATAAGCAATAATTAAAAAGTGTTCCTTTGGGAAGTCAGAAGCTCCTGCTTTCTAAAATGTTAAGTAAAACAATGTATAATTTCAGAATTAAAATGTTAAATTCTTAAAGCCTTGATTATCTTTTGAAATGTAAACATGTAAAACAAATGCAATTTTGTTGATTAAGATAATATAAAAGATTACATACTTATCTTCAGAAATGTAAATATCTTTTATCCCAATATTTTTTGTTATAAAACTAAATAAATTCTGAAGAGTTGATGCTTTTATTTCTCTCTTTAAAGCAAAAGTCTAAAAAAACAAAATTCTACTCAGTTTAATAATCATATAATTTTAGAGATGGAAAGAATCATCTAATCTAGTGCCCTTAAAGATGAAGAAATTGAAGCCAGAGAGGCAAATGACTTATTTGCCCAAAGTCAAAAAGATAGATGTACATACACACATTTGTTTGCATTTTGTCTTCTCTGTTAGAATGTGAGCAGCTTGAGGGCAGGAACCATACTTTTCCATTTCTTTATATCCTCAGAATATAGGCAGGTAACAAGTACTTATTAAGTGCCTATTGATTGATTCTGAGACTGGAGGCATCTCTAAGCATCACCAGATTGCCAATGTTATCCATAGTCCATGTGCTAAACAAAATTAATTTTTAGATTTACAAGTAATTTTGCTATGTCTAGTTTATCTTTAAGAAAATCTAACCATAATATTTTAAAGCATTCTACCTCAAATAATTACACTTACATAGTTTCTTTACTCAGGGATATTTAGGAGCCAGCTTTCCCCTACGTATCTGCTATCTTTTACATGTGCATTTTACCTCAAAAAAAAAAAGTTATAATTATATACAGGGACAGGTCCCTAAAGTAAAGATTAAGACAAATCAATGATTATTATCAAAAATGGATATTATCACCCCCAGGTCTATAAGAATGTTCATCCAGTAGGGATAAAGTTGAGGTAACCAGGATATGAACTATAGCTCCAACATATAAGTACAATTATGATCATTATTAGGACAATAAATGTATTTATGCCCAAGATGATGATAAAAGGGTAAGGTATAACAAGGGAAGGCATCTGGTATTATTGACTGAGAATCATTTAGGAAAGAGCAACACTCATATGTGTCTTTCTATTAAATCCCACATTCTCAGGAAAGGAAAACAGACTACATGTACAGCAAGCCCATTAGGTTTAGCTAAAGCTCTTAGGTTCAATAAAGTACTTCGATCAATCCACATTTCTTCTGCATTATTTTACTATTCTGGAAGACCATGATAGAGAAAGGATTGGAGGAAATAATGTGCTTACATTGGTTTCTAAGGTTTACGTTCAATACTGCTTTGCCATGTGGCAAACTAGGCTAAACAGATGGCAAATGAGCTCTGCTAGCATGCAAAGCCAATGAGCAGACATATATGTAGCAATGGTCTTTTCCTAAAACAATCCCAAACTGAATATCCATCAACTCAGATATCAATACCTGTCCAGGAGGGAAAAAGTTCCAGTAACAAGTTTTAAAGTAAGAAGTGATAATAAATTAACAAGCATGTTGAGTGTGAATATACTATCAAAAATTAAGAGGTAAAAAGGACCAATATCTGTATAATTACTGCTATTATTTGCCCAGCTAAGGAAAACCATGTGATTACCATGGATTCCTTCACCTATGTATCAATCAAACAACAAGTATTTATCAGCTATGTGACCAACACTGTGCTAAGTGTTAGAGAGACAAAGTGAAAAACATCCCTTCTCTCAAGGAGTCTACACTCCAACAGAATGTATGTCAAGTGGTTAATGTAAAAAGCAAGTAACACTGGCATACATATGCAAGAGTAAAAAATAAAATACACTCATTTAACAAAAGGTAGAAGAACCTTCCAAAAACAGGAGCATAATCTATTCCTTTTATAGCTTGGGAGGACCTCAACAAAAATTCACAATAGTTCATTTGAAGAACTCTAAGATACACTTAAAGAAGGATAGAGATGGCCTGGCCCCCTCCTTCAGGACAGAATTAGTTCTCCCATTCCTGGGCAATTTGTTAGATGATGAGAAAAAGCAGCTGGGAGAAATGGATTTCAAAAATTATTATTCTGATCACTCACATAGGGTGATGGTTGGAAAGTCTATCCTTAAGCACATTATTAATTACTGCATCCTCAACTTTCAATGACCCAGAAAGATCTTAAAAGGCTAAAAACTGCAGAGTAGTTTTAGCCTTGGATTAATAGAGGGAAATTCCTCATCAGGATTTCCTTTATATTGATGAAATTACAAGTCTAGACAAAAAAAAAAAACAAAAACAAAAATAACAACTTACATTTGTATAGTACTTTAAAGTTTGCAAAGTACTTCGAATGGGTTATCTTATACAAGTCTCTCAATAACCCTATGAGATAACTGTTATTAATATCCCCCTTTTACAGATGAGAAAACTGAGGTTCTGAGAGTTGAAAGCCATAGAGACAAAGATTGCCTCGGACAATAGGGCAAATTAGGAGGTACAGTGCTACAACTTAAGAAGTTCAAGTATGGAGTAAAACACTTTAATAGTTGGGAAAGTAACAACCTTATTTACCTCAGTTTCTTCGTCTGCAAAAATGAGCTGGAGAAGGAAATAGCAAACCATTCCAACATCTTTGTAAAAAAACCCAAATGGGATAAAAAATGTTAAAAATGACTTCTGACAAGACATCTGTACTAACTCTATGATACTAAGTAGATCATTTGACATCTCTGACTTTCTTGTTTGTAAAAGGAGGAAATTGAACTAGGTCTCTAAGTCTATGATCTTATGACTCTGCCCAGAGCCAAACAGCTATCTTCTGGCTGAGGCACAAGACCCTGGTCTTCCTTCAAAATCCAAAATTCACAGGATCACAGACCTAGAACTGAAAAAAAAATCTCAAAGACCATCTAATACAACACTTTTATTTTTATACATGTGGAAATTAAGACCCATCAGGGTTAAATGACTTGCCTTTAATTACAGAAGCAGTGAGCTTCAGAGGCAGGAGGTCTTCTGACTCCTATGACATTATTCTTTCCACTGTACCTCCTTCTTCAAAGTAAGTGTTCTTTCTGTTTCAAATGTCACTGGATAAATTCTTAGCCTCTCTTCCATCAATACCTGTCTCAACAACATACACCATCCATTGCTTGTTTTGCTTAATTAAATACAATGACATAAAATACCTGGTTCCAATTGGGCACAAGTATCTTGTTACATCCATAAATTAGTCATCACAAAGTTACATAAATAACTATTTGCTTATTATCTTCTGAATGTGTTTATATGTGAGAAAACAAGCAAAGCACACATCTGCAGACACAATTTTTGCATGTTTTATTTTTCTGACTACTTCAAAAGTCAGAGGAATCACCAAGCTCACAATATTAGAAAGACAATTTTGAACCAAGAACAGCAGTTACAGAACAAAAGCCATTTGATTACCCCTAGAAACTGAAAATAAAACAAAATTCAATTTGAAGCTAAATGCCTATTAAAAGGCTGAGCAGTGATGAGCCTTTACCTAAATTTTGTAGCCTTCTATATTTAATTTGCCTATAATAAAAAAAGAAACAAACAACATCCAAGCTCAGTAATGTCCATTAATGTCCATGTTCTACAGAAAGATACATGTTTTAATGTAAACATCTACTTAAACCTTTTAGAGCATAATTTTTTCTTGCCTCCGATTTTTACAATAAAGGGAATAAAATCTATTTACATTTCCTTTCTATTGCTTTCATTTTCTTTTTAATCCTGTTCTATTTTCTCATGTCTAAAATGTTCATACTGACCTTTTTTTTCACTATCTCTGATTTTTGACTGATGTTAGATGTCCCAAACTGAAACTATCATTTCCCAAAAAACTCTTCCTCCTGACAATTCCTCTTGTTACCCAAAGTCAAAATTTTTGGATATTCTTTGACTTCTCCCTCTCCTTGCTCTCATCTTCATATCCACTTTGTCATCAAATCCAGCCAATTATAGATCACCACTCTCTAACCTATTCTTTCCCTCCTTTTCATTCTCACAATCATCATTGTCCTCATGTAGACCGTCATCAATTCTCGTTCAGTCACAACCTCCTAATTGAACTGTCTGCATCCAGTGTCTTCTCTCACCAGAACATCCTACACAAAACTCTATTCATCTTCATCACTAAAAAACCTCCAATGCTTAAATGTCAAGACCAAACAAAATGTAAATTCCATAGTCTGGGATCTATTCTCCACTATCAGGCTGTTACCTACTTTTCCAGTATTAACTCACCCTGCTGGTCTTTATACAAGGGCTGCATTTTTTCAATTCTCACTTTTACCATATCTTCTCTTTGACCTGTAATGTTCTCTTGCCCATCCCTGTTTGTTGAAACCAGTCCTTTGAAGATCAACTCAAATATTACACTTCTTCTAGAAAAGATTTCTATGATTACCATCCACCAAAGTAGAAATGATCTCCCTTTCAAAAACTCATAACACTTTAAAATATGCTTTTATATTTATTACATTATAATTTTATATTATGTTGAATATGTTCATATTTTCTACTATGTTTTGTGGGTATGCATTTCTTGTTTTTTTCTACTAGAACATAGGTCTTTTAAGGAAAAGAAAGGATTTCAGTCATCTATTTCTTTCAATATAAGATAATGTGATGTAGTGAATAAAGAATGGTTCTTGAAGCCAGAAAGACATGGATTCCAATCTTCCCGCCGAAAGATATTGACTGTGAGATCCTAAACAAATTACTTAACTTCCCCACTCCAGATCAGAAGTATCAAACTCTCCATGTTAGAAAACAGCTCTCAAATCCTCCACAAGAACCAGATTAAAATGTCATTGGAAAATGTTTAACAAAATAAAAATATAATACAACATAGCTCATCTTAATTTGTGGCTTTCTAAGTAAATATCATTTCTATTTGAGTTTGATATGACTGTTCTAGGCAACCCTCTGTGAAGGAAGCAACCTGCATTGTTGGGAAAATTTCCTTTGCCCTATCACAATGAAATTACATACCTGGTCTCCATTTCTATCCCTAAATCTCTCCACATCTACATAGCATCTGGTATGAAACAGGCTCTAAAGTTTGTTGTGACTGAAATAACCATGGAGGCAATTATCAACTTTAAGTCATGGCTCTATTTCCATGAGTTGGGGAGAGGTGGGGCTAACATTCATGAACCATGGAAAAAATAATGTACATTTGCAAAATCTCTCACTTCAAAGTGTGAACAGTCTATGTGGGGACTTGATGTAGATCACAACATAGTATTTCAGTCTTTTATTGGTCTTTGCTTGCATTTTGTTTTTTTCCTCTTTTTTTTTTCCTTTTTGATCTGATTTTTCTTCTGCAGCATGATAATTGTGGAAATATGTATAAAAGAATTGGACATGTTTAACATATGTTGGATTACTTGCCATCTGGAGGGGGAAGGGAGTGAAAAAATTGGGAACACAAAGTTTTGCAGAGGTGAATGTTGAAAATTATGCATGTGTTTTGAAAACAAAAAGCTTTAATAATTTTTTTAAAGTATGAAGAATTTAGTTTACAAAACTAATTAAAATGATACACTATAATCACAAAATCCAAAAGCATACTGCCAAGAAGCTCATTCTATTTCTCCTGAAACCTGTCTGTAATGGGATGAGGCTTAAGTTGATGTACTGAGGTCCCAAGCACATGAGGCTAAATAGTAATTGGACCATACTCTATTAATATATAAGCTTGGAGAAAGAATGGCCCCCGCCCACTCTTTGTGCAAGTCCTGATGTGTTGTATAGGAAATGACGATTCTGGTGGGTGGAGGCAGGGGAGTGAAAAAGGAAGGGGAGGAGAGCTCAGACCTCTCTCTCTCTCTTTTTTTCTGTTTGTTTCTCTTCTTCTTTTTGCTTTTTTTTTTTTGTTGAGGCAGTTGGGGTTAAGTGACTTGCCCATGGTCATACAACCAGGAATTGTTAAGTGTCTGAGGCTGGATTTGAATTCAGGTCCTCCTGACTTCAGGGCTGGTGCTCTACCCACTGAGCCATCTCCTCCCCTTCCTCCTTGTCCCTGTCCCTTCCTTCTGATGACATTTGTTATATCTGTAGCATCATGATTCGTCCAGTTTCCTATGTTCATGACTTTGATGCTCCCATATCTTTGCTATAACCTTCCTATCCTTTGAAGCTTAGCCCAATACCACCTCCTCCAGTAAGCCTTCTCTGACCTCCTGTTTGATAATGACTGACTGGCTCCCCTTCAAATTTCACAGAGAACTTTTGGGTTAAACCTTCTAATACTATTTGCATGAAAAATGGTCTATGCCCTGAATATCTTACTCTCCTACTGTATTTAAGGCCATGGACCAAAGGACCAAGAACCAAATGTTACGTAAAGTTTTTCATATGGATTACACTGAAATACATATTATTTTATTTCAATTAAATTTAAGGGAAATATCAGAAAAGTAAACCTTCAAAGCTCCTGCCCCCCAAAAAAGTTCAGAAATGGAAACAGAAAGTGAGATAAATATCTTTTATATGATTAAATAATACCTTAACAAAAAAAAATTGTCTCAATACCATCAATATCATAAGTTATGTTTCTGACACATATATAGTATAATTTCCTGAAAGGTGATCTCAATAAACTAGCCAGAAGTACAGCAAGAGTTAGAACCAGACAAATCATTTTTCAGTTCTTTTAAAAAAAATTAAGAAACCAAACTCATAACTAGCTATGTGACTTGGAGTAAATTACTTCTTTCTCAGATTTTGGGTTTCTTCCTCATTTAAAAAACAAAGGAGTTGAATTAAATGATTTTCAAGATAATCCTATGTTGGAATATTTTTCATTATTAAAATGACAGAGTTAACCAAGTGAAGGAGATACCTTTTCAGAGATTCCTATTTGAGAAAAGGGTAATAGAGGAAATATAGAGTGGGATGGGAGTGGGAAAAGAGAGAGAAAGATAAATCTTCAAATTATCCATTAAATATTAGGTACTTGCTACTTTTAAAATGCATTTGATAAATTTTCAAAATCTTTCATATCTCTCTGCCTGAGAGGAATTTTAAGAAATAACACTTAAATAAATTTAATTGGTGATTCTCTCCTCTGAGGGAAATCTGTATTCTAAAGTAGAAACAGATTGACTGAAAAATCACCACCACCACTACCATCCTTAATGAAGCACATCCTCTTAGATAATAAAGGTCAGAGAGCTGATTTAGCTATGGAAATGGAATTAATTATCACAAAACCATAGGATTTAGAACTATAGGGGACCTTAGAGATCATTTAGTCCTACAATCTTATTTTAGAGACGAAGAAACTGAACCATAGAAATGGAGGAAAGAACACCCAACATAACCTAGTAAAGTACCAGGGCATAATAACTCAAACTGATGAGCAAGATGCTATTATATGAGTCAGCCATTAGACTTTGAAGAAGGAAGAGGTACCTGAATCTTGAAGGATACTTAGCCTTAGGCAGAAATAGAGAGGAAGGTTGGGATTTCCCCTCAGTAATTGGGCCAGTCAGCTTATTGCTACTACTAACAGTGCAATCTGATTCCCAGGTTTCCTTTAGCAGCAACCTTTCTCTGCCTTTACACAACCCATTCCCCATAGAATAAGCTACAGCAATTTATTTTCTTCTTCCTCAAGTATGAACTCTGAGGGGCAACCTTTGTCGGACCATTGAATTCAAAGGATATAGAAGCAATACATGTAGTAAAGAAAATGTTGAGTATGGCTGTAAATATCAATTCTACTACTTTCCTATACAGCCCCGGGGTGGGGGGATGATTTCTACCTTCCATCTCTATCTTTCAGTTTTTTCATCTATAAAATGAAGATGTTAAATTAAATAATTTCTAAGGTCCCTTTTAGCTCGAAATCCTATGATCCTATGATAACTACTTCCATTTCCAAAACAGTTATTTTTAATTTTTTGTGAGATAAATCCCTCCTAAACTCAGGTGAGATGCCTGAAAAAAATGCTTATTTCCTAGACAGTTCAGCAGAATCTCTACATTTTCTTCTGCTCTCTGAGATAATGGTGCTTATTTGCGATTAATAAAAAAAACATGACACTTTAAACCTACCATCAGTAGGATATGTAAGTTGAGTTGGTTTTCAAGTAAGAATGCTGTTTATATCACATCATCCATACTTTTTTCTGGGTCTCTTTTGTGACATAATACTATATTTTTATGAGATAAATAGTCAGGACTAAGAAATACATCTCTTCAATTAGTATTCTGAAAACAGGATGATATATGAGCAGACTTCCTTAACATCCAACAAATATTAAATCACAGAAATATGTTCAAAAGATTTGCCACTGTTATTAGAGAAAGTCTAACATTCCGAGTGAAAGAAAGATTTCCCAGAGATTATGAGATTCTCAAGACAGCTAGGTTAGTGGATTAGATTGTGTTAATTTTATCAAGCAGGTATATAATTCCTGAAAATCATTCTACTTTTCTATCTACATAGTTTAAAAAATCAAACAACTTAGTAGATGAAGATAGCTATTATCCAGATTATTCTATGTCATTGAATGGACAACTCTCATAGATATATGTGTGCATATGTGTATATACACACATACATGTGTGTAGGTATATATGTAGTTCAGCAATAGGAGAAATTAATGTGAATTTCCAGGCAAGTGAATTTAAGTGGATAAAAAACAGGGAGACACACAAACACACAAACACACACACCCACACAATGACCTAGCTATATTGAGCTATTGATACAGATAAATGAGTTAGAGATATACAGATATGAATACAAATTATTTAGATATATGTAGATATCAATATAGAGGGATAACAAAGATATAAATGAAGGTATAGATATAGGTGAAAGTGAACATGAAGTATAGAATAGATATGAGACAGAGATAACGACCTATTGATTATATAATATTTTTGAGAGAGTATAGATCTATACAAAATATAATCTATCATACATGGTATTTGGAAGATTTTATTATTTATATAGAGTATGGGGATTTGTCTTCCATGTGGACTCTGTTGGACATACATTGCTAATAGTGGCAAATATTTTTGAATATGTATATATACATATATAATATGTGTGTAAATATTATACATGTGCATATAGATTAATATATGCATGCATATATGTGTGTGTTTATATATTATATGAATATAATACATAAATATATCACCCTAATCTTTCCCATCTCTTAACTCTTGAGGAATATATCTAAACCATAAAATGTGGTATGTGAAACACTTGAATGATAATCCTGTATCTTAATTCATTAATTAAAAAGATGTTTGTTATGTGCAAAGCAGTATGCTAAACACAGTGGATCTAAATAGAAAATAAGATCGTCCTTGTTCTCAAGGAACTCACGTTTCAATAGAGAAGACAACAAACATAGATGATGGTTTCAAAAACAATTCAAACTGAAAGAGCCCAGGATTCTTAGGTATAGTAGTAGAGTGGATAGCCATGCATATTCTCTAATTTCATTTCTGCTGATAAGATCATAATTTTTTCTAATGTTGAACCATTTGATAGTGCCATGGAATGACATTACATAATTACAAAGGCAGCATTACTCCTATCTCACAAACACACTATCAGCTTCTTGAGAGAACTTATATTTCATAAAATTTATCTATTCCTACAGAATAGCACAGTACTGGCAAAAATCCTATATTAAATTCCTGAAATGTTTTCCTTTATGACTGTTTCAGCAAAGTTTTGAACTATTATAAAAACTTTAATAATAAAAAATAATCACAATTTCAAAGCAAAGGTAAATATAAACATGATACATAAATAGTAAGATGTTGAAGACTTGGATCTGGTAACAAAAGAAGAATTAACCAATAACCTATTGAGTCCCTGGGAACTTATTTTTCCCCTGTTTCCTAAAAAGAGAAGAAAAGAGGAGGGGAAGGGAAGAGAAAGGAGAAGAGCAAGGAGGGGGCAGGAGAGGAGGGGAGAGGAGGAGAGAAGAGAGAACAGAAGAAGGAAAGGGAGAGGAAAAAAGAAAAGGATATAAGAGAAGGAGGAGAGAGAGGAGAGAAAAAAGGAAAAGAGAAGAAGAAGGAGGAGGAGGAGGAAGAGGAGGAGGAGGAGGAGGAGAAGAAGAAGGAGGAGGAGGAGGAGGAGGAGAAGAAGAAGAAGAGAAAGAAGAAGAAGAAAATGAGAAGAAGAAGAGAAGAAGAAGAAGAAGAAAAGAAGAAGAAGAGGAGAAGACGAACAAGAGGAGGAGAAGAAGAAGAAAAGAAGAAGAGAAGAAGAAAAGAAGAAGACAAAAAAGAAAAAGAAGAAGAGAAGAAGAAGAAAAGAAGAAAGAAGAAGAAAAGAAGAAGAAAGAAAAAGAAGAAAAAAGAAGAAAAGAAGAAAAGAAGAAAAGGAGAAGAGAAGAAAAAGAGAAGAAGAAAAGAAGAAGAGAAGAAGAGGAAAGGAGAGAAAAAGGGGAAGCTTGAAGAAGCAATAATGTAAAAAGGGATGAGAAAATCCAAGATGTGAGGAAATAAGGGAGGCCAGGTGAACCCATGCTGCCAGTGATGCTACTGCTTCATGTATGGCTATACTGCTGTCACAACTTATCACACCCATGTCACTGCCAATATAAATGGAGGAAGACAAAATAAAGACCTCCATTTAATATAAAAGTGGGCACTAAGCCTAAGCAACAACCTTTATAGAGAATGAATAGAGAAATAAGAGACCCAAATCAACAGAAAGTACAGAGAGCAGCTATAAATGGGAGCAAGAGATGATCTGTACCAGCAAGAAACACTTGGGCAAATCTAAATATTGCTGACCTTGCAGAGGGGCAGATCCAAGGCAGTGATTACATTTCTTTGTCTACCATCTCTCCTCTCCCTCTCCAAGAGAGTATATATCCATTCCCAACCTTATCTCTGCTTTAAAAAAAGTTTTCTTTTACTTTTTTATTTACCTACTATCAAAAAACAGCATTGTAATAAAATGGACTAACCAATGAATCATTTATATATGTTTTATTTGCTCAAAGGCAATTGAGTGAGTAACTATGATTGGTCAGATACAAAAAGAAAAGCAGATTTTCATAAGTAGAGGGCTATTCCCAGTATGGGGACTCTGAACCAGACAGAAAAGAAATGTTATTGATTCATAATAATTATAAGCTTCCCAAAGGCAGAGAAAGAAAAGTGAATCCAAAACTTAGATCAATATAGTGTGATGGAGGTGAGGTAGAACCTAAGGAAGTTTCTCCTTTTCCATTATATTTTCTTAAAGAAGGTTTAAAAGAAAATCCATTTGCAGGGCATTGCCTTCAACTCATTTTGTGATAGTGCTCAAAGAGAAAACCACAGCTATAAAGAAATAAGTAGTACAGCCCCCAGGAAGGTAGTAGCCAGCCAAGATGGAGTAACTAGTTCTGTCCATTAACCTTTTGCCCTCTATCCACACACTACTGGAAATTACCACTACTATTAGTCATATTTATAAATGTGTTCATTTATACATGACTCAAGAGAAAGATATACACTAAATGTGAATAGACTACAGAAGATTATCAACCATAAAAACACCATCAGGGACATTTAAGAATGGAAACAGAGGTGGGCCAGTCAAATAACAAAAGTAAGGGATAAGAGATAGATAAGTCTTATACTTTATCTGTAAGATATTAAATAAGAAAAACAAATGAAGGCCTCTAGCATGTGGATTAGAATTTCTTTGGAGGATTTTTAAAAATACATGGAATAATTATATAAAATAGGAAGATATGAATTGTGATCCAGTGTACAAAAGGAAGGAGTACCACATCAGTGAAATCATATGTCTGCTGAACTAGATTAATTGTGGTGTGACTCCATTACAGAATCAGAGACAGAAATTCAGACAAACAGATAGAGACAGAGACAGAGGCAAAGACAGAGAAACAGACACATAGAGAGAAACAAAGATACAGAGAGATAGAAAGAGAAAGAGAGAGGGTATCTCTCTTAACTTTTATACAACCACACTAAATTCCACCTGTGAAAAGAAAAATAAGCTTTTATGAACTTATAAGAAAGACAAATATTTAATATTAAAAGAATGTGATTGATTTACTATGACATCAAAGTTCAAATAGAAGTTTTTTTTTACCCAATGACAATGGCACAATTTGTATGGGATTAGGTTTCAAGCAAGGTCAGATTTATGACAGTAGATTCCAGGGAAAGAGAAACTTGTCAGGACTAGTACTGAAGTTTCTAGTTACTTTATCAGAACTCACTAAAACTTTGAAGTTCAAGGTCCCCTACTTGTAATGGAGTGCTGAGCCAAATTCCTGAACCCTCCCCCTGAGCCACAGCTTCTTTTCTTTCCTTCTCCCTTGATCTGTCTCAAATTGGCAATTAATCTAGAGGAAGGCAGACTTTTCAGGCTTTCCTTCCTACAGGAGGGAAGTGGGTTGGTAATATATTGTTAGAAGCTGAGCAAAGCGTTGAAAAGGCCTTTTATTATCCTCATGTCAGAACTAGACTAGAAAGTTCCGAATTAAATCCATCTCACTTATTCTAGAGAGGATATTTTTATCTCCATCACCTAACATATATATGCTGACTTTCTAGAGAACTAAGATTTGTTCTTTCTTCCTTCCCAGTTATTCATTAAATGAGTCACTTTTGAGATTTGAAAAACTAACTTCCTATGCCAATTAAGTAGTACTAGAAGTCCTTAAGTCTTCTCAAACCTCTTCAAGAAATCCTGTGATCACAAATGGCATTTCCAGGTAAAGTACCAAGCCTGATTTCATGAAAATCCACTCTAAAATGTTTCAGATGTGCTGTTTAAAAACAAAGTATCCTGGGAAAATACCAAAACTCATCTTAATTTTATCTAATCATCACAAAGGAATAAGGAGATTGGCAAATATATAGTATGGTATCTGAATTGGAGGAAAAAAAATCATTAATTTGGGTAAGACATTGCAATAGTTTTACAAGTCAATAGTATTCACTGAAGGACTGAAGAATTGACTTCCAGGTTTAGAAACCCAGTGCGATTTCCTAGATACCACAAAGTTAGAAATGCCTTGGCCTGAAACTCTCACTAAAGTCACTTGTCAAGGTTTCACCATCGAGACAGAGAATTCATAGTCAGGAGATCACTGTTACATATAGTCTGTGAATCACAAAGTGATATATAAGTGATCTTGGATTCGTTTATTAGATTAGCCATGTATTACTCTGAAAAATGTACAGAGAAGTCCAACTTTTATCAGAAAAGGGAAATGCTAGCTAATTTCTATGGGCTTAGGGGGAAGGAACAGATGGAACACCAACCAATATTGTCAGATCCTGAATACCAAGGCAAGCAAACCTAGATTTATGAATGAGATAAGAGACTGAGGAAGAACTTTTTTCTAAGTCACGATTTTGCCTGATTTATTCAATCAGCCCCTAATTGTGTTGATGACAGCCTTTGGTAGGGAAAGTGTGGGAGTAAGAGGAATAAGGAAAGAATGAGGCATAAGGAAAGAATGAGGCAGGGTTAAGACAGCATGGACTCACCTGTATTGGTAAATGCAGATTATAATCTGAGCAAATACAAACTCCAAATGCAAGCCTTAGAGCATCATCATGGACAAAAAGTATTTTAAGCATCTCATTAGATATATGCTATATTGGTTATTGATAATAATCCTTTGACTATTATCATTCAGTTTTAGTAATGTGAAAAAAAATCATATTAATCACACATATCCAAGGATTAAGAGAGAAGGGATCACAAGATCACAGCTCTAAAGCTAAAGAAATAATGTATTAAAGCCCTCTCATTTTATAGCTGAGAAATGGAGATCTAAGGAGATTAAATCACTTGCCCAACATCACACAGGTAGTAAGCTTCAGAGGCAGAATTTGAGCTCAGCTCTGACTTTAGTTCATAGGCAACTAGGTAGCACAGGGCTGAACTTGGATTTGAAAAACCCTTTCTTAGCTTAAAATGTTTTTTGTCATTGTTTTTCATTTATTTCAGTCATGTCCAACTCTTCATGATCCCTTTTGGGATTTTCTTAGCAAAGATGCTGGAATGATTTTTCTTTTCCTTCTCCAATTCATTTTATAGATGAGCAAAATGAAATAAACAGAGTTAAGTGACCAGGTCAGGGACACACAGCTAGAATCTGAGGCCAGAATTGATCAGGTATTCATTATTCCAGGCCTGGCACTCTATTAACTATACTATCCATAGGTGCTTTTAGCTTTGCTTAAAATTTGCTTAGCATAGTTCCTGATACATAGTGGGGACTTAATAAATGATTGTTTTCTTCCTTCCTCTGACTCCAAAGCCAATTTTCCCATTAGTATCATGAAGCTTCTCTGATTAAATGTTAATCTCTCAAATAATTATATAATATTAGAGTTCAAAGGGAACAGTCCCACTATCCCAAGAATACTCAGGAAGCAGTCAGAAAAGGCATACTATATGGAAAGAAAAGTATTGACACTGTATTTGTGGACAGCTCCATGATAACCAGATAAAATACACACTGCAAAGGACCCTCCCTCCCCATCCCCCATCTACTTTGTCCCTTCCATCCCCCCTGCACTTGGTCCTTCCCATGTTCCCTCCACCGTGTGAATCCTTAGAGATTGGATCAAAGTCTAAGGATCTGCTCTCTATTATATTTAGCCTTAGGGAACTACTCTAGGGTAACCTAGCAGAGACAGCCTGGAGAACCCCTGGAGAACCAGCTCAGCTCACCAGGAAAGAGAACCTGGTTGTTTTTGATCTGAGTCTGGGTTGATAGCAATTAATAAAACACATCCTTTCCTTATCCTCCTAAATCCCAAAACCCAGTCTCATAAATTATTCTCAAGATTTCAAAAAAAAAAATCCTACACCAAAATGGTCACTGGGAAGGTGAAAAGAATTAAACAAATTTACTTTGATACTTTTGCTCTTTTACTCTACTGATTTGAGGACAACAGAAAGTAGTATAAATTCAAATATGGGAAATATGAGATATCTCTAAATATGGGGTAGGACTCAGTCAGACTCTGAATATTAAATAAAATTTGAGGACCAATTTTTAAGATAAGGTAGTTACAAATGAATCACTATGAGGCATTGCCAGTTCTATGTATGTTTCACCAAGAGAGGTAACCTGAACCAGTTTGTCATTTTAAAGGGTCCTGCAATTATTATTTTGTTTAACTGTGACCCCAGAAGGGCTCTTGTCAAATAAATTTCTTAAAAAATAGATATTGATGTTTATGCCAAGAGACAATATGAAATAGTAGCTAAGAGTCAGGAAGCCTATGTTCGATTTCTGCCTTTGACACATATCAATTAGTTGTGACTATCAGCAATGTATTTAATGTCTCAAATCTCTAGGCAATTCTTTGTATGTTGTACAGCAGGTGCCAGTCTGCATTGAAAAAAAAGAGTTTTCTCACTGGAAATCTACTATACCAATTAAATCAGAGTTTAGGTTCTGCCAAATTGCTGAGATAGCATATAACCCATAAATTTCAGAGGAGTCGCCAACCTGCACTTTGAGAATTCCCATACTAGTAATTCCATTTGGTGGTGAAATAGTAGATCCAGACCTCAAACATTTGTGCTCCAGAATGATGGGTATAAATACATACACACTTATACAAAGACACATATGTATATATACACACACGCATACATACAAATATACGTGCACACCCAGCAAAAGAACTCTGGGAGATGACTATGAACCATTACATAGAATTCCCAATCCCTCTATTTTTGTCCGCCTGCATTTTTGATTTCCTTCACAGGTTAATTGTACACTACTTCAAAGTCCGATTCTTTTTGTACAGCAAAATAACTGTTAGGACATGTGTACATATATTGTATTTAACTTATACTTTAACATATTTAACATGTATTAGTCAAACTGCTATCTGGGGGAAGGAAGGGAAAAATTGGAACAAAGGGTTTGGCAATTGTCAATGCTGTAAAATTACCCATGCATATATATTGTAAATAAAAAGTTATAACAAAAAAAAATATATATAATATATATATACATGCCCACATAGATGTGTGTATCTATAGTACAAAGTACTATAGTAATATATATATATATATATATGTATATGTATATACATATATATATATATATACACACACACACATACATATGTAGATATAGATCAAAATAGTAAAAAGTGAAATGAGATATTAAGATAAAGAGATCCAGATAGAGGAAAGAATGGAAACACTCTAAGGAAAAAGCCAAAATATCTTTGGAAAGAAGAAAACAAAGACAAGGAATACAGGAAAATAGACTCAGCATTCCAAGAAGCCAAGTTCACCAGAAAAGGAAGGTTAAAGAAGTTGAAGAAGGCTTTAAGTATTTGATTACATAAAACTGGTGACATCTCTGCCCAAATCTGGACTTAGCTTGCAGGTTAAATCTTGATCATTCCAGTGCTCTGCAATCCCAAAAGGCCTCTATTTTCAACTATCACATTCCTTCTCCCTTTAAAAAAATATTTTTTTCACAATTGTCACATTCCTTCTCTTGCTTATTTCAAACTTCCTATTCATATCAAATCTAGTCAGATAACGACATCCTTGGCAAAGATAGACACATCTGTAGCAACTAGATTGTGCAGTGGATAGAGCATTGGTTATGAAGTTAGGAGGACCTGAGTTCAAATCCAGTTTCAGACACTTGACCCTGGGCAAGTCACTTCAACCCAATTGTCTCTCAGGGAAAGGAAAAAAAAAAACAACAAAGACAAAGACAAATCCATGCAGTCTTCCCCCAAGAATAAGAAATTTGAAGTAAAAATAGTTTCTGTTATCTAGAGTTCATTAAGTAATAATAAGCCTTATTCCTAGGACACATTGTAGGTCTCCCAAATGGTAAGAACACCATCTGCCTCATGAGGTGTCTGTTTAAAAATGGGATCTAAAAGCTGCTGGAGGATTCATATAAAACAAAACAAAATTACCTTTACTTGCCACTGCCTTAGGACAAAAAAAAAGGAATTTCAAATGTAGTTCTTAAAGTAAGTTTGGGATTTAAAAAATATTATTATACTGATAGACAACTATGCATTGTCAATAGAGAGTCTTCCCAGAAGTCAGGACAACCTGATTCAAATTCCATCTCTGATGCATGTAATTCTGGGCGAGTCACAACCTCTATAAGGCATTTAGTCTCTCTTACCAACACCTAAAGATTTATAAATGCAAACAGTTGCTACTTTATATTAGTAGAGGAAGTCTCCTCAATGGAGAACTCCCAACAGGTCCCAACCAAAAAAAATGTCTCATCGTAATGAATATTGACATCTTATTAATTATATTATTGATAAGATTATTTCTTTTAAATATATTTTAAACATAAAAATAATTTTTCTTGTCTATGAGCTTCAATTAAGAAAAAAAGTTTCCTGAAGTGTGGGCACCAGGAACTATGTGCTACCCTGCAAAAGGTAGGAAAAAGGTAAGAACAAGGATCAATTGCTTAGCTTTTAGTAAGAAAAATTCCACAGGAGAGACAATGTGGTATAATAGAGGCAGAGGCAGTCTCAGAGACAAGAAGAATTGGGTTCAAATCTCTTTCCATCGTGTATTTTCTGTGTGATGATGGTCAAGTCATCTAACTTCTGAATATCTCAGTCAATTCTCTAAGATTATGTTGTATAACAATAATGCCCTACACCAAATATGAAATTCAAGTCTAGAGGAAAGAAAAAGGTATTTTGAGGGCAAAATTTTTTATAAAAGGACCTAAGAGAATTCTGAAGAAATTTCTAAATGTGACCACTCTACCAGAGAGGCTTCGTAGGCAGAATTACCCTCAGCATTGGTGAAAAACATCAAAGTCATCTCTATACATTATGGTCCACACTGATAAAAGGATAAAGGAACAAGTTTCTCTCCTTTTTCTTAATCACCAAGAGAACCCTAAAAGCAGCCTACATGTCAAGGAATAAAGGAAAAAAAAAGACAGGGAACATGAAAACCTAAGGTCCCGTTATTTAGAAGTACTACTCTGAACTACCTGTAATTAATTTTAAAAATAGCAATAACTTAATAATTTAATATTTATAAAATATATTATAATTATTATTTTATTTAATCCTTACACCAACCCTAGAAGTTAGGTGCTGTTGTTATCTATTTAAGAGATGAAGAACTTGAGGCAGAGAAAAATTAAGTGACTTGTCTAGGATCAGACAAGTAGCATTTGAATTTCAGGCTTTTCAATATTCTATTTACAAACCTTGTTACTTATTTCGCTGACTCTAATGCAGAGAAATTTCTGATTGAGATTCAGTAAATGATAGATCTTGTTATCAGAAAGCAAAAAAAAAAAAAAAATCAAAGCCCCTAAGAAATGATGCAACCAGTAAAGAAAAGGGAAAAATGACTGATTTGTGAATCAAATACCCAGGAGTACTAGTAATAAAAGTCAGAAGGTATAGAAGCATCTAGGTCTGGAATAAGGAAGATTTGACTTCAAATCTAGACTCAATCACTTACTAGCTTTATAATCCTGGACAAGTCACTTAACTCTGTTTACCTTGGTTTCCTCCACTGTAAAATGGGAATAATAATAATAGCACCCATCTTGCAACATTGTGGTGAGACAGTATTTGTTAAAAAAAAAAAAAAGTATTTAGCATAGTGCCTGGTAACACAGACAATCAGGGTTATCTCATATAGCTTGATCTATATATGTTGCTACTGGATCCAGATGACTCTGGAGGGGAAATGAAGCAAGTGACTTCGCCCAGCCCTACTTTACTTAAATCCAATTCATTTGCATGTCATGTCATCACTTCCCTGATGTCATGTTCTCTTTAAAAAGGAAGCATAACAACATAAATGCTTATTGCCTTCTTCCCTTTCTTTTTCTTCCTCTAATTCCAAATTTACAATCCCTTAATTCTTAGTAAAGTTTCTTGTGCTATTAGAAAGAGAGATCCATTACCAGTTGCTAACCATGCTATCAAAATATAGTGTTGATTCATTGATACAAATTCAGAGACCTCCACCAGTATTCTCAGTGGCAGAATTTGTATATCAATGACTATTTTATAATTTGTAAAAAATATTGAGCACAATTCCTGGCACATAGTAGGCACTAGATGAATGCTTATTCCCTTGTCCCTTCCTTTCCCTGAAGATTATAATACATTGGGATGATTGGGCTGTACAAATAACTACAACCCAAAGTCATGTATGATAAATGGCATATGAAAGGTACAAAGGTCCTTCCTAGTCCTGAACCCTGTAATTATGGGACAATAAGTGCCATTACATTGCAGAGAAGACAGAGTAAAAGTAAGAGCAAGAGAGGGAGGGAAGGGGAAGAGAGAGAGAAAGAGAGACTGATAGAAAGACAGACAGACAAAGATAGAGACAGAGAGATAGAAACAGACAAACAGAAACAAAGAGAGGCAGAGAGAAAGACAGACAGAAAAAGGCAAAGAGACAGAGAGACAGAGGCAGAACAGAGAGAGACAAAGAGACTGAGATAAGAGACAGAGACAGAGAGAAACAGAGACAAAGAGAGACAGAGAGTGAGAATAAGAACAAGGAAGGGAAAAAGAGAGAGAGAGAGACTGACGGGGATTGGGAGAAGGAGAAAGGGAGAGAGAGAGAGTAAGAGAGAGGGAAAGAGAGGGATGGAGAAATAGAGTGAGAACTTGGAGGACTAATCCTCCATGGGAGGGCAGATCACATAAGGAGAGGATTTGAAGGATAATAATAATTGAAGTGGAAATGGAGAAGACTGGGGACAGAGAGGGAACAACAAGAGAAAAGGCATAAAGTAATTTGAGGCCATATTGAAGAGGGTCTTGAATTCCAGGCTAAGGAATTTGGATATTATTTCTATAAGCAGTGGAGATTCATTAAATGTTTTTTTAAGCAGAAAGGGGCAACATTAGTAAAGTGGCATTTTAGAACAATTAATTATCTGGTGATGGGTAGAGTAATTAACAAAGGAAAAACTCAAGGCAAAGAGACTATTTTAATTTCAATGAGGGTATGCACTAGGGTATTATCAATGGTTACAGAACAGAAGGGACAGCAGGGAAATGCATTGTAAAGGAAGAATCAACAGAACTCTGTGACTGATCAGGTTTGTGGGGCCCGAGTGTTGCTTCAGTTGGGTCAACAATTTATACCCATATAGTAACACTTCTCTTACAAAGAGATCATATGTTCTCTAGTTTCATAATCTGGAGCACAACTGAGAGCCCAGAAGTAATTAAGGCAACCATCTGAGCAGCCAAAATAGATATCCCAAAATTCATGCACTTGATTCATTGGACAACCTCTTGCGGACTTTTACTCAGAGCCTATTAACTCTAAATTTAGACACAAATCTAACAAACTTGGCTAGTTGTTTTCCCAGCCCACAGTAGATCAGAACCACAGATAAGGAGATGAAGCTTCTAGAATGCCCCCTGTAAACAACTAGATATGATTGTCAATAGATTGTCTCAAAGGAGACAAAAAGCATATAGAAAAACTTTAAAACCACAGCAGTATGAAGCCACTTGATATAGATATGATTGTCAATAGATTGTCTCAAAGGAGACAAAAAGCATATAGAAAAACTTTAAAACCACAGCAGTATGAAGCCACTTGATATAGATAAACAGCTCTGCCCACTTTCAGTAACTCCTAAAAACAGGCAAGAGAGATCAAATTATTATCCAAATGGCATGTTCAATATCATCACACTACCTGAACTCTTTTTTTCGATATCTACTTCTCCATCTTAAACCAAGAGGAATCATCATTTCATAATGGAAAACACCCTGGATCTCAGTTTTCTTATCTGTAAAAAAAAGTCAATCTGTTGACTAAAAAGTTTCTCAGGTCTCTTCTTGCCCTGGATCAGATGTTCTTAACCTTTTTTGCGTCAGAGTCTTTGACAATCTATAAAATCTCTGGTCAGAGTCCCCGGTAAAGTCTATAAAATTCTTCTCAATGTTTTCACAAACTTAAAATTATAAACATGTGTGTGTGTGTGTGTGTGTGTGTGTATGTGATTATAAGGAAAATCAATTATATTAAATCTGGTATTTGGCATATACTAAATCATATGCTAGATATGGTTATCAAAAATATATATTTTTTAACAATTTCATGGAGTCTAGATTAGGAATCTCTATTCTAGTATTCAGTCATTAAATTGTTAGTACTCTTACATCATGAACTCCTTGGGAACAGGAACTATCTTTTGCCTTTCTTTGTATCCCCAGCTCTTAGCACAATACCAGGCACTTTATAGATACTCGATTGATGGCCATGACAGTTTCTTCCTATAAGGGACAAGACTTGTGAACAGGCAGTTTCCTGAGACAATCAATAGAATAAGGTCAGGAAGCAGGCATAGGAGCCAGCAATGCTATCAACCCCTTTCAATCACTTCTAGGGTTGGATATGACCCAAGGTCTATATCACTTTCTATTCATATTTATATAGAGAAATAAGTAGCAAAAAAGTCCCTTTTCAACAGTGGGCTTCCTGAGCGCATGATGATAGAGCAGAATACTGTATATGAAGGAGGAAGAGGTAAAGGAGGAAAGAGGAAGAGAAGGAGGAGGAAAAGGAAAAGGAGGAGGGAGAGAAGGAAGAGAGAGAAGGAAAAGAAGAAGGAGGAGAAGGAGAAGGAGGAGGAGGAGGAGGAGAAAGAGGAGGAGGAGGAGGAGGAACAAGAACAAGAAGCCTTTCTTTTTAATATGCCCCAAAATACAACGGTTACATCTAAGGACATCCTTGGGATAGTACTGACTCTGAGACATGAAAGTTCTCAAATAAATAAATAAATAAATGCTTATTGAACTGAGTGAATGAAATACTGTGTTACTGAAATGTTTCTTGTTTTCCTTCCCTCACAGAGTTCTGTTTATATTTTTAAATGCTTGGGTGGCAACAGAGAGCCTCTAATTCTTAGTAATTGCTCCTTTATCAAGGGTGTAACATAGAAACATTTAGATAATGTGGCAGTGTAAAAGAGCTCTTACAGAAATAGAAGAAACTCCCCAAACTGTCATCCTCACATATAAAGAAAGCAAGAAGAAAATATCCTCATTAGTTTTCAATGATAGGGTAATAAGATGTAGATGGTTAAACTGATTGGGAAGAGAAAGGTAATCTGTTGACCAGTGATATGGTGAATTCATTGTCCCACTGACATTCCTAAAGTCTGGTCATTTTCAGTTGAGTACCATTTATTTTGGTCAAAATCAGTTCAGGGCTCCTCTAGCATTTGAAATTACATAGGACTTTATCACACAGCCCATCTCTGGGATTAAAAATCCTGTTTCTGATCAGAGATCACTTTCCCTTATAGGAAGAAATATGCATGGAGATATGACCAAGTACTGGACTGGCTTTGTTGCTTCCTGGATGAGAACTAGGTAGTAAGAAGGAGGTAGGACAGAATGATGCTGGTGAATATTCCTTTTTTTTTTTTTATACTGTATTTTAACCTCTTTCATCCTGTTTATTACAATGTATTTTGGCAAAGTATAAAGAGTGAGGGAGAAGAGGGTTTTTTGGATTGAGTGAACAATTTATACGTATTATTGCCACTAGCAGGTCTGGACTGGCCCCGGGGCATATCCCATTTCAAGGGCTCTAAGAATGATGAAAGCAGGTATACCTTTACCAAGTGTTAGGTAACCTTTTAGCAGGTTTTCTAGCCAGATTTGACCCAAGGTCTCTTGAGGTGATTAAAGATCCAAACATGACCTGACCCTTTAATGAGACTAGGATCCCTTCCTTCCCTCCCCATGTCATCTGGAATAGGGATGACCAGAAAGCGAATATAGGTATTGTCAAAAATGCTGCTGAAAGGAACAGAAATTTCTAAGCCAGAAGGTCCAAATCCAAGATAGGTAATTGGCCAGAACTTTCCAAGTTAAAACAATCATTTAGCTTTCTATGATACACCTTAGTATTCCTGACTCAACCAAATCAGAAGAACCTACCTATTTCAGAAGTTTTAATGAAATTCAATATTTGATTTGCTAATTTCTAATTTTCTGACTTGGATAGATTGTTCCTACCAGAGGAAAAAAAATTGAGATTGTATTACTTGAGATGTTATTTCTTTCTGACCAAAAAAATTTAAAAATCAGCCTATTGATTTTTGTTTATATATGTCTTTTCTTTGAAAATATGAAAACAAATACTTTGTTAGATTTTTTTATTTAGTTTACAGGGAAAAAACTAAAATGGTCTCCTTCACAAATGCCTAATAAGTATGGAAAGGGAATTCATGAAAGAAGCACTCTTTTCTTCTAGAGACACAATACAATTTTAAAGGGATAAGAGAACTTTCTAATTTTTCCCTGGGTAATCAGAATTCATTTGCATGTGTGTGCACACACACACGTGTGTATTTCGCTTTGAATTTTTTCTTTTTTATTGATACAGGATAATATAGTCTATTATTGGTAACATCAAATGAAAACTAATCTCTGATAATTATTTTACTATTCCATGTTTACAAAATCTAAGGAACAAAACTCATTTTCCAACTGCCAAATAAAAAGCACATCCCCAGTTTTAATTTTTAAAATTAGATTGACATATTTCATTGAAGACTAAGCATACAAATTGTGGCTTCAATATGAATATCAGCAGTAACAGAACAAAAGATTCTAACATGTCAAAGAATAGAAAATTTTACTATTGATAAATTAACTACTTTGTGCTTTTCTCAAGGCATTTTAACCTTTAATCTTAAAGCATCATTAATCTCCAAATTACCCTCCTCCTTGAGAGTCAAGAATACCTTATTAAGCAAGAATGATCGTGCTCACATTCAGAAGGAAAAAACTATAGCACACCAAGGGTCAGTAATTACGCATAGTCTTAACATAAATTAAAAGAAGAAAAGGAAATGGATCCCAAATTGCTGATTCCTTTCAAGTCAATAAGCAATTATTAAGTGATTAATAAAGGTAAGGCATTGCACTAAACTCTGGAAAGAAAAAGAAAAACCAGTTCTCAACCAATAGAAAATCAGTCTCAAAATATTATCAGTAGATAAGTTTGCACTATTTATGCAGTGATCTGGTAGAGTTATGCTTCTCTAGAATCTTCTTTGGCTCCCTATTAATCTTCTCCTCATCATTATGTCTCTTTCTTTATTCTTATTTATAGAGCTTCATGGAGGTTTACAAAATGCTTTATATACTCATTTTCATTTGCTGCTTGCAAGAGTCCTATGAGGAAGGTGTTTTTATTATTCCCCACTCTACAATGAGAAAGTAAGGACTCAGAAAAATCTAAGAAATTTGAGCCAGAATATTGAGCCAATAATTGCAATAAGATTTGAATCAAAGGTTCCTGACTTCAAGTCATATATGCTATCCAGTATACTATGTCACTTCCTTGCCATCTGAATAAAATCCAAATTCCTTTACCTGATGTTCAACTTTATATCATGTTACTCTCCTCCATTAATTTAAGCATTATCAAGCATATATTATGTACCAGACAATAGGGCTATCAAGGCAAAAAAGAAAGAAAAGAAAGGAAGAAGGAAGGAAGGAAGGAAAGAAGGAAAGAAGGAAGGAAAGAAGGAAGGAAGGAAGGAAGGAAGGAAGGAAGGAAGGAAGGAAGGAAGGAAGGAAGGAAGGAAGGAAGGAAGGAAAAAAGAAAGAAATCTCCCTTTAAGGATAATTTATTGGTGAAATACATATTTTGTTATTTCTTGTCTTCATTCCTTTGTTTATACCATTCCCTCAACTTAAAATATTTTGTCTCTCCTTCTTCCCCTGCTAAATCCTCTGAAACCCAATTCAGATCTTTGTGGCCATAGTTTTACAGCATTCGTCTTGTAAACTAGGAATGCTAGCTTTGCTGTAAGTTCAATTACATTCAACAAACATTGTGTCTAATATATTCTAGTCCTTGGGAGAAATAAAGATTAGATAATACATTGTAACTGATCTCATAGATCTTAGAATCTAGTATTATTAGACACAGACAATAATATACAATATTTCTAAACCTTAAAGTGCCACATCAATCAGTTATTATTATTTAAATGATAAAATGTATATTCAATGCAAAGACATAAAAGCTAAATAATCTGTGAAGTCCAAGGGAATAGGTTTTATAAGGAAGGAAACATAAGAATTAGACTTTAAGGAAGAAGAACAGGAAGGAAGGAAGGAAGAAAAAAAGGAAGGAAGGAAAGAAGGGAGGGAGGGAGGGAGGGAGGTGTAAAGGGTTGAACCTCTGAGCTGATGCACTGAGGTCAGACAACCGAGCATTTAAGGCTAACTATCAATTGGCCAATACTCTATTAGCATATGCTTGGAAAATGGCCCTTCCCACTATTCTGTGCTGGTTCAATCTTTTGGTGTATACAGAGAATTGTGGGGAAAATTAGGGGGTGGAGTAAAACAAGCCAGAGTCACTTGGGCAGTGGAGGTGAAAAAGGAAGGTCGTGGAGATCCTGTGTCCATTCCCTTCACTTCTACCCCTAAAGATCAAGAATAAAGACCAAGGACTTTTGCTTATCTTGACTCCAGCTGATTCTAAAGTATCCAGGGCGCTAACTCAGTTTTCACAGCGAGGGAGGGAAGGAGAGAGGGAGAGAAGGAAGGAAGGAAGGAAGGAAGGAAAGAAGGAAGGAAGGAAGGAAGGAAGGAAGGAAGGAAGGAAGGAAGGAAGGAAGGAAGGAAGGGAGAAAGGAAGAAAGGGAGGGAAAGAAGGAGGGAGGGAGAGAGGAAGGAAGGGAGGGAGGGAAGGAGGAAAGGAAGGAAGGAGGAAGGAAGGGAGGGAGGGAAGGAGGAAGGAAGGAAGGAGGAAGGGAAGAAGGAGAGAAGGAGGGAGAGAGGAAGGGAAGAAGGGAGGAAGGAAGGGAGAGGAGGAGGGAGGGAGGAAGGAAGGAGGAAGGAAGGAAGGAAGGAAGGAGGAAGGAAGAAAGGGAGGAAGGAAGGAAGGAGGAAGGAAGGAAGGAAGGAAGGAGGGAGGGAGAGAGAGAAGGAAGGAGGGACGAAGGAAGGGAGGGAGGAAGAGAAGGAGGGAGGGAGGAAGGAAGGGAGGGAGGAGAGAGGAAGGAAGGAAGGAAGGAAGGAAGGAAGGAAGGAAGGAAGGAAGGAAGGAAGGAAGGAAGGAAGGAAGGAAGGAAAGAAGGAAGAGAGAGAAGGAGGGAGGGAGGAAGGAAGAGAGGGACGGAGGAGAGAGGAAGGGAAGAAAAGGCAAGGGGGAGAAAGAGGCAGAGTGAGAAGGAAAGAAAAGGAGCAGAGAAAGGGAAGGGGAAGATGAAGGAAAAAGGGAAGGGGAAAGGGGAAAGGAAAGGAAGAAGGATTTATTAAACACCTACCACATGCTAGGTAGTATGTTAAACACTTTACAAATACTATTCCATTTTATACTGCAACAATTCCAGGAAGCAGGTGCTATTACTATTCCAGTTTGGGCAATTGAGAAAATCAAGGCAGACAGAAATTAAGCAATTTACTGAGGTCACAGAACTAGTAAGGATTTGAGGCTAGATTCGAATTCAGATCTTCCTGACTCCAAGTCTCATGCTCTATTCACTTTGCAAAAGGATTATGAGTCACCTATATAGCAATTTGTATTTCCTTTCATTTTATGCTTTCTGTATGTGTGCATATATCTGTTTGCGATGTTATTGTTTTCTTTTCCATGGTGCTCTCAAAATAAGCAATTTTCACATCTCTATGGAAAGCCATTTATGGTAAATTTTCCATAACAATTAAGATAGGACCAAGCTTGGCATTCAGTCTCTCTATTATTTATTACCATAGCCTCTGGAAACTTGACATATATTTTTTTACTCTAGTCATCTGAATTTTAGAATAGAGAGACTACAAATGTTTTAATAGATGTGACTCATTGGCATTTAAAGAAATGATCCCATCTAAAGTCCCATGTTTTCTTGTATGGTGACCAATCTATTTCCACAAGCAAATGACATGTATAATACACATGCATATCTTTTATATATATATATATATATATATATATATATATATATATATATGTGTGTGTGTGTGTGTGTGTGTGTGTGTGTGTGTGTGTGTGTGTGTAAATACATGAATTTTTTCTAATGTATAATGATAAGTATCTGGAATTTCAGAAAGGGAAGATTAAACAATGAAGATTTTTAGTTAACAAAAGGTATTTGTCTACCTAGCAAAAAAACAGCACATGACTTTTTTTTTTTATGCCGTGATGTTCATGTGATGTATTCTTCATCAGAGCAAGCACAATCCTGTTTTAACACCAAATCAATGACTAATTTTCTTGTGACTTGTCAAATGTGGCCACACCTGAATGTGTACATGAGAAAAACCAGTTTACTAATTAGAATTTCTTACGTAGAATACTAGATTAAGAGAGCTAAGGACAATAACCATCTCTGCTGATCAAAAAAAGATAGAATATCCTACCTACATGGCTTGGGGATAAAATGGCCTGGTTCAATTAACATTAGCTGAAATGAAATTAATCTAGTCCGTCTGCCAGAAGCACAATTTGCACATATAAAGTATCACAAAGGCTACATTAATCCAGCGGAAGATCATCTAAACTGGCTTGCCATTAAAGTGTAAAAATCCTTTGGCACAAATAAATCAGACTTTTGCTGGGTGTTGTTCATCTAGGACTAAGTGAGGCACCTAGGTGATATAGTAGGTAAGAGCATGAGGCTTGGAGCCAAGAAGACCTTAATGTAAATGCTATTTCAGACACTTACTATGCTGATCCTGAAAATGTCACCTTAAAAAAAAAAAAGACTGCTTGCCTCGGTTTCCTTAACTTAAAAATGGACATAGTAATAGTACCTATAGTCCAGGGCTGTGAGGATTAAAAAAAATAAGATTTGTAAAGCATTTAGCACAGTGCCTGGTACACAATAGGCACTTAACAAATATTTATTCTTCTTTCCCAAACTAAGATGGTATTACTTTTGCCATTTCTAAAACATTATTAGATATTTTCAAAATATGTGGGATAATAAACATTATGATTCTTATTTAAATCATATTCCTAACACTTAGCCTCAAGAGAATTCTGCCTAGGGCACCAATGCTATCAAAACAGATTGACTTCAAGCATTAGTATACCATTATAAGCCTCTTGGATATGTCTGGCAATCAAAAACTAAATAACATGTTCCCTACAATTTATACTTGTTCTAACGGATTTCTGTTTTTCAGAATAAATAGCTGAGCTGCTATAACAATTCAGCTAAAATGTGGTATGTTTGAAAATACCTCAGATAAAATAAGCAGCAAATTATGGCTTAGGATAATATTGGTCATTCTGTATTATAATATCTGAGAGGAAACAGAGGAAGCAAGAAATTGGCATGCATTATGTTTGCTTGACTAACCTCTTTAAGAGCTAAAAAAAAAAATTTCTTTATTTATATCCCTCAATGAAAACATCCCTAAAATGCCTTAATTTTCTTTTTTCTATGATATATGTGCTCAAAAATTAACTGAATCATCTCAGACTGGAACCTTAACCTCAAAGGAAACAAATATGTTAGAACATAAATTTATCCTTTCATTCAGTTTTATACTAACTAGCAAAAGGTAGTTTTTCATTTTTATTTTCATGGAGAATCTCCTCTAGATGTCTATTTGTCTCCCATCCCAAAGCTAAAATATTGTAACTTCCTTTGCTAAAGATCTCTCTTCTTGATGCTAAAACAAAGGATAAATACTATGGTTGAATAGAATATGTATAAAATTAAAAAAAAAAAAAAACTTGCCCTCTCCTCAAGGAATTTGCATTCTAAACATGTTAATTCTATTGTTCCTAAAGTGCTAATCCCTGATCCCAAATAATCACTACCTGATTCTTTCCAGTAACCCTAAGCAGTCACACACACACACACACACACACACACACACACACACACACACACACACGTCAATTTATTTTGCCCACTATGAATTTAGGTGTATAATCTGCTCAGTTGTAGGGCTACTGGACAATCCTTTTACTTTACTAGACTTTGGAAGTGTTTATCACAACTCCCAATTTCACTTACACATTGAATCTCCAAAGCTCAAGCCACTTCTCCATTTCCCTGGATGAATTGAGAAAAACCCTGGATGAGAGATAGGAGATTTTTCTCTAATCAGATAAAAACTCCATTTCCAGTATTTAGTCTCAAAGATCAAACCTCAGTTAAACTCTCCCCATATCAATGATTGATTGACTCAATGATTAGTATCCCATTATCAATCTAATCAGTTGTCATCTTGATATACTCAATAAGTAATTAACAATGAGTTTTTACAAAGAGATAGAGAATATATAGCAAAGATAGAGTACAAACACATTCTTCTATACCAGAGGCATAAACTCCCCCCTCTCACCTTGGTCTCTAGGGACAATAGAGTCAAATTTAAAGTGGTTGCTACAATTATTCTCTACCAAATTCAGTTCCAAATGAGGGACTGGGTCCCTCAGGACTAATCTTGAACAAAATGAAATATGGATTTCATATTTCCGTTCCCGAACCTCTGGTGTTCTGGCCTCTCAAAGCTCACAAGGTTAAAACCTTGTTCCTTTCATCTTCAAAATTCATCCACTTTAAATCAAGAAAGAACTAAATACAATAGAGACAGAAAATAAACAATTCATATATTTATGTTTTATATTGACACAAAATGCAAAAAAATAGACTACTACACTATCTACATCCAGAGACTTAGTGCAATCATTGCCTTAATTGCCACCAAGAAAAAGAAAAATTGACTTAACTGATCTGAACTGTTTTTTGGTTCGTTTGTTTGGTTGGTTGGGTAGGTTTTTTTGTACCATTCAGTAAATAGATAAGAAGTAGAGAATACAATAATGCTCTACAGTGGTGAGAGAGCTCCTCCATTCCATGTCTTCACAAACTTCCAGAAGCAGGTTTGCCATATACCAGCATGAATCCCCTTTGTGCTTCTAAAACTTGGCCCCCATTATCTCTATTAACACTTACAGGAAAAAAAAAGTTCCTCTCAAAATTTTTCTTCTTTTAAAATGCACAACCACAACCTCTTCTTTCACACTTTATAGCATATGACCAAACCATTGAAAGAAGGATATACAGTGTGTGTTCCCTCCAACCCTCCTCCTTAAAACTTCCTACGCATTAAATCCAGTGGGTTTTTGTCAGTTTTCATCCTCCTTGACTTCTGCAGCATTTGATACAGGTGCTCTTTCTAAGTATTTTCTTATACTTTGACTTCAGAAAAATCATATTCTTATTTTCCACCTATCTCTTTAACCAATTCTAAAGATCTCTTTCTGGTCCCCTTAAAATAAGTATTCTCTAATATTCCCTTCCTTTTTCTTTCCTTTCTATATACTATCTCCCTCCATTCCAATCCAAAAACATTCATCAAATGTCTCATGTGAAAGGTATTCTTCAAAATGCTATAACTTCAGGGGGAAAAAAAAAGAAACAACCACTCCCCCTTCTTTTAGGAATTACATTTTTCTGGAGTGGAAATAGTGGGATAAAACATGTAAAGAGATCTGTTATACATACACACATATACAAACACACAATGATTTTAGGAGGAAATAATAGTAAAAGGCATAAGATGATACAAGAGCAGAATTTTGAAGGAACTCAGAGATTCAAAGTGATGAAGGTGTGCTAGGCATTTTATTCTACATATAATAGGGAGCCACTAGAGCTTACTGAACAAGGAATTTGAAGAAGATTAAATTTATGCTTTAAGAAAATTATTTTGGTATGGGTATAAAGGATAATTTGGGGAAGAGAAAGACTGATAGCCAAGAGTCCAATTAGGAAGATGTTGGAAGAATTCAAGATGGATAATAAATATTGATGTCCAGTGGTCATGTTAGTGGAGAAAAGTGGAGAGATGAGAGATTCTGAACAGGTAAAATAAATAAAGCTGGCAAATGATTGGACATAAGGATATAGGAGATGGAGAATTTAAGGATGACATCAATGATTAAAATCTACCTGATAGAAAGCTGGTAGTGACTTCAATACAACTAGATAAATTTTGAAGAAGTATGGGTTTGAGGAAAAAGATGAATTCTCTCTTGAATGCAGAGATTTATATTCCTGATGGACTTTCAAATGGATATTTTAAACACACTGTTGGTGATACAGGTATGGAGCTCAAGAAGCAATATGATATAGTGCTGAGAGTACTTAATTTTAGAGGCCAAGGACATGAGTTCAATTTCCAGCTCTTCCACTTGCATAAGTCATTTAATCTCTTGTCTACCTCAGCATCCTGTAATGTAAAATGGGGATAATAATAGTACCTACCTCATAAGGTTGTGGGGATCAAATGAGCTAATATTTATTATCTTAATACACATCTGGCACGTAAAAGGCACTTCATAAATGCCTATTTTCTTCCCATTCTCTAAATGTCAATTCCATCTTCTATAAAATGAGATGTTTGGAATAGATGGCCTCTCAAGTTCCCTTCAGGTTTAAATTTATGATTTTATCATGTTGAAAGAAACCAGAGTCAATTTTAAAAATCTGTTATCCACATGAAAATGATCATTGAACCATGTGAGCTGATGAGATTATCAATACAGAATGCTTTGACAGAGAAGAGAAGGCACAGGACAGAGCCTTGGGTGACAGGTATAACAATAATCAAAAATTTTTAAAAGACAAAGTAAACCGTAGTCAGGTGGCCATACCAATAATGAAAAGAAAAGGATGGACAGGAGAGACATTCTAGAGTTCTAATTAACAGGACTTGATGACTGATTTGATATGAGATGAGAGAAAGAGAAACGCCAACAATAATGGGAGATTAGGTAAATAGTGGTACCAGTCACAGAAGTAATGAAGTAAAAGAAGGAAACTTTTAATAAAAAGACTTTAAATATATATGTATATATATGTCTTTATATGTGTAGCCCACATTCAGCAATATCACTATTGTGTTTTGTTTTGCTGTTCTAATTATTGCTGCTACTGAAGCAATAATTGCTGCTGTTTTTTATATGAACAGATCTATTTTATTTCTGATTTTTTCTTTGAACGAGTGAGAAGGGTAACTGAGGTCACTACTCTTACCTTCCCACCAGGACAGAAATCCACATTTTATCAGGGCTATGCCCCAGACCAGTGGGGATCACTGCTCTCTCTCCTGCCCTCTCTGCAACTTCAATAGTGGTTCTGCTGAATCAAAGGGTAGGCACAGTTTGTCTGTTCATCATGGTTCCAAATTACTCTCCAGAATGAGTAGATCATTTCTCAACTCCATCAACAATGCATTAGTGTCCCAGAACAGAAAGCAGTTGCTGTTTACACTTACTCTGAGCCACCAAAACCCAAACAATGAGCAAGAGAGACTTGGAAGGGAGATGTTGAAGAATTTTGGGCAAAGGAATGTCCACTCCAGGGGTCCTCAAACTTTTTAAATAGGGGGCCAGTTCATTGTCCCTCAGACTGTTGGAGGGCCGGACTACAGTAAAAACAAAAACTTTGTTTTGTGGGCCTTTAAATAAGAAACTTCATAGCCCTGGGTGAGGGGGATAATCACCCTCAGCTGCCACATCTGGCCTGCAGGCCGTAGTTTGAGGACCCCTGACTCTTTTCCTTCTCCCCAGGGAGCTGGGGCCTTCTGGGGCCAGGCACTAGAGTCATAGCTTTCTGTCCCTTTCCTACCAGAGCTTGCAGGTTATAGAGTCAGGCCTTTCATTGGCTACAATACCCAAAGAGATCATTTTTTAAAAAAAGAAAGAAAAGGACCTACATTTACAAAAATATGACAGCTCTTTTCATGGCAGCAAAGAATTGAAGTAATACCCAGAAATTAGGGAATGGCTAAATGGTTGTGGTATATAAATATAATGGAATACTATTGTTCTATAAGAAATGATGAGTGGGAAGATTCAGAAAAACTTTAAAAGACTTACATGAACAGATGCTTAATGAAATGAGAAAAATCAGAACATTATACACAGCAATACCAACAATGTATGAGGATCAACTAGGATTGTCCTAGTATTTTTCAGCAATATAATGATCCAAGATGATTCAAAAAAACTCATGATGGAAAACCCTATCCACATCCAGAGAAAAAATAATGAGCTCTGAATGCAGATAGAAATGTACTATGTTCACTTTTTTGTGGTTTCTTCTTCCTCAACTGACTAATGTGGAAATATGTTTACATGATTGCATATATATAACCTATAACAGACTGCTTACTATCTTTGGAAAGAGGGATAAAGGGATAAAAAGTAGAAAGGGGGGAAATTGAAAATCAAAATCTTATAAAAATTTAAATTAGAAACCATCTTTACATGTCATTGAAAAAAATATTATTTGCAAAAAAAAAGATACTCTGAGGGAAAATGGTATATTGTTGTTAAATTTCTACTATTTAAATAATAAACTTCACAAGTAAGAAGTCCTGGGTTTAAAAAATAAAGAAATAAATAAATTCAAAACCTGTAATTTAAGAATCCCTTCCACTGATGGTGATTACAACCTAGATCTATACAATCTACAATCTATAGATCTATGAGAGTTGTTTGAAATTTTTAATGCTTCAATGATTTGCCAGTGGCTACAAAGTTAGAGGTGATATGTTGTAATGTATTTGCAATTAGAAGCAACTAGGCTAAAAATATTCCCTCTGACATCATGTGACCTTGGGCAAATTATAACTTTGTTGGGTTGGTCCCTTCATTTATAAAAAACAAAACAAAACAAAAACTTCACAGGGTTTCTGTGAGAATTCAATATATAATAAATATAAAGCATTTTATAAGCATTAATTGTGAGCTACTGTTATTATTATTGTTGTTGTCAAACATCACCTCCTCCAGGAAATTTCTTCTCTTTCTCTGTTCCTCATGACCATACCATTCTCAGATTTCACATGGTAGTTGACCAGAACCTGTTACACAAATAACTAGTTCAAAATAAATATATCTTTCCAATCCTTTTCCCCACTTTTAACATACACACTAACCTGAAAGCTCCATAAGGACAGGGACCATGTCCCTAAATGTTAGATCTCTCTCTAATTCCAGATATCTGCTCATAGCATGCATTTAGTAAATATTTGCAGAATTGAACCCAATTAAAAATGCAAGAAAACAAGTCGGTGTTCTAAGCATATCTGAATGACTGAAATTCAAATTTAACTAGGAAGCTAACAGCTGAAGGGCAAATCTTATTCCTGATGCCTTGTCTATGCAAATCATCCCAAGTGACAGATATACTTTTATTATAGGCACAAACAAGGTTGTCATATAGATTAGATGACATGTTCTTGAAATAGCCTAACTTCGGTCCCAAGTTTAAGCAAGAATGACTCCCTCTCTGTCTTTGCTTTCAATAGCACCCTCTCTTCAGTAAAAAGGACTTTTTTATTCCAGATAAGGCTAATTCTACTGACAAAACAGACAAGACAGCAGAAGCAAGAAGGGAAAAAAGGAGAGGCAGATACAGACATAGACAGAGAGACACAGACAGACACAAAGAGAAAGAGACAAAGAGTCACAGACAGATTCAAAGATACAAAGAATGGCCCTCTGATCAAAAAATATTTATTTCACTTGTAGTATTATCAGAGGTTTATTTCTTTGAATTTTAATAAATAAATATCCCTGAGAGAAGAAGCTCATGAATTAAACTGCTTGATGTGGGAAGAGAAAGAGAGGAAGAATAAGAAAGATCATGAGGATGCTGACAGCAGAAATAAGGAGGAAGGACAAAAGCAAAAAAAGAAGTTTTGTTGCAAAATGACAAACACCTGATGCTTAGTTCAATGCTCTACTAAATCATATATCTGGCTCTTCCCTTTCAAACTTTTCACATAACTGTACCTTTTTGAAACCCCTTCTAGACCAAAGAACCTAATATGCTTTCTCTCTTCCTTTGGATACTTTTTTATAGTGAATTTTTTTTCTTTTTTGGAGGCAATTGTATTTAAGTGACTTGCCCAGGTTCATACAGCTAATGTCTAAGGTCTTATTTGAACTCAGGTCCTCCTGACTCCAAGGCCAGCGCCTTGTGCCAACTAGTTACCCTTGGATATGAACTTTTAAAATATTTTATAACTATGTATTGAAATATATTTCAATATAATTAGTTTCTACTATAATTATATATATTTTGTTTAATGCAAGAATATCATTCTGAAAGAGTCCATTGAAAGGGTCTCCAAGACACAAAGCTGTTAAACACCCCTAATTACAAGAGCCCAAGATTTCAGATTCAAGTCTTAACTCTCTCGTTCCTATTACTTACATAATATTGAGAAAGTCAAAAGGTGGTCAGTGAATTTCTGATTACAAAATCAGAGTTCTTCCCTCTACTTCATACTGCTAACTAAGAGGCTTTTAATGTTAATCAATGGGAAAGTCCTTCATTTTACCATTTCTCCCCAACTTCTAAAGTCAGGCTTTAGAGTCTTCCATATATTACTGTCATCTTCATCAAAGACCTATTTAACCCTAAAACAGCATAACCAAAAGACAATTCCAAGCTCAGAGCAGTGGCAAAGTACTTCAAATGCTCAGAAAAGGAGTTGGTGATTTTACCAGAACTCCATTACAAATCCTACATTTTATTTCATGAAGTTTAATTATAATTTTTCCATTTGATTAATCCTGAGTGTCTAAAAAAAGAAAGCATTAAATTGAAAGAAACATTGTCTTTGCCCTCAAGGAACTTAAATCTAGTTCAGCTAGACAATAAAATGCAAATCAAATTCTTGTGCAGAGTATATCCACCATATGGACTGTTACATGGGGGGCATTTAAATTTAAAACCTATTCAACCTATTCAGTGAAGGTTTCTAGGAAGAAGGCTATTGTCTAGAGTGAAAAACTGAAAGAGTATACAGAGAAATGAAAATCAGTTTCACCAGAAGGAGACATGGATCTGGTTGATAAGCTAGTAAAAAGGAGAAATCAGAATCTTGATCTGAATGACATAAACTGACAGGACAAGAATAATCCAATTGAAACCAAAAAAAAAAAAAAAAATGTATGAAGTGCCTACTATGTCCTAGGCACTATGCTGAGTGTCAGGGATGTGATTAATAAAAAGGCAGTCCCTACCTTCAAGAAGCTTATAATCTACAAAGAGATAGAACACAGAAAAGAGACAGCAGAGAGGGGAAGTGTCACAAGGGAATAGATAACACAGATAGGAAGAGCATTTTATTCCATGGTGTTGAAACAAAGCAGGGTAGCAGATGCAAAGTGGAGTAGTAGCAGATGTAATAGTAGAAAATGATGACTGTAGAAGATAGAGGCTGAGAGAAGCAGGGAATACAAGATTGGGCTTCAGTGTAGGAAATCATACAACCACTGGGCAGTATTTTGCTACTCTCTCACTTTGACTTGGAGCCACAGAATTTCATCATAATCTAAAAATTCTTAACCTTTTTGTATCATGGACCTTTTTAGCAATCTGGTGAAACCTATGGATTCCCTTCTCAGAATAATATTTTTAAATGCATGATATTACAAAGGAAACAAATTGTAGTGAAATACCATTATTAAAATATTTTTTTAAAGTTCACAGACCCAGATTAAGAACCATTACACTCATTTTAGGTGTTACTATTGCCATATGAAAAGGTCATTTTACTTACAGAAGAAATAAATGTATATATTCTCTAAGTCATAGTAAGATGCCATAAGTAGCTGACTCTGAAATAATTCTTTTCTTGAGAGGAACAATCTTTTCTACAGGATTCTATCTGCCCTTGAGTTCTGTTAAAATAATCTTCAAAAACAATGGTTTATTCAATATCAATTTTTTTTGAATTTGTCTATAATACTAAGTATACTGATACTATTAGTGAGGTGTTCAGGCATTTTTTGGTGCAGACCTGTGATTTCAAACTTAAGGAATTTGCAGTGAGGGAAGACACTCCACCAATATATTTGGGGAAATGCCATGCTTTGTAGTCTTAAAGGATTGCCTTGGGCACCAAGAGGTTACTGCCAGAATATGGGCTATGGATTCTACTTAACATATTAAGTAGAATGTAGAATTAAATAGATTTTTTTGGTGAAAAGAGGCAGATGCAATCAAACCAAAATGTTCATATCTTCTTTTAACTTTCTGAACATTGGCCATTTTGGTCATATCTTTCTATCCACATTCATTCTGAGCATTTTGTGTACAGGAGGAAAAAAAAAATCAGTGAACCAGGCCACTAGTCAGATGAGAATCAAATATCATACCACATGCTAAACCTTCTGTTCCAAACACCCAACTAATCTTTCAACCCAAATTTTATTAAGGTACAGATGTATATGCCTTGCAAATAATACCTCCAACCTATTCAGTGACCAAAGCTTCACTCTATATCACTGAACCATAGAAGAAAGTCAATCATTCATTCTCTCCATCAACTGAATTCAATTCATTGAATATTTACTAAATGTCTCCTACATTAAGAGGTAGGTTACTTAGGGATAAAATAATGATTATTAACCCACTTCCTTCCCTCAAGCAATTTATAATACATTTACTATAGAAAAATCAATTGAAATCCATAAGGGGTAAAAATTCATCAAAGTCTGCAATATTAAAATACATTGACAATTCTTTTACTAACAAGATAAATAATAATAGAAATAGAATACATGTATTAAAAATACTCTTTTAGAAAGTCAGAAGTCCTAATATTTTAGACTATGTTTTTAAGTATGTTTGTCTATAGAAGAGATGAAATTAAACAATGGTACATAGTGATCTATATCTTACCTATTCTGAGCCTACCTACTCTAAGCCTAACTACTCAGACAAAAGTCACATCTACTATTGTGACTACAAAGACTGGAGATTACTGATGAGGGCAAGAAGCTTGGTGGATTAATTATTTCCATAGGGAAAAAAGGTCATGGAAATGGCTACAAAAGCCTGAAGATGCACACCAGATGTAGATAGTCTCCCCAACAATAATCACCAACTTACTTTTTTCCCCAACTCAGCTCAGTTGCCAAGGGGCTAAAAGTTAAAAGAGGTCATAAGAAAACATAGTTTCAAAACTATGGAGAAGACCATTGTCTGAGCTGCAAAAGAAAAAGTCTAAAATGCAATCAATAATTTGATTAAACAGAGAAATTATATTACAGAAGACTCTAAATAGGGAAGTACTTTTGATATGTTTTGTTTTGCCCTTTCAAATAATAACTAATTTCTATACCTAGATAACTTTTAAAATTCTTTATTATACTTCTTAAAACTTCAGAGAATATATTTATGAGAGGAAAAATCAGTTTTTAATCAACTCTCAATTCCCTATATTAGCAATAAACAAGAATTAAATGCATAAAGAGTCCAAGAATTAATAAGTAGCAAGTCATCCATTTAAATAAGACTTCTTAAGGAGGAAGTCCTCATCCAAGTATAAAAATGCAACAATGACAACATTCATCAGAATCACCTGGATTTCAACATGCAGGAAAAATGTCTATTCCAACTGCAGACATATCTCTTTTTATTGTGCTTCACTCTACTGAACTGTGCAGACACTGTCTTTTCACATATTGAAGAGTTGTGTCAATTCTGTATCAAGCAAGTCTATTGAACCCATTTTTCCAACAGCAGGTGCTTATATCATGTCTCAGTGTCACATTTTAGTAATTCAAACAATATTTCAAACTTTTTCATTATTATTATGTTTGTTATGATGATATGTAATCAGTGATCTGTGCCAATATAAAATGGCAAACTTAAATCAATAAATGTTATATGCATTCTGACTGTTCAGTGACTCCCATTCCCTGACTCTCTTTGAGACAAAATAATATTGAAATTAGACTGATTAATAACCTGTCAATGGCCTCACCTAAAAGGAAGAGTCCATCAATGCAATAAACGTCATTGTTGTCTTATTTTTTAAAATTGTAAGGTCAGATTAGAAGAACAAAGGATAGTCTACCTCTCAGATCTGTGGAGAAGGCAGGAATCTCTGGCCAAAGAGGAACTAGAGTACATTATGAAATGCAAAGTGGATAATTTTTGATCATATTAAGTTAGAGAAGCTTTATACAAACAAAACCAATGCAGACAAAATTAGAAGGGAAGCAGAAAACTGGGGGGGAAATTTTACATTCAAGGGTTCTGATAAAGGTCTCTTTTCTAAAAGATAAAGAGAATTAACTCAAATTCAAAAGAATATAAATCATTCTCCAATTAATGAATGGTCAAAGGATATGAACAGACAGTTTTCAGATGAAGAAATTAAAACCATTTCTAGTCATATGAAAAAATGCTCTAAATCACTATTGATGAGAGAAATGCAAATTAACACAAATTTGAGGTACCACTACACACATCTCAGATTGGTTAAGATGACAGGAAAAGATAATGATAAATGTTGGAGAGGATGTGGGAAAACTGGGACACTAATACATTGTTGGTGGAGTTGTATATTAATCTAATCCTTCTGGAGAATAATATGGAACTATGCCCAAAGCACTATCAAATTGTGCATACTCTTTGATCCAGTAGTGTCTTTATTGGGCCTATATCCCAAAAAGATTATAAAAAAGGGAAGAGGACCCACATGTGCAAAAATGTTTGTAGCACACCCAGCAAAAGAACTCTAGGAAATTTGTATGAACCACTACATAGAATTCCTTAATCCCTCTATTTTTGCCCACCTGCATTTTTTATTTCCTTCACAGGTGAATTGTACACTATTTCAAAGTCCGATTCTTTTTGTATAGCAAAATAACTGTATGGACATGTATACATATATTGTATTTAACATATACTTTAACATATTTAATATATATTGATCAATCTGCCATCTGGGGGAGAAGGGAGGGGAAAGGAGAGGAAAAATTGGAACAAAAGGTTTTGCAATTGTCAATGCTGAAAAATTACCCATGCATATATCTTGTAAATAAAAAGCTATTAATAATAAAAAAAATTTTTAATGTTTGTAGCAGCCCTATTTGTAGTGGCAAAGAACTGGAAACTGAGTGAATGCCCATAAGTTGGAGAATGGCTGAATAAGTTATGGTATATGAATGTAATGGATTATTGTTCTATAAGAAATGATCAGCAGGATGATTTCAGAAAGGCCTGGAGAGACTTACATGAACTGATGCTAAGTGAAGTGAGTAGAAACAAGAGAACACAGCAACAAAAAGATTATATGATGATCAATTCTGCTAGACATGGCTCTTTTTAACAATGAAGTGATTCAGGAATTCCAATAGATTTGTGATGGAGAGAGACATCTACACCCACAAAGAGAACTGTGGGGATTGAATGTGGATCACAACATGATATTTTCATATTTTTGTTGTTTTTTGCTTGCTTTTTGCTTTTATCATTTTTTCCCTTTTGATCTGATTTTTTTGTGCAGCATGATAATTGTGGGAATATATATTGCACATGTTTAACATTTATTGGATTACTTGCTGTCTAAAGAAGGGATGGGAAAGAAAGGGAGAAAAAATTTGGAATACAAGGTTTGGAAAGGGTGAATGCTAAAAACTAATTATGCACATATTTTGAAAATAAAAAGCTTTAAAAAAAAAAAAGAAATTGCAAGGTCAACCCAATCTTCAGCAACCAACACCCTAATCAGTCAGCAACCATCAACATTGAGGCAAGACCCTCCACTGGCAAAAGGATTATGATTCACTGATGGTTCAGATAATGATTAGCATTTTTCAGCAATAAAAGTATGTACTTTTTTAGGCATAATAGTATTGCATACTTAATAGACTATAGTATAGTTGTGAACCTAACTTTTATATGCATGGGAAACAAAAAAATTCTTGTGACTCACTTCATTGCAATAATCACCTTGTTGTGGTAATCTGGAAACAAACCTATCATCTCCAAGGTATGCTTATGTTAATATTAGTAGCCATTTTTGGTGACTTGAATCCATCTTTAAAGTTCTATAAGATCAACATATTGAAAAATTCTTAGATGGCCTGAATGTTAGATGGATCCCTTTGATATAAATTTACAGGGGAATATTTTGGTAATGTAAAAACAAAAAATATCAATTTTAATTTTTTTATTTAGTATCTTGAGATGATTAGGTTGGAAGCACATAGCAAATGTTAAGAAATAACTTTTTCCTCTTGTGGAGACAGCGCTGATACATTTTAAAAATGGTCAAAGAGAGAAAGAGGGAGAAAAGAAGAAAACAAAGGGATCTAGATTGTCCAGAGCCAAACTTTGTTTTTTTAAAAATTCACAAGTCTATCTATAGATAGATCTTTATTGGCATCTTGATAATAATTCCAAGTTATTAAAAACTGCTTTAAATTCAAAATTACACTTCCTGATAAGATTTTTAAAACTTGTGTTGTGGTAGCAAAGGTAGATGTTGCCATGATATAGGAGAGATTTGCAAATGTGTATGACCTCACCCAGAAGTCACTGGTACCATTATGTAATCCTTGTAAAACAGGATATAAAATAAAATCCTAAGTGCTTTTAAAACTAAGGTTAGAAAGAGATAAAAAGATATATCCAAAATGAACAGCTTTAAATATATAATGTTTTATAATCAAAAGTATATAATTAAGAATTTCTGATGCAAATTCATAAAGGAAATTAACAGAAGTTTTCTTTTGAGGAAACATAAGTGGTGAATAAGTTAAGTATTAAATCAATCAAAAATATTTATTAAGCACTTACTATGGACCGGGTACTTTGCTGAGAGCTAGGAATAGAAGTACAAAGAAACTTTCTATACTCAAGGAGCAAGGGGAGATGATTAACTACTCTCCTACCTACTCCCCTACACACACACACACACACACACACACACACACACTTTCCATATAAAAAGCCTCAAAATAAATTTACCATGTGATCAATTAGACACCTAGAAAATCATTCTAGATTTCTACAGCTCAGATTGCAGCCAAGATGATCTTCCAGAATATTTCTAATTTAGAAGGGGAAACGTGTTGAAAGAAACAAAATCTCCCATGCTCTGTCTTAGGTTTTTTTTTTTTTGTTTGTTTTTTTGTTTTTAAGGGTAATTGCATTCCCCTTTTTGAAAAGTGTGAACAAGTTATGGTGACTTTCAAAAGGTCCATGTCAAGTCCACTGTGAGTTCTCATAGTGTGGATTCACCATAATTTACCCCCAATTCAATAGATAATCTAGACCTTTTGGCTTGCTACCCTATTTAAAACTTTGATGTTGCCCTTTTTCAAACTAGCTTTTTATCTAAATTATTATATTTCTTGTAAATATCTGCTTTGTTGTTGAGTCCCTTTCAATTCGGTCAGATTCTTCATGATCCCACGGGGTTTTGTTTTGGTTTTTTTTGGCAAAGATACTTTGCCTTTTCCTTCTTTGCTTCACTTTACAGATGAGGAAATGGAGGCAGATAAGGTGAAGTGACTTGCCCACAGTCACCCAGATAGTAAAATCCTATGGTCAAATTTGAATTCCTGGCTCCAGGACCAGCACTTTTACACTATGGTGTCACCTAACTGTCCTAAATATCTGTAGTCATCTTCGATTTTAAAGTATCATGTAATACTAATGCTAAAAAGGTCTTTGGAGATCTAGTCCAATCCCTTTCTTTTACATAGGAGGAAACTGAGTGAAGGAGGGTAGAACACTGGCTCTGGAGTTAGAGACCCTGGATTCAAATCCCACCTCTACAAGGTTTATATGACATTCTATAAATTGTTTTTCTCTCTGGGCCTCAGTTTCCTCACTGTAAAATTACAAAGTTCTAATAGATAAGGACATCTATGTAGCACAGTAGACAGAGTGCTGCCTTGGAGTCAGAAAGATTCATCTTACTACGTTCAAATCCAGCCTCAGACACTTAGTAACTATGTAATCCTGGACAAATCACTTTACTCTGTTTGCCTCAGTTTTCTCATCTGTAAAATGAATTGGAGAAAGACTGAAAACCATTCCACTATCATTACAAGAAAATCCCAAGTGGAGTCACAGAGAATCAAACATAACTTAAAACTACTGAACAAGTACTCTTAGATAGCCTCTAAGTTCCACTCTAGCACTAGATCCTATAAGCATATAAGACTCAGAGAGGTTGCATTTCTTGCCCCCTACAATACCTCTAATTAATGGCAGGACTAGGATCATTAGTCAGGTGTCTTTAAGCAGCCCACTCTACCATAATGATTCTTAAAAGGGTGAAAATTCATTATTTTTATGTTCTGAACCAATGTATCACTTCTTGGTTTCTCATATATAAGGACTAATAATTGTAGCTATTTAAGAAAGGAGAGCCTCCCACAAAGGCATATCCAAAGTTAGAACTCATTCAGAACTAAATAGTCTCCAAAATCTATGGAAGAAGTCAACACTTTTCCCCCTGTTTAATCAGCTACCATGTGTAGGTTAGCATGTTAATTTCTTTCTAACAAATTTAAACTGTTACATATGTGAATTAACTGCTTCCAAATTACTAACAACCCTCTCCAGTGTCTATGTTCTTTCAAGCTAAAAATGAAAGAACAAACATCCTTGAGAGAGATACTTGGTGTGTTTCTCTGCCATATAGACAAATCTGTATGCAGAAGTCTGAAAGACCAGTGGATTTTATTGTATTTGTTAAACAATTATCATTTTAATGTTACTTCTTTCAACCTCCCTTGCTTGCTACACAGATTAATGGTCTACAATCATAAAAAGAAATTATCAGTGAAAATACTCAAGGTCATTCTCACCCTTAAAATAGTTGTATGAGCTTTATGTTCAATGTAGTGAAAATCAAGCTCTTGTTTTCCCAATTATTTTGAGAAATCTTGTAATACATTATCTGCCAACCTGATGAAGAGTTGAAGGAACTCGTATTTTCTCAAGCTATATCCAATTAGCCTCCAGTAAAATGAGCAATACTAAAAGCATTTGTTAGTTCCAACAACTGTTTTTCTATTACCTCAACTATTATCCAAACCAAAATGTGGCATAAAGGCTAATGTCTAATTGAATTGGATTCTATGAAAGCAAGACTGAACATAAGCACCTGACAGTATAAACAGTGCAATCTCAGTCATCTACTTTGTTTCTTCTTTAAAGAGTGTTAACAATTGAGAATGAAATACCACAGCGTTTCCTCTTTTTGTCAGTTTCCCTTCTCAAATTGATTGCATAATTGAAAATTAACAAGTATGATTAGTCACAAGTCAGAGTTATTGTATCATAATCACTCATCATTAGTCCATAAGACTTGTCTCTGTGTGCAATGAGAATATTAAAGAAATGAGAAAATAAACACTTATAAAACTCCAAAACATGTTAAAATATAGGGAAAATCCCTTTTAGCAGAGTTTTAAAGTCAAGTTCTTTATACCCTGCTCACACTTATAACCTCTGCACAAAATAAATGACAGATTTATAGACAGAAACCTAATTCCAGATTAAAGGACATGTTCTCAATTATTAATCACCTTCACACTTACCACACCTTTCAAATCTCACTCACTTTAGAGAAGATATTTCCATTTAAAATTACTGTTAAAGCATTCCTTTAAAAGAATGGCCCCTGGGATACATTAGAGTATTTTAGGAAGGTCATATATCCGACAGATATATTTCAGCCTCTCATTAAACGTTTTCTCTTCAAAAATCTCCCTTATAATAGTCAGTCTGGTATAGTTTTGTTTTTGTTTTTCACACACACACACACACACACACACACACACAAAATCGGTTCTTTATCTGTTAAAAGGCAAAATGAAGAGTGGGGGAAGGGTGAGGAGAGGCAGAGACTAATAGTTATCTTCCTGAATAGAGTAATAAGATCCTAATCTTATTCACAAGAATGATCTTTCCCTCTGCGAGTCTTTAGGGGTTCGCTATAATTGAAAATCGTCCTTTGACGTTTTGACGATTTTTAAAGAGAAATATAATTCTTTTTCTCCCCAACAAAGCCACTAACTGTGTGCCATTTCAATACTGAACTGGAGGAGGGTGAACTATAGAGGTAGGTAAGAAAATTGACTAGAAATAGGAGGGTTTTGGTTTCCAAATTCCAGAAAAGAATTTTAGGCTGGTCATATTTTTGACAAATGTCTGCATATAAGTGCTTCCTAAACGCATATATTCTCATCTCTCTCTCTCTCTCTCTCTCTCTCTCTCTCTCTCTCTCTCTCTCTCTCTCTCTCAATGAAGGGCATGTCTCTTGTCATTTAAGTGCTCCATCATCAGCTGTTATTTCCTTAATCACTAATTCCTAAGGCATAGGCTCCTTATAGCTTCTGGATTCCAGACTGCAGCTACAGAAGAGATCGAGGGAGGTGCCCCTTCATATAACAGCCCGAGTGAGACTGTGCCCTTTACCGTACTCATTCCTCACTGCAGATTTAGGCGATCCTATATCTTGCTCTGATTCCATAGAGTAGCTAAACTGGGGACTGGTGAAGAGAGAAGGGGACATCCCTCCCTACAGCTCTGGTCCCGGGTTGAAGGCATTGCAAGGTAAAACAAATGCGCCTAACAGTGTTCGTTTCTTAATAGTCATCCAAATGGATGATGGATAGATGGATATAGAACTAACCCAACTCCCTCATTCCATAAAATAGGAAACTGAAGCCAAAGGAGATTATAAGACTTGCCGAAAGTCCCACAGGTAGTAGTGGTCGAGGCAAAATGTGAACGAACCCCCGTTCTGACTCCAGAGTCGGTGTTCTTTGCAATGTGTTGCCCTAGGGGGAAGGGCAGAGTAGAACTGGTTTTATGGTTTGCCTTCCAAAAAGGCAATAGAATGAAAAGGAACGAATGAGAAGGGAAGAGCCTTCCTAGCCCTAACGGTTCCCTTTCCTCACTTCGTTCCCCCCACCCCCCCACCTCGGGGCAGATAGGATACCTCGCAGCCGTACAGCTGCCCCAGCTGTTCCACGATCCACTCTTCCAAAACTAGCCTTTTCCGCAGTTCCTTCCGATCGTATTTCACGGTCACTTTCCCCTGCTGATGGCGCCGCTGCTGCTGAACCTGCCCCGCCACAGCAGGCACAACTGTCGGAGCAGAATCTTCCCGGGAGGACCCAGACCCTGTGCTGGAGCCCGAACCAGCGCTGGAGCTGGAGCTGGAGCCCGATCCGCCGCCTGCGCCAGCCCGCGGACTCTGGAAGAAAACCCGACTGCCCCCGCCCCCCGCGCCACTGGCCGGCTCGCTGCTGCCGGTAGCCACGGACATGGTCCTAGCCTGCAGCTCTCTGGCTGCCGAAAACGAGCGGGCAGGCGGGAGAGCGAGCTCCGGCTTTGATCCCGTGAAGATGGGGAGCGGCTCCTGTTAGGCTCTGATCCCGGGGAGAAGGGGGCGGGGGTACAGCAAAGGGGAGGTAGGCAGCTGCTCCGGTCCTCCTCTGGGCAGGGTTGGCTATTGAACCCACGTCGAGGCAGCCACCTCAGGAGGAACCGCTGCAAGCCAAGGTCTCGCCTCTAGCACCTGCTCGACTGTTCTCTAGGCGCACACCCTGCCGGCTTGTCTGGGAAGTTAGAGAAGAGGAGGAGGAGAAGGGAAAGAGGGAGGGAGGCAAGAAGGAGGCGGGGACCAGAGCCTTAAAGAAGCAGCCCAGGACCCTCTCCACCCAGCAGCCCTCAGCCCTAGCCCCGGGATGTGGAAGGAGCGCGCTCCAGAGGCCAGCGGTGGAGAGGAAGGCCAAGGGCCTGGGGATGCCCAAGTAAAGGTTTGAGAGAGGAGGGAGGGCGTAAGTGCAGCGCTCACGTGTGTGTGTGTGTGTGTGTGTGTGTGTGTGTGTGTGTGTGTGTGTAAGTGTAGGGCTCACGTGTGTGTGTGTGTGTGTGTGTGTGTGTGTGTGCGCGCGCGCGCGCGTGGTTTAAGTGCAGGGTTCACGTGGATGCGTATTCGCCTGCTAAAGGTGTATGTATTGGGGCTTATCCCTGGGAAGGTGAGGGGCTATTACTGATTTGCTCTAAGGAGCCTTGCAGAGCTTTCCTTGCTTTTCCCTCACCCCACAAAGAAACGAACTCAATATTTCCTAGGACAGCCCCCCACGAAGTCCACACCCTCCCTCCAGCTCCTCCCGAAGCAGTTTCAGGAAGGAGTACCGGCCCGGAGTGAGCGCCTGCTGATTCCTCTAGCTCGAAGCCTCTAGTCTCGGCTGTTCGGTCCTGCAAAGGGGACGGAGCTGACTAGGATGTGCAAATGGTAAATTAATGCTCCGAGAAGATTTCTGGCTTGAGATTCGCCTACCCTGATTTTTCCCAAATTGATTTAGATGGCGTCAATACCCTTCCTCCTCCCACCAATCCCTCCCCCTCCCTCAGCCAAACCCCTACCAGCCAAACTCGGGCTTCTGCACTGGAAGTGTGTCTGTGGAGCCACTCCCTTTCTCAATTTGCGGAGAGGTGAAGTTTTAACCACTAGCTAAGTCATCAAGCTTAGAGAAATTATCACACTTTCTTTTCCTGCTGTACATATATATAGTGTTTGATAGAGTAAGGTGCCTCTAAGTTTCTGGAGAGCAAAGATCATCTCATTTTGCCTTTCTTTGTATCACCAGTTTAACAGTGCCAAGTACATAGGAATCATTTAATAAATGCTTTGTCTGACTGGTGTCTTCATACATAAAATACAAGGAACGCAACAAAATTCAACAAATTTTTATCAAATTCCTATTATATACAAGTCATCAGCTTAATCAGTTATTAAGTGTCTACTACATGCCAGCCTTCAAGAACCTTCCATTTAACACACTAAAGCTGAAAAATGAGGAGGGGGAAAGGTATCCTTCCCATTATGGAGAGTTCTTTAGAAGTCCAACAACTGTGTAACTGATGGAAGTTGGGCAGAAAAACCGTGCTGAGCCCTCTCTTTAAATAGAAGCCCTGGATCCCAGGCCCCTGTACTATAAAGTCCAATCAAAGGGGAAGAAGATACTGGTGATCTGTGAATAACAATGAGATTTAATTTTGTATGATGAGTTCCCTGGAAAAAGGAGGCAGAGGCATGATGGGGAATTTCAAAGAAATTCTTATTATTGTTTTTTTATTGTGAGTTGTAAAAAATTTCTCCCCAACTCTTGAATTATTACCTTAGCTCTTTATTATACTATCTTTAAAAAAAAAAAAAAAGTTCTCATAGGAAAGAAGGGGAGAAGCCCTTATATCAGCCTGATTTGATAGTATATTAGACCTTTATCAAGCTATATCAGATGAACAAAGAAAGGATAAGACTGATTAGAGGGTAGGTAGGAAGGTAATAGAGGACAGAGAGAAAGAAGAGCTACTTGACATTAACTTTACATAGCATTTCTCTATCAAGAAAAAGAATTTTTGACCTAGAAAAGACAAGAATCGACAGTTAATAAGGAATCAAAAAAGACAGATCAAATCAGTCAGAGACATTAAGATAGGACCTCTATTGTTTCAATGAGTTTGTCACCAGATCAAAAAAGAAATACTGAAAAAATGTCTTTTGATTACTAAAAATGAACTTTAAAAGATATGGGGACAATAGGAGAACTACCACAGCATGTGAGATTGAGTCCTGATTTTCAAAAAGAAGAAGAAAATGTCATCTGCAAGACACAGGGCAATGAACTTGTCTTTGAGTTTTAACAAAACTTTGGAATATACTTTTGTTTATTGCTTGTGATTATTGAGAAAAGGAATTATTAACCACAAAGAACCAGTAAGGTATTGTCAACAAAAAAACATAATAGAATGACTTCTTTTACTTTTTTAGAGGAAAGGATTAAACTGTAAGTCACTTGAAGGCTGGCACATAGTAGTCATTTGCTAGTCTAAGCTGGCATAATAGAGGAATGATGAAGAGAGTTTACCTGAATTTAAGCAAAGCATTTGATGAAACCTTTCATTCTCTTCTTGTGAAAAGAATGCAACTGTATACTTTAGCTAATGGGAATGATCTGGTACAGTGGACAAGATCACTGGACTTGGAATCAGAAAGATAACTTTAGATCCTGCCTCAGACACTTCATTCTATGAAACACTCTCAAACATTTTCCATCTATAAAATGGCTATAATAATAGAACCTATTGAACAGGATTTTGAGGATCACATAATATAACATATACAATACTATATAAATGCTATTACTGTTATTTTTATCATTGGTTAAAGGGCCAGACCCAAACAATGGCCCTTAATCATACATCAACTCAGATTTTCTCTAGTAAAGTAACCCAAGAATTTATGTTCTGCCCTGTATTGTTTTACTTTTGTATCAGTGACTTGGTAGCATTTTATCAAATTTGCATATGAAACAAAGCCAGGAGGAATAGCTAGTATATGCTATGATAAGGTAAGCTTCCAAAAAAAGATATGAACAGGTTAGAACATGTTATCATGGTCCAGTGGAAAGTGGATTGCATTTAAAGTCAGAGGACCCCAGTTCAAATCTCAGCTTTTTAACTTACTTGTGTGATGTTGGCCAAGTTTAAGTTCATTGAAAGAAAATTTCCTCATCATAAAAGAAATGGGTTGGATTAGCTGGCCACTAATGCCTCTTCTAGGTCTAAATATGATCAAAATTAATGTACTTTTCCCCTTTACCCATGGTTCAAGCTAAGATAGAATAACTACTTGTCTGGCATATTATAAAGAGAATTTTTGGTCATGTGTGGCCTGAACCAGACAGGCCCAAAGATTCTAGTCTAGGTTTTTACTCCTGCTAGCTGTGAAATGTTAAGCAGGTTGTTTAGCTCTAAGTTTGTTTCTTCATCTACATGATAGGGGAAAGAATACTTGGACTATTGCTTCTCGAGCTATAGTGAGGAAGATTCTTCTACTGTGAGCTCTAAACTTTAAAGCATTGTAGTAAACCATAATACTATAAAGTATAAAGCTTTATAAGGATGTAACTTACTATAATTTTCAACAGGCTTCACTTTCATTTAGAGAGACAATGTGGTATACTGGGAATAAGCCTGAACCTTAAATAGGAAAACTCTCAATGAATGACTCTAGACAAGCCATCTGATCCTTCACTGTCTCAACTTTCTCATGTGTAAAATGTGACTAATTGCTTGCCATGGTTGTTATTAGGCTCAAATGAGATAATTGAGTAGTACTAGGTCACTTCCCTCTCCCTTATGGGTCACAGGTCTCTGAACTAGGAGTCATCCCTTTCCCAATTTTTCCAATGTTCCAATGCTATTTGGCCTTCCATTATGTTATCAGAGGTAGATGAAAAATATAAAAGACAAGTGGAGAGATTGGAGAAAGTTTTTTGAACGCTAAGATTCAGTGGCATTTGCTGAGTGAGCAAAGGCCACCCCACCCAAGAATCATACGGACTCACTACTTCAGGCAACAATGGAAAATAAGAGTCTTGGTTATAAAAGTGAGTAAGCAATTTATAAAGTGCCTAAAGAAGCCCTTTGTTTGTAGGGTAGAGAAGAAGGACCCAGTATCAAAGAAAAGGAAAAATAAATAGCCTGGATCCTTTCAAATCTTGTTGTAAAGAATTTATAACCCTTTTGTTCCCTTGGTCCAACTATGAGAGACTTGACACTATTTCCTGGAAGGAGACAGTACATCTTTAAGAAGGAAAGAGCTCACAATACCTGGTGGGAGGTGGAGCTTTACAGTGAATTATTGTGAAAAGTCCTTGATCTTATCCTTCACCCCTGCTAGAGTCCCATTATGAGTCGTGAAGACTAGATAGGAGGAAAAAAGAAATGCCTCTGGGAGGGAAAGAAACTCTTGTGATTCTGTATGCTTAGGAACAAATCCTTTCAATTTTTTTCACCATGTAAATAAAATCTATGATTGGTGATTTGTGAACTTAAGGATTTATAAAGAGAACTGGTAGCCACTCTTAATGAGAAGTGAGTGCAATATACCAATGTTCCCAGCAATCATTTAGATGGCCACAAATTTTCTATATATAGTGGAAGGTAATTATTCAGGAAAAAATGGCATATTGAGTAATCAGAAGGAAGTTTTATATCAGATGGAATTTCCTAACACAAGAATTATTTATATAAAGTACTATGTAAATATTAATGATAGTTAGGAAGAAACTTCTCTTAGAAAGTTTCACCAAATCTTTCCAAAAAGTTACTCATGTTTCAACTTACCTGTCAAAATATCAGTTAATATGTTTATATACACATTTTTAAAATGTGTATATAAAATGGTAACATTATTCATATCTCAGTCTCTAATGAATTTCTGTTCCAAATGATTCAGTTGTTCCATTTTTCAATCTCATAAAAAAGAGTCACTTACAGATAATAATTACTGAGATTTAGATAATGTTTTAGGTTTGTAAAGTCTTTCATTGTGCTATGTTATTTAATCCTCAAAATTCTGAGGAAAGATGCTATTAGTATCTTTTAAAGATCAGAAATTTGAGGAATATAGAATTTAAATGACTCATAATCATTCCACGAACAAGTGCAGCAGGTGGCATATGAACACAGATTTTATCTGACTACAAATCCAGCACTTTCCACTATGCCACATTGCCTCTGTACTAAAACTGTAAGAAACTGCCTTTCAAAAGTGAAAGTGATATAATTAGTGATGGGCTGATATAGAAAAGAACCCACATTGAATTAGAAGCCATAGAGAGGTGGGGCCAGGAGGCAGCTGCTTAATATGATAGAAACTTCCACATCTTTTCAATACAAGGGATGGAGTTCTAAGATTTTAGGCAATATATGTTCAATAGCCAATTTTTAAAAACATGGATTATCAGATAGAGTCAAGATGGTGAAGAGTAGATAGGATTTTGTCTGAACTTTTCCTGGATTCCCTCAGCATAAACACTAGATCAAGCCTCTGAATGGATTTTTGGAATGACAGAACCCACAAATATTTGGAGTGTAACAAATTTTCAGCAGAAGATACCTTGGAAGGACTTCAGGAAAGGTCTGCCTCAATTGGTCAGTGGGGGCTCAAGGTCCAGTGCAGGCACATTACAGAAGACCCAGGATGAAGAGGCCCTATATGGGGAGTCTACTGGGAAGCTCTTAGCCAAAATATAGCTACTCAGTACTCTTTCAGAAGGCCAATGATCAACAGCCTAGACCTCCAGCACAACTACAGAAGACAAATAGTGGCCATGAATTCCAGTATAATAGGCAGAACTTGGCCAGGCCTATCCAGCATATTGAGGAAACCTTCAGCACTAGCCCTAGGGAAATGTGAAGGTCCTGTCTCCCTGCAGAGAAAGTTTGGAACAATCTACCCTGGGCCCTAGAAAAAGACTTCAACCTTTAAAAATGATCAAAAAAGCAAAAAGAGTTCTGGTCATAAGTAGATATTATGGAGACAGAGAAGAACAGAACTAAACCCTGAGGACACTAAAGGCAAAATGGCTCCAGATGAAACTTCAAAGAGGGATATGAACTTGTCTCCAACTCAAAAGGCTCTCTTTTAAGAATTCAAAAAGGATCTTAAAAGAGAGAAGAAAAATGAGGAAAGGAAATGAGCTTTGCAAAGGAAACATAAAAATTGACTGAAGAAAACAATTCCTTAAAAAATACATTTGGTGAAATGGAAAAAAATATACAGAAGAAAACAACTTCTTAAAAACAGATTTGGCAAAACTAATGCAGACAAGATTAGAAGAGAAACAATAAACTGGGAAAACATTTTTACATTCAAAAGTTCTGATAAAGGCCTCATTTCTAAAATATATAGAGAATTGACTCAATTTTATAAGCCATTCTCCAATTGATAAATGGTCAAAAGAAATAAATAGACGATTTTCAGATGAAGAAATTTAAACTATTTGTAGTAATATGAAAAGATGCTCCAAATCACTAGAGATGAGGGAAATGCAAATTAAGACAACTCTGGGAGACTACTACACACCTGTCAGATTGACTAAGATGGCCGGAAACGATAATGAGGAATGTTGGAGGGGACTCAGACACTGATACATTGTTGGTGGAACTGTGAACAGATCCATCTGTTTTGGAGAGCAATTTGGAACTATGCTCAAAAAGTTATCAAACTGTGCATACTCTTTGATCCAGCAGTGTTTCTACTGGGTTTATATCCCAAAGAGATACTAAAGAAGGGAAAGGGACCTGTATGTTTGTCTTTTTTGTAGTGGCTAGAAACTGGAAACTGAGTAGATGCCCATCAATTGGAGAATGGCTGAATAAATTATGGTATATGAATATTATGGAATATTATTGTTCTGTAAGAAACGACCAGCAGGATAATTTCAGAGAAGCCTGCAATGACTTACATGAACTGATGCTGAGTGAAATGAGCAGAACCAAGAGATAAATGACAACAACAATACTATATGATGATCAATTCTGAAAAAAGTAAATATCTTCAACAATGAGATGATTCAAACCAATTCCAGCTGTTCAGTGATGAAGAGACCATCTACACCCAGAAAGAGGACCGTGGGAACTAAATGTGCTTCGTAACATTTTCACTCTTTCTGTTGTTGTTTGCTTGTATTTTATTTTCTTTCTCAGTTTTTTTCTTTCTTCTTGATCTGATTTTTCTTGTGCAGCAAGATAAATGTATAAATATATATACATATATTGGATTTAACATATATTGTAACATATCTAACATGTATTGGACAACCTGCCAGCTAGGGGAAGGGGTAGAGGTAGAGAGGGAACAACTTGGAACAAAAAGTTTTTCAAGGGTCAGTGTTGAAAAATTACCCATGCATATGTTTTGTAAATAAAAAGCTTTAATAAAAAAAATTAGATTTGGCAAGATGGAAAGAGAAAACAACTCCTTGAAATACAGAATTGGTGAAATGGAAAAGGAGAATAACTCCTTGAAAAAAACAGAATTGGTGAAATGAGGAAAGAGAACAACTCCTTAAAAATATAATTGATTAAATGGGAAAAAAATCAAATGAACAAAAAACTCCCTTAAAAGTACAATTGGCCAAATGCAAAAGGAGATAAAAAAGTTAATTGAGGGAAATAATTCATTAAAAACAAGAATAGAACAAATGAAAGTGAATGAATCAATGAGACATCAAGAATCAAACAAAACCCAAAAAATGAAAAAAAAAATGTAAAATACCTCACTGGAAAAACAACTAAGCTCAAAAATAGGTCCAAGGGAGGTAATCTAAAAATTACTGAACTACCTGAAAACCATGATAAAAATAAGAGCATGGGCATCTTTCAAGAACTCATCGAGGAAAACTGCTCGATATCCTCGAACCAGAAAGTAAAATAGCCACTTTAGCAAACATCCCCTGAAAAAGACCTCAAAATGAAAACTCCAAGGAATATTGTAGTTAAATTCCAGAATATCAATCAAGGAGAAAATCCTGCAATCCTGAAAGAAACAATTCAAATATTGAGGAGCCACAATCAGGATTATGTAGGACCTAGCAGCTTCCACTTTAAAGGATTGAATGGCCTGGGATATAATATTCCAGAGAACAAAGGAGCTTGGACTATAGCCAAGAATCAACTACCCAGCAAAACTAAGCATTATCTTTCAGTGGGAAAGACAGACATTCAATGAAAATGGGGATTTCTAATTATTTTTGATTAAAAAAAAAACTGAACATAAAATTTGATCTTCAAATACAGAACTCAAGAGAAGCAAAAAATGGATTATCTTTTTGCAAACCTTGTCACTCCACTTGACTTTACACTCATAATCTGTTGTAACTTGGATTATTGTGTGGGCACTGAAATTTCTGTGGATGGTTACAGGGACAATGACAGTGCCTTTTAAAACCACTGCAGTACTTATGAATACAATATTTTCACTAAATATTATAAAAATGATCTTTCAGAGTTACATGAACTGAATGAAGCTGAATGAAGTAAGCAAAACCAGAAAAACACTGTATACAATAGTAACTATATTATGCAATGATCAACTATGATAGACTTAGTTCTTCTCAGTAACACACTGATCTAAGACAATTTCAAAAGACTCATAATAGAAAACAATATCTATATCCAGAGAAAAAAATAAGGAGTCTGAATGCAGACTGAAGCATAATATTTTCACTTTTTTTTCTTTCTTGTGATTTTTCCCTTTTGTTCTGATTCTTCTTTCACAGATGACTAATGTGGAGATGTGTTTAACATGATTGTACATGTATAATCTATATCAGATTGCTTGCTATCTTGAGGAGGGAAAAGTAGAGAGAAAGAGGGAGAAAATTTTGGAACTCAAAATCTTATAAAAATAAATGTTGATAACTATATTTACAAGTAATTGGAAAAATAAAATATTATTGACTTTTTTTTAATCCTTCCAAGAAAATTATCTTTCAATTTATCTTCAAGTTTCCTAGAGATCCAATCATCACAGCTACCACAATGATGGGAAAGACAACTGAATGGGGAAAAAATACTTTTATATCATATTAAAATATTGGAGAGGTGAGCAATAGAATTTAATGTCCAGTTTTTTTTAGTGTTTCAGAAGGAAAAAGTAACATCAAAATTATTCCCCTCAATCCTTACTCATGTCATATAATTTCTACCAAATGCAATTTAGGAAACACTAAACTATAAGACCCCCAGATCTCTAAAGAACAATAAATTCTTTTTTTCCAAGCTTCATTAATATTTAATATCAAATATTAACGAGTTGTAACTATAATCAGTAACAAGTGATTTTTTTCATCTAGCACAATTAAAACTTAGATTTTTTTGTCTAGAACACATTTTATTTATTTTTAATAATAGCTTTTTTATTTTCTTTTTTTCTTTTTTTTCCATAATTTTTTTCTTTTTTTATTTGATAATAACTTTGTATTGACAGAATCCATGCCAGGGTAATTTTTTACAACATTATCCCTTGCACTCGCTTATGTTTCGATTTTTTTCCCCTCCCTCCCTCCACCACGCCCCCAAGATGGCAAGCAGTCCTATAAATGTTAAATATGTTGCAGTATATCCTAGATACAATACATATTTGCAGAACCGAACAGTTTTCCTGTTGCACAGGGAGAATTGGATTCAGAAGGTAAAAATAACTCGGGAAGAAAATCAAAAATGCAAATAGTTCACATTCATTTCCCAGTGTTCCTTCTTTGGGTGTAGCTGTTTCTGTCCATCATTTATCCATTGAAACTCAGTTAGGTCTTTTTGTCATAGAAATCATCTTCCATCAGAATACATCCTCATACAGTATCGTTGTCGAAGTGTATAATGATCTCCTGGTTCTGCTCATCTCACTTAGCATCAGTCCATGTAGGTCTCTCCAAGCCTCTCTGTATTCATCCTGCTGATCATTCCTTACAGAGCAATAATATTCCATAACATTCATATACCACAATTTACCCAGCTATTCTCCAATTGATGGGCATCCATTCATTTTCCAGTTTCTAGCCACTACAAACAGGGCTGCTACAAACATTTTGGCACATACAGGTCCCTTTCCCTTTTTTAGTATCTCTTTGGGATATATAGCTTTTTTATTTTCAAAATATATTCAAAATAGTTTTCAATATTCACCCTTGCAAAACCTTATGTTCCAAATTTTTCTCCCTCCCTTCCCCTTATCTGTTCCCCTAGATAGCAAGTAATACAACAGATATTAAACATATGCAATTCAAGAATAATAAATTCTTTAGTAAGAGTATGCTCCTTTAGAGGACAAGGGATCAAGGATTCTCATACTACTTAGAGCTTACCTTCTTATAGATATATAGAAAAAATGATCTCAGGTGCAACTTCTTAACCCTTTCTATGTCATGAACACCTTTGACAATCTTCTCGAGTTAGTTTTTAAATGCATAAAATAAAATACATTAGGCTTACTAAAAAAGAATTCAATTATGTTGAGATATAGTTTTAAGAAATTAAGGAAAAAACTAAGTTTTCATGCCTAGATTAAAAATCTAAGACAAGGACATAGCTAATATGGAAATATGTTTTGCACAGCTTCACATATATATATATATTTGCTTTCTTGATGCGTAGAGCAGGGCAAGAGATACTGAGAGAATTTGGAATTTAAAAAATTTATTAAAGGAAATTGAAACAAAACATATATAGTAAAAATTTTTTTAAAGAATCTAAGTCAAGGCTTTCATGCCTCACTTCTCCCTTGTCCCCTTACTTCAATTCCACTAATTTGATATGCCAGCTATAAAAATTACAGCAAAAAGAAGACCAATAAGTTTATCTAGCATAGCAGTTCTTAGCCTGAGGTCTGTGGGTATATTTAAAAAGGTCTATAAATTTGTATGGGGGAAAATATTTTTATTTCAATCTAATTGATTTCCTTTTTAATCCTATGCATTTGATTTTATGCATTTAAAAACATTCTAAAAAGTGGTCCATAGGTTTCAGCAAATTGCCAAAAAAGGTCCATGACTCACAAAAAGGTTAAAAAAAAACATGATCCAAACTAATTCCTTTAGATAAGGAAATTGACACTGAAAAATGTGAAGTGATTTGTCCAGGTTCACATAGCTAGGATGTAAACACAGATCTTGTAACTCCACTATATAACACTGCATTTAGTTAACAAGAAAATATCTTCCAGAACCTTCAGGAATGAAAGGCTCTCAGTCATTCACTTAAATTAGGAAAGCAAACTGATTAAACCGATTTGTCCATCTTGGGACAAATAAAAAAAAGTAGCGATAATGTTGGAGAAAGATGATGGTTATTTAGAGCATGGGACACTCAAAAGACGGACAGAGATGAATATGAAACACAGTGAGAGGCTCTTCACAGGACAGTGGATGAGTCAAGGTAAGATGAGAGATAGAAGAGCAAAGATGATAAGAAAAGGATAAGTACACCTGTGTTCTAAGTCTTCTAAGGTAAGTATTCTCACCTCAACTTCCAATACTGCTTCCAGTGAGAGATATGTAAGGAAAACCAGCTGCTCTGGTGTTGGAATAAGATTTTCCCCCTTCCCATCGTTTGCCCTGAATCTAGAAGTAGACTTTGTCCCTTTTGTACTTCATATGTATAGAATTAACAGACTTAGAATATGCCTCTTTCTCTAAATTCCCTATCAATATGTAAATACTAGTGTACCCTGAGGAAATATGGAGTTTCCTAAAATGCTAAGGGCCTGAAAAGCTTCAGAAGGGCACTACCTTAGTAAAAATGACAGTGGTAGTTATTGATTTCTTATATATAATTTTGCCTAATTTTTCTTGTAACCAATGGCACCTATTTTTAGATGATAGATGAGAATTAAGAGTTCATAAGTTTATGGAGGAAGGCTACTTCTTCCCCCTTTACTTGTAAATATCCTTGACCCATATAACAATCACTTAGCACTATGCTTTAACCAACTAAGCTAACCAGAATCAATCAATCACAAAACAAAAATATATCAATAGCTCATGTTGTTCCTTAATTATCTGGGTAATTGTTTCAGTCCTATCCTTCATCCTGGCTCTGGGAACTAAACTATATTAATGATACTCCAGGTTGTGGTTTTGACAGAGTTTAAAAATGGGCAACTCCAAACCCTTATTCTATTTACTTAGAAACTTTTCTGAGAAGAATTGGTTATTTTGGACAATGAACTCTCATGGAAGAATTATGAACTTCAAAAAGATCATAAAAATTCATTCTGTTCTTTCTGAAATATTCTCATGTCAATTTCTTTTCCTCACCTGAAAGGACTTTGTATATTCTCTTTCTTTTGTGCTCAAAACTCATCTTTCAGTTACTCCTGTATAGATGACATACACATAGACCAGAATTAGCATCACAGCTTTTAGGTGAAAGCAAATGGAAGAAAAGGATGTTTTAGAACACAACAGAAAATGAGAATTTGTGGGGCATCACTGCATGCAGAAGTAGCTAGTAGAGTATACATCTCCAAACACAAGAACTAATATGTTTTGGTGGGTAAAATTATTTCAGAAACACAAATAGCATTTCACAATCAGGAGTTATATAAGTATGAGGAAAAGCCTTTTGCTCTTTAAATAAAATGATAATAAATTTAAAATCTTTATGGTCTACTGAGAATAAAGTTTACATTTATATAGTGGGTACTATATAGCAGCTCTCTCATTACGTTTTCCCTAGACTTTGGCATTTTATTAATTTGTTTAAGATTAACAGGAAAAATTAGCCACTGAAAAGTTATGTAAAAGAAATTGATCTGGAGTCAAAGGACTTAGGTATAAATAATGACTTTGCTTCTGTGACCTTAAGAAAAAAAAATTATCCTCTTTGGATCTCACTTTCTTCACTTATAAAATAAGGGGGCTAAACTACTAAAGCCTTTCCTGTCTCTAAAGCTATGATGTTATTTTTTTAAAAAAATTAGATTTAATGACTAAAGTCTTTTGCAGTTCTAAATCTATGATGCTATAAAAATAAATATAACCTTCATATATGTAGATGTGTCTATTATCTGTATTTAGGAGGAGGATATTTCTCTTCATAAAACCCCTGGGAAAATCCAATAACATATAAAGAGTTGATCTAAACTGAGGATTCTTAACTTGAGGCTCATGAATTTTTAAAAAGTATTTTGATAGTTTCATTTAGTATGACTAGCTTTCTTTTTAAAATTCTACATATTTCATTTTATTTTGTGCATTTAAAAACATTATTCCGAAAGAGTTTCCATAGATTTAATCAGATTGCCAAAAAAAATCCATGATGCAAAAATAAGAAAAGGTTAAGAATTCTAGCTTTGCCATGATAAAAAAAAAAAAAGCCTATACAACATCCTCAAAAAAAATTATCAAAGAAAATCGCCCTGATAGAATCAGAGGGCAAAATAGAAATTGAAAGAATCCATTGATCACTACCTGAAAGAGATCCCAAAATGAAAATGTCTAGGAACCTCATAGCCAAATTCCAGAGATCATAGATCAAAGATTATACCCAGTACAGATAATGATCAGAATAAATGCATAAAAATCTTTTTATAAAATACAGCAATTGTTCCTATCAAAAGCACTAGAAAGCATAGGAAAGAATGGAATTTATCTTAATATCATAAGTAATATTTATCTAAAACCATAAGCAAGCATTATCTGTACTGGGTATAACTTAGAAGCCTTCCCAAAACAATCACGGGTGAAGCAAGGATGCCCATTATCATCTCTATTATCTAATATTTTACTAGAAATGTTAGCTATATCAATATGAGAAGAAAAATAAGTTAAAGGAATTAAGAGACAATGTGAAAACAAAACTATCACTCTTTGCAGATGATATGATGTTATACTTAGAAAAATCCTAGAGAAACACTTTTAAAACTGCTTGGAATTACTAATAACATTAGAAAAATTGCAGAATACAAAATCAACCTGCATAAATCATTAGCATTTCTATATATTACCAACAAACTCCAGCAAGAAGAGATAGAAAGAAAAATTTCATTTAAAATAATTATAGAACCAAAACATTGTTGGTAGAGTTGTGAGCTGATTCAACCATTCTGGAGAGCAATTTGGAACTATGCCCAAAGTGCTATCAAACTGTGCATACCCTTTGATCCAGTAGTGTCTCTACTGGGTCTGTATTCCGAAAAGATCATAAAAAAGAGAAAAGGACCCACATATACAAAAATGCTTGTAGCAGACTTTTTTGTAATGGCAAGGAACTGGAAACTGAGTGGATGCCCAGCAGTTGGGGAATGGCTGAAAAAGTTATGGTTTATGAATTTAATGGAATATTATTGTTCTGTAAGAAAAAGACCACCAGGATGATTTCAGAGAGGCCTGGAGAGACCTACATGAACTGATGCTAAGTGAAATAAGCAGAACCAGGCGATCATTATACACAGCATCAGCAAGATTATACAATGACCAATTCTGATGGACATGGCTTTCGTCAACAATGAGAAGATTCAGACATTTTTCATTGTATACCAAGATAAGGTCAACATGGGTACATATGTGTTTAAGAAGTTAAGACAATGAAGTCATATCAATACTACACATATATGAACCAAATGATATAGCATCTACATTTTTGAAGGAGAAATTAAATTAATTAAAAGAAGAAATAGATGATAAAACTATACTAGTGGGAGACCTGAACTTTCACCTCTAAGAATTAGATAAATCTAATTACACATAATTACACATAAGGGGTGAGACCATAAGCAAATTAATAGAACATGTAGTAGTTAATCTGTCAGATTTATAGACAAGGGGAATATTTAGAATCAAAGCAGACAGAAAGCATAACAAAATTAAAACAGAGAGCTTTTGTAAAATACTTATTACAGTGTCCATGATGCCATAAACACTATATAAATGTTAGCTGTTACTATTATTGTTAATATTATCATTATTTTCAGTGAACATTCATTAAGCACCTATATTCAAGAGATGATTCCAAACATAATGAATACAAAATAAAAAGTCATCTCAAAATAAACTTTGTAGGATTTGCTTACATAAATTATTATACTAATGAAAGTAGTCTTCAGATTGTGTTCTTACTTGGCAAATTGCGGAACTTATACCTGGATCTGATGGACAAATGTTTCTTTTTTTTTTTTTATCTTCTGCCTCCAATAAGAAGGTCTTAAGAATAATTTTCTTTGCCTCATGTTAGAACTTAATTTCTACCCTCATGGGATGTTATTTCCCATTCAATAAGAGGTAAAATTGGTTTTATTGAGAACAATAATGATTATTATGAATTAATTTATCAATAACCTAAAAAGAAGTAATTTTCTACTTTTTCCCTTCAGGTATTCTACACTAAAGTCCTACTTTGATATCTCCTGAGAAAGAGGCGGGTTCTTCTAAGTTATGCTAATAGAGGGAAAAACTCTAACAAGTTCTATCAACTCTAGGTTTGACCACAAAGTAAAGGATTTTTCTATTGTATTAATTCACAAAAGGAATCTATACTGGGAAAGAGAGATCCCCAAATTGACAAAATCACTAAATTTGAAATAGTAGTATCCGCTATGTGTAGAGAATATATCTCCTTTTCTGAATTCTCTTCCCTAAACTACTAAATAGTTCCACCATCTTCTATCCTTTCTTTCTCTGTGTAATAGGATAATAGTGACACTTTCAAAGCTACAACTACCTTCAAAGTTTTATATTTGGTTTTCCCCTGTGTTCTTGATACCTACCTTTCACTTTTTTTTCTAAGGTGCTTTACTCAAATGGGATTCCAGATACTTTTTTTCTTAAATGTTATTAAAATGGTTATTGTTTTATCCTTAGCAAATTTACCCTGGGTAAACTATAGATCCAAAAGCTCCCCATTCAACTTCTTGTTACTTTCTCTTGATCTTGAGGAGTTGATTGATGACATAGGGTCCAAAAATTATATGAGAATGACAATTATATTTTTGGGTTGATTATTCTTTTACAGTATAAGGACAAAGATGTTACTTGACCTCTTTGACTATTAGTTTTCTCATTTACAAAACTATAAATGATATATAATCTACTTGGCAATAAGAAATAGCTGAAACAATCATTTTGTAAAATTCTAATAAACATAATATTTAAATACTTCAATTGCTATATGATCTTAGTAGTATAGACTAATATTCTTTCACACAATTATATGCTATATAATTGTTGCTCATATCTCCATATAATTTTTTCACAAACTTTATATATCTTCTGTATATCTTCTGATTATCTGAATATCTTGAGGATCAATATATAATTTTCAGATGATCCATCTCTTATTACATTACTGTTCTATCTCATCTTTTGTTAAAAACATCCATCATTTTCTTAAAATATTTTGCATGCCAATATAGCAAGGACTACAAAATTACCCTCGTCTAGCACAAGCATCAATTGAGAATAGTCAATTCCACTTCTATCTTTTGGAGATATTTTACAAACAATTTTAGTAACATGAAAGAAGAACAAGCAAAGAAAAAAGTGGAGATACCCTCTTTGAACTTCAAAATCCAATGAGGTAGGTTGATATAAACAGGAGGCACATCATTCCATCAATATGGAAGAGAAGAAGCAAAGAGACCCAATTCACTATAAGTCAACTGAAGTTGAAGACAGAGACTTCTTTGAATAATCTAAGGAACAAATCTTATAATATCTTTCTTGGGAGTCCTTTACTGTGAATATTAGAGGCTGTGCCCTCTGAGTATTTAAAAACTAGTTTTGAAAGAATGGAAGCCCTCTGATTTATCAGGGTAAAATAAAGACTCCAGCGTGATGTCCTGATCTCATTCCTGTCACTGCACCTTTAGAACTTTTTGACTTTTCCATCTTCACTGTACAAAAGCAAAAAGCTTACTTTTATGTGTTCTCTCTCAATTAGAATATGAACTTCCTGAGAGTAGGAATTATCTTGATTTTTCCTATCAATGTTCCCAGTACTTATCATAAATTAAGTGTTTAATTTTTTTTCCATTCATTTATTCATTAGTAAGTGCCAGGTACAAGAAACCTGGTCCTTTGCGAGGTGACAGCAGCCATTTACCACAGAAAAGCAGATCTGTGAAAATTGAACAACTGACCATATACAATACCTAAGAGAGAAACAGAGAAAGAGGAGAGAGAGACAGACAAAGAGAGAAAGAGATAGAAAGAGACAGAGACACAAGGAGAAAGAGACAGAGAGATAGAGGCAGAGAGAAGGGAAGATAAAATGTAAAAGAGAGGGAAAGAGAAAGATAAGTGAGAAAAGTAAAAGTTAGCATGGAAGAAATAGTAAGAGGAAAAAAAGGGAGACTACTTTAATGAATTGACTCTCCAGACATTTTTCACAGTTCAACCAATTTGAATTTTTATCTAGTTTGTTTTTCTAGTGTATATGGTTATATCCTTTTTTTCATTCCTGTGAGTTTTGTGGAATGGGGTTTATAAATTCTGGATCTTACCTTCAAATAGGCTCACATGGATAAAATCCTCCATGACACTCATAGCTAATACCTTGGAGGAGAGTCTTTAAAAGTTCATTTTATTCGGTTTAGTCAAATGCATTTTAAATCAACAATCAATAGGCAAAAAATGGTATATAGTCTGTGCTTATTAGTCAGTTTTGTGACAACAAATAAATAATTTATTCTAAAAAAATTGTTCATTTAAAACCTACATGTTTTCCTTTCAGATTTCACTAAAGATACTCTTAATGAAAGCATAATTCCTTCTCATAAGAGATGAGAAAGTAACCATACAGGTTATTGTCTTCTCAGCTGACTTTTAGTAAAGCATTATATTTTCCATTTTTTTGAAAATTTTTTATCTTGAATTTTTTATATATTGAAAATTTATCTTTGAATAATTTTATAACAGATTTACTTTGAGAATATAATTCCCCTTTATGTGGTTAATCAGATCTAGTCACTATCCCTGACTTTATCTTCTTAAGTATCATTACCATTTCTGCATATATAACACTAAATAGTTGTTATCATTGTCTATAAGGAAAAGTTACTCTTGGCTTCTATTTGTTGTTCTCGTTTGGTTCTATTTATAAATGCTATCAAGATTGGATGGTTTAGTTGGATATCATATCAACCTTTCTTCAGTTTCCCATCAATTTTTTTTTGCTACTTTTTGAAAAAGGTAAAGCTTATAGTCTTCTAGTGTCCTCCTTTGTAATATCTGAGCTAATGTTGCCTTTGCCTAGCATGACTCTTGATTTTTATTGGCAAGGAGATTAAGTGCTTGTTGGCTGAGGTAATTTCTGGAATCTTTCAGCTTTTAATTCTGAGAACTATTATATATCAATTAAACTTTACAAAGAAATAGTTATACCATCAATGATATTACTTAATCCATTTAAAAAACTCAACAACTTGTTTAAACAGGTTGGATGAAAGTCACTATTATTATATCTATTATTGAATTTTGATCTAATTGTTCAGTCATCTGACTGCATAAACAGATCTAAAATAACTATTTGATTAAGAAAGTCATTTCATATTTAATAAGATATAGTCTGAATTCTGAGGTATGACTTTATACTAGGGTTGACTAAGATGACAGGAAAAGATAGTGATAAATGTTGGAGGGAGTGTGGGAAAACTGGGACACTGATAGATTGTTGGTGCAATTGTGATCTGATCCAACCATTCTGGAGAGCAATTTGGAACTATGTTCAAAGTACTACCAAATTGTGCATACCCTTTGATACAGCAGTGTTTTTTACTGGGTCTGTATCCCAAAGAGATCATAAAAAAGAGAAAAGGATTCACATATGCAAATATATTTGTAGCAGCTCTTTTTGTAATGGTAAGGAACTGGAGACTGAGTGGGTGCCCATCAGCTCAGGGGGAATGGCTAAATAAGTTATGGCATATAAATGTTGTGGAATATTATTGTAAAAAACAATCAGCAGGATGATTTCAGAGAGGCCTAGAGAGACTTACATGAACTGATGCTGAGTGAAGTGAGTAAAACCAGGAGATCATTGTAGACAGCAACAACAAGATTATGTGATGACTGTGATGGAGTAGACTCTTTTCAACAATGAGATGATTTAGGCCAGTTCCAATAGATTTATGATGGAGTGAACCATCTGCATCCAAAGAGGGTATTCTGTGGACTAAAAATAGATCACAACATAGTATTTTCACCTTTTGTTGTTGTTTGCTTGCTTGTTTTTTCTTTCTTATTTTTCCCTTTTGATCTTCTGCAACATGATGTGTGGAGATACGTATTGCACATGTTTAACCTATATTGAATTACTTGCTGTCTAGGGTAGGGGAGGAGTGGAAAAGGAGGAAGAAAAAAAATTGGAAAACAAGGTCTATCAGGGATGAATGTTGAAAACTATGTTTGCATGTATTTTGAAAAATAAAAAGCTAATAATATAAAAAATTGTTAAATTTTATGGTATTCCATGTTTAGCACATCCAGTGGCATTCAACTTTCTTCTTATTCATGATGTCAGTAATATGAGTCTTTGCAGTGGTCTAAAGCCTTTGTCTTCTTTTGTTTCATGATCCTAAGCTATATTTTCTAGCATTTTTCCATCTTTCCTCGTGCCTGTCTTAGCATTGAAAATTCTGGACATAAAAATCTGTAGAAGAGCTTGTCAAATTCTTCATAGAGTTTCTCTAATTCTTCATCCTCAGCTAAGGATGTTAGTACATAAAGTACAATTATCTTCATGGTGTTCTCTTTGTGTTCATTCTAAACATTACAAAGTGAAATAATAGTGTTTCATGAAATGATGTTTCTTTTTGTCTTTGACCACAAAAAGAAACCAATTCTTTTTTTTTCTTTTCTGAAAAGAACCTGTGAATCATCTTTCAATTTATTTATAACTTCTTTATATATTCTGGTTTCATTCATTTTAAAAAATACCCAAAATGAATCTTTCCTCACTTCTTCCACTTAGAATCTTTACCTTCCTTCAAAGTTCAGATCAGATGCTACCTCCTATGAGAATCCTTCCCAGATTCACTTGACAGGATTCTCACTCAATATGTAATCCTATTTTGACTTATTTGTAGCCATATTTTATTCCCTGGTAGAATATAAGTTCTTTGAGTACAAAATTTTTTTCTTTGTATTTTCTGCATCTAGTACAGTGTCTTGCCCATAAGGGCAATTAATAAATACTTGCTAAATTAAACTGAATTAAGAATGTCGGTCGGTTATGGATATGGATCAGCTCTTCCAGTAATGTGTCAACTTGATGGTCATTAGCTAAAGATAACAAATTAAGAACACTAGCCATTTAATTAATGATTGTAGATGTTCTAAAAAAAGTGATTCATGACATATAATATAACTATAATAGCAGTAAAATAACCACATATCAGATTGACAGTAACTGAATCTTGAAGATGAACTGCTTTTGATTTGTTCTTCTCTTCTGAAATATTTCTTAGAGCCAAGATAGTCAATCAATCAAGAGAAGATGTAGCATATAGCAGAGACTTATAGATTCCCCCTTCTCAAACTTGTGGCTTGTACATAAAATGTTTTTAGTAAAGACATAAAGGAGGGAATGACTAGTAACAAGCAATTAATACAAATGTTCATGTTAGCCCACAGAGGGAAATGGAGTTTCTGCTCCCCAAAGACCTCTTTTTTGCCTGGATTTATTTATTTTTGTTAGAGAGATACATTAGCCCAATCCTTTCTAGTTCAGTTTCTACAAAATTAATGAAATTCAAATGTGCTTGATATTTTCTGAAGGAATCACAGTAAGCAAATTATGATCTCAAGAGAAACCATCTGTTGTTCACAAACATTTCTTCCATGCTGAGAATAGGTTTGATAAAGAATTGTTGAATTACTATAATATTTAGTATTTGAAATTATACCTGACATAAATAGTGTGCTACTTTTGTGGATGTCAGTAAAGAGTGGGGATAGCATATAATTTGTGAACTTTGAGATGATCCATGAACAAGACTATTCTTATCTTAAAGTGACAAGAATGGTTCTATTTACCTATTTTTAATCTTCTTGCTTGTCACTTAGTAACATCAGCACCCTGGATAGGGGTAAAGATGAACTGTGTCAGAATTTAAAAGGAGAGATTCAAAACTTTTGGAGCTAAATTACTTTATATGACCATTATAATCAATATGCAACTAAGGATACTTAGGAAAGGCAGCGATCTGTCTATCTTTGTATTCCCAGTGCTCCAGTATCCACAAGTTTCTGGTGTAGCAGGTACTTAATAAATGTGTTCATTGTTTATTGATTGAGCAATTTGAAAACTTTAGATATAACATGTAGAGGAAATGGAAATTAGAATATTTTTATGGACAGAACATAACAAGAATTAAATACCATTGGAAGGGCTCACTTAGCTGAGAATTGATTTGCAATTTGAATTGACCAATAATTTTATTTCAAGAGGCCCAGAAATGGGGGTGAGAAATGTATATGTGGGATCAAGCAGAAGCAAAAATAGATCTAATTAAAAGAGATAAGGAAGGAAACTACATCTTGCTGAAGGGTACCACAGATAATGAAGTAATATCAATAACAAATTATATATATACCAAGTGGTATAGCATCCAAATTCCTAGAGAAGTTAAGAGAATTGCAAGAAAAAATAAATAAGAGAACTATACTGGGAGGATCTCAATCTCCTTCTGTCAAAACTAGATAAATTGAACCACAAAATAAACAAGAAAGAACTTAAGTAAGTAAACAGAATTATAGAAAACTTAGGTATGATTGACCTTTGGAGAAAATTCAATGGGAACAGAAAGTAATATACTTTTTTCTCAATGGTAAAAGGAAACTACACAAAAATTGGAGATATATTAGGGTATTTAAAATCTCATAATCAAATGCATAAAGACATGAAATAGGTACACAAATCAAACATTTACTTATAATAAATCATAAAGAAACTTATTTTGTATATTATAATTTTACTATTTATTAAAGATGAAAACAAATTTGCACACTAAAAAAGAAAGAAGTATATATGAGGAAGTAGTGAATCCCATATTTGCTTAGTTGTTTTCTAACAGGAAATCTTCATTTCAGAGAAGGAAGGGAATAGACACAGTGCTGGCTATTCCAGGCCAAAAGGGATAGGTCTGAGGAATTTGAAAATAAGAGAGTGTTTCAGAAGATTGTTTCTTTTTTCTCTTATTATAAAAAATGGCTCCTTGGAAAGTGGTTAGGAAAAGACTATAGAAATTATAGGTAGTATAAAAACAAAAGATCAATAAGTCTTTTTTAAGCTGATTAATTTTTAAAGAAATTTACAGCTTCCTAGTATAGGACTAGGTAGGTTGTTTTACATATTTATATGCTTTTAATTTTTACCCAAATATGTTGTTTAGAAAATTACATCTTCTATTTTCCTTTGCAAATGCTTCCTAGTTAGATGAACCCAGGATTATATCAGTGTGGAAATTCCTTATACAGATGCAGATCATAGCCATCAGGGTTTTCTCATTCTTGAGATTCTTGCTTATGGTGTTTCATAAAACCCTAGTAGAACAACTATTATAGCCAACAGACAAAAGATCTTCCTCTAATGCTTTTCGTTTTTTGTGGAGATCAGTACAACAGTAGGGTCTTGCCATATGTTATCCCCTGATCCCACTAAATGACCAGTCTGCAGCCTTTTCTAGTAATACCTTTGCTTGATGATCTTTCATGCTGATTCCTATTTACAAATCACTGCTGAAAACATAAGAAGTCCATTTACACATCCACTATTTATCTTTCCATTGCTCTTTGGGTCACCTATAATTTTTGCTCTTCATTTTTCCATGGTTTCTAGCCACAGAATATTGGTGTCTAAAATATAGGTATTGATTAGTTTTTTGATTTTTTTTTCCTCTTCTTTTTTAAAATTCTGTATTATAAAGGATAGTTCTTTGGAAAAGAGTAAAGGGAGGAAGATGGATAAGAACTGAATCTTTATACCTTCAATGGTATAAGGAAACACCTTCTACTGATGGAGGTTGACTGCTTCTTGCAAATTTATAGTCTTAGAGAATTGCCTGGGACACCAAGGGGTACAGTGACTTGCCTAACATCATACATCCAATATTTCAAAGGCAATAATTGAACCCATGTCTCCCTGAATTTGTAGCTAGCTCACTGTTCACTATGGTATACTGCCTCTGGAAAGAGAGAGATGTAAGGGAGGAATGTGGATGATGTAAAAACAAACTATCAATTAAAATCTATAAAAAGAAATTTTAATGGACTTTTATGACAAGGAGTATCCTGAGATGATTGAAAGCACTGTATAATTTCCTTTGATCCAGCCTATTCTCTCATCCAAGATTTTCAATGCTGGGTTCTCATTCTGTATGCATTCACTTTCTGCTTAGCATATTGTTAAACAATTTTAGCAATGTATCCTACTGTGAATACCTGGTCAGGTTCAAGAGCTTTGATGCATTCAGGAAAATTCCATCCACAAATGGGAACAATAAAGATAACTCTAAGAAATCTTTCTTCCATTTGGACTTTCTGCAGCATATCCTCCATAAAACCCAATATTTTTGGCAAGCTTGTATCTCTGTGTTTTATGTTTTGCTTGATGCTAACATTCAGACAATCACTGCATAAAGTTATCTCAGTCATATCATTTATCAAAATATCTTGTATAGTTGTAATATGTATACTGAGACTCCTTGATTGAAAGGGGCCCTTCTACTCTCTTGAATTAAGTGCTTTTTGTAATCACCAAATATACATTTATTTTCTCTCTACTTTTTTAGGGATAATTTATATTCTCTCTACTTTTAAGTCAACTGAGTGTGACTGTGGACATATAAACAAATACAGAAAATTTTGTGCAAAAACTTATTTATTTCTTTCAAAAATATTCTTGATGCACATTTATTCCATTGTTGTTAAGATTTTACAAATGAAATATTGGGCTAGCAGTTTAGTATGCGATATTTTCTCAAGCGTCTTCTTTTGGTAATAATGCCATTTATGATGTTCTTAATTCTTTTGGTCTCCTTCAAATAAGAAAGACTCCTTTAAGATAACTTTGGATTTTACATACAAAATTTTATCTATACAATTATTTCATATCTAGCATACATTTCTTCTGAGTATACTTGGTCAGATTCAAACACTATACCTAACTTCAATTTTAAAGAATTGTGTCAACTTATAGTAAGCACATCATGAACTAAGGTGTAAAAATACAAATACAGAGTTCATTTTTTATCAGTAATGAAACTAGATCATCACAGATACTAGTAGATGTGTTCCATTTCATGTCTATTTGTTCATCTTTCAGTTTCACCTATAAATGCTCTCGAAATGATCTGATTTATTTAGGTCTCATGCCAAACTTTCCACAGGCTCATTTTTCTATTTCAGGATAAATATTTTGCATCAGTTAACTTCTCTGAAAAGTAATAATAAGTAATTAACATTTATAAAGCATTTACTCTATGCCAGGCATTATGCTAAGCATTTTACAATTATTGCCTTGTTTAATTCTCACAACAACTAGCAGATAAGTGCTATTATTAACTCCATTTTACAGATGAAGAAATTGAGGCAAACAAAGGTAAAGCGACTTGCTCAGAATCACATAGCTAGTATGACTGAGGATGGATTTGAATCCAGGTCTTCCTGATTCCAGACCTCATGCTCTATTTACTATGCTATCAGAGTCATTATTCTTATTTTTATCTCTTTTTTTCTACTTCTCAGAATAAACAGTTTGTTTAGATAGGTCAAGAGAGAGTTTTTAATAGAGTTAGACCTTTTGGGGAAAAGGTTGATGAGGAACAACTCTCCTCTATCCATAGCCCTAACCCCTGATGTTACTACTTTTGAATTTCTGTTCTATATAGGTAGTGATGGGTGGTGTCATTCAAAAATATTTAGATAGCTCTAATTGTTAATATTGCTATTGTTCTACACCTAGAGAATTACACTTTTTCTAGTATATTACTATTTACAGTTAAATTAATTCCATAGTTGGAATATACTACTACTTCTTAAAAAGAATCGTGATTTGAAGACCTTTGTGTAGAATCTGAGAGAGAGAAAGAGACAGAGACAGGGAAAGACAGAGAGAGAAGGGGAAGAAGGAAGGAAGGAAGGAAGGAAGGAAGGAAGGAAGGAAGGAAGGAAGGAAGGAAGGAAGGAAGGAAAGAAAGAAAGAAGGAAAGAAGGAAGAAAAAGTGATAATAGAAAGTGGATGTGATTTTTATGACTATCCATAAATTAATAAGTCCCCCATTCTCACCAAGGGAATTTTTCCTTTAATCAAAAGCAGATTAAGTATGTAATCTATCAGAAATATCTCATAAAAAAATAGTTCTTATCCATTAAGAAGAAACAAAGAATTGGGATTTTTTCTACTTTTCCTTTCTTTAAGCTAATAGATCAATATTGTAATATATTTGACACAAGTAAGAAGAAATTAGAACATTAAATTATGCAGTATAATTCCATATTCTCAAATTTTAATAAAAAATAGGTATGAGTGGCAGCTTCAGGATGATGCAAAAAAACTATTAGATCTATCACATTTCAAAGGAAAAATGGCCTTCAACTTATTCACTCTACCTACACACACACACCCTGCCACCAGCAGTTTCCAATTGATATACAGGAAAAAAATAAAAAGACATTAAATAGAGTCCCTTTTAATGCCCAACCTTTTATGAACTTAGGAGATTTATAGAAAAAAGACAAAAATTTGTGCAATCTAATGAAAACAAAACTTTTCCAAGGCATTTAACAAAATATCATTGGCTATCTTGTAAGTATTCTCATTGCAAATGTAAAGATCAATTCAAAAGTGAAAATCTCATTTTTTTAAGAATCAAAGGATGTAGAAGCTCTCTGGAAATCTGAATAGATTCTAATTTTACTTAATGTGCTTGCATAACTGGGCAAGAAGCCAGATCAGTGCCCCAATATAAGTGCAGTTAAGCTGATGTTGTTAACAATGAAAGGACTTAAGCACAGTTGATGGGTAACTGTTTAGACATAGCTCCTATGCAAAATTCATGAGCTCTAAAACTAGAAGGTATCTTAGATATTATTTCATTTACTCTTTTTACTTTATAAATGAGAAAAGTAAGACCACCTCCATGATCTTGAATGTTGTACTTTCCCTTTCTTATCAAAGTTTTCTGTATGTGTATATATACACACACACACATATTTATGTGTATAGATATATACATATATGTGTGTGTATACATGTATAAGCACACACTACATATATACATATATACGTGTATATACGTGTGTGTGTGTGTGTGTGTGTGTGTATGTATTCCTTTCTCTTATTCTGTACACTCACCCTCACTTTTGACTGGGATTATTGAAATAACTTAATTAGCTTCCTGACTGATATTTCACACCAATCTACTTTTAACTCCATCTTCCATTCAGCTGCCAAAATAGTTTTCTTAAAGTGTAAGTTAAACTATATCAATCCCCACACAATAAATTCTTGTTGCCATTTACTTGTTTTCAATCCTGTCAATTACTGGAATGGTTTGCCATTTCCTTTTCCAAGTCATATTACAGATGCGGGAACTGACGCAAACAGGGTTAAATGATTTACCTTTCTAATCTAATACTTACTTATATGGTTTCTTCTTCATTTGAATGTGAGCTTCTTAGAAGCAGAGATGATAGACTTTTTTTTCCTTTTCTTTGTATCCCAAGTATTTAATAACATGTGCCTGGCACATAGTAGTTATTTAATAAATATTTGTTGACTCTGGAATATTAATATTCTGTTGGTGGGTTGTTTGGTTGCTTGCAATGTAAATGTAAAACCATTCTGGAAAAAAATTTGGAATTATGCAAGGAAAAGTGACAAACATTTTATCCCCATTGGCCCAAAAATACCAATATTGGTTAACCATAAAAATTTAAGTGATTTCTATGTAACAAGCATTGAACTTGACATTGGAGATGTAAGACAATAACAAAAATAAGAGTTGTAAATCTGAAGGAATTTACATTCTATCATGAAAGAAAATGTGTAAAAAAATAAATAAATCCAAAGCATATAAAAATACTAAGGAGGTGGCACTAGGAATTGGGAGGAATCAAGAAAAGTTTCGTGTAGTAGGAAGAATTTGAGCCACGCTTTGAAGGAACCTAATGACTCCATAAGGCAGATGTGAGTAAGGAGTACATTCGGAAGGGTGAAGACTCCAGGAATGGGGCGATAATAATCCCACTATATTCTGTTCTTGTTAGACTTCATATGGTATATTATATTCAGTTCTGGGCACCATGATTTAAGAAGGATTTGGATAAATTGGAGAGCATTCAGAGAAGAGCAACTAAGACAACTTTGAATTCATGACATATGAAAAGCAGTTGAGGGAAGCAATCATGCTCAACCCAGAGAAAAGAAGATCAAAAGGAAACATGATAGCTATCTTCAAGTATTTGAAATAATACAGAGTAGGATCAGGTTTGTTATCTTTGGCCCCCAGTGGCAGAATTACATGTAATAGGTGGGAGTTTCAAAGAGAGAAATTTAAGCTTGATGGCAAAGCAAACTGCCTATCAATTAGAAGTATCCAAAAGTGGAATGGGTTGCCCCAAGATGTTATGGGTTCTTTCTCCTTTGAAGTCTTCAAGTGGAGACTAGGTGACCACTTATTGGGTATATTATAATTGGAATTCCTTTACTGTATGAATTGGACTACCTGGTTGCTACATTCTCTTCAAACTCAAATTCTGTGATTTTTTGATTCAAATTAAGGGAGAGAGCTTGTGAAAAGGCACAGATACAAAAAGATGAAAAAAAAGTTGTACGGGAGACTGGTTCAGAATGTGTATGCAGTAATAAGCTTGGGAAGGTAGGCTTAGAGACAAATTGTGAAGGGCTTTCCATGACAGAAGAGTTTGTACTTCATCTCACAGAAAGAAGATACTGGAGCTTCTTGAACAGAGAAATGACATTTTCAGATCTTTGTTTGAGGAATAACATCTTTATAGCTTGTTTGGAGGATGGAGGGAGAGATTTAGGTAAAAAAACTAATTCTTTATCCTTTAATGGATAATTCTCTCATTAAACCAAGAAAGTTTTTCCTTTAATAAAAAATAAATCTAGGGTTCAATATGTTAGGAATATATGATGAAGAATATTTCTGATCCGTTAAAATTGGGCCCTATTGCAATACTACATATGAAAAAGCTTGAAACATGGTACTAATTGGGTGCATGCAGAAAAAGGTAAAAATGTGAGATATATTGTTGAAGTAGAATCAACAAGATATAGCAGTTAATTGGATGTGGGAAGAAAGAGAGAGATTGAACTCAAGAAGGTCTCCAGTTTTGCAAATAAGAGTGAGTTAGGAAAGTGGGATGGTTTAGAGTAGGACTTCTTGAATTTTTATGACTCCTGGCCACCCAAGAAATTTTTACATGATGCTAGGTATAGAGGGATATAAAATAGGTATAAAAATTCAAATATCATAATAAATCATAATTTTGTGACCCCCAGATTCAGTTATATGACCCCATGTGGATTCATGACCCACAGTTTAAAAAGCTATGGTTTTTAGGGAGCAAAATAATGAGTTCTTGTTTGGTCATATTGAATTCAAAATTCCTATGGGATAGCCGGTTCAAAATTGTCTAGTAGGCAATATGTGACATAAGACTAGAGCTAAAGAAACTAGAGATAGATATATAGATCAGGGAGGCATCTGTAGAGAGACTGTATTTAAACCAATTGGAATTGATGAGATCACCAAGAAGTAAGTGGAGAGAGAAGTGTAAGATACAGTATGGATGTTGATCTACTGAGAAGCAGTCAGACAAGAAAATCAAGAGTGTAATCTGGTGAAAGGGAAGGATATAGGAAGACAGGATGATGAACAGTGTCAAATGCTACTTGAGAGGGTAAGGATGCAGAATGAAAAATAGTCACTCCACTGAAAATTAAGATATCATGGTAACCTTGAAGGAAAGTAGTTTCAGTTAAGTCAAATAATGAGATCAAAAATCAAATTTTGATGGGTTTCATTGGATTGAAAATAAATGAGAGGAGAGGAATTTTTAAAGAGTTTGGTGGGCATATGTCACTTATATGTATGTTTTGCATATTCAGCAAAAAAAATAGCAAAAATACACACATACATAACTTTAAAAAGCCAAGATCTCCTACTGCATTCAGTGCCATGTCCAGTCATCCTGATATATGTCTGACCACTAGACCTACTGGAGGAGAAAGTGAGATTGGGGACTTTGCACAGCCTTCCCTCACTGATGTTATAGTCCCCTGTGAGAACAAAGGACAAACAACAACTTCTATATATGCATGTGTGCACTTACATGCAAACCTACAAACACAGAGATATAGATATAAATATTCTAAGCCAATGTCTCTTTTAAAGACTAAAGAAACAAGCATTCAGCCTCAATGGCACTCCTAGCTCCGTCCCCTTCCTCCTGCCCTGCAACCTTCCCAGCTAGACTTCAAGCATAGAACTTGACTCTCTCTATCTCTTCAGTGTTGGTCCAAGTTTCAGATCATACGCCATCCACAAGTCACATAAAAACATTTAGATAATTCAAGCAGATATTCCATTTATAGTTTGCATGTTTACTAGTGAATATCACACTATCTAAGCAATCAGTAAAATTTGAAGAGAACACTCTTCAGATTGCAAGCTGTTTTGCTTATCTCCTTATCCCAAAGATAGCTGTGGGATGCCGCCAGACCTGTGGGTGGATCCTGAACACAGGATGGTCTTACAATAAATAAAATAATAATTCATGTGTGTGCAGCATGATGCAGGGAAGGCAAGCTAAATTTGAAGTCAAAGGACTTTCGATTGAATACCAGCTCTTATCATTCACCACCTGTAGAATATAAGGCAAATCATTAAATCTTAAATCCTTGTAGGTCTCATTTTTTTCATTGTAAATGAGGAAGTTGCATTAGCTCATCTCTGGGTCTCCCTACAAGTTCTAAATCTTTGCTCCTATATTTCTATAATAATCTCTTACTACATAATGTCAATCCTAAACTACACCTAAATGGTACATATTATCCCTCGGTTCTTTTTTGGAAGAAAATATCAGAGGATTACTAACACATTTCAAAGCCAACAATCAAGGAAACAACTGAAGAGTCATCCCATTGAGCAAGAAAAAATATATATATTATTATGAGATTAATGAGTAAAAAGGAAGCCAGTTCTATGACTTGGAATGTCCCTACTTTCCACCTTGTGATGCTAAGAAACAATCATAATGATCTCCACAAACTTGCCTTCCTTGTACTTGCTTCAGGGACACTTGTATTTTAACAGGTAGGCACCAAATAGCATTTAGTGGTGTACAAATCTCAAGAATGACATGTGGGGAACTGGAGGATATTCCAAGGAACCCTGCTGGGATGTCAGCACGTCTTCCTTCCAAAGATGCAAAGGCAGGTTTTGACTTAATGTGGTTGAGTTGTTTACAAATAAATGTATTTTCATTCTTTAAAAAAAGGTCTTCATGCTCAGGAAATATTCTTTTAGAGGTTGTCTTTTCCCTTGGTCACAGTTAGGGTTCCATACTCTCAAATAAGATGACATTGTAAAGACACAAATAAGTGAAAACAAGAATCCTTTTTTCGGAAACCTCCTGGAGATTTTAGAGAAATATCCTGATTCTGCATGAAAAATTAAAGTGGGATTTAGAAAACCTTGCTAATCTGGCTCATTAGCCTGAGGTGGTCAAAATAACACCTATGGCATGTTTATTTATTGCTTCCCTCAAATGACATAGACCCCCTCCTAGGCAGGAGCTGACTAATGGAGACTCCATTCGCAATGAACCATTTCTTTAAGCTATGCATATCATTTAATCAGTACACTTATTTGCCTAGGAGATGTATAGCAAATCAACAGTCAATGCACTGTCTTTAGGGTGCAGAAGTATTTGTATGGCTTATGAATCACAGGATTTACACAAACACTTGCTTACAGATTATTTGTCAGGTGAATTATTGGATGATGAGAAACCTTCCAACTTAATTTCCTTCTTTTTATAAAGAGGAGTCATGCCCTGAGAAACAGGAGAACTTGGGGGGATTAAAGGGAAGAAAGTGAACATTTTAAAATCTGTAATTCTGTAATTGGGCTCTTTAAGTGAGAGAGCAGCATAGTGTGGTAGAAATAGGAATCACCTAGGTTTAAATCCCAAATTTTAAATCTGAGCCCATTTACCAATATATAATGTTGGATAAGTGACTTATTCTCCCTCAGTTTTCTCATATTTAAAATGAGTGATTTGGCTTATATGACCTCAGAGATTCCTTCTTACTCTACATAGAAGATCCCACAGATGACCACTACCCCTTCCTTTTTCTGTCAGGGGACCGCCATTCTCACATAAAACCAAGATCCCCGCCTAGATCTCCTCACTTTCCTCATACAACCAAACTCTGGTTAAATCTTGCTGTTCATAGCTTCATAGTTTCTCTCCCATACATCCATCCCCTCCTTTCCACACTGACACTACCCAAGATCATCCCATCATCATGTTAGCTAGCCTTATATTGCAGTGTTGTTTGGTCATTTTTCAGCTATGTCCAATTCTTCACAACCCTATTTGGATTTTCTTGGCTGAGACACGGTTGCCATTTCCTTCTTGAGCTCATTTTACAAATGGGGAAAATGAAATAGGATTAAGTGACTTTTCTATAGTCACACAGCTAATGAGTACCTAAAGTTATATTTTAATTTATGAAAATCAGTCTCCCTGATTCCAAGCCCAGTGTTTGTAACCATTACATCACCAAGCAACCATCCCTTAATTGGATGTCTCTTGCCAGTCAAGTCTACCCTACACACTTCTGCTAAAGTGATCTACCTAAAGAGGAAGTCTGACCACATCAATCAATTCCAGTGCTTGCATTAACTCCAGAATCAAATATGAAGTCTCTTGCTTAGCATTTAAATGTCTTCATAACCTGACCTCTCCTTACCTTCCCAATCTTCTTTGACTTCCCTCCATGCATTCCATGATCCACTTTCACTGTTTGTTGTTCATTACAAAGATACTCTTCTCTATTATCTTCACTGACCCCCTTGTGTGAAATGTACTTTTTTTTCTCATCTCTTTTAAGTATTTCTGGATTTTCTTTAAGATTCAACCCAAATGCTACATTTTACAGGGAAGATTTCCAAGTCTTCCAAGCTCCAAGAGGCTTATTCTCTGAGATTTTCTTCCATTTACTGTCTATGTATCTTTTGTGTAAATAGTAATTTAATAGAATAGAAACTCCATAATGGTTGCTATTTTTTTGCTTCTCTTTATACTTTTAACAGCAAGATAAGTGGTTCAGAGTAAGCACTTAAATGCTTATTGACTTGCCAACCAAAAATGACATTTTTTACTCATTTCTAATTATTTCTCAATAATATGGTATAGGTATACTCCTTTAAGAATCCTATCCCCACTCCCAAAAAAATTTATGAGAAAAAACCTTTTGCAGTCTGAAATGTAATTCTGATTTCAAGAAAGATCTCTCCTTAATCCCTCAAGATAGCCTCAATATAGCTTTCAAGCATATATTAGATGCATCAAGGAAGAAACAAAATCAAATTAAAATGGGGGAGAAGAATGTTTTCCAGATACACTTGCTAAATTATTTCTTCAACTTCAACATGCATGAATAGGAAAGTTATATGGTTTCTTCAGAGTATGGATACTCCTTCTACCAATATAAAGAATATGATTTAGTTGCTAAATCCTAGGGATTTGCTTTGGTATCCTAGAAATCAATTTCTTTTCCCTGAATCACATAGCATTGTGTCAAAGGCCAGGCTAGAATCCAGACCTCCTTTGAATCCAAATCCAGCACTTCAATCTTCAAGCATTGTCTTTTTATTCCACTATAAGCTTGCCTATATTAAGTAATTAAGAAATGTTTATTAAGTTGAAAATGAATGAATATGATGGCTGCATTTGAGTTAGAACAACAAAATAAGTCAAAAATATTCTAAATGAAATTCTCCAGAAATAATAGTCTATTTAAATTTGATGTTTTGTTTTGTTTTGTTTTACTAACGTAGTTACTGCAGATATCTGAATCTGAGTTAATGCCAGTATGTGGCTGTTGTTCGGTCATTTTTCATATGACCCTTTTTGATCCATTTGGAGTTTTCTTGGCAAAGATACTAGAGAGATTTGCCATTTCCTTCTCCAGCTTATTTTATAAATTAGCAACTGAGGCAAACAGAATTGAGTGGCTTACCCAGGAGCACACAGCTAGTAAGTGTCTGAGTTTATATTTGAATTCAGGAAATAGCCTTCCTGATTCCAAGCCCAGTGCTCTATCCACTATTCCATTTAATTGCTCCAGTGCCAATTCAGCAAGATATTAACACTGTATATCATTTGGAATGAAAACAGAAAAGTCGAATACTGTCACTTCTAGAGATTTCAAAAGAAGTTCTTATTTGGACATCAATGAATCTGAGAAAAGCCTTCTTCCGTGTCTGTGGTGAAATATCTCTCTCAGGTCTTTACCTTACCATCCATGAATTCTTCTTAAATAAAAGAGGAGATTAATTTCGGCTTCAGTGAGTCAGCAATAATTTGTTAATCTATCAACAATGAACATATCAAGTCATCCCCACATTGCTTCATAATTCTACTGTCAACGGGCTAAATCTCTGATTATCATCACATTCCATTAAATTGCTGTGCTTTCTGTTCAGTTTTCAAGAGTTCCTTGTAAATACTTTGAAGCCTCCTTAAAGCAGTCAGTCTCAAAAATTAGTGCCTTCATTTCTACATTTACACTAGTGCTATTTATTTCTTATGTTGCTTTACCTTCCCCACCCACCACTCCACGAATTTCTCTCTCCTTGACTTCTAAAAAAGCTTCCTGAATAGCACACTCTTACAATTGCTTCTAGGTAGCGACTCCACAAGCATTATGAAAGTGTTTGTTCAGGTGCAAGCCTATTACTTTCATTTGACCCTTGCCAAGCCTGCTATGCACTAAAAACGTGATTTTTTTTTTTACTTCCTTAAAATAAGCATCAAGATTGGATTACCGAAAACAATGACAGGGCCAAACTATTTGAGAGAAGAATTTAAGACTATTTAGACTATATGATTTGAAGATGACTGCTCAAGGATTTAGAGTGGCCCCAAATATCTCTCTTACCAGTCTTGTCAACAAATTCCTGTCTCTAGTGGAATGCAAGTCTCAGCTTTACCATTCACTACGTAAATGAAGTTGGGCAGTAAATTTCATTTTCTGAACTTTCCTCACCTGTAGAATGAATAGGCCATTGTTAATGGAAATAGATATTTAGCTTCTGCCTAGAGTAGAACAGATCTCTACTCAAAAGACTTATTAATTTCATTGCATAATATATTTAGTCTCCTTTAGTTAAAAATGGTCCTCCTAGATCTATACTGTTAAACCTTTTACCTGGATCATGAATATATTTCATTTTTCTATACTTATTTTATTTAGGAAAAAGGTCTGTGATCCCCTTCCTCTTTCACACTGACAGTGGTAAAGTAGAAGAAAAAAAGAAAAAGATACACAGTCTATTTTAAAGTTTCAAGTCTATATATCATGAATGTCTCCTTCCAAAAGAGAGCTGGTAGGTTCTGGACAGGTAGATAAACAACATCCAACAAATAAAATGGTTATGTTTTTGACAGATGGGAAATGACTAGTTGCTGATGGAAGAGTCAAATCAGAATTGGCTATATACAGTCAGAACAATTGGTTAGCCTAAAGATCAAAATTAATATCAAATTAGAAAAGGAAAACACTGTATACAATTATTACAATTTCAATCTGTCTATTCTACATGAATCATTGATGTCCCTAAAAGGGGGGAAAATGAATGGAAAAAGATAGTAATAGTGAACTTAACACCATTTCTTGCAAAAAAAAAAATTAGTTTGCCTGGAGCTATCACCATAACAAGATGGATAATAAACTCTGAAACCAACTCAGAAGCAAACACTTTGTCTACTTGGCAAGTCACTTAAACCACGCTAAGCCTTGGGAGATCATATTTGATGACCTCTTAGGGCCCTTTCATCTTAAAAGCTATGATCCCATGATCCTTAAATATTGGAGACAGAAACAGGGGAATAGCTTGAGTGAATCCATTGTTAAATTTTCAGTTTAAGTATTTTCATCTCAAGTATCAGTTGGTTTTGAATCATTCCAGTTGTGTCTGACTCTTCGTGTGATCTCATTGGAAATTTTCTTGGCAAAGAAACTGAAGTGATTTTCCATTTCCTTCCCCAATTCATTATCCAGATGGGGAAACTGAGGCAAACAGAGTTAAGTGACCTGCCCTGAGATGTATGACTAGTATGTATCTGTATCTGAGGCTGGATTTGAATTCAGGAAGATAAGTCTTCTTGACTTCAGACCTAGAATTCTATGTTACCTAGCTGATATTAACAAATGCTACAAATTAGTGTTTGATTTATTGTCTTATTGATTTTCTAGACTTAAAAAAGTGAAAGAGAAAATGTCAATAATGCAAATGTTTTGTGTATAGTATTTTTTTCGGAGAGCCAGTTGTTAAATATTGACCAGCATACTACTGATGAGAAACCAAAGGAGACAGTAGAGAATACAATTTTATTTATGAAAGATTATGGAAGAGGATGATAAAAGATTATAGGTGTTATTTCTTAAAACAATGAAAAGCAATAGAAATGAAGTATAAAATACGATTTTGCATAAGCTCTTAATTATTCCAAGAATATTTATTCACCTATGAAACTAACAAGAAGAATAAAAATAGAGGGAACTGAAATATATTCTATATTGATGCATCTCATTATTAGTGAAGGGAGAAATTCCACATAATAATTATAGATTGAAGCACTTTAGGGTTTACAAAGCACTTTACGTACATTAAGCAACCAGTAATCCTGTGAGGTAGATAATTATTGCTAACTCCCTTTTACAGACAAGGGTAAGAAAGAATGAGAAAGATTAAATGATTTGCCCAAATTCACCACTAGGAAGTGACTGAGGTGGGATTTGAACTTTGGACTTGCAAATTTATTGCTCTATCTATAGGGGCCTGGATACTTATAAATGGATTCATTTATACCCATCCCCAAAGTGCTATATTAGGAATTAATAGAGGCACTTAAGGAGATGAAATTGGAAAGATCAGTGAGTTAATACCATATATACTACAAAGAAATCCATCCAGGAGGAGATTCAATCAAGCACATGCTCTCATCCTTTGAGATGCAGCTCAAGGACTTCAAGGAGGGGATCTTTCCTGATCCCCTCAATTGCTTGTGTACTCCTTCCTTTGTATTAATTATTTTGTATTTATTTGTAATGATCCAAGTTACATTTATGTTCCATAGATTAATTTCTGTTCTTGTTGCTTCTCCCAGTAGGATGTAAGCTCCTTGTAAACAGCAATAGTCTCATTCTTTATTCATGTATCCCCTGTTCCTACCCTCTGAAAGCTTATATTCTATCAAGGGACACAACATAAATACACATAGAAAAAAAAATTAGATTTATTGGTTTCACCAGTAAAGAAAATTCTTTCATGAGCTCCCACTACTAAAGCAGGTCAGCTTCGTTTCAACTTATAGTCTTAGAGACTTGCTTAGGGAGGTTAAATGATCTTCCAGTACTTATATTGCCAATAGATATCAGATTCAGGATCCAAACCAGATTTTCCTTGTTTGGAAACCAACTCTTTATCCACTGTCATATTGTCACTCTTTACATGTAAGTACATTTTAAATATACATTATATTGATGAGGTCATAGCTCTATTGAAGTAGCTGTTTCATTTGGATTCAGTCAACCACATATTTTATAATGAGATTATAATAACTGAATAATCACTTAAACTCATTCAGCCTCAGTTTCATCATCTGCAAAATGGGGATAATAATAGCACTTACATCACAGGGCTGTGAGAATTAAATGAAATAAAATATGTAAAGCACTTTGCAAACTTTAAAGTGCATATACAAGGTAGCTATTATTAATTTTATTATGCCTTTCAAAATATCTATGTATACAACACAAAATCATTTAAGCTTGATTATACTACCTTATTTATTTATCCAATGCAGACAATCAAATAGGGTAATTTGTGTCCAAAATAGCTCTCCTGTCCTAAATTGCCCAGAGACTATATCAATCTGATTAATCAAAGAGTTCCAAATTCCTTTGACTCTCTGCTGGTAAGGATGTAACGACTACAAAGGTACACTCTAGGCATGTCATAAACAGAAATGAACTTTTTAGCTTTTAAACATCTGATGGGAAATAAATGTGTCTATATTTGAAATCTAAGCTTCATATCTATAATTTATCCTTCAAAGGTAGGAGATTTAATCATTACAGCTTCCCCCCTAATGTTTCCCACACTGGCTGACTGTACATCTTAATGCAGCATTTCCAGCTAATCGTCAAACGTAGCATGAAACATTTGAAGTTGATTGGAACATAATAAATCCCTTTCTAGAGAAAGATCCTAGCCTGATTTATAATTCCCTAACACGGGAGAGCTTCCTAGCTCAGGCCTTCCAATAGCTCTCATTAAAGCAATAGCTTATATTTTTATGATCTTAATCTCAAGATGGGGTTTCTTAACTTCTGTTACTATGTTTTATTTGTAGCACACCACTAGAAATACCTATCAGTTTATGCTTTATATAATTACCATAGCATTTTTAGAGTGGAAAGTGGAAAAAAGACTGATGTACAAGAGTCTACAAATTAAATGCAATGAAGAGTGTAATATAGGAGAAAATACACTGCATCTATAGCAGACAAACTAAATTCAGTTTCCAACTCTACCACTTATTAACTGTGGAATCTTTGATATATCACTCAATTTGACTATATTTAAGTTTGCTCATCTACAAAATAAAAGAATTGGACCTTAAAAGGTTTTTCTGGTTCTCATCTGTGGTCCAATAATGTCAGATTTGACATAAATGTGTTCATTCCAAACTAACCTTCACTAGACTGTCAAAGTGGCTTTCCTAAAGCACAGTCCAACTATATCACCTCTTTATTCAATAAATTCCAGGGCTTCCCTATCTCCTCCAGGATTAAATTTTTAAAAATCTTCTATTTGATATTCAAGCCCTTCAGAACTTTCCCAATCTTCTTACACCTTCTATCCTTCATATACTTTTGGATTTAGTGACACTGGACTGCTTACTGTTCTTCAAACAACAAGATCCTTAATTTCAGCTGCAGGGAGCTTTCATTTACTTCTTCCAGGATATAAATTGAAGCACATGACATATATATGCATTTCCAGGGATGGGGCTATCTCTGTGACTATTCTCCATATCTAGAATGCTCTCTTTCCATATCTGTGTCCCCAAACTTCCCCCATTTCTTTCAAGTCCCCATTAAAATTCCTCCTTCTGCAGGAAGCTTTCTCCAAATCTCTTTTATCCTAATACCTTCCATCTGTCTATTATTTCTGATTTATCATGTATATGCCTTGTGTGTATATAGCTTGTTTGCATATGTCTCCCCAATTATACCAAGAGCTCCTTGGGAGCAGGATCTGTCTTTTCTTTATTTTGTAACCTCAGCCCTTAGCACACAGTACTTGACCTACCATATAATAGGTGCTTAATAAACTGGATAAGTGACTGCTAGACATCATGTTAGTGGGAAATGTGGACAACCGAAAATTCACAGAAATCCCAATTTGATTTAACATTACAAAATCCTTGCCTCCTATCTAAATCATTTTTACCAAGGCTTTCAATGTGCAAAATTGACTTACGCTAACTTTCTTTCGGCTCATTTGCCTTTTGTCTTAGGAAAGATGGTATCAATTATTGAAAAGGCAAAAAAAAAAAGTGAGAAAACAGGGAAGAAGAAATAAGGGGCCTGTATAGGAAACATCATGTCATAACGAAGATGAAATGGAAAGCACCATTGTCACATCTACTTCTAAGTACAGTGTTGAAAGCTTCACTATGTAGATTGGGGGAAATTCTTGGTCAATAAATCAAAGATAAGAACATAATTGAAAATGCAGTTCTCTAATAAAAACCAAAAATGCAATTCACTAACAGATGACAGATGTCATCAAATTTAAAGAAGTCAACACATTTAGAGGGATCAACAAAAAATTGCCCCTCAGAGGAGACTTCCCCAATTGTCTCTGCAATTGGTATTTCTGGGGACAGTCTACTCTAATGATTAATACTTGCCACCTTGTGTACTGAAACATCACTGATACAGGAAAGACAGCTTTATAATTTCTGCTTATTAGACATTTCAATACTCTAAGTTTGAAAAAGGCAGTTTATATTAAGGATATGAAATCACAAATGGTATTTCTGTTCAATTTTGGCAGGATTTATTAATATAAGGCATTTATTAAATGTTTACTATTATATAGGCACAATGTACCAATAGGCTATTTCCTATGTACAGAACCAAAAGATTTCTTATTAAAGAAAGGAAAAGAAGTCTGATCTTCAAAATATACAAATTCTAATAGAAAATACAACTTTTAGACTGCCACATAATAAGAAATACTTTAACCTGAGGTTTATTAAGGAAATCATGGCTGCAGCACTGAGCTAATTAAAATGAAATTAATACAGGTATAGAAAAATAAGCATCAAAAAGAAGCAACATGTCCTTGCTGATTTCTTTAGAGTTTTCATTAAATCTATAAGAAGTGTCTCTATCATTTGTTATCATATTTCCCACTACGAACAAATCAATTAACCTCTCAACCTCAGTTTCCTCATCTTAAAAGTAGTACTATGCATCATTAAACATTTAGGAATAAAACTAGCAAAATTCAAGCAGTCATACAGATGTTCCTAATTCAAGTTTAAAAAAACACTAAGATGATTGATTGAATGTCTTATTTTTATCCAGATGCTTTGCAGTATTAAATATGCAGTCTATGACTGAAGTTGCCAAGAAAATATTCATTATGAACTTTCAATAGCATTCCAATTGGGGGAAATTCTTTTCTTATTTTACCAGTTAATGAGGAACCATTTGTTTATTTTAAAACTATATAGGAGACATTATGAACTAACATTTTAGAAAATAAACATGAAGTTAGAGTCTTCTCCAAGATTACTTTTTTCCCCCTTGTAAATTAAGATGGATCAGAAAGAAGATTGTGAAATCTTTTCAGGACAGATTCCAAATCAGAACCTCTCTATTCCACATAGTTGAGAACTACCACTTTTGAGATTGCTCACAGCATACCCAATGCCAGGATTAAAATAACTCACATTTATACATCTTTTAAGCTTTACAACAAGCTTTGCTCAGAACAACTGTTTTAAATTAGGTAGTGGCAAGTATAATTAGTCTTACTCTTCAGTTGAGGAAGCTGAGATTGAGAGGTTAATTGATTTGCCCATGGTTTTGTTGCCATGTCCAAGTCAATGCTCTATCTACTACACCATGTTCTTAATATTGTTTGTTTCATGGATCCCTTTGGCAGTCTGGTGGAACCTATGATTCTTCTCAAAAGAGTTTTTAAATTCATAAAATAAAATATATTGAATTACAAAGGAATCCAAATGTGTTAAAATACAGTATCAATTTTAAAAAATATACAAGTTCACAATCCCCAGGTTAAGAACCACTATACTTCATTGATTCTTCACCTGTTTGGAAAACCTACTTTGCTTGTGGGTCTCATCTCATCTTCCACCTCCATAAAGCCTTTCCTGGCCCCCTATTAATAGACAGCGATATGTGCAAGGGAAGAGGCACACAGCTTTGGGCCAAACACCACAGTTGATTGCTAATAGCATGCACCTAGAACGAGGCACAGCAAGGAAGGCCCTTAGACTCTACCGGCCCTTCTTTTAAAATTTTGGTCCACAGAGTGCAGTATGTGCAGCAGCTCAGGAACAAAGAATTTCATGGACCTGGTGCAGCAGTAGGGATGGATTTGAGCAACTGGGTTTTCTCCTCTTGTGTCTTGAGGCTTCTGTGTCCTGCTGCACTCAGATAGAGATGCTTTACTATGCCTTTAAACCCAAATCCCTCAAGCTCTCACCAACTGGCCAGTAACTTGGTCATTGTTTGGGTTTTAATGGTTCAGAGTGCGTATAAATACCAATTGTTTCTGTTCGGGCCAGAAACTCTGAAGGTCTTCCCCTCCCAGACTAATTCTTTTGTGAAAGCAAACTAGGCCATCTTTTGCCTTAATTCTTACCCACTTTTTAATTACTGAATGGCTATTGCTTTAGTCAAACTGAGATCTGGGAAAGAACATAGCTTAAAAAGGACCAGGTCTCCCATTGCATCCCTGCCGTCGCCAGTGGTCCTTCCCTAGGTCTTGCCATTCGACTTAGATGCCTGGAGGAGAAGATTGATGAGTTTGTGTAGCCCCCTATCACCTAAATCCTGTTCACTTGCAGATCAAGACATCACCCCGCCCTGTCATTGGTCCTCTTGGAGAAGGAAGGTCAAATCATAGCAACTACAGCCTTGCTGCAGACCCCTTAAAGGCGGTTAATGAAAGCAGGTGGGGTATGTGTGCATTTCCAGGGAGCCAGGCTGCCTCTGTTAGTTTAATGTTGCTCTTGCATTATTCCAAAGTCCAGACATGCTTCTTCCTAGCAAAGGAAAGCTGTGTGTTGCAAATAGACTGAAGAGCTGTGTGGTTGATTTTGCAAGCTAAATTCGAGCACACACACACATACAACCATCCCAGATGAGAGATATCATACCACAGAAACCAGGATATGATGCTCTCCATAACATTTATTTTTTATCACTGTAGTCACTTTTATTAACAAAAAATAGTTGTTATATATCCAACTGTACATATGTCATTTTTTTTGCAATTTTTCTTTTTTTATTACAGCTTTTTATTTTCAAAACATATGCATGAATAATTTCTCAACATTGATCCTTGCAAAACCTTGTGTTTCAAATTTTTTCCTCCCTTCCTCCCACCCCCTTCCCTCGATGGCAAGTAATCCAATATATGTTAAACATCATAACATTTATTTTGTACCTCTCTGGGGCACTTAACATTTTCTTATTTGTATTAGGGCTATTTGTATACCTCTTGCATCTCCACAACAAACTCCATCTGCCCTGAGGACAGAAGCAGCAATGATGATGATAACTGACATTTATTGTTGTCATAAAGGCATTTATAGAGCTTTTATATAGAGAGAACTTCATATGAGCTTCATAACAACCTGGTTAGATCAGCATTACAGACACTATTGTTCTCCATTCTGAAGATGGAGGAACTGAAGATCAGAGAGGTAAAATCAGTTACCCAACATCACAGAACTAGTAAGAGTCACAAACAAGATTTGAAGCCAGTGCTGGAAAGTCTCACACTCTGTTTATATATTCTAGCAGCTAGGTAGTACAAAAGATATTGGACCGGAGTCAGGAAGGTCTTAGTTCAGATGCTGCCTGGGGAGATTAAGAAGAGATATAATTTATAAGGCATTTTGCAAACTTTAAAGTGCTATACAAATGCTAGCTATTATTATCTACTAAGACATATTGCTTCTCAAATCATATTTTTGTATTCTTAATATCTAGAATAGTACCCTGCACATAACAGATATTTGATGATGTTTATCAAATCGAATTGGTTGGTTCTTTCATTGTCAGGAATGGTAGTCTGGTCTCCTTAATTAGACTACAAATAACTTAAAAGCAGGTACCATATTTTATTCTTGTTTTGCCTTTTTTATACAATACTGATACAAGAGTAGTCTCTTAATAAATATTTATTAGTTATTCAATTGAGCTTGCTGAGATGATATAATTGTAGTCCTTGCTATGGCCTGTTTTCTCACCTTCAGGTATTTTCAGCAATGGACAATCAGATATTTGGCAGCCTGAATCCCAGTGAATAAAAAGATAATTCTGTTTCAGAGGTGCTAGGGAAGAAATGTTTAATGAGGAGCAGCAGGCATATGGACTGTCAGGGAAATTGCTAGCTCTATATAAACATGCAAATCCATCATAAACAACATCTATAAATTGAAAATATAATTCTTAACAATAACCCAGAATACAGGAGGCACATGAGCACTCCTACAAACAAGATAGAATTAGGTTAGCTCTCCTGGGTCCAGTGAGCCCTACCTTGACATAAGATCATGTAAATTCTCCAACTGCAAGCAGAGAAAAGAGACAGAAACAAAGATAGGAGGGAGACACTACCCCTTGTTCCTCTGTGCCTGTCCCTTGGAGGGTCCCAACTAGATATTCCTGCTTACTCTCTTATCTAAGGAGAAACACAGAGAGCTAGAGATAGTGAGAAACACACTAAGAGATAGAGTGCAAGTAAAAGATCTCTTGATGTTTTTAATCCCCACCCACTACTTCCACTCTAGCCAGATCACATGTAATTAATTCCCTATAGTTTTTGCCTATTCCTTTGTACTCCCAAGGCAAAGGAGGAAAAATCATTTCATTCATATTTTGAACTTAAGACCTAAAGGCTAATGGAAAGGTTTCTTCCCTTTTCAGAAGACAAGTCAAATTTAAATCAAGGTGAGTCAATTGTTTAATGGCAGAAAACTACCTTTTTAATCCAGAAATGATTTGTTGAGGTCCATTTTCCTAAAACCTGTTCTAGCTAAAACTGAATTGGGGAGGGGGATACGTTTTATGCCTTTTCCTTCTAAACAGCAAGATGCTTGAATTCAGTACCAGTTGATAATTATTATATTGTTAAGGATGACTAAGCAGGTAAAAACCTAATATTCTATCAAAAAAGCAATGATATTATCATTGATATCCATGACCCTTTCTCACGTTAATATTCTATAACATGGTCTGCCGATTCCTTAACGAATTACATTAATATATCTTTACTCCTCAGAAATGTCATACCTTTGCATATCTTTGAATAGTCATATTATCATATATATGTTTTACGAATTATCCAAGGCTACCATTCTCAGAAAATATTTCCTAGGAACAAAAGTAATAACAAAATATGCCCTGAAGTGTTGGCCATTATTGAGTCTAATACTATCCCAAGAAACAACCTTCCATTCTGCCACTGATTTTACTACAATGCAAAAGGGAATTTGCTTTTAATTATTCTATATAACCAGATTAAAGAAAGAAGGCAGTATCCAGCACCTGGCATAATATCACAGAAATAACAGATGCTTAGTAAGTGTTTATTGAATTGAATTGGATTGTAAAGCAAATGCATTCAGAAACTCTCGTTGTGCAAAGAATGAGCATTATAGGAATATCTCATTTTCTTGTTGCCTAGATTCTTCTGAATAGGAATTAGGGTGAGATTTAAAATCTAAACACCTTTATTCCATTTCCGAAAATATACCCAAACTAAGGCTGAAATAAATATGCTAAAACAGTGATCTAGTGTATGGTTGGAGGAGGAATGATTTATGATAGTTACTGCCCTCAAATGTGGCAAATATTTGAATAGGGAAAGGGGGCGTTATTAATACCTATAGGTAGTGATAACCCGGGAAGGGAGTTTTTGCTAGGGAAGTCACAGAAATAGTAAGCAGAATAATAGGGAGGTTCATTGTCATGCCCTTTCCAAAAGCCATATTAGTTTTGGCTTGATTCCTATCCCAGAGTTTGAACTTAGTATTATGAACTTAACAGTAGTATGAATGGAAAAATGTCCCTGGATATCTGGGTGGATGGAAGAAAATAATAAATTTGGAAACAGAATAGAGCTCATTTCAAGGTAAACAAAGTAATACCTCATTAAAGATTGAGAACACTGTGAATCAAAAATCCAACTCAAAATTTGTTCAATAAGAAGTGTAAGCACTTGAACTACAAAGTAACCAAGCAGGTTTGAAATGGGAAATGGAGAGGGGAAAATACCATTTCTTAATGAGCTCCTCCAAGTCTGAGATTAGTTAACAACTGGTATAGAGAGAAGATTGCAGGAGATCATGTTGTAGCAACTGAGGGTCTATGTCTATTCAGCACTTAACTTTCTGTCATGTGGCTTGGGGGTCAAATAACAAAAAGAGTCAGAAATAACTTCAAATAAAGGCTCCAAGTGAAAGGACTGAAAGAGCTTAGACTCTCTTTCACTCGATCCTTGCTAGCTCTAGAGTATTTGTATCCACATTCTCAGTTCTCCTTCTAGGTTCATGTTGTATGTTTGGGTCCCTTGTGTATTCACTTACACAGCTCTAAACACCAATTTTATCGATCTGTGCCAGCAAAAAGACATTTATTGAAAAAGAATAGCAAGATAAAGCTAAAAAGTGAATTGGGTATTCCTGAATGATTGCAGTTTCTCACATCTTTTCCAAAGGAGACTATAAGGCAAATAAATCTCTGTTCAATTTTTTCTGCATCCTCAGCATGAGTAGAAAAATTTTTAATAATAACTTTTTTATTTCCAAATTTTCAAAATTTCAAAAATAAAAAATTTTTATTTTAAAATACACACAGAGATAGTTTTCAACATTTACTCTTGCAAAACCTTGTGTTCCAAATTTTCCCCCTCCTTCCCCCCACACCCCTCCCCTAGGCATCAAGTAATCCAGTATAGATTAAACATGTACACCTCTTCTAAACATGTTCCCATATTTATCATGCTGCACAAGAACAATCAGATCAAAAAGGGAAAAAGTGAGAAAGAAAAAAAAAAGCAAACAAAAACAAAAAAATGAAAATATCACATGGAATCCCCAAAGTCCTGTTTCTGAATGCAGATGATTTTCTCCATGAAAGTTTATTGGAACTGCGCTGAATCACCTCATTGTTGAAAAGAGCCAAGTCCATCCCAGTTGATCATCACATAATCTTGCTATTGATGTGTACAGTGTTCTCTTGATTCTAGTCATCTCAGCATCAGTTCATGTAAGTCTCTCCAGACCTCTCTGAAATCATCCTGTTGATCATTTCTTATAGAACAACAATATTCTATAACATTCAGGAGAACAGAATTTTTTAAAACTCTTAATCATAGTTTTGATCACAGGCTTTAGAATTGGGAAAGATCTAAGTGTTCATTTAGTCCAATTCCCTTATTTTACACATAAAGAAATGTATAGATCTTCTAGGTGAGTTGTCCCAGTGTTTGTTAGTAGTAAAACAGATTGAAACTCAGGTTAGAATCAATGGACTTGGGGCAGTAGTTGGTGCAGTGGATAAAGCACCAGTCCTGAAGTCAGGAGGACCTGAGTCAAATCTGGTCTCAGACACTTAACACTTCATAGCTGTGTGATCATGGGCAAGTCACTTAACCCCAATTGCATCAGGGAAAAAAATAAAGAATTGATAAATAGATGTATGTAGAGAATGATTTCACAGATATATGTGTATATACATATATATGTATATATGCGTATGTATTTGTGTCTATAATCATCTCTAGGGAGGAGAAAGGAAAAAGGAAAAAGGAATTTATATAGCTTTATATTATCATATATAATTATATTTATTAATATTATATAATATTATCTATTTTAAAGGAATAGTAAATTGTACATAACAGATTTGTTTCATATGCAATATTTTTAGTATGTTATAGAAATGCTTGCTTGATTCCATAAATTGAAAATTATACAACTACATACATATGAGCTATACACAGAATAAATAGTAAATAATCAACAGAGGGAAAGACACTAGAATTAGGAAGACTGAATCTTATCTAATTCAGTCACTATTTTGCAGATAGAGAAATTGAGGACCTCAGAGAGAGGTTGATTTGCCCACAGTCACACATATTTAAAGGCCAGTATTTAATCTTAATGATCTTCAAGCAAATGAAGGGTTACTAGGGCAGTTGTACATATGATGTAACAAAAGAAAACCAGCACAAAATACAGCACAGAAAATTCAGATTAGATAGAAGAAATACTTCCAAATAGTAATTTTTAGATACCTTACTCAGGAATCATGGAATTTCCTTTACCAGAGGTTTTTAAAAACAAGAGAAAAAAATTCAGATAAAATTTGCCAGAAGGCATAGAATTTAACACAATAAATTCTTGAGATCTCTTTCATTTCTTATGATTCTTTTTTCTTTTTTTTCTCTTTGATTTTTCATTCCTATTGGTCTGGGGATCTTTTTCTCTAATACTACATATCATAACTTCATCAAAAAGATTGGGAAAATCCCAACAGAAACATTTTTGAGAAACCAAGAAACATAATGTTATTTGATTCATACATAGGTGGGGTCCAATGGATTGTGTTCTTCAACAGGGTTCCACTGGTAGATTCAAAATAAGTAGAATGCCAGTTACTAATGAATGAAACCAACTTTTTATATGAACTCAGGAACCAAACAGGGCAAGTCAAAGCATGAAGACTCAATGTCTCTACAACTAAGAGTGGAGAGGAAGAGGTGGGGAGAGGGAGGAACCTACTTAATTACTTGCATGTGGATAAAAGGCAAAAATTTCCTGGCAACCTGAAAGGAGAGCGAAGAATAGACTGTCAGGAAGTAAAACAGTCTTGATTTCTGAAACAGAAAGGAACCTGTTGACTTCAACAAGATTCATAATAAGCAATATTGTTGGATACCCACAATAGCTGCATCAGAGGACTTGGTGGTTACTAAATGAGAGTAATGAGAGAGAAAGAAAGAGAGAGAGAGAGAGGGGGGGGGTGGGAGGGAGGGAGAGAGAGAGAGAGAGAGGAGAGAGAGAGAGAGAGAGACAGAGACAGAGACAGAGACAGAGAGACAGACAGAGAGAGAGAGAGACACAGACACAGACACAGAGACAGAGAGAGAGAAAGACACAGAGAGAAATAGAGAGACAGAGACAGAAAGACAGAGACAGAGAGAGAGACAGAGAGATAACAAAGAGAGAGAGAGAGAGAGAGAGAGAGAGAAGAGAGAGAGAGAGAGAGAGAGAGAGAGAGAGAGAGAGAGAGAGAGAGAGAGAGGGAAAGAGGGACGGAGGGAGAGAGGGAGGGAGAGAGAGAGAGAGAGGAGAGAAAGAGAGAGAGAGAGAGAGAGAGAGAGAGAGAGAGAGAGAGAGAGAGAGAGAGAGAGAGAGAGAGAGAGAGAGAAAGCACTGAGATCTCAGACTGCCAGTCTGCTGTGTCCTACCACCTGGATCTTTCTTTTTTGGCACATCCTGGAACTGATTTGTGAATAGGTAGAGAAGTACAAAATCAAAGGAGTAGCAAGTTTCTCATCAATGTGCTGTGAGTTTCTCAAGCTATAATCATCATTTGGAAAGTTTTCTCAGGATTAACTATATAGGTATATATCCAGGGAAGATGATAGACAAGGAACTAACATTTTCCTTTCAAAGGAAAAATGCTTAAGCTTTAAATTATCTATTAATAGGGGAAGGCATGATGGTAAATTGAAAGAGAGAGGAAGCTTAAGTTATAGGACCTGAGTATGGATCCTGGTTCTGCTACTGTCATATGGGGCAAATAACAAGTAGCATTTATATAGAACTTTAAAAGTTTGCAAAATATTTTGCAAATATTATCTCATTTGATCCTCATGACAATCCTGTGAGGTAGATGTTATTATCATGTCTATTTTACAGGTGAGGAAACAAACAGAGGTCAATATTACCAGTGAACAACCTGTCCCCAGAAACCTATACAAGCTCACTCACAAGATATCCCTGGGTAAAATTCTAATGGGGATGCCAAAAGGATTGCTCCTTGACTTTTGTACTCTCCTCCATTGCTCTTCTGACTGGCTGTGTAGCATAGTATTTTCCCTCAGCTAATACATCCAATTACCCTCAACAGATTTTGGTTGTGTCTATACCATATCACAGCTTCCCACAATGGTCCCGATTTGCCAGGTTTAATGCTCACGTATCTTCTCTGTGAGTTCAGAAGATAGCAGATGGTAGTCATTCTTTTTCCCAGAAGACTAGTTCTCTATCTCTAAAAATACTGGCCACCTATAATGCATCTCAAAAATAAAGCTTCAGATGATTCTCTTCATAAATATTTCTCTTATATTGTTCTTAGCCTCATTCAAACAAGTCAAGACCTCATTCTTATAGCTCAAAAGCAGGTTTCTTTCTCTAGTTCCATTTTAGCTCCAGTTGAATTATCATTATTTGACATTTTCTCTTCCCCAGTTCCCCAAGTAGTGGACATCCTGACTACTTCACAACCTCAAATTTCTCCTTCATTGTCTCTCAGTCCACCACAATACATTGTCCCTTGAGTAGCTGGGTAAAGTAATTCAAATTACCTGGAGCAACTTCTTAAAATACTTAGGGGATGAATGGAGAGCTATTCATTCTCCCACATAATAAAAAATGAAAAACTTCTTTCAAAGTATTCCAGGTATGTAAGTAAAGATCACATAGATACATTCATTACAGTAATTTTACATAGGATAGACTTTCTATATACTCTTCTATTTCTGTGTCATTCTTTCATAATGTAGTATATTGTCCAAAGTCAAAATGCCGCTTGTTAGCATATTACCAAGTCAAAAGTCTCATGCACAGCTCCTAAGTATCATGCCCTTGCCACATAGTTTGAGTACCACTGTTGTGACTTATCGCCATGGATGTTTATTCTTTATGTTTAATGAGTTGGATAAGAGACATCAGGAAGTACTATCTTCTGGGAGGAGGCCACAGGTAGATAGTACACATTAATCTATCCAAAAACTGGTTTAATCTAGACAGAAGAATTATTTCCCTCCTTTCTCAAAGATTTCAAAGAATGACTTTCTTCCTTTTGATCCCAAGTCTACTTTGTTTACCTATGGATAAGGGCAGAATTTATGACCAAACAAAAGATAGAATATTATGAAATACAAAATGCATAATTTTGATTACACTAAACTAAAAGACTTTATACAAACAAGACCAATACCACCAAGATTAGAAGGAAAACAGAAATATGAGAAACAATTTTTATTTCAAGTGTTTCTGATAAAGGCCTCATTTCTTAAATATATAGAGAACTGAGTCAATTTATAAGACTACATGTCATTCCCCAATTGATAAATGGTCATAAGGTAAAAATAGGTAATTTTTAGATATAGAAATTAAAGCCATCTACAATCATATAAAAATGTCTTACATTATTATAGATTAGAGAAATACAAATTAAAATAATTCTAATTGCTTTGGAATTTCCACCCATCAGATTGGCTAATATGATAGAAAAGAAAAGTGATAAATGTCGGAAAAGATGGGAGAAAATTGGGACACTAATGCATTGTTGGTGGAGTTGTTGAACTGATCTAACCATTCTGGAGAGCAATTTGGAAGAATGCCCAAAGGTCAATCAAATTGTGCATACCCTTTGATCCCCCAATACCTCTACTAGGTCTGTATCCAAAGAGATTATATAAGAGGGGAAAGACCTACATGTACAAAAATGTTTAAAGCATCTCTTTTTTGGGGTGGCAAAGAATTAAAAGTTAGGGAGCACCCGTCAATTGAGGAATGGCTGAACAACTGGCATATGAATGTAATGGAATATTAGAAATGATGAGCATACTGATTTCAGAAAATCCTGGAAAGATTTACATGAATTGAAAAGAGTGAAATGAGCAGAACCAGGAGAACATTATGCACAATAACAGCAGGATTATGTGATGAGCAACTGTGATGATCTTAGCTGTTCTCAACAATACAGTGATCTAAGACAATTCCAATATACTTGGGATAGAAAATGCCATCTGCATCCAAAAAAAAAGAACTATGGAGTCTAAATGAAGATTGAAGCATACTATTTCACCTTTTTTTGTTTGCTTTTCTTTCTTGTGGTTTTTTCCCTTTATTCTGATTTTTCTTTCACAACATGACTAATATGAAAATATGTTTTAAATTATTGTTCATGTATAACCTGTATCATATTGCTTGCTGTCTTAGGAGAAAGTGAAGGGAGAGAGAGAGAGAAAGGAAAATTTGGAACTCAAAATCTTACAAAATGAATGTTGAAAGCTATCTTCACATATAATTGGAAAAATAAAATACTGCTTTAAAAAACCCACACAATTCAAAAAGACTCATGATAGAAATTGTCAACCATATCCAAAGAAAGAACTTTGAAGTCTGAATGCAGTTCAAAGCACACATTTTCACTCTTTCCTTTTGCTCTGTTTCTTCTGTTACAACAAAATTAATGTGGAAATAAGTTTACTATATGAGATTGTATAATCTACATCAAATTGCTTGCCATCTTGGGGAAGGGTAAATGGGAGGAAGAGTTAGAGAAAAAAAAATTGAAACTCAATATTTTATAAAAATGAATGTTGAAAACTATCTTTATATGTAATTGGAAAAAATAAAATACTATTTACCAAAAAAAAAAAAAAAACCCTCCAGGTGCCACTCAATGTCCCTACTATTGAAGGCGAAATTATCTGTTTGTCATTTAAAGCCCTTCACAATCTGGTTCCAGGTTACCTCTTCAGACATATTATACATCATTCCCTTCTGACACTTAGGTCTAGCCGAAATGACTAAGTAGCTGATCCTCACTCAGGCATTTGCTCTCCAGTCTCCCAGACCATGCAAGAACTGCTCCCCATTCCTAGAAAAGATTCTCTACTCATTTCCACTTCTTAGAATACCTAGCTTCCTTTTAAGCTTGCTCAAGAGCTACACACTACCTACTCAATAAGACCTTTCCAGATCTCTGCCCCACCAACTGCTAGTGCCTTCCCAAAGCAACCCTGAAATTACTTTGTATTTACATTTTATATATTTTCTATCTATTTATATGTATCAGTCCTATTCCCTTTGATAGACTACAAGCTTCCTGAGGGAAGGAAATGTTTTTACTTTTTTTTCTTTGTATTTTCAGCACCTATTATAGTACAGAGTAAGTATTTTAATAAATAGGGAAACTGAAGAGAAATTAAGGGACTTGCTCAGAGTCTTAGAGTTAGAAAGTTTCCAAGAAGAATTCCAACTTATATTTTCCTGCCTTCAAGTTTCTTGCTCTATCTACTGAGTTAGGAAAGAAAGCTCAGCCCTAGCCACAGTCATTTTACTTCACACCTGACATACAATCTTAAGGAAATCAAAGATTATTTCAAAACCAGCCAAAATTTGCATAGTTTTTAGCCTTTCTATAGAGATACTATGAAAGAATAGGCAAAAGAGTTGGTGGCTTTAAAGCCTTCATGTTCCTATACAAAATAATGTCGTTTTTTCTTAAGATATCTAGACTATCAAGAATTGTCTTAGCATGAAATTTAGCAACCACTTCCAAAGGGCCTATTGCCAGCCGGTCTGAGCAGCAATTCCCTTTTTAAAATATTGTTACAGTGATTTCTGAACCACTCCTAGGTGACTTGAAGCCAAAACTATAAATAGTTGTAAACAGTGAAACTCCTAGAGGGACCCATCATTGGAGATCTAGGGAAAGGTAAACCAGAATGAATCCCTGGCTTGGGGCTTGGGTGGGGTTCTTTTTTATTTCTTTTGTGGGGGAGGTATGGGATGGTATAGTTCAGGGTTTTTATTTCAGACAAGGAGTACTAGGAAGTCAGTGAGATTGCCAGACGTGAGAAATTTAGAGGGAGGGTCTTGTAAGGAGAAGAAAGAAAAGTGTAGATTCTGACATGCTTCTGCAAAATTGGAAGGAGCTTAAGAAAACACACACACACACTCAGAAATTTATGCTGCAAAATTCTTCCTTGGACCATCTGCCATGTTACCCTACATCTGGCTTTTGAATGCCAATAAAAGGAACTGCCTATATTTACATTACAGACCTAAAAGTAAAATTTTCTTCCCATATTCAACACTCTTCTCCCTTTGAAGTCTTCCATCATATCACCCTCCTTCTGGATCCTTCCCCATACTCTCTGGTTTAGGGATGATTGAAGATAAAGAATCCTGTAGCTTGAAAGATTGCCCCTTAATACAACTGACAACCAAAAGTATACGCACTCGAAAACACAAACTATCTGAAACTCTATAGGGAAATCCAGCCAGGTTAGGATGCATACTTTCTAAGAAATACTAGATAATTCCATTCAATAAACATCTGTTAAATGTTATCCTCTGCAAAAAGCAAGAAAAAGCTAAATGATGGAGTGGATAGAATGCTAGATTTGGAATCATGAAGACAAGTTCAAATCCAGCTTCATACACTTATTAGCTGTGTGATCCTGGGCAAGTAATTTGATGTACTTCAGTTTCTTCCTATGTAAAAGTCTAATAATAACACTTATCCCTTAGGGGCTTTGTAAAGATAAAAAGAGATAACTATAAAATACTTTGCCAATCTTAAGGCACCATATAAATTCTATATACTTATAATATTACAATGCAATGTACCATGGACATAAAGACAAAAACAGTCCCTGACCTTAAGAAGCTTACACTCTTTTAAGGGAAATACATCATGAATATAGATAAGTAAAAATACAATAATTGAAGAAAGGAAAGTACTTACAACTAGAAAGATCAGAAAAAGCTTTCTATAGGACTTCAGTTAAAAGCTGAAAGAAGCTAGCCACTCAAAAAAATAGAGGATGGGAAGAAAGGTAGTCAAAATATAGAGGAACAACCTATGTAAAGGCATAGAGACAAGTAGATTAAATGTCCAATTAAGAGACAAATAAATCGGCCTTTTGGGTGGAACTACAGTATCCCACAGATAGCAACATGAATTAACTCGGGACTTTTTTTCCTGGGCTTGAGTGCCAATTGTTTCTCCTCATTGGCAAAGCTGCCTTAAATGTGCCTAAACATAGGACATGAGTTTCTTCCCCAGACAGATAAATGCCAAATGGTTTTTCTAAGCTTTTTAACAATCTATTCTCCTCTAAACCAAAAGTTCAGAAAAAAGGTGTCACAGAAATTTCATGATTGATTCAATCAATTCAACAAAGAAAAATCAATCAGAATTTCTAAAGTCTCTGAGAAGTGTGATGTCCATTTATAGAGAAGATGCAACTGACCAACATGCATTAGGTTCATTCATTTGTCCATTCAACAAACATTTGCCAAGTCTCTATTAAAATCAAGAGTGTATTAATTGGTATGGAGAGTAAAAAGATAAATAAAATAAGTTAGTAATAAAAAATAATAAAAAATAAAATAGTATCACCTGGACCTTAAGATTATAAAGAAATTACAACTCAGGCAGCCTTTGTGGCACAATGGATAGAGAGCCAGGCTTGAAATCAGGAAAACCCATCTTCATGAATTCAAATCCAGCCTCAGACACTAGCTGTGTGTCCCTTGGCAATTACCTTAGTCCTGTTTACCTCAGTTTTCTCATCTGTAAAATGAGCTGGGAAGAAAATGGCCAACTACTCTAGTATCTTTGCCAAGAAAACTCCAAAAGGGGCCACAGAAAGTCAACAATAAAAACAGTTCAGGCAAGATTCTCCAATCATGAGCTAGTATGGAACCATTCTCACTCTTACCCAGGACCATTTATGACCATGATGACACACCTTCTAAATAGCTGGCCAAAATTAGGGGTATATTCTATAGCACAGAACAGGATAAAATTAATTAGCCCAAGCTTGAATTCTTTAGCACAATACTCTAGCCACCCCCCCAAAAAAAAAAAATATATATATATATATATATATCTTCAGCAAGTGACCTTTTAAAAGCACTCAGGAGATTTTAAGATTTTTGTGAAAGGAATTATTAAAAGTTTGTGGTAAAACTCTTATAATATCCAGTAAAATTCAAGAACAACTAGATGCCTATTATATTAGCCTGGGTTAAGACTGTATTCATCTTTCAGAGGAAAACAATCTTACCTGTTAAGTTCCTATAATGTGCACTAGAAACTTATTTATCCCTTCCAAACTGGCACTTTTCCACTTCAGCATATACAAGGGCACTCTAAGAGAGACAACACTGCCCAGTTCAAATGCATATAATATCTAATCAGTCAGTCAACAAACATTTATTAAGCACCTACTATGTGCCAGGAGCTGTGCTAAAAGTTGAGGTTACAAAGAAAGGCAAGATGATTTTTACTCTTAAAGAGCTTACAATGTAATAAGGGAGACAACTTTCAAATAACCTCATACAAACAAGATATATATACAGAATAAAAGTGAACTAATCAACAGAGGGAAGGCACTAGCATTAAGGGGGAACATAAAGGGCTTCTTGAAGCAAGTAGGATTTTAGCCAGGACTGGAAGGAAGCCAAGGAGTGGGGGGATGAGGAGGGAGAATATTCCAGGCATGACAACCAGCCAGTAAAAAACCAAGAGACAGAATGTCTTGTTCAAGGAAGAGAAGGGAGGCCAGTGTCACTATATTGCAGAATAGGAGAAGGTGAAGACTTGAGAAACAGAAGCACCATGAACTTGCCTTGAAAGCTTGCCACAATTTGTTTTTTAAAGGCTTCAGGTCTCAAGTTAGCTTTGGATCTATTTCTGCTTTCCCACAGAAGTAGTGTGAAAATAACTGCTAATCCCTAATCAATTCTTAAATCAATTCTCAATTTCATCTTTTGAAAAAGATTTAGCCTCTTTTTAATAATTCTTTCAAAGAGCTAAAAGATTCTTTAAGATAATAGCAATAATTAAGTCTTAACTATTATGAAACTGTATAACATGTCATTGCACAGATATAATTGCAAAGATTTGTGCATTTTCATATATCAAATTAGAAAATTAATTTTTCTTTGTTAGGTCATTTAAATTGTAATGAAAGGAGTTGTAGCTGATAGGAAATTCTAGACTTACAATTTTATTATAACATTTGTGTTGGAACTTAGGGATCATATAGGAATTAATATAATCTTTTCATTTTCAAAGAGCAGCTAAATTTGACTAATTCTTCATTATTTCTGAGACCAAAAGCATTTTGTTATACTTTTATTTCTGTAATACTATGCCTTTGAAAGAATAAGCCATTTTGACTATTATAATACCTAAATCAACTATAAAAGACATATAAAGTAAAATGCTATCTGCATCCAGAGAAAGAATTGATAAACAAAAATATGTAAAGAATAATTTCACACATATGTGTGTGTGTATGTGTGTGTGTGTATATATATATATATATATTATATATATATATATATATATATATATATTCTTATTTGTGTCAGTGATGGTCAGCTTTAGGTGGGGGAAGAGAGGAAGTGAAGAAAAAAAGAGTTACATGATAACTTTATTATATATTTAAAAGGAATAGCAAGTTTTACATAATAGATTTGCATTTCGTGTACAGTCATCTTTTTTATTATATTATGTTATGGAATGCTTTTTATTCCATAAATTAAAAATTATATATATATATATTATATATATATATATATATATAGTGGGGCAGCTACTTGGTGTAGTGGTTAGACCACCAGCCCTGAAGTAAGAAGGACCTGAGTTCAAATCTGACCTCAGACACTTTCTGACTGGGTGACCCTGGGAAAGTCACTTAACCCTCAGCAATTCTAATTTACATGAAACAGCTTCAATCATAGGGCCTCACCCTGATCATAATATCGTGACTTATTTGCTCCTACCCAGTTTCCTGTAACTATTTTGTGTCCCAGTTCTCCACTGTTGTAAATGAAAATGTCCCCAGTGCCTATTTTAAATTCTCAGAGTAATCATGTATATAAGATAAAATACAGTCTTTATCTCAACCCCACAGAAAACATAAAACAACACAAAAAACTCACAATAGCCTATAAATAGTTGATAAACATTTATTATATACTATGTGCTAAACGCTGTAATAAATGCTGGAAATAACAAGAAAGGTAAATGACATTCTCTGCAACTCAATCTAATGATAGCGACAAAATGCAAACAAGTGATTTACAAAATAAACTATATATAGAAAAAAATTGGAAATAAACAGAGGGAAGGTACGAGGATTAAGAGGATCATAAAAGGCTTCTTATAAAAAACAGAATTTTAGCTGATTCTAGAAGTAAACCAGGGAAAGTAGGAGGCAGGGATGAGCAGGGAGAGAATTCCAAGGGAGAAAAACCAATAAATATGCCCAAAGTGGGGACATGAAATGTCTTGTTTGAGGAATGGCAATGAAATAAATGTCACTAGATTGAAGAATATGTAAGGTATAGCAGATAGAAAGTATAAGAAAATTGGAAAGGTTGGGACAAGGGTGGGGAATTATGAAGGACTTTGAATGCCAAAGGATTTTATATTTGATCCAGAATGTAATAGGGAACCACTGAAGTTTATTGAAGCTATGGGTGATATGGTTAAAAAAATCATTCTGACAGCTGAGCAGAGGATGGACCAAAGTGGGGAGAGATCTGTGGGGACAGACCAAAGAATAGACAGTGGTCAAACATATACCAGAATACTACTAGTTGAAGAACACTATGTCAGTGAAAAGGTGGAAAAGATGAAAGGATAGAAGGTTTTGTTAGAAGAGCCTAACTCCAAAATTCGGTGTCCTCAGGTGGTGTAATTCCTAGAGATGATGAAACTCAAATTGCATGTCCATGAAAACATGTAGACAAAATGAAGCAGAAGAAGTGATTGTGATTGAAGAGATTGAAAAGTTGAAGAAAGAAGGAAGGAAAGAAGAAAGGAAGGAAAGAAAGAAGGAAGGAAGGAAGGAAGGAAGGAAGGAAGGAAGGAAGGAAGGAAGGAAGGAAGGAAGGGAGGAAGGAAGGAAGGAAAAAGAAAGGAAAAAGAAGAAGAAAGAAAGAAAGAGAGAGAAAGAGGAAGGGAGAGAGAATGAGAGAGTGAGAGAGGGAGGGAGCGAGGGAGAGAGCAAGGAAGGGAGGAAGGAGGAAGGGAGGAAGGAAGAAGAGAAGGAAGGAAGAAGGGAAGGAAGGAAAAAGGAAGAATGAATGAAACAAAAAAGAGAAAAAAGAATACTGAGCATGATAGAAGAAGAGGAGTGAGTGGCTAGTCATTGAGTAAGTTGGAAATGTGTTCTGGAGGTCAGTAGATAACAAGTATGAGTGGAATAAATGAATTGTGTAAACTAATCAAAAAGAATGAAAAGATTATTGAAAAATTAAGATAAACAACAGAGTAACTCTGTTACTACCTTGTTAAACTGAATATATGTTAATTTGCTTTTATTTTTTTAACTTCTTAAAAGAAATTCATACTTTCTTATATAATCCTCTTTCTAGTTGAAATGTTTATGATGTTTAAGTTCACAATTAAAAAAAAAAAATAGGGGGCAGCTAGGTGGTGCAGTGGATAGAGCACGAGTCCTGAAGTAAGAAAGACCTGAGTTCAAATTTGACCTCAGATACTGAACTCTTCCTAGCTGTGTGACCCAGGGCAAATCACATATCCCTAATTGCCTCAGGGCAAGAAAACTTAGAAAGTATAGAATGTTTTGAATTCAACAATACAGGGCAGCTTTTATTCCTGGTCCTGCCATTTCAAGGAAATGAGGAACCAAATGGACCACATAGAAGACAGCAAAAAAAGAAATCTGTCTTTGGAGGATAACCAGGTTTATGTTAAAATTAAAATGTGGAAGGAGTATTGGTTAAAAAGTTCAAGGATGATGAAGAAGTTATTAAAGAGAACGGGGATTCTATCTTTAGATATAGGAAAATAGTGAAATATGATAAGCAAATGGGATTGGTATAGGATTGGGGGATCTCAAAAGAGTGTTGATCAGAACATGGATGAGAGTGCAACAAAAAAAAGTAGGAATATGCAGCTAGCTTGCTCCCATTAAGCATTCATTACAAAAAAAAAAAAAAAATTAAAATTTTAAATTTAAAAAAAAAAAAAACTTGGATGGCTTGTTTGAAACAGAATTGAATAACACTCTCACTTGGAAGCCTTAGAGAAAGAAACTCTCACTACATTCAACTAAAAAAGCTTACGCTATAAGCCTGTGCAAGGGATAATGTTGTAAAAAATTACCCTGGCTTGGATTCTGTCAATACAAAGTTATTATTAAATAAAATAAAATTTAAATTTAAAATAAAAAAAAGCTTAAGCTGGCCTTTCTGCTCTCGTTGCTCCCCAAATTCCTACAGAAGGTGGTTCCACTCCATTTATTTTGGAAGGGGTTTAACCTTAAAGAAATATGCAGGTTTAGTCCCTTTCTTTTGCTATACCTGAGGTGCCCTCTAGTGTTACTCTTAATTTTAGCAACCAAGGTGATGGGCATCTCATTCTATTTCACAGTTATTTATAATATTTACTCCTTACAGTCATTTTAGAGTTAGAATTCTCAAGAACTGAAAGAAACCTGAATTGGGAGTCAAAAAATCTGGCTCTCTGAATTCTACCATTGATTCAATAAAACAGGGAGAAAACACTTATTCCTAACTCTATCTATGCTATGGGAACAAAATTAAATGTCTATTGAAATTAATCTAGTAAAACCTTAAAATTTCTATTAAGCAATATCATATCTTCAAGGAAAAACAAATTATTATTCTCCTTATTTTAAAAGTGAAAGATTAAATAACTTCTTAGGCAGAAATTTTTGCCTTTTTTGGCGTCATGTACCCCTTTGGCTTTCTCAGAATGTTTTTTTAATGCAAAGAATAAAACATAAAAATTATGTTCAAAGAGTTAACAAAATATTTTTAATAAGATCATATATTCCAGAATAATAAACCTTATTCTAAGGTCACTAAGATTCCATAATTGAGCAATTAGATGGAATTCTATTAGAGGAAGCAAGATGGCACAGTGGATAGAGTGACAGCCCTGAAATCAGGAATTCAAATAACCTCAGACATTTACCACTTCCTAGCTGTGTGATCCAAGGCAAGTCACTTAGCCCCAATTGCCTCAGAAAAAAAATCTAATCAGCATTTATTTAGATCCAATTAAGTGCTAGATATTAAGGGTAGCCCCTGCCTTCGGAAAGTTTACATTCTTTTGCAACAGAAAGGTCAAGTGATTTCCCAAAATTAGAGAAATCAGCTTTTGAGTCAAGATGAGAATGTACTGCCTTCAACATTCTACTGAAACTCTACTATTCACTATTTCTATTTGTCCCTATCCCCAAAGGCTAGGATCCAGAATCATAAATTAAAATGTTGAATCACTCAGTGTGACACAAATATAATTTCCTTACAGTTAGTAACAAAAACTGGATAAAATGAGTGAATTATATTAATTAGCCTTTCCAAGTTTTAATCTATGATTCCATGATCAAACATAACAGTAATGGATAGTTGCATATGGACTTTATTTCATGTTCAATTTCAACTAGGTCACCTGAGAATTATCCTTGTTGACACACCATGAATAAATGAGTACAACAGTTAATTTCTTGCTTTGGGTCATTCCAATTATAGTTAAATAAGAAACCAAAAGCATCATAAAATGCCATGACTATTATTAATCACTAATCTTAAGCAGCATGTTAGACACCTAGCGAGAGCAAAGGTAGGCAAAAATATTTGGAGGAGAAAGGTAACAGAGACATTGATGCTTGTGCAAAGGACTCTGACCATGAATGGAGACAGTTACATTCAGAGATTAGAAAGGGTTTCTAACTCCCTCAACTGCTGGGGGGTAGAGGGAATGTGGAGACTGGGGATGGTGATCCAGGGCAATTGTACCACCCAGCAGATCTATAGAGAAGCAGAGGATGGGGAAAAATGCAGTCAGAGAGCACAACCTCTTCCTCCAGGGAGGAAACATGTTTCTAACTCTTATTCTAGTAAGTATAATTAAATCAACATTTTCAGGAAAAGAATCTATAGGCTAATTAATTGCCTTATTACCTATCAATATCCTATATATGATGTGTTCCCCTATTAGAATGTAAGCTCCTTGAGGGAGAAATGCACTATCTCATTTCCTATTTATACTCCCAGAACTTAGTATAGTTCTTAACAAAGTAAGTGCCTGATAAATGCTTTCTTTACTCATTCATTCTATGTATCAATGCCCAGTTCACCTTTTATAAATTAAGTAAAAGATACAGAAAGAAATTGTTTGTGAAGTTGCAAGTGGACTCAAAATCAGATGTTCTCATGGACAATATATATACGTATATACAATATATACACATATATACAGCTGCTTCTGCAATTCCTTCCACCACTGATGCAAACTAATTGTTCTTAATAGATGAGCACACCACCTACTAATTTTATGCCTCATCAGACCCATATGATCACAAATCCAAATCTCAGTCTGAGTGCTTTTTATATCCTAAACAATTTCTGTTTTCATTTTCCTTAGACTAGACAGTCTCGGAAGCCCCTTCCAAATCGGAATTTGTGATTCATTATCATAACCTTGATTGTTTAATCTTTAATTGAAGTCATTCTTCCCTTGAGGTATGACAATATAATATGTGATGAAATGTGGTCATTAAGAAGCTGATGACTAACTACCTATCCATCCTCCTGTTAAAACTGATGGATTAGGGAAAGCAGGAAAACAAAAGAAATGAAACTGGATGCTTTTTTTTTTTAATTTAGTTCTTTGCAAAGAGCAAGAAAAGGAATTTAATTAATGCTGCATAGAAAAGGTCTCCAAAAAGTGCGAACAAAAGGCAGATAGAATTTGAGCACTAGTTTAATTGGGCATGAAAAAAGTTATCAATAAGATTCCAATTCTTTCTAAAATGGCTACCACTAGCTGACAGTGGCCATTTTACAAGTATTCGACACTGAAAGAACAGAAAAAATGATTGTGAATTCACACTGTGGGAAAAGAGAAATGAAAATGGGGAAACAACAGCCGTTGCCTATGAATTGGAGTCAAATTGTGTACCTGACATATTATAGCTATTGACAAAGAAAACCATTTGCACAAAAAAAGAACAGCTATCCACTGTTTTGTGTTTATAGCTTTGTTTATTTTTTTGAGCCCAATTCAGTATGCTTCCAATTTTAAGCCATTTATTCTACAAATGAAAGGATATGTTATTCATCTCCATCAGCCAAAGAAAATATTTTTGAGAGGTTTTAAACCATTTCTTTCTAGCACAAAACCCTGCCAGTCTCCATGCTCAGTGTGACTGTGACTGGATCACGTGGTGTCTGGGCTCTGGAGCTAAGCAGTCAATTATGCAGTTTCTAGGCAGAAAAGTGTTCTCAGTGCACCCAAATGCCTCCGAGTCATATGAGGTGAGTTTTTCTAATCTGTAGTTTGACTGCTCATCTGGAGATTCAAAGACCCATCTCAGGCTGCACAATGCTTTTTATTTTTTCAGTTTGTCTCTCAAGATGGTAAATACATATTTAATGACTTATCTATGTAGTCACAGGCTTGATAATTCCTATCATTAAGCAAATTCTGGAAAACAATACTCACACATAAAGGGCTTCATTGAGAATCATCAAGAGCTATCTGGGAATATCTGTTGCACTTAAGGTTGCAAAGTTAGTTATTATTTTAACAAGTAGAGTTTTTCTTAAGCCTATAATGAATACAGATGTTTTAATAATGAAAGAGGGCTATAGAATTTTTTTAAACTTTCCCTAGCTCTCTAAGATAAGTAGAAATTAATAGGCTGGCATTTAAGGAAATGGAAAATTAAATTGAACAGAAATCAAAGTGTCAACATTTACATTGGCTAAAGTTTACCAAATGAGATAGCCTGAATATCCTTATATGTCACTGAATATTAATCCCCCATAATCCATCTTGGGTAGTTCATTAAAAAAATGGGAAGCTGTGGGAAGGTTAGGGTGATGAGTATCCCCCATTTTTAACAATGTTCCTTGATTAGAATGCAAATAAGTGTAGAGATAAGAATGAGGAGTGCTAGGTAAAGCTAACTGAGCCATCCACCTCCACTCCCTGTTCTACATGCCTTGCACGTCTGCCAACAACAAAAATCACTGCCTTTGTTAGTCAGAACAAGCCTTACTGATAGTCCTACAAATCATCGATGACCTCTTCACCCCAACACCTAAAATCATAAAAGATATATATTCCTATGTTTTCTCATAGTTACAGTCTTGGCCATGGGTTTTAGAACTGGAAAAGAATTTAGAAATCATTTAATTCAATGGTTCAGTATGTCTTACTGGTGGTAACCACACATTTGGAAAAAAAGAAGTATCAATTTGATAATATCGGTAATATTTTAAAAGCCATTTATCCTCATGTACAGAAGAAGGTCTTGGTCCTTAAATATTCAAGGATGACTCATTTAGACCTCCTTTTATGAAATATAATAATGGTAATGAGGTCAAAGATTTCCATTCTACCTTTCTATTTTGTTGCCCATTTCCCATGACTGAGATAGCTCCAAGTTTCTGAGGCAAGCTAAGAAACAGCACTAGTAGCAGGAGTATGGTAACTCTGTCCCAGTCCCAAGCTGGGCATGTGCTATTCATCTATTCCTTCCAGTTCTGTGCTTTCCTGTTTTGGGGTACAAGGGGGTTTTTCCCCCATCAAGGCTCTGCATTCATGAATGCCATCTTCTCTCAATTTAATATCTAGCAGCCTAGAGCATTATTCCTAAATTCCTGTTTATGATGCCCATTTTTTAATTTGAGAAAAGGAGGAGCAATTAGGGATTCCCAGGACCCTCCACCTATTACTTTTTTGGGGGGATGCCCATGTCTCTGCTACTAAATTCAATTTGTACAAATCTAAATCATTGGAAGGAATAGGATGAGAGCTCTGAGATTATTAAAGCTCACCTATCTATATATCTTTTCTTTCAATTTCACTAATGATGTAGTTGGAAATGTTGTTGTACTAGAAAGAATACTGGACCTAGAGTTGGGAAAACTTGATTTTAACACTTACTAACATTTACAAGCTATGAGGTCATGTATGAGGCTAAAAGTCCGTCTGAGCTTCAATTTCTTCATCTGTGAAATGAGAATAATAATACCTGATGTATTTACCTCATAGAGCTATTATAAAACTTAAATGAGACCATATACATAAAGTCCTTTGTAAACCTTCAAGTACCATATAAATGTTAATTGTTTTTATCATAACAATGGACTCTTTTCTAAATCCAATGGATTTTTCTCAAACCTCATCCTTTTTGATTTTTTTTTTTTTAATTATTGACTTGCTTGGGCTGGATACTGTCTCTGTTGGATTCCATTCTCATTCCTCACCAGGTTCCATTTCTGACTCTCCAGACTTTATCTGCCATATATATCCCACCAGTTGCCAAGTACTGACAATTCTATTTTCACAGCAGCCAACACATCCATTTTTTCTTCCCACTTCCAACATTACCATCCTAATTCAGAACCTCATTACCTCACATATAAATGATTGCAATATCTTCTTAGTTTCTTTGCTTTCAGTACATGCACTCTTTGATCTATCCTCCACCAGCTACCAAAATAACATTACTAAGACACAGGTCAGACATTATCACTCACCTGACCTAAAACTATTACTAATTTCTTATTTTCTCTAGGATAAGCCTAGTATTTAAGACACATGATGATCTAACTCTAACCTGACTTTCCAGTTTTATTTCTCATTATTGCCCTACATGAACTTTATGTTCAAGGGAAAATGTACTACTAAACCTGTGATCTTGGACAGCTTACCTCAACTGACTAGTTTTCTGTTTTTTCACTTATGAAAAAAAAAAAAAAAGGATTATATGGCATCCATGGTCCCTTTCAGATGTTGATATATGATCCTATCATATTGTTTCCCAAACTCAACTTTCTCTTTTCTTCATTCATTTTCATCAGTCATCCTTCATACACAAAGTGCATCCTTTCATCAACTCTCCCTCTAAATCCTTCAAGGTGGTTCCAATACCCTCTCTTCTATGAAATAGTCTTATCCCTCCTCCCACATTTTTCAGTGTCATTTTCTTCCTCAAATTGCATTGTTTTTATTCCAATCTAGTACCTCTGATATATTTAACTGTTGAAGGATCCATGTTTTCCTTATTCTGGATAGGTCATCCACCAACACAGATCTAAACCCTTCTACATTAGGACTTATTCTAGCCCTGAATAACTGTCTACGGACCCATCTCATAAATGCATGACACCCTTATATATGACAAATTGATCAAATGGCCCTGAGTGAATATTAACCTGTTCACTGTGTCTAAAGCATAATTTAGAAGACGGAGATTAATTTAGCAAAGTTAAACCAGAGATTAAGGCCTGGAACAAATTTGGGCACTTTTGTTCTTTGTATGAACTCATAACCAGGGCAGGGGAGCATTTCTTATGATTGTTACAAGTGCTCTTTTATTGGGGAGGGGACATTTCTGGGATGATGAATTTGCAGAAAAACAAGGTTACCTGCTGCACTTACAGATCTGTTTTTCAGGCATAGGACATTATAATTAGTTGAGAGAGAAAGGGAAATAGAAAATCTAACTCATCCCATGGCTAACTTTGGGCCTATTTTCATAAAAATAGGAGCCTAAAATTTTAGACTTTGCTAGACTTCACTCTCTTTTTCCCTCTCTGGTACAAATGCTGATATTTTCCATAATCATTCATTTAGGAAAGTTTTTCCTGCCAAACGTAAGAACTGAAATGGGTAAGAAAAAAAAAATCTACTCATTTTAAGATTCCTAGAATTCACAAAAATATCCTCCATTCAAATTACTACAAAGAATCATTCTAATTCAATTGGAACTAGCAATGGGGTTCTTTTAGGGGCTAATTTACCCCATATATCTTGGTAGATAGTCTTTGAGGATATTTTTTAACTAAAAAGCTAATTACTTTAAAATGTAATAATGACCTCCCCAAACTTAGTAGCCTAGAAGAAGATTCAATATAATTTGAAAAGAGAAGAACATTAACTGGAGAAATTAGAGAATGCTTCCCAGAGGAGATGGTAACCTGAGCTGAATTTAAAAAGTAGATAATGGCATAATCTATAACTTTTTTCTTACTACAAGGCTTTCTAGTTTTGTAGAACTTTACCAAGTTCAAATGCTTAATTGGTATAGCCTTTTTGAACTCATGATCATTTCTATAGAATGAGATGCCAAAGGATGGGGCACTAGGTGACACAGTGGATAGAACATCAGCCCTAGAATCAGGAGAACCTGAGTTCAAATATGGTCTCAGACAGTTACTATCTCTGTGATTCTGGATAAGTCACAACCACAATTGCCCCCCTCCCAAAAAAAGCATCCTAGATGTCTGCCTAATTAGCTTTTTTTATGTAAGGTACTTTTATTGAGTAGAAAGACAAAAAAAAATAGTCCCTGTCTTCATTGTTCTTACAGATTAATAGGAAGTCATACAACATAGAAACAAATGAGTTTCATAAAATATAAACTAAATTAAGGCAAAGGGAGAGCTAGACAAACTGCTCTTAGAAAATATAAAAAACTGTTGGCATTCAGCCAGGGGAAATAAGGAAAAGTTTCATGAAATATTTCAATGTCAATCTTTTCTGGGCCTTGAAGAAAGCAAAAAAAAATTCAACAAGTATAGCTATGGAAGGAGTGAATTCCTAGTCAAGAATCTGGAAAGAGGAGGGATCCAAAGCAGCCAATAGTTTTAGTGAAATGTAGATTTCATTAAAAATGAGTAAAATAAGACAAGAAAGCTAGAAAATTTTAAAATGCTAAATGCCAGATTAGAGCTTGTGTTTTATTCTTTAGATAAAACTGAAGTCACTGAAAAGATTTTGGAGTTGACTGTGAGGGGAGTGTTTTGGGGTTTTTTTTAAGGGATGGAGTAGAAGGTGAGGGAGAATGGAATGAGTCCTGTGCATTAGGGAGATAAATTTGACCCAAGTGTGAAGAATAGATTAGAGCAAGAAAATACCAAAGGCAAGGAAACCAATTAGGTTTTTTTCCAAGCAGGAGACTTCCAAGCAGGGCTTCAATGAACAATGTGGTCACAATTTGAGAGAAGACCAGGGGATAAATATAAGAGATGCTGTGTTAATAGAATGATAGGACTTTGAAACTGATTAGATGTAGAAGAACTGAAGCCTTTCATGAAACTTTTCCTTATTTCCCGACTGAATGTAAACTGTTTTTTATATTTTCTAAGAGCAGTTTGTCTAGCTTTCCCTTTGCCTTAATATAGGTTATATTTTATCAAAGCCATTTGCTTATGTCTTATATTCCTTCCTATTAGGCTGTAAGAAGAATAAAGACCTGGACTATGTTTTTTGTCTTTATAATCCTAGAATTTAATAAAAGATGTAGAAGAAGATGAACCAGAAGAAGAAATAAAAGAAAATTTGAAGACTCAAGAAGTCACAAATCTGGTAGAGAAGAAGGAATTTAGGTAGGACAATCATAAATTCAATTTTAAAATACAGTATCCAACGCAAGCTGTTCCTAGTACATATCACTCTCTTCCTCTTCGTGTTAATGGTGAGTAAAACCCAGGTCCAGAAATGGGATGATAAAATGAGGGAGCTTTCTCAAGACACCAAGAAGTGGGAGTTTAACAACTAACCATACCCAGACCTGAACAGTCTTGATCCCACTGATGGAATTCTGATTGTTGCTCTCAGCCTAGCCCAGCCCAAACCTGCCCCCAGCTCTAAGCCCCACAGAAATCCTTAATCATGGGTCTCACTAGAATGAACAGGCCAGCATATTCTGTAACCACATCAAAAGCTTGCCACATGATTATTTCCTCAAAATATAATACAGAAATCAGCCAATAAGAAAGTAGCACCAACAGGATGCAGAACAGGACATTATATAGCAAACCTCAATAAATCTTCCCCCAACATGGCATCTACAAGTGTCCTTGAGTGAGTCTATACTAGTTATAATATATACATTAATATACATTATTATTCATATAATAATAACATACATAATTAATTAATATGCATTAATGCCCCATTAAATGAACTTTTCTGTATACATTCTGGGTAACTACTTTTGCAGTTCCACCAAGGTTTTAGGACCTCTCCATGTTAGCAAATTCCTCCTAGAACCTCAAATTTTACATAATTCTCATTAATTAGCCCCATTACACTATAAAAATTCTCATCTTGCTTTGCTGGGCTGCTGACTCCTTCGGGAAGCTTGACCTGCACACTGAGGGCATAAATTTCCTTAAAACGCCTTGGCTTGGGTTGGAGATTGTCTGAGTTTGTCTGAATTCTTTCTGAATTAACACTGAAACACATATCTGGCACCTGAACACCATCTTGTAAGGTGACAAGATAAAAGAGCTTATTGATGTAGAGTTGGAATTTTATAGCAGCTGTCCTCTTCCCTCCCACTCCCTCCATCATGGTAATAGGATTCCCTTAACCCGTGGAAATATGATGAAGTTCTCCTGACCCATGGGTCTTCCAGTGTCTTCCATGGATCTACCATCTCTGGTTTAAATATAATGATATTTGGGTTGTTCCTATGTTCCTTTCCAGCTTTTACTTGAGTAGGAGGCTCCCAGAATGTTGGAACCATAGGAAAGGGAAGATGCTTGGCTCCCACACCTGACCTTGATAGAGGAGCAGTATTCTCCAAATACTTATATTAAAAAAACAGTATTTACAAGAGGAACCCAAAGAACTGATATCTTACTTCTCCCATTTCCCCTCAGAGTAGTGCTGATTTTGTGCTCCTTAACTTTATTTTTGCCTAATAATTTACAACTTGTAATAAGATTTTAAATAAGGTAACTATGACCCCTGAGATTAATGGATAAATATATCCCAATAGGAATTATTTAATATTTATTTTATATAATATTCATATATTTATTATGTTACGTTATATATATATATATACGCCTTTAGGTATGTATCAAATTATTTATATACCCTTGAGTGTATAATATATAATTATGTAAATAAATTCATATATGTATATATATCTACATGCATTTATATATACATAAATACAATTTATATATACATAAATATACAATAAAAACACAAGGTTGTGTATTTAACCTAAAAGTATACCATTCCACTAGTACCCAAGAAATAAAAAAAAAAAATCCTAAAGGAAAGTCTCCAGTAAACTGAATGGATCTTGTATGAAAGAACATGGAAAAAAGACAGAGGAATTAAAATCTGTACCAATGGATTAAATAGCAACATAGATGAGATCACCACTTATTGAAGTAAATGCAACTTTGGTAAAGGTTGATTCTTACAAGCGACCTCTAGGTGGCACCATAGACTCATTTTTAAGTTTTAAATTTTATTTGCATTACTTATGATTTTGCACTTTTTAAAAATCATTTTCACCAATCTCTTCATTTTACTAATAATAAGACTCATGCCCAGAGAAGTTAAAAGAAAACTTGCCCAAGGTCAGACAAGGAATAATTGGCATTATTAAAAATCCAAATGTAGACGCCTTTCTTCTACTGTCTCATTTGAGGGGTGAAGGGGTGAGAAAAAAAGGAAAAAGGGGAGAGTGAATTGACAGGACCAGAGTCCAAAAATCTATTATATAAACTTCTTTTATTGAGGGCCCAAATTTTGCTTCATGAAAAATAACTCTTGATGAACTCATTATCTTAAGACCTACTAATAATGATTATTAGGAAAATCCTTAAAGGTGAATGGTCTGGAGACTGGGTTAGTCAATCAATAAAATTTATTAAATATCTACTATGTGATGGGAATTGTTTAAGGGCTGGAATATGAAGACAAAGGACAGTTCCTACTCTCAAGGAATTCACAATCAAATGGGGGAGGAAACAATTCACAAAATTTGAAGAAACAAGTTTAAAGAAGATAAATTGGAAATAATTAATAGAGAGAAGACACTAGATTTAAGGGGAATTGGGAAAGATTCCCTATACAAGGTAGGGTTTTAGCTGGGACTTGAAGGAACTCAGGTGTTTGAGATAAAGATGGAGAGCATTCCAGACATGGAGAGGGCCAGTGAAAATGCCCAGTGTTGGAAAATGGAGTGTTTTGTTACAGAAACAGCAAAAAGGACGGTGTCCTCTGTGAAAGCAAGGTTCCTATTGTATTCAAGAAGACAGAAATTCAAACTGAAATTAAAATAATGAAGGAAGTAAATTGTATTACCACAATTGAGGGGTCAGGGCATTTGATTTAAGGAGCAAGTAGACAAAAATCACCAGCAGAAACATTAATGAGAACATCAGTGTCTCTCTCACTCTGAAACAACTGTCAATGATAAGAAAAGCCTGGAACATCTGGGCTTCTGGGCTGGTGTTTGACCACATTGAACTGTATAGTTTAAAAGAATAAAACAAATGATTAAGATCCCTTTGGGACAGAGCAGTAGTTTTTGAAAGTCTGTTTTCCTGGTGGGTTTTCCTGGTGCATCTATTAATGTGTTGTGTATGTCCTGTAAATTTCTTGAAAACTAAAAACATGGGAAACACCAAAGAATTAGGCAGGGAGGATTCTGTTTCATAAAGTCATCAAGAGCTCTGTCCTTGGAGAGTCCTTCTGAGCTCTTGCATGAATGTGTCAGAGGTCCTGGAATTCTGATCCAATTGACTGTAGGGGCCAGTGAACCCTAAAACTAGGCAGTTTTCTGTCATGTATAGATGGAAACCATGAAGATCTGAGTTCGAATTTTGACTTAAACATAAACTAATTTTATTAACCCAGGTAAGAAATTTAACTTCTCTGCCCCCAAGATTCCTCATCTATAAAACAAGGTGGTTTCTCTTAATAACTTCTGCTCTCTATCTATGCTCTTCTGACAACACAAAGGTCTTTTAGAAGTAAATTGGAAGCAAGCAGAAAATCAAAGAAGACAGATTTACTATTTGTAACAGATGGGTTAGAGATTGTGGATAATAAAGAGAAGGCAGAATTCTCCACATTTCTTTATTTCTGTTTATCTCTGTAGGAAGAATGATCTGAAACTAGGATGTATGGAATTAAAATGTTTAATAAGGATTTGAAATCCTAGATGACTGTTAAGAGAATTTATAATTGCCCTTAATGAGTTAACATTACCAGGCCTAGATTAATTACAGAGTACTGAAAGAGCTGAAATATGATTGCTGATCTCATTTCAGCAGCGACTGAAAAATCTTAGAGAGCAGGAAAGGAGCTGTTTGACTAGAAACAGGTAAATCTGCCAATGTTTCAAAAAAAGAAAAAAGTAGAGTCTTCAGACTATAGCCCAAGAAAATTGGATTAAATTTCTGAATACTAGATTGCAATGTAACAGTAATGGTTTGTAAGCATTGAGAAAGAGACTCAATAGTCAGAACAAACCAGTATGGGCTCATCAAGAAACATGTCATCCTAGACTACTCACATTTTCTTTTTTAAATAGTGTTATTAAACTGGGAGATTAGGAAATTGTCATAGATATCATATGCCTGGATTTCAGAAAGGCATTTTACAAAGTCCTTCATGATAGCCACATCAACAAGATGAAGAAAATGTGTATCAGATGCTGGTACAATGTTGAGAATTTGGAAACCAGTTAAATGACCAGATCCAAAAAATAATGTTTATTATTACTGGAAAACTGTCTCTAGTGGAGAAGTACAAAATCTGTCCTTGGCCTCTTTCTATTCCACATTTGTGGGATTTTTTTTTGTTTGCTTTTTGTTTATTTTTAAATAATGTGGTTAAAGGCAGAGAAAAAATGCTTATCAAATTTGCCAGTGGCAAATTGCTTAGAGTAGATCTGTGGAAAGAGGAGTAGCTCAATAATGAACAGTCTTGTTTCCATGACATCATCCATCTCATCCTCTGCCATTCCCTTTGCCTTTTGTCTTCAATTTCCCTCAACATCAGTCTTTTCCAGTGAGTCCCATTTTCCAGAGCACCACAAAGGAAGGAAGGGAGTTTCTCACCTGCTCAGTTCCCTGGGGCAATGATGGTAACATATCAGAAGCAGATAGCAGTGTAGACATGTATTTGCATGTAGTCTGAGAAATCACAGGCTCATAAAGACAGAATTAGAAAAGACCCCATAGGTCCTCTGCTCCAACCCCCTCATTTATAGATAAAGAAACAAAGTCAAATGATTTGCCCATGGTCACAAATGTCATCTGCATGAGAGCTGGGATTTGAACCCAGGTCCTCTGACTCCAGAATCATTAGCTTGCCCATAGAGGTGGGGACAGTGGGGAGAGTGGGGTACCTCATTATGTTATTCACCATTTGCATCCCTCCAACCTCCTGTGGCTACTATATCTATAGCAATGCTCTTTTATTGAAGTTTTTTTTTATTTTCCAAAACATATGCAAGGATAATTTTTTTCAACATTGATCCTTGAAAAATCTTGTGTTCCAATTTCCCTCCCTTCCCTCCACCTCCTCCCCTAGATGGCATGTAATCCAATATATGTTAAACATGATTTTAAAAATGTTAAATCCAATATAGGCATACATCTTTATACAATTTCTGGCTGCACAAGAAAAATCAGATCAAAAGGGGAAAAAATGAGAAAGAAAATAAAATGGAAGCAAACAACAAAAAAGAGTGAGAATTTGTGGTAATCCATCTTCAATCTCCACAATCCTCCTCTAGGTATAGATGGCTTTCTCCATCACAAGATCATTGGAACTGGCATCAATCAACTCACCACTGAAAAGAGCCGTATCCATCAGAATTGATCATCATATAAACCTGTTGCTGGCAATGCTCTTTAGAAACAGTTCCTTTTTCTTTTACCCTACAGAGACTATTTAGGATTCTGTGGGAAAAGTAAATCTACCAAAATGTCAAAAAGTTGTTCTAATAGCAACTTCAAGTTCAGCTCCCTTCCTGGGGAGCTGATGGCTAGTTGAGTGCTTTACATTTCAATATTTATTCCTGGATTCAAAGGAGTCCTTTACATTTTGTGTATTTTTTGTTGTGTATTTTGTTGTATACATCTTGTGTATTTTGTTACATATCTATATATAAACTATACAATATAACTAAGGGGTATTTGTGGAAATTATGATTTAGACTTAAGAAGAAAAGATTCTAGGAGAATACAATAGCTGTTTTCAAGTGGTCAAAAGGCTCTATAGCCCTTTAACTATAGATGAAGAAGGGATGAGATTTGTTCAGCAAGTATATGATGATGAGATTAGAGAACTAGATTTATGGGTAAAAAAATTACAAAGTCAATTTAGGGTTCATAATTTAATAATTTCCAAAGATTAGAGATGTCCAAAAGTAAAATAATTGCTTCAGAGAGGAGGAGTAATTCCTTGAAGGTCTTCAAGCAGAGACCAATGACTTGTTGGATTGTTACAGAAGAAATTTCTTTCACAGATGAAATGGACTAGGTGACCTGGGGCTTCTTTCCAACTCTCAAATTCTATGATTATTTCTCAGTTATAACTGAGACAGATTAACTGACCATATGTTTGAAATAAGGAGTTTGGTAAGAAGACCATGTGTGACATGATGTACCATCATTCTTTAATTAAAAAAAAAATTTATTTATTTCAGAAAATAGAGATCACATATCATTTTACAATTCCTCAAACACATAGGAACCTAATAGTAGAAAGTCACTAACTGCTACCAAAGGAAAGACAGAATATAACAAACTTTGCAAGGAAATGGTAAATCAGAGTCCTGTTCACTGTTGTAATAACTACTTGTTCTTAGATAAGAGAATCCTGTAGTCTTGTCTAAATGGCTACTTCAACCCTGCAGGTTTATCTAAACAGACTTCTTTAACAATTGCAAAGTATTTGGTTACTTTCCCTTTGTCTCTTGTCCTTGAACATGGAATGTTTTCTAATAATAAATCCTGCTAAATGCAATCCAAATACTCCCTCCTTTCTAACCCTACAGTTTACCTCTCTCTTCTGTGAAATAGTTTGTTTAGTTTTTCTATCTTAAACCACTATAGAATGCTGTTGATTGGCTGTCTACTCAAAATGAGCCTGAAACATTATAAAACTCCAATCTGTATCCTAAGAAGCAGAGGCTATTAATTCATCAAGCATTCTTTAACACACTAATAATCTTTTTGCTCTTCTATTTGACTTCTTATGTGACTTCCTGAGGATCAAAATCCATAGTCCTCAGATCTCTGTTGACAGGTATGTCTCTTCCAAAAAACCATAGTCCTATGAGAATCCCCTATTGATACATTAACACATAACACAAAATATCCTATTTTGCAAACAATAACTATAAAATCAGAGTTAATTGCTTTTGGCTGCTACCTCTCTGATTCTGCTCTCCCTATTGATAAATCCCCTTCTTGTCCCTATTTTTCTGAGTTTAATATATTTCAATAGTCCCTCCTTCCATTCAACTCTTTTTTATTCAATTCAGATTAGAGTTAGATTCACAAAATGTCCTTTCCTCCTTCCTTCCTCTTCTCCATATTTGTATATATTTTTTTCATTTAAAACTTTTTATTTTCAAGACATATGTATAGTTTTCAATACCCACCCTTGCAAAACCTGGTGTTTCAAATTTTTTCTTCCTCCTCCCCCAGCCTCTCCTAGATAGCAAGCAATCCAATATATGTTTAACATGTACGTTTCTTCTATACTATTTCCACAATTATCTTGCTGCACAAGAAAAATCAGATCAAAAAGGGAAAAAATGAGAAAGAAAACAAAATTCAAACAAATAATAACAAATAAAAGTGAAAATACTACATTATGATCCACACTTGGTCTCCATAATCTTCTCTCTGGGTGCAGATGGCTCTCTCCATCACAAGACCATTGGAACTGGCCTGAATCACCTCGCTGTTGAAAAGAGTCACATCCATCATAATTGGTCATCAAATAATCTTGTTGTTGCCATGTATAATGATCTCCTGATTTTGCTCATTTCACTCAGCATCAGTTCATAAAAGTCTCTCCAAGCCTCTCTGTATTCATCCTGCTGGTCATTTCTTACAGAACAATAATATTCCATAGCATTCATATATTATAATTTATTCAGCCATTCTCCAACTGATGGGCATCCATTCATTTTCCAGCTTCTAGCCACTACAAACAGGGCTGCCACAAACATTTTGGCACAAACAGGTCCCTTTCCCTTCTTTAGTATCTCTTTGGGGTATAAGCCCAGTAGTAACACTGCTGGATCCTTTAGGGTATGCACAGTTTAATAACTTTTTTGAGCACAGTTCCAAATTGCTCTCCAGAATGGCTGGATCCATTCACAATTCCACCAACAATGTATCAGTGTAACGGTTTTCCCACATCCCTTCCACATTCCTCATTATCTTTTCCTGTCATCTTAGCCAATCTGATAGGTGTGTAGTGGTATCTCAAAGTTAATCTTAATTTGCATTTCTCTGATCAATGGTGATTTAGAGCACCTTTTCATGGGACTACAAATAACTTCAATTTCTTTATCTTTTTGATATCCTTTGACCATTTATCAATTGGAGAATGGCTTGAATTATTATAAATTTGAGTCAATTCTCTATATATTTTAGAAATGAGGCCTTTATCAGAACCTTTGTATGTAAAAATGTTTTTCCACTTTATTGCTTCTCTTCTAATCTTGTCTGCATTAGTTTTATTTGTATAAAAACTTTTTAACTTAATATAATCAAAATTATCTATTTTGTGATCAATAATGATCTCTAGTTCTTCTTTGGTCACAAATTCCTTCCTCTTCCATAGGTCTGAGAGGTAAACTATCCTATGTTTTTCTGATTTGTTTATAATATCATTCTTTATATCTAGATCATCAATCCATTTTGACCTTATCTTGGAATAAGGGTGTTAGGTATGAGTCTATGTTTAGTTTCTGCCACACTAGTTTCCAATTTCCCCAGCAGTTTTTGTCAAATAGTGAATTCTTATCCCAAAAGCTGGGGTCTTTAGGTTGGTCAAATACTAGATTGCTATAAACATTGACAATTTTGTTCTGTGAACCTAACCTATTCTACTGATCAACTTCTCTGTTTCTTAGCCAGTACCAAATGGTTTTGATGACTGCTGCTTTATAATATGGTTTTAGATCTGGAACAGCTAGGCCACCTTCATTTGCTTTTCTCTTCATTAATTCCTTTGAAATTCTTGACCTTTTGTTCTGTTCTTCCAGATGAATTTTGTTGTTATTTTTTCTAGGTCAGTAAAAATTTTTTTTTAAAAAGGAAAAAAGTCTCTCTCTCTCTGTATATGTATATGTATGTGTGTGTGTGTTTATATATACAAACAAATTTGTATCAGTTCTTTTTGTTACAGCAAAGAACTAGATAATGAGAGGATATCCATCAATTAAGGAATGACTAAACAAGTTGTGCAATATTATTGTGATGGAATACTACTGTGCTATAAGACAAGACTTCTTAAGTTTTTTCCACTCAAAACCCTTTTTTGCCCAAAAAATGTTTACATGACCACAGGTATGTAAGTGTACAAAATAGATAAGCAAAAAAAAAAAAAAAAACCATTTACTGATAATAAATCATAAAGAAATTTATTGTAAAACAATTTTTGATATACATATAATTTTACCATTTATTAAAGATGAAAGCAAATTTACATGCTAATGAGCTAGATTCCTTGTTAACTTTTACATAAAGAATTACATTTTAGCAGAATACCTTTTGATACCTTTTACTGCTACCATATTTTTCATGACTCCCACATTCAGTTACATAATCCTTTATGGGGTTGCAACTCCCAGTTTAAGAAGCTTTGCAATAAGAAATGACAAGCAGGATGATTTCAAAAAGTCCTGGAAAGACATATATAAATTGATGCAAAGTGAAGTGAGCAGAAACAGGAGAACATTGTATACACATAACAACAATATTATATAATGATCAACTATGAATGACTTAGCTTGGTAAATCTATGAAACTGTCAAGATCTATTCTTTGTGAAGTTGTGCTATTTTTTATGATCACTTCTTCCTTTTCAAGATGTTCACCAACTATCTTTTTAATAATACATTTCAAAAAAAAATGTTGCAAGGAACTTAAGCCAAATTCATTTTTTTTCCCTCAGCCCTCCCCCTTTTTAAATCAAGACAATTTTTGTACTTCTTCATTCCTTTACTACCTCTCCAGTTTTCAATCATCTTTCAAATATCACTAGCCATAGCTCAGTTTTTTACAATTATCAATTCTTTCAGTACCTGAGGATATAGCTTCTCTGGCCCAGGTGATTTGAATCCACAAAGGACATCTAAGGGCTTTCTTACTATCTCCTTATTTATCTTCAGTTTCAATTCCCCATTTACTATTTCAGTCCTACAATTTCATGTAAAGAAGGCATTCTCATGGAATTCTGCCAAGCCACTATCTTCATTAGACCCTATCCTGGGCTCTGATCAAGGACAGAAGAAAAAATTAAGCAAGCCTATTATTGTCAGTTATGATAACAAAAGTTTTTTCAACTCTCTTTGGGGAAAGAGAAAGATCAAAACTGGATGGAATTAGGCTCTTGCTTGGGATAGTTAGGGTTGAAAAAACTTGTTATAGTTAGTATTTCTCAATAGCACAACTTATTTTGAGCTTTAGCATTTCTGATAGTATTATTATATCATAATTTTACATTTATTTTCTATTGTCTGATTTTGTCTCCACACTAGGTATTTCCTAGTGAAGAAAATTCCTCCTTTAAAAAAATCTACTTTGGTTTATAAGTCCACTTTAGACAACTCTCATTTTTTTCTCCTTATCAAAAATGTATCTCTTTGGGTCTTTGTATTTTATTCTTTACAATTTCCCATATCTCTGTGGCAAACTTTCCCTATGTATTTTAATCCATAAGATCCTTTTTATGATCTTTTTTATGATCTTTCTGAAATTCATTCTCCTAAAACATAGAGAATACAGTGTACATATCAGATTATGCCCAGTTTTCTCTACTCTGTCACAAAATATGTGAAATATTGTTCACTTCTCCCCAAAGGTCCTATCATTTCTACCCCTAGCAATCAATTGTCCTTTTAGCAAAAATCCCATTTTGAATAGAATTCATCACCACTGGTTCCTCCATTTTTTGAAGGATAAATTATGATTGGCAAATAAAGAACTTAGTATTTGTTCTGCTTTGGGCAGAGGGAGACTTCTAACAGATTTCTGGATAACTGAAGTCTGTTATCACTTCAACATCATGTCTATGTTCCTGGATGATGCTGTTTCCCAAATTCTCATCTATTTCCTCTTTTTATCCAAGTAGCCTTAGCTCAGCTTCCTAAACTATGAGTCACAACCCCATATGAAGCCTCATAATTGAATGTGGGAATCACAAAATTATAATTTGGTTTCAGGAAATGTTTTTTTTTATTTATATACCCAAGTTCACATAAAAATTTTTCAGGTGAAAAGAGGTTATGAGTGAAAAAAGTTTAAGAAGCCCTGGTCTATAGAATACTTTGATGATTTTTTTTAATGTTTCTCCCTCCATTAATCTCTATTTATTCAAATGCTCTTCACAAAGCTTTTTTGATACCTAGATTTCTTCACCTAATTATATTTTTTTTAGTATATAGCACTACTATCACCTTACCCTTTTACCTATTTAGTTTCTTTTGAATAAAATATAACATACAGATCCATATTCTAGTCAAAGGTTTATTCTATAATATCTCAGTAATATCTTTGAGGAAAATTTTCTCACTTTGTTTTAGTTCTTCTAGTTCAACTTGTTTATTGCCCATACTTTTGTATTTGTGTATGGACATTTGAAGCCATGGGTGTTCATGGAATTCTGCCAAGCCACTATCTTCATTAGGCCCTATCCTGGGCTCTGATTAAGGACAGAGCTGATCATTAAATAACAGCACAGGCATTGATGAATCATCCTCAGTCTCCCTATGAATCAGCATTCTGTTTTGGTGTAACACTCTAGTCATGTTCTCTCCCCATTTTAGATATGTCATTGCTATTTCGTGCCACAATAAAATCTTTCAAAATCTTCCAAAATAACCCTAATAAATAAATATAAAATTTTCTAATATTTGTAAAAATGTACACAAGCATACTTAGTAATTTGAGGAAAAAGAGGGCACCAATAATTAAGGGACACTAGCTATATGATCTTTTGGACCTTGATTTTTTCATCTGTAAAATGAAGAAGATAGAATATGACTTCCTGCTTTAAATTTAGTTTCCTCAAGTTCTAGCATTGGAGGATTTGAGAGGAGAAAATCTATGCTTACCATATCCTGCTTTTCATGAATTTGCTTACGAAATCATAATTTCTTTTTAGCCTTCATCTTTCTAGATCAATGAGTCCTTATAATTTTAGTCACTTCTTATTTAGAAGTTCTTTTATCTAGTGATAGGAATTCTGATGCTTAGACTTTGAAAATAAATATATTTCATTCTTGATCAGTGTTAAACAGAAGGAAGAAATAGAATTCTTAGATAAAATAATTATAAATAATCCTTGATCATAAAAACAATTCAGCCCAGATCTTCCTCACAAGACATCTTGGTGGTTCAATAGTAAGTCATTATCTCAACTTAACCTCAAATGATCCTTTTGCCATACAGTAGAAAGATACATTTGCTGCCTTACAAGATAGTGAGGAAGGACAGGACAGTTAGTGAAGAAGACTTTCTTCAACAGGAGCTTTGCTCCTTTCCACAGAGCCTATCTCATAGGCTCAAAAGCTTGTGATGAAGATTAGAGAGACAATCAAAGTGGAAAACATTTTAAAACATTATAATGATAGTCAATATGTGAATGACAAAAGCAAGGTTCTAAATTATCTTGGACTAAAACCAGCTAGTTCAAACTTATTTCAATAATTAAATTCTGATGAAGCCCTACAATTTATAAAAATATTCTGTAGCACTTACAAGCTGGGAGGGAGGAAAGGGGTCAATGTAGTGTAGGGAGAAAGGAATAGTTATAAAGACTCAAATGGATCTATTACTCATCATGATCATGATCATCTCATTTTGGATATTCTCCCCTACAATACAACTCACAAATCACCCAGGCCTGCTTACCTTGTGAAGCTCTTGTCTGTATCCTCCCAAATGTGTGCATCATGGGGCTCTACCCAATACACTGAAAGCCTTCATCTCATTCTCCTACGATGACAAGGATATTGGTGGAGGACCCAAATCTTCCTGTCCATAGTCAGCTTTTGCCCTTACCACATATGCAGTCCATGTTCTTTTCCAATCATCCCAGATTTTTTCAGAGTTGGTTTTTGATTGTGGCAGCCTGGCCACAGCCATCACACACTTCCCCATTACCCTTTGTGATATTTTCAGTGCTTTGGAAACTACTTACATCTTTCATATGAAAAGATATACATAAATATTATATAAAAGAGAATGTAATAAGTTCAAAGGAATAACACTGGCAAAGTCCCATGCAAAATTTAAGGGTAGGAAGATAACTTTCATCTACATAGGATTAAGGGAAGGTTTTGTAGAAAAAGTTGCACCTTGAGAGATATGGCAAATTATCAAAGAATGGAAGAAAAGAAAGAATCCAGTATATTAATCATCTCCTACATGTCAGGCATTGGGCTAGATGCTCTATAAACATTATTCATTGTATTCTCATAACAATCCTGGGATACAGATGCTGTTATTAACCCCATTTTATAACTGAGGAAGACAGAGGTTAAATGACTTGCACTGATTCACACAGCTACTAGCTTAGCAGATTTAAACTCAGGACTCCTAATTCCAAACTTAGTGTTCTATCTTCTGTGCCATCTAATTAGTAGCTCTCAAGGAAGATGGGAGAGGGCAGATTAGAACAGGGTTGAAACAGCATTGTCCAGTTTGCTTAAATTCAGAATAATAGGGTAGAGTAACATGAGATAAATTTAGAAAGTGGAGTTAAAGTCAAATCATAGAGACCCTGAATATCAGAACCTAAAGTTTTTACTTTATCTGAAAGACAATGGAAAGACAATAAAAAATATGTGATAACAATTGTCAATTAAAAAGAATTCTCAAGCAGTGATATGAAGGATGTACAGAAGGAAGATAAGCCTGAAGATAATGGGAGTTGGCTTAACATTGAAGTATTAAAAAGACCAATTTGCAATTTGGATACTTTTTATAATAGTCTAGGGTAAAGTGGTGAGAAATTGGGCTGGAATGGCCAGAGAAAGAATCGAAAGGTAAAGATGGACGTAAGAGATATTACAGATATAGAAATGACAATGCTTGGTAATTAATTTGCTCTGAAGGTGAGAAGAAAGGAAGATTCAAAGAGAAACTCTGAGGGTTCAACCCAAAATGAAAGGGAAGCTCATGAAAAAGTACAGGAATATAGGCTGGATAGATGACTGGTTCAGTTTTTAAAATGTTGAATCTTAGATGAGATAAGGTTCTTTAGAAAAGTGAGTTCCCCATCCTTGGAAATCATTACTAGATGAGTATTCATTGGATATGCTAAAGAGGGAATTCCTAATTTGCCTATAATTTGGACTTGATGATCTCTGAGATTTCTTCCATCTCTGTGATTTGGTATAGGACCAGGAGTCAGGTCTGACTGGAAATTCTCAGCCACAATTTGATGGTCATCTCATTTCCATCACAATGAAAATGCTTCCTGTTGATTTTGAAGCAGTACAAGAAAGGAAGTCTGCTTTGGCACCTCAGCCATAAATCTCTCCTCTTGATTCAAATACTGGACAGCTATCAGCAAAGAAATTCTTGTGTTGCTTTAAGAGAATTCATTCATTTAACAAACATGTGTAAAACATCTAATTGCTCTACTGAGGTTTGGAGTAAATACAGCTACAAAACACTTTATAAAAATAAAGGAAGGCTTAAACAATTGTAAACAATTGTAGTTTGTTCATGATTAGACTGAACCTATTTTTAAAAGATAATGATGTCAAAATTATTATATAAATATATTTGCTTTTACATAAAAAATCAATATCACTAGAATAAGAAGAAAAACTCTCAATTAAGAAAATACTTCTGCTTTGATGATATGATGGTATACCTAGAAAACCCCAGAGATTCTACTAAAAAGCTATTAGAAATAATTCATAATTTTAGCAAAGTAGCTGGCTACAAAATAAATCCCCATAAATCCTCAGCATTCTTATACACCACCAACAAAATCCAAGAGCAAGAGATACAAAGAGAAATTCCATTCAAAATAACTGTTGATAGCATAAAATATTTGGGAATCTATCTACCAAAGGAAAGTCAGGAATTATATGAGCAAAATTACAAAAAAGTTTTCACACAAATAAAGTCAGACTTAAATAATTGGAAAAATATTAAGTGCTCTTGGATAGGCCGAGTGAATATAATAAAGATGACAATACTCCCTAAACTAATCTATTTATTTAGTGCTATACCAATCAGACTTCCAAGAAAATATTTTAATGATTTAGAAAAAATAACAACAAAATTCATATGGAACAATAAAAAGTCGAGAATCTCAAGGGAATTAATGAAAAAAAAAATCAAATGAAGGTGGCCTAGCTGTACCTGATCTAAAATTATATTATAAAGCAGCAGTCACCAAAACCATTTGGTATTGGCTTAGAAATAGATTAGTTGATCAGTGGAAAAGGTTAGGTTCACAAGACAGAATAGTCAACCATAGCAATCTTGTGTTTGACAAACCCAAAGATTCTAAATTTTGGGATAAGATTTCATTATTTGATAAAAACTGCTAGGATAACTGGAAATTAGTATGGCAGAAATTAGGCAAGGACCCACACTTAACACCACATACCAAGATAAGATCAAAATGGGTCCATGACCTAGGCATAAAGAACAAGATTATAAATAAATTAGAGGAACATAGGATAGTTCATCTCTCAGACTTGTGGAGGAGAAAGAAATTTGTGACCAAAGATGAACTAGAGACCATTACCGATCACAAAATAGAAAATTTTGATTATATGAAATTAAAAAGCCTTTGTACAAACAGAATGAATGCAAACAAGATTAGTAGGGAAGCAACAAACTGGGAAAACATCTTTACAATTAAAGTTCTGATAAAGGCCTCATTTCCAAAATATATAGAGAACTGACTCAAATTTATAAAAAATCAAGCCATTCTCCAATTGATAAATGGTCAAAGGATATGAACAGACAATTTTCAGATGAAGAAATTGAAACTATTACCACTCATATGAAAGAGTGTTCCAAATCATTATTGATCAGAGAAATGCAAATTAAGACAACTCTGAGATACCACTACACACCTGTCAGATTGGCTAAGATGACAGGAAAAAATAATGATGAATGTTGGAGGGGATGCGGGAAAACGGGGACACTGATGCATTGTTGGTGGAGTTGTGAACGAATCCAGCCATTCTGGAGAGCAATCTGGAATTATGCCCAAAAAGTTATCAAACTGTGCATACCCTTTGATCCAGCAGTGTTTCTATTGGGCTTATACCCCAAAGAGATACTAAAAAAGGGAAAGGGACCTGTATGTGCCAAAATGTTTGTAGCAGCCCTGTTTGTAGTGGCTAGAAACTGGAAAATGAATGGATGCCCATCAATTGGAGAATGGCTGGGTAAATTGTGGTATATGAATGTTATGGAATACTATTGCTCTGTAAGGAATGACCAGCAGGATGAATACAGAGAGGCTTGGAGAGACCTACATGGACTGATGCTAAGTGAAATGAGCAGAACCAGGAGATCATTATACACTTCGACAACGATATTGTATGAGGATGTATTCTGATGGAAGTGGATTTCTCTGACAAAGAGACTTAACTGAGTTTCATTGGATAAATGATGGACAGAAACAGCTACACCCAAAGAAGGAACACTGGGAAATGAATGTGAACTATTTGATTTTTGATTTTCTTCCTGAGTTATTTTTACCTTCTGAATCCAATTCTCCCTGTGCAGCAGGAGAACTGTTCGGTTCTGCAAATATGTATTGTATCTAGGATATACTGCAACATATTTAACATATATAGGACTGCTTGCCATCTTGGGGGGGGGAGGGAAGGAGGGGAAAAAACGAAACATAAGTGATTGCAAGGGATAATGCTGTGTAAAAATTATCCTAGCATGGATTCTGTCAATACAAAGTTATTATTAAATAAAATTAAATTAAAAAAAAAAAAAGAAAATACTTCTGCTTCAAATATCTCTACTTTTCCATCTCTGATTAACTGCTGAACATGTCGACCAACACCTCAAACTCAATATACCTGAAAAGAAAAGAAAACCTTAGGAGACATTCATATTACTGAAGCATAAATGAGCCAGTGGACAATTCTTTTACTAGAGCATATTGTCTTTGTTCTCAATTTGAAGTATTTATCCTCAGGAATGATTATAGCTAGATCAAAAAATAAGAACAAGTTAGCCACGTTGTCTTCTTTCTGTTTCATCTCTATTTACATTTGTTCCCTTGATAATTCTATCCACTCCTATAGTTAAAATTACCACTTCTATGCAAATAGCTCCCAACTCTATCTATCCATTCTAAATATCTATCCTCAGATCTGCTTTAATTGGCTGTTCAGTATTTCAACCTAGATAACTCACCAATACTCAAACTCAATATATCTGAAATAGAATTTAGCATATCATCCCTAAAACTTTGGCCCCTCCCAAATTTCCTATTTCTGTTCATTTTTAGCACCATCCTCCTGGTCACTCAGAATAAAAACCTCAATCACCTTTAATTCTTTTTCTCCCTCCTTCCCTATATTCAGTCATTTGCAAGGTTTTTTGTTTTGTTTGTTTTGTTTTTTTGCTTATATCTCCATATCTCTCATATCTATTCCATTTTCTTCACTAACTTCCTCCACCCTACATCAGGCCCTAATTACCTTTTGTCTAGACAATCCTAATAGACCCTTATTTAGGACCACTCCATATAAATGCCAGCCATTTAATTCAATTAAAAAAAAATTTTTAAACCTATGAAATTACTATAATATGCAAGATACGAGGGATAGATAAAACTCAAAAACTCTTATCTTCAAATGTTCTTAACAATTTTGTGACCTCTTTGGCAATGTGATGATGTCTATGGACTCAGATGCATAAGTTAAATGGGATCACAAAGGAAACAATGACATCGGAATATAGCTGTCAAAACATTTTATTTTAAAAAGTAAATTCATGGACCTCAAATTAAGAATGTCTGCTCTAAGGTCATAAGATACAGATATATCAGTGGAAGGAATTTTGATACTGGGAGTTCCATGTAATGTAAAATAAAAAACTGGAAAAAAATCTCTTGGAAATTTGAGTTTTCTAAATAAATCATAGCATCTTAATTATAATTTTTTATCTATTCAACAACCCTTTTTTATTTTTAGGGTAACTCAATTTATTTATAGCCAAGGTGGTAATATTAAGTTTGACTTATTCTTTATCATGATTCATTAAATTATTTATTGTATCAGAAAAGAATGTAACCTTTCTTCTATCACTAATACTAATCACTTCCAATTTTAATATATACAAACAAATAGATGTAACTACTATTGAGCACCTACCACATGCAAAATACCATATCAGCTTCTGGGAATACAAAGACAAAATTAAATGGTTCCCACATTCAAGAAAATTAAATTTCACTGAGTGAGATAATGTGACATATATAGAAATAAGGAAATAGAATCAATAACTGGGGCAATCAGGAAAGACTCCATGAAGCAGGTAACACCTGGGCCAAACTATAATGGAAAAATAATTATCCTGGAACACAAAGTTGAGAAGATAGTGCATTCTAGGATTTCTAGAAAGACAATATTCCTCTTTTCCCCCCTCAAATTACTCAGCAATTAATCAAAACAATATATTATTTTTTTCATATGTTTACAGTGATATTAGCTAGTTGATGAAATTGCATTGAGGCTAGTTAATTATCACTGTAATCTGTCAATTTTCAAACTTAACTTGATGATGATATTCTGTTCCTTTTGACTTTTCATGTCAAAATTCATGTTAAAATTAATTTGACCTTTCTCTGTTTTATATTTCTCAGATTCGTGTAAATTTTCAAATTATTCTCATTCCTTCTAAAATATGTGTAGCCAGAAACAAGAAGATTGTATGATAATTAACTCTAATAGACATGGCTCTTTTCATCAGTTAAGCTAATTTCAATAGACTTGTGATGGAGAGAGCCATCTCCATCCAGAATGAGAACTGTGGCAACTGAATGTTTTTTCACCATGTTTATTTTTGCTTACTTTTTTCTTTCTTATTTTTTTCTTTTTTATCTGATTGTTCTTGTGCAGCATGATAAATGTGGAAATATGTATTGAAGAATTGCACATGTTTAACATATGTTGGATTATTTGCTGTCTGGGGAGGAAATAGAAGAAAAGGAAGGAAAAACTTGGAGTACAAGTTTTTGCAAGAATGAATATTAAAAACTATCTTTGCATGTATTTTGAAAATAAAAAGCTATTGTTTAAAAAAATAAAAAGAATGTATAGTTTTGCTGAAAAGCTAATCTTAGGATGAAATCTTGTTTAAGGTTAGATTAGGGATTTCAAGGAATAGAAAATTAGTTAACCTAAATTGAATTCAAACCACATGGACGTCCTTATATAATCAAATAAGAAAATGTACATTCTGTTTCACTGTCATTTACTGGGGGTCTTCATCTTTGCCTGACACAAAGAAATGAAAATATACTTAACTTCTCCCAGAAGGTCAACTCTTCCACACAATAACTCAAGAACTAGGGGACCTGAAGTTGCTAAGGATTGCAAGTTATATAATCTAGTGACAAATTATATAATCTAGTGCAAACCCCAATCATCCTTGAAGAGTCATGAATAGATTGCATAAAGTTAAACAGAGTAGTAAATTTCCACTAGAATCTAAGATCTTCACTCTTAAATATTTATGTTACATTTCTCAGAATAAAGTTTTTAAATAATTGGAGGAAATGCTAAATTTTAGTTAGAGCTTAATAAAGATAAATGTAATTTTTTCCCATCCAAGATCATAAACACCTTCCCCACCACCACGGGAAATCTATAGGAGTCTGGGGATCACAGGTCAAACACCTCTGGTCTGCAGGATACTCTCAGAAAAATCTGAAAGGACTTACATGAACTAATGCAAAGAAATTAAGCAGAACCAGAAGAACATTGTATACAGTAAAAGCAGAACTGTTAATGACAGCTATTCTTAGCGATAGAATAATACAAATCAATTCTAAAGAACTTATGATGAAAGATGCTATTTATTTCCAGAGAAAGAACTGATGGACTCTGCAAATTGAAGCATATTTTTTCTTTACTTTCTTTATTTTTCTTGAGTTCTTTGTCTATCTTTTCTTTCACAATACGACTAACATAAAAATATTTAACATGACTGCACATGTAGAATCTATATCAGGTAAGGGGAGCAAGGAAGAAAGGAAACCAATTTGGAACTCAAAAAAAAAAAACCTTTTAAAAAAAATATTAAGGTTTAAAGTAGTTTTTACATGTAATTAGGGAAAAATACTAAATTTGTGGACATGAGTTCTGTAATGACTACACTATATACTAGAACTTCTTTTCTTCACAGGGGAACAGAATAATGGAGCTCATTAGAAGGATTTCCAAGACTCAGAGCTGTTTGACATACTAGTGATCTTTTGCTAAGTGAACTCTAGGTGGACTTGGAGATGATTACAGAAGCCAGACCAGCCTTGAACAGCAGCTGAAAACTGGGTACTTTTTAAATACTGTGCTCCCTGGCTTATTGTAATTGAAGATGTCTTCTTTTCCCTATACTATTACCTCCCCAAAAAGCCTCTAGAAACTATATTACCTCACCCCTTTTCTCTCTCCTTTGAGCAACTGAAGAAATATCTCAACCTCTCTGCTCCATTGTAGAATCTTCTCTCTCCTACAAGCCTTTTCTCATACAATAATATGCATTTAATTGATTATTGGACTATGTTTCATTTCCGGTTCCTTCATGGGTTTGGGGGTTATATGTTAACAATTTTTTAGAAGAATTCCTAGAATGAAAATAAATAAATAGATGAAAGCCTCTGTTCTAACTTTCTATCTGCATATCCTTTCTGCTCTTAAGGGGATTGTTCTAAATAGTTGGTAGCCAAATCCTATGTCTCATAATTTTTAGCATTTAATGTTCCATATTCTTTGTCATTTATGAATTTTTGTAGAAAATGTTACATAATTCAAATTAGCATTTTTTATTGTGATATGAGAGGTACTCTGTCTTCTTGTAGTTATACTCATTTTCACCTTTCAGCTCAAACCACTGACCTGGAATAATGACACAACCCTAACCCTAACCCTAACCCTAAATTTTCCTCCCATTCTGCCCACAGTTAAATCAAGAGACTTTATCAAATCTCTTATTGAAATTTTCAATCTATAGCATTCCATTGCTTTAACAGTCTAGTAATATTACCTCTACCCCATACAAGAAAGGAAGGAAGGAAGGAAGGAAGAAGAGAGAGAGGGAGAGAAGGAGGAAAGGAAGGAAAGGAAGAAAGGAAGGAAAGGAAAGAAGGAAAGAAATGAAGGAAAGAAAGGAAGAAAGAAAGAAAGGAAGAAAGAAAGAAAGAAAGAAAGAAAGAAAGAAAGAAGAAAGAAAGAAAGAAAGAAAAAAGAAAGAAAGAAAAAAGAAAGAAAGAAGAAAGAAAGAGAAAAAAAGAAAGAAAGAAAGAGAAAAAAAGAAAGAAGGAAAGAGGAAGAAAGGAAAGAGGAAAAAAAGAAAGGAAGGGAAGGAATGAAGGAACAAAGGAACAAAAGAAGGAAGAATATCCAGAGAAAAAACTAATTCTATCTGAATACAAATTGAAACATACTTTTTTTTTCTTTAGACTTTTTTTTTTTTTTTTTTTTTTTGCGGGGAGGAGATTATGTTTTCTTTCACAACATGACTTTTATGGAAATATTTTGCATAACTTCACATGTGCCTTTTCAATGGAAATGGAAGTGAGGAAGAAGGGAGAGAATTGGGAACTCAACGTTTTAAATTTGTTTTAAAAACAAATGTTAAAAAAATGTTTTATATGTAATTGGGGAAAAAATATCAAATAAATGTCTATTGAATTGGACTGGGTTGATATTATCAAGAAAGAAAGGGAAAAAAGATTCAATGTAGGAAAGAGAAGCTTTTGACTAGTCAAGAGAAGGTAGGAAAGCAATGATTAGAAGTCTGTTAAGGACTTCAATTTTCCCAGGGCTGAGGTACCCATAGCAGTCTAGACAATACTTTCCTAACCACATTGAAAGATCTTGGCAATACTATTCCACAAAATGAGATTCAAAAAGGTGAAATCATCGTCCTTTCTATGATTCCATCTTCAGCATTGAGATCAAAGTCACTATAGGGATCGGATACAAGTGGTCAAGATGAGGTCAAAAAGTTGAAAAAAGCTGACCAATGTTTTTCTAGCTTTAAGTACAGGGCAAAAGAGAAGCAATATATTTGGGAATAAGGGAAGAAAAGAACTATCATGGACAAGACTTTAAATTCAAGTCCACATTTTGGGATAGACTTCAGCAGGACCAGAGGACAGAAGAAATTGGGGCTGGAAGGGTGGGGGGAAGGGAATGGTTTCCACACTACCCAATTCTTTGAAAAGGAAGTTTTAAAGGAAGCCCAAAAGAAAGGTCATAAAATATGGAACAATAAAAGATAATGTCAAAGTCTCTCCCCATTCAAATACCTCAATCCAAAGAGAGAGATAGAGAACTGGTGGATGCTTTGTACCTTTAACTGATAAGATTAAACAAGAATAGGCAGTTTCTCCACTTCAGGCATTCAGAAAACCAGGCAAAATCACGATCTAACTATATAGCAGGGCTTAGAAGAAAAAACAAGCACAGTTCCTTCCCATTTGTGTGAAATCATTTTCTCTCTCACCTTCAAGGAGTTAGGGTGATTGCAGAAGGAAACAAGTGACAGCTAATCTATTTGGAAGTACTCGGGAAAATCAGAGAGTAGGCACCAAGCTATTATATTTGTCTTTGAGAGACCTAAGAACCAATCAGAGTACCGAAAATATAAGAATACGAATTGAAAAGCAGGAATTCAGGGTTGAGTTTAAGAGTCTTGGCAGTATGTTGAAAAGTAGCTTACCTAGTGAACATAAAAAGAGATAAAGACTTGTTTAGGCACTTACTATGTACTAGGCAGGGAAGCTGGGTGGTACAATGGATAGTATACTGATCTGGGAATCAAGAAAACAATCAGAGTTCAAACTCTGCCTCAGACACTTACTAATTGTGTGACCCTGGGCAAGTCACTTAACCCTGTCTGCCTCAGTTCCTCATATATAAAATGAGTTAGAGAAGGACATTGGCAAACCACTCTATTATCTTTGCCACGAAACTTCAGTAGGTGGTCATGAAGGATTGGGCACAACTGAAACAATACAACAACAAATGTTCTAGGCATATACTAAATACGGGGGATAATTTCAAATAGGCTACTGGCAAAAACATCACTATATACAAAAGGGCACTCCTAGTGGTCTCATTGCTAGTCCCCCAGCAGTATCCTCCAGGTATGGTACATACAGACTGAGCAATGATAATATGCAGAGAGATCAAATTCAGTCTAGTACACTTTGATTCATGAACAGCTTAGAGATTTCTGTTTCAGAAAGAAATTTTAGGAAGAGTACTAGGCAACAACAGTTATCAAAGAGCACTGATTAAGCAAAACAATCTAAACAGAAATTGCTAGTAACTTTACTAGATAAGAGAAGTCACTCAGTTTCCTCATCTGCAAAACAGGGATAATATCATTTTATCTAACAGAGTTGATCCAAAGCTCAAATAAGATAATTGTAAATTTTATATAAATGTCATTAGGCTACATTAATATTTAATTGTTGCATTTATTATTGTTCAGTCACATCCATCTCATCACTATCCCATGTGAGGTGGATTTTTAGTTGGTTTGGCTTTTGGCAAAGATACTAGAGTAGTTTGTCATTTCCTTCTCTAGCTCATTTTCCTGATGACAAAATTGAGACAAACAGGGTTATGTGACTTACCCAGGGTCTCACATCTAGTAAGTGTCTGAGGCTGGATTTTAATCCAGGTCTATCCTGACTCCAGGTCCAATGCTCTATCATACTATATCACCTAATAAGTTAAGATTAAATCGTTATGGTTTTGTTTGGTTTTTTTCTACTTTATGTCACACTTGACTGATGATTCACACAGCTAGTAAATGTCTAAGGCTGTATTTGAACTCAGGTACTTCTGACTCTGATAATATATTCATATAAATGAAACAAATATCCATACATTCGTATATGTATGTATGTGTATACATATGTATTCCAAAGGATCAATTTACATGTAATTTACTCAGAGTCTGAGTTCTAACTATTCCTGCCCCCCCTCTCCTTTTCACCGATGAAGAACTTGCCCAAAGTCATATAAATAGTAATCCGAAGTCAGAATCTGAACCCAGGATTCTTGTCTTTTAATTCAGTGCTCTTTTCATTATGTCTTGCTGCCATTACAGAGCTCATATGCTGGGAGACATAGATTATTAATAAAGCCTCAATGAATCTTAATCACAGATTTCGCTCCACCCCTTGCCCTTGACCTGAAAACGCTTCTGGTTCCGTTAGCAGGGTTGGGGAGATCTTCACCCCAGTGTCCACCTCCCTTTAACTGAACCGAGGTAGACCCGGGCGGTGGATAGAGTGAAAAGGAGAGGGGAGTGAGGGAGGAGCCTCCAGGGGCTGTGAGCCAGCAGTTCAGTGTCTCCTGGCACTATATTGAGTCTGTTGGCGGCAAACAGCACCGAGACCCATCTCCCGGGCAGGTGCAGAGAGGGAGGGGAGAACGCCAGCGGAGCCGCGTCAGGCGCGTGGGTGTGCGCCCAGAAAGAAGAGAGGTTTGGGAATCACAACATCAACAACAGCCCCCCAAAAAGGAGTCTTGCCGCCGCCGGCCAGGCCATGCTGCCTCGGGTGGCTGCTCCACGGGCCAGGGAGGTGGCTCGGGCCGCGGTGCAGAAAAAGCCGTCAGGCGGGATACACTGAACCCGGGACAGACTGGCTGGAGTGAAAAGGGACTCTGGAGAGTGAGGGGAACAGCACTTCACTTGCATTTTCCTTGCCTTCCTTTCTCTTCTCCTCCGTCTTCGATCTCCTTTGCTCCTCCTCGGTACTGGCCCGAGCGACCTGGGAGGCTTCGCACGCAGCCTCGGTGCTCCGTCTATCCCCGGGCCTGCAGCCATGGCCTGGGCTCCCCCCGGCAGCAGGACGCGGGGCCAGCAGGTGCAGTGGCTGGGGCTGCCTTTGCTGCTCGGCGTGTGGCTGCTGGGCCAGGCGGCCGACGGACAGCGCTCGGCGCCACTGGCCGAGCTACGCTCGTCCATCTCGGGCGTGGAGGAGCTGCTGGAAGAGTTCCGCAAGCAGCTGCAGCAGGAGCCGCCGGTACGGGAGCGGGATGACAGCGACGACAACCGTGAGCCGCCTCAGCAGCGTGCCGGGGCGGAAGCCGGCTGCCCCGGCGGCGGCTACACGGTCAAGCCCGACTCCATCATCCGCACCAAGGACTCGCTCGGCGCCGGGGCCACCTTCCTGACGGCGCCCGCCGCAGTCCGGGACTGGCAGCAGTGCGTGGCCGCCTGCTGCGCCGAGCCCCTCTGTACGGTGGCAGTGGTGGAGCTGCCCCAGCCCCAGGCCGCCGGCGACCTGCACTGCTACCTTTTCAACTGTACCTACCGCGGCCGCAACGTCTGTAAATTCTCGCTGCACAGGGGCTATAATAGCTACAGTCTGAGCCCGGCCACAGAGAGTCATCGCAACATCACCTCCCGCCCCGGAGGGCCTCTGGGAAGCAGTAGAGGCAGGCCGGCTGCATCCCTAGGGGCCCGGAAAAAGCCGCTGCAAAGCTCAACTCTGACTGCAGAAGCTGCTTTCTCAGCCTCATCCACACCCCTGGGTAAGAGCACCTCTACAAAGAGTTTCGGGCTTTTCTTTCCCTTTCCCTTCCCCGCCTCCATCAGCTTTCCTGTTATCCTTGGTGGGAGCATAGCTTGATACTTTTCCACCATTCTCCTTATCTATCGTGTCCTTTCCCTTGTTTTATCCGGAATCTCTCGCCTCACTGGCTCTCAGACTAAGCAGAGGCTGAATGGTGGTGGGTTACACAGCCAACTCAGAGAGTGATCAAAGGGTGGGCGGAGGGATGTGTGTGTGTGTGTGTGTGTGTGTGCTTTCTGTTCTCTAGTTTTGTTTTTGTTTTTCCCAACTGGGCTCCCCCTAAGTGATTAGTAGTTGGCCATTCTGTGAGAAGTTCCTATCAATACTGTGGTTTCAGTAAGACCCTGTTTCATTTTGTGAACTAGCAAAAAGCGAACCAGCACTACCAGATGGTCCTGGGTTTTGATGGAAGTTTAAAGAATGAAATTAGATTTTTAAATGAAGCAGAGGAATCAGATTTTAAAAACACACCCACAATCTCCTTTTTATACTGAATCGTGACAGTGTAATTAGATAGGACATAAGTGTAATTGTCACAAGTGCAACTGTAGGTGAACTGCTTTGTGTGATTACAGCTGATTTTCATAATCACCATTGCCTTTTTAAAATATGGCTCTCGTGATTCCACCTGTAATTGTTTCCTGCAGGGAAGAAAAATATGTACCTCATTTTGGTAATGGCCTACCAGCTGTTATTCTTTTGTTGAAGTGAGAGGACAGTACTTCAGTAAATAATAGTAACAGAAATCTTATGTCAGGTGTTTTTGTTTTTAATACCTTTAAAATTACTACTGATTCCGTGAGTTTACTTCATGCGTACTTTAGTTTTCCCCGTTTAGCTATGAATAAAGCCTTAAAATATATAAATGATATGGTCTCAGAAGAAAAAAAAAGTATTAGGAAGCAAACAAACCCATGACTGTGCTTTTACAGAAATGTCAAGTGTGAGTAGGTTGAATAATATTCTCTTCCTGTTGGACCTCGAATCACAAAACATAAGGCAACCCAGAAGATCTATTGAGAAGGGAAATGAAGGCAGAAAAGAAAAACACTTTTTTAGCTTAATTAGAAATTGATCTGAATTTCACATCAACCTGGAAATGTATCTTAACAGATGAGGAGGCTCACAATTTCAGGAAATCATAAGATCTGCAAGAACAAGGGGCTGGAGGAGCTATCTAGTCCATCCTTTTCTTTTAAAACTGAAACGTAGAGGAAGAACCTAGAGGTTGAACCTAGAGGTTCTTAGACCCCAGTGCCAATGTTCATTACACTATTTTTGTTGTTTTTCCATCTTAACCAATTCTCTGTGACCCCCATTAGGGTTTTCTTAGCAGAGATCCCAGCCTCTTTTACAGAGGAAACTGAGGCAAAGAGGATTAAGTGATATGTCCAGGGTGATACAACTAGAAGTGTCTGAGAACAGATTTAAGCTCAGAAAGATGACTCCCTGATTATGCACTATACCATTTAGCTGCCCCTATACCACATTGATATCTCATTGGAAGACATACTGAGAGATCTGACTTAAGGACATACTACACTTAAAACTTTTCTTTGCAAAAAAGAATCTTCTTCATTTCTGACAAACGTTATTCTATAACTTCCCTCTTTTATACCATGTTTCACATATTCTTTTTCAATATGTTCTTTTCTCCCAAACAGTTAGTGAATAATTTCATCCATTTGAAGACATTCTCATTTTTCTCATCTGTAATCTAGTCCTATTTCAACAAATGTAGTGAGCTCTCCTAGGCTTCCTTAGTTTTGTTTTATAGTTCATTAATATTTTTTAAAAGAGGCAAGAAAAAAACTTTTACAATGGAGAGGAAGAAGGGGATAAAAAGGGGAATGAGTGAACCTTACTCCCATCAGAATTGATTCAAATAGGAAATAACATGTATACTCTACCTTACCCTGCTGGAAAATAAGAGGGGAATGGGATGTGGGGAAGGGGAAGGGTAATAAAAGATAGGGCATATTGTGGGAGGAAGTGCTCAGTAGCAAAATACTTTTGAAGAGGAACAGGGTGAAAAGAGAGAGTAAATGGGAAAAATATAATTAGCAATAATAATGGTAAAAAAAAATTTAAAGCAAGTTTCTCTGATAAGTCCTCATTGCTCAAACAGAAATAACTGAGTCAAATTTATAATAATAATAAGAGCCATGCCCCAATTGATAAATGATCAAAAGATATGATCTTTGCCCAAAGGGCTGCAAATTCATGCATATCTTTGACCTAACAACACCACTACTAGCATAAATACCAAAAGAGATTCTGAAAAAAAAAAAAAAAAAAAGGAAAATGACCTATATGTACAAAAACTATTCATAGCAGCTCTCTTCTTAGGACAAAAAAAAATTATAAATTGAGGGGATGTCCATCAATTGGGGAATGACTCAATAAACTGTGGTATGTGTTTGTGATGGAATAGTCCTCTCTGGGAAATGATAAATAGGATGCTGTCAGGGAAAAAAAAAAAAAACCCTTAGAAAGTCCTCCATGAACAAAGTGAAATATACTATATACAAATTTATAGCAATGTTCTGGGATGATCAGCTGTAAATGGCTTTGTCTACAATTACTCTGAAGAACTTATAATGAAAAATCCTGTCCATACCTAGAGAAGGAACTGATTGTGTCTGAATATAAATTGAAACATTCTCTATTTCTGTCTTTCTTTTTAACTTAATTTTTCTTGAAGACTTTTATGTTCTTGAGAGTAGGAGTTCTGTGTTTTCTTTCACAGCTTGACTTCTGTGGAAAAGTTTTGCATAACTTTACATGTGATTTCTTAATTGTAAGTGGGGATAAGGGGGAGAACCTAAACTCAAAATTCTTAAAAACAAATGTTTGAAAAATTGTTTTGAATGTAACTGGGGGAAACATTAAATAAATAAAATTTTAAAATAATAATAATAAAAATGTTCTTTTTTAACTCTTTTTATGAACAATCTCTGTTTTCGTTTGCTTTTGATTTTTTAGTTTTGACCCTCAGAATTGTACAATCAAAGATCTGATAGGAATACTTAGTGCTAGCTTTGGTTCCAATATCATATGCCCGTTTTTGCATCTTGTAGTCATCTTTGCTTATTCTCATCTGCACAATTCTCAACTGCAAGCCCTCAGCTACATATGGGCAACTTGTCAAACAACCTTCTCAGGAACCTATTGATATTCCTATAGTCTGACCACTTTACTCCCCCCACTCAAGTAACTTCAGTGACTTACTTTTACCAAGAGGATTAAATAAATAAAACTTCTCTGCTTGGCATTTAAAGCCCTTTACCATATGGCTCCAGCTTACCTTTCCTCGATTTTTACACATGACTCTCCTTTCAGAACTGTGAGTTCCAGTCAAGTGACCTGCTTGCTGTTCTCAGTACATAACATTCCATCTCTTTTATACAAGCTTTTCCCTCATGCCCGGAATGCCTGACCTTCTCAAATCTGCTTCACAGACTCTCTTCATTTCTTCAAGCTCAGCTCATTTGCCACCTCCTGAAAGCCTCTCTTGAGTTCTACCCACCCATCCAGTTTCTAATACCCTTTCCTCAGAAATTATTTTGTAAATATATTTTACCTTAAATTTCCTATGTATGTATTGTTCCATATTCCCAAAAGAATGTGAGCTCCTCAAGTGCAAAAATCATTTCAGGGTTTCTTTGTGTATTTGTGCCTTCATTGACTAACATAGTGACTAGCACTTAGTAAATGCTTAATAAAAGCTTATTCAGTTGAATGAATTGAATAATATCCCCCACCTCCCTTCCCAATCTTTTTGTGCTTTATTTGTCACACCTCATCTTCCTATATGTCATAGTACTTAATTTTCTTCTCCCACCATCCTGTGTTGTACATATCCCAATGCACTTTATTCTGTTTGTTTATTTTTATAATTTCTTTCCCCAAGGTTTCTTTCTTGTTTCAGGTACTTAACTAATCCCTTCCTTTTGTAAATATTTCACCAAGAGATTTATCTCCGACATTCTGCGCAACAACCACAAGTAAACTACTTAACCCTCTCTGGTCTGATTGCTGTATGTGACATTCTATTTCTTTTCTCTGCACTTTTATATAAGCTTTACCTCATACCTAGAATGCATGGTCTTTTTCTCTCAGCTCCACAGTATTCCTGTCTTTCTTCAAGCTCAGCTCATGTGCCATCCCCTAAAGGAAGCTTGTTTTGAGTACCACTCACCCACTCAACTCCCAATACAAGATCTTCCCTCAAGAATCTGTAAAATGAGGGTGTTGGACTTAATTCTTAAGACTCTAAATCTATAAATCTTCTTCCATTTAACTTTAAGAATATGTTTGATGATCCATTAATGGCCTGCTATTCTAATTTTCTGACTGACATCATAGTAATTGCCAGAAGGCTTTTTGCTTTGGCAGTTTTGCTTTATTGCCCCAAGGTTTAGAATATCCAGACTTTGATAATCTACTACCAAAAGGTCACTTTTCTTTTTCTAATAGAAATTTGCTCTGGCTAACCTATCTGTCTTTTCTTTTCTTTTTTTTAATACCATAGAATAAGCATATTTATCTTTAATGTATATATAATCATGTCATCCTGATCTATATCTTGCCACTGGACCCAGATGGCTCTGGAGGAGAAAGTGAAGCTGTTGACTTTGCCCAGCCCTCCCTCATTTAAATCCAATTCACTTTCATTTCAAGGTGTCACCCTGGGAAGTTTTGGTCCTCTGAGAATGACAAACAAAAACAACATTAGAATAACAAGGAATCTTAAGATCACCAAATCCCATTTTCTCATTTTACATATCAATAATCTTAATCTGGAAAGGTTAAGACTACTTAACCAAGGCCACTAGTTAGTGGCAAAATGGGCTCTAGAATCCATATTTTCAAATTCCTAATCCATGGCACTATAACTACATACTAAACTGCCTGTCTTCCCTGAGCCTTCCATTCCTCCTAAATAATTTGTTTACCTCCAGTTCAAGAATATTACATCAATTAAATCAACTCCAATTAAACTGTCATCTTCCAAGCACCTGTAGACCAGTTTATAAGCACTAAACTTTATCTCTGATGCCTGCTATATAGCCCTCATTCAAAACATCTGAAGGATGAATGATCAGAAAGATGTCCATTCTCATGAAGATGTACAGATTTAGAGTTGTATTGCCCAGGACTGGTTGTAAGGAAGTAATCAAAAACGACTTTCCAAAATAAACTCTAATAAATAAAGCTTAAAGATATAGAGCTAGAAACTGACACATATGGAATTTCTAAGGTTTAAATAACCCCCTTTCAATTCTTTGCGCATAACTGACTCCCAATTCCTTTTTATTATGTCTAGGATCCCAATTCTTAGGAGGTAATTATGGAGGGGAAGGATTTTTTCTTGGGAGTGAGGGGATGTAGATACCTCAAGTAAAACTTTTTTTTTTTTCTGAAAATGAATAATATTAACTCCATGGGAATCCAGCTTTGGGTGTATAAAAAACATTAGACATTTTAGAAGATGAGATTGACTTTACAGAAATAGTGACAGGAAGGATCTATGGAAGTGAAAGGTGTATACATAATAAATATTTTTTCACTGAAGCTGGGATTAAGCTACTCCCATAAACAATTAAAACTTTGTTAAATTCTCTATCAGTCTCTTTAGTTTGATGTTTTAACCCTTGTATACAGTGGGAAGAACACTGTATTGGAAATTAGAAAATCTGGATTCAAATTCTACCCATCACTTATTATCTACATAAGGCAAGGCAGCAAACCAGTTTGAGCCTCTCTCCTCATCTGTTAAAATGAGTAGGTCAAAAGAGGGAGAGAATTTCAAAGATACTCTTCAACTCCAAATCTGTGATCCTGAGATCCTACCTTATAATCAGGAAGATCAGAATTCAAGTGTCAGAGTTGTGTATCTCCTTCAAATGCATATTATCTGAGCAAGGCACCTAACAAGTCAATATCAACTACTCTTAAATTGCAGAGTAGTCTCTCATTTGCATTCACAAAAGAGGCTTCCTCTTGAGGAATTCCCAACACTAAAGAAATCACAAGTTGTATTTTTTTTTAACTTTCCTAGTAATAACTAGTTTGAAAACCTAAGGAAATGGTCTTCCATGTTTATTTTTGAGACAGATGGGTGGCCATGGAGTTGGAAACTCTAGATCTAGGTGAAAGGAACACAAGATCAGAAAAAGGACAAGTGATAACTTAGTAAAGGGGAAGTGAACAAAGGGAGGCTTGCAATTCACAGAAAGTGGGATTAGAGAGAGCAGACTGTGATTGAGAAGTATTCTTAGAATAAAACATGAATGAGAATAAGGAAAGCTCTTATTCCTGTTTAGCAGAGAAACTACCCTGTTTGATCTCAACCTGCTTTTGCAAGCACAAAGGAATGAGTTCTCAGTATGCCTACTTACAGTCGAATATATCTTTCCACAGAAACAATATGCTATATATTGTATCTAGGATATACTGCAACATATCTAACATATATAGGACTGCTTACCATCTAGGGGAGGGAGTGCAGGGAGGAAGGGGAAAAATCAGAACAGAAGCGAGTGCAAGGGATAATGTAAAAAAATTACCCTGGCATGGATTCTGTCAATATAAAGTTATTATAAAATAAAATAAAATATATTTTTAAAAAAAGAAAGAAAAGAAACAATATGCTAAAAGGTGGTCAAGTAATTTTGAACAAATATGCTAATCAATTACAATTTTAATGGATGGTGGTGGGCTAGCCTGGAAACCAAGCCAACATTCAAAACATCTTAACTAGAACCCAATTTTCCTATAAAAATAATCTACTGATGTTCCGTAAATATCATCAGAATGTTATATCACCATTCTTCCTGGGGCTTTGTTTTATAATCTGTAGAGAGCCAGAACTCTGGAGAAGTATACTTGAAACAAGGTCTTAACTCAGTGGAATTGATGAGATAATGGTTCTCTAATTCACACATAATCAGTATGCTTTAATGATGTAATTACAATAAGGTATATAAGGGCTAAAAAGGTTTAGAAGATGGATATTCTATCTTTGACCATCCTCATGGTGGCTTTCATGCCTCCTGCACTAAGTTCAGGGCAAGGTCAGTATAAAGAATTTTGATTATTCTTGATCATTCTCGTGGTGTCTATCCTGCTGAAACCAAGGCCCATCTGAAGGACCTCCAGAAAGCTAGCCCGGACATTAAGATAATCTGTATACATAACTACTTATTGAATCAGAACCAAAGCTTCCCCCTTTTCCTATTTTCTCATCCAGAAATTAACCAGTGTGGGGACTCTCGAAGACTTACTCAAACTACAAATTTAATCAAAAACAGTAAAACAAATCCTAGATTTATCTGGATGAATTTCTGCTCATTATGTTTACTCAGATCTGGGGAAATGTGCATTCTCCTTTGTCCTATCAGACAGGTGATAAGGAAATTGACAGGTCTCTTTGGCCAAGACTTGAGATCCAAGTCATGGTATCTCAAGATCCTCATTGAAATATAGCCCAGCCCATCATAGTAATATTGATCCTCTCGTTACTTGTAAATTAATCAGACTTGATTGTCCCATCCAGAACACCCACTCTTCCAAGAGCATATAAACTGTAAGCCTAACACCATGAGGGATCTTTGGCATTCAGGAGTGTCACTGATCTTGTTTCATTAATAAACATTCTAATTTTATTCATATAAAATTATCTAGGACAGCTATGTGGTGCAGTGGATAGAGCACCAGTCCTGAAGGCAGGAGGCTGAGTTCAAATCTGGCTTCAGACACTTAACACTTCCTAGCTGTGTGACCTTGGACAAGTCACTTAACCTCAATTGCCTCAGCAAATGTATGTATGTATGTGTGTATATATAAATGTGGATGTATGTATACACACACACACACACACACACACACATATATATATATATATGACCTGAGTTCAAATCCACCCTCAGATACTTACTAATTGTATGACTCTAGGCAAGTCCCTTAACCCCAATTGCCTCCTTCCTAAAAAAAAAAAAATTCATGGATATTCTGAACTTTATCCATTACCTTTTTGGAGGTTGGTGGATGCTAGGTTAACAATATCTGCCCTATAGTCTCATGGTCCCTTTCATCTTCTCAGTATCTGATACAGCTCTGTCTTCTGTACCAACTTGAATAAGTAACATAGGTCAGGGATCTTTTTTCTCCTCATTAAATCATATTCATAGTAGATATTGTGGATATCTCAAATAATATCTATTTAATATATTTATATAAAATTCAGGTTTTATTTTTCTTTATTTGTTAATGACACAGTGGATTAAAACTGGAGGGAATATACACCTTACCCTCATGAAATGTATTGTAATATTGTATGTGCCAATCATTTATAACCATTGATATTCTGCATATAGCACAATGTCCTGAACATAGGAGGTGTTAATAAATGTTTTGTAAATTGAATCAATGAGACAGAGATACAACATGTTCTTGGATATAAAGATCTAGAAAGAAGTATACAGTTATCCCTTCCACATCATAGGTATTATTTCTACCCCTCTCCCCCACCTAGAAAATCTGCAGAAATTTTTTTGGCCCTCCCTTCATACCAGAGAAGTCTGAATCATTATGGTGTTAAAAGATATGGTTTGTTGATATTATACACTATTGTGTGTCTAGTTTATGTATTTCTGAGTTTCTGAATTTTTTTCTGTGTCATCTACTGTCCTTCAAGTGTTGTTGGTGGCTTCCATAAAACTCTCCAAAAAATTCCCATTTAATTTCTTATTCCAATCTTTGATATATCAAAACTATGATGGGGAAAGTCACAGTATAGAAAAGATAACTATAGTTTTTTTAATTGAATTTAATTAATACATATCTTCCTAAAGTGTAGTTCTGACCATGTCACTCTCAGCTCAGAAATCTTCAATAGCTTTCTATTTCTAGGATTACCTTGGCATTTAAACCCTTTCACAATCTGGCTCCAGCCTACTCCCCAGGCTTATTTTGCATAAATCCTTTTTGTACAAGCTACTTTTCAGCCAAACTGGCCTACTTGCTATTCCTAGAACTCAGCATCCCATCCACACCTTGTCATTTGGCCTTACCTCATTCCTGGAATGCATTTTCTCCTCATCTTCCATTCTTGGAATCCTTTGTTTCCTTCCAGTCTCAGCTAATGGGATACCTCCTCAAGGAAGCATTTCTAAACTCCTGCCTCACCCTCAAATTGTTAGTGTTCTCTACTTGTTTTTTGGTACATCCCCCAGAAGAATGTAAGCCTCTTGGAAACGGGAACTGTTTTATAGTTGTGGTACTTGTTTCTTTGTATTCCCAAAACTCAGCACAAGACTTGCACATCAGGCACTTTGAAATTATATATTGCAATTTATTGAGCAGGCCATATTAATATAATGGGAAAAGACTAATAAATAAGTGAAAACATACTAGAGGGGAGAAGATCAAAATTGGTACACTTTGAGCATATTAAAAAGAAAGAGAATGAAGAAAGGATATTGAAAGAATTAAAATAATGTCCTTGGACCAAAAAAAAAAAATCTAGGTGCCACATTTTCTTTTTTTATTATAGCTTTTTATTTACAAAATATGCATGGGTAATTTTACAGCATTGACAATTGCAAAACCTTTTGTTCAATTTTTCTCCTTCTTCCCCTCCATCCCCTCCCCCCAGATAGCAGGTTGACCAATACATGTTAAATATGTTAAAGTATAAGTTAAATACAATATATGTATTCATGTCTATGCAGTAATTTTGCTGTACAAAAAGAATCGGATTTTGAAATAGTGCACAATTAACCTGTGAAGGAAATCAAAAATGCAGGCAGGCAAAAATAGAGGAATTGGGAATTCTATGAAGTGGTTCATATTCATTTCCCAGAGTTCTTTTGCTGGATGTAGCTGGTTAAATTCATTACTGCTCTATTGGAACTGATTTGGTTCATCTCATTGCTGGAGATGGCCACATCCATCAGAATTGATCATCATATGGTATTGTTGTTGAAGTATATAATGATCTCCTGGTCCTGCTCATTTCACTTAGCATCAGTTCATGTGAGTCTCTCCAGGCCTTTTTGAAATCTTCCTGCTGGTCATTTCTTACCAAACAATAATATTCCATAACATTCATATACCACAATTTATTCAGCCATTCCCCAATTGATGGGCATCCATTCAGTTTCTGGCCACTACAAAGAGACCTGCCACAAACATTCTTGGACATACAGGTTCCTTTCCCTTCTTTAAGATCTCTTTGGGATATAAGCCCAGTAGTAACAAAGAGGAAATTAAAAGATTTCTTGAAATATGATTAATTAGAAATTTTAAGAAAAGCAAAGTTATGCTTATATCTATAAAATATCTTTAGAATTCCAATAGTAGGAAAAGTACTGGTAGGATTAAATGAATAGTCAATTAGTTTATTTCTCTTAAGCATATGGAAATTAAGGAAATAATTAAGAAGGTGTATCAATTAAAATTTTCTTAAAGCTGTGATTTCCTTTACACAACAAGAGTTTCTAATTTTTTCCTGAGAAAACCTCAAGAAGCAAATGAAAACATTTTTATTTAGCATACAAAAATTATTCTTCTTCTATTTTTCCCCCCACAGCTGATTCCTGCTTTGATACATAGTATTCATTGTGGTTTTGCAATCTTGTAACCTACCAAAAGCACATTTTACAGTAATTTCAATAAAGCACATTTAAGGTGACAGTGCTTAATAGAATATCTCAAGAAGTATTTTCTTTATTTAGCCAGAATAGTTATAATTTATCACTCATAACTTACCTCAGTTTCAACAACTATTTATTTTTAATGAGAATATATTAGAAAAACAAACATTCAGCTCCATTAAACTGCAGTGATATAAAATCTAAATTGAATGATATTTTTCTTGTTCAACAGCCAAGTTAAACGTCTATGCTATAAATGATTGATCTTCCCCTAAATCTCCCTGGTAATGTTCATTCATTTTAAGCTCAATGTTGTAATGTCATTCTGATTCTGAGTAGGAAGGTTTTTATTCTTTATAAATAGTACTTTGTCATGTATTCTACCTAAATCTGAACTAAAGGGCACACCTGTCTTCCTTTGCTCAATAATCAGAGGCTGTAAATAAGTGAATATTTATTAAATGAGTGTGTGCAGGTCACTGTGGCTACAAATACAAAGAATAATAAGGCTAATTGTTAATATTTATATAGCACTTTAATTTACAAGATGATTTACAAATATCTCATTTTATCCTCACAATAGCTCTGGGAGATAAATGCTATTAATATTTCCATTTTATAGATGAAAAAATGAGGCTGAAAGCAAATGAAAAATATCTGAATCCAATAAGCTTACATTCTATTGCATTTGACTTAAAGAACAACAGAACCTAGAATTTCAGAGTTGGATGAATCTCAGAAGTTATGTATGCCTCTCTACTTCTGAATAAGATTCCTATCTACAACATAAATGAAAAGCAACCATTTACCCTTTGCTTGAAGACACTGTCTCCCAACAAACCAGGGATGTTTTTGGACAGTTATAATTGTTTCTTCTCCTAGCTCCTAGCTCCTAGCTCACCTCATATACACTTACAAACCCCAGTCTTCCTTTCCTTTCCCAAGCCAACATCTCTAATTACCACAATCCTTTAGAACAGATTGTGTAGTATTCAGGCCTTAGGGGTGAAGAAAGCCAAGTGGTCTGGATTTTCACCCCAGACAAGAATTTGAATTTTTGGCTTATCTCAGTTCAGAGTTGCTGGCCACAAGTTATTGAACTTCCTAAATCATAGAATGTCAGACCCAGAAGTGTCCTTAGAGCTAATAAACCCCTTATTTCATGTTCCTGATTTTTAGTTTTTAGAAAGAGTATATCTGGCTATTTGTAAATAGCATACACACCTACAAATGGGGGTATTTCTACATATAGAATATAATACAATAAAAGGAAAGGGATCATCGTTTTCTTGATATTAATATCACTCAGAAAAAAATCAAGTTATATTTAAATGCCTCATATAAGTTATATTGAGTCATGCTTTCAAACTAAAGTTATTTATTTAATAAATGAATAATAGGGGCTGCTAGATGGCTCAGTAGATAAAGTGCCAACTCTAGAGTCAGGAGAACTTGAGTTCAAATCCAGCCTCAGACACTTAACTCTTATTTAGCTATGAGATCCTGGGCAAATCACTTAATCCCAGTTGCCCTGCTAAACAAATAAATGAATGAATGAATAATACTAATTTGAGACCTTTTCAAAAAGTGGTCTCTCAGAAATGGAGCCATAGCTGGGAATTCCAGCACCTGGTATAATCAAGGAAGGGAGGGGAAGAAACAGAGACTTTAGAATACTCCACTACTGTTATTAATTCCACAAATTCCCACTATCACATGAGTCCCAAGGCCAGAAAATAGGCAATCCATTACAATCTAAATATCATATAGTCAAACTGGTAGAAGAACATAGGACCAGAAGAGATGAGGGGTTTTGAAGAATGACTTAGAAGAGAGGAAGAGCCATGGCAGTCCTAGGATCAGGTAATAGTAGTGAGGGAAGCCTCTCAAGTTCTTTGTGCCTCACAATTATTTCCCTGGTTAACACAGCCTTTCATGCAGTTAAAGAGGAAGTCCACGTTCCCATGCCATTGTAAGCAACCCAGTGCCTAGAATAAAGCTTTTTTCTAACATTACTATTGTTTTAAAAAATATAAATTTTTTCACAACAGAGTAATTTGCCCAATTATACATTGTAGATTAAATATTATAGATTATTACTTTTTGAAAGTCCTACTAGGTTGTTGTTCCTTCAGATCACATTTGGTACCAAAAATTCTAATTGTACTCAAATAGATCTGTGATCAGTGTAGTTATTGCCTCCACCAATCCAGTTCAACCGGTGACTTGTCTATGTCTTCCCATGAGTTTTCTACCTAACTTGGAGTGGGTCTTCCTAGTTTTCTTGCAAGATTGGAAGGCTACTAGTTGTAGTAAGCTGAAAATTGTGTTAGTCTATAGTGCAGATATGGTACAGCTAGAGTTAATAAGGAACTCTTACCAGGTAAATAATTTTGGGTGTTGACATAGATTACAGGGTGAAGAACCATCCAAAAAGAAGTGTACTTTCAAAGAACAAATCACTAATCTTGACTGACAACTCTCTTTACATGTTGCCTCTACTCAGAAGCTGTGATCATTCTTTATCACTGTGAACCATTTTCTATCTCAGTAAATAACTATTTGTCTTCATACTCAGACTCCAAGCATTTCATTTCATCAAATCAGATCCATGCCTAGAACACCAGGAGTTCTCAAGCTATCCATTTCTTATCTCTCACTCTTATCATGTTACTAATCAGTTCATTTTGCATATATGCTTCTTGGATCACAGTGTTTTCTCCCTTCCTCCTTCATAATTCCTTGTTTATAATGTGTCTCAATGAGTTCCTACCCATTAGCCTTTGGAAACTAAAGTGTTTCATGATTTGTACCCATATAATGCCAATGGAAAGACTGGACTTTGTTTCATGGGTAATTTGAGTTTATTAAAGGAATTTCATAATTTTCCAAAGCAGTTCATCCCACTTACTCTGGTTCAATTCTAGGCCCATTTGTAGTATGCCCAAGATATTTCTACTAATGAATGCTCTAGATTGTCTACCAAATTTTATATCATGTAATTAAAATACAGAACAAATATTTATTTTCACTTGGTTTTTACCATACACTTTTGAGTAGTTATGGATAACATCCAAAAAAAATTGGCAGTGTTCCAGGTCTTGATATAATCATCCCCCAAACTGGGGCAAAATAGAAAACTTCATATTCCAGTGGAAATCCTACTTTGACTTGACTTCCAATCTGGATCTCATTCATGTCAGTAGCAAATAATTTGGCAAGCATACATTTCTCACTTTTATATACATCAGTTGATATTAGTGATTAGGGAGTCATTGAATGAGGTTATTTTTCTTGCTGTATCTTACTAAGAATCTTATACAATTTTTACATGAATGAGAGAGCATTTTGGAGCATGGACTTTAGAGTACTGTGTGCAAATGACATAAAATTCATAAAGCACTTATCCAATTTGGTACATGGTAGGCACTTAATAATTGTTTGATTCCCCCCCTCCTTCTATAGCATAAATCTGTTTATAATCAATAAATAATAAGCACAATATTCTTTTCATCTTTATATCAATTCTGTGATTGTAAAGAATTGTCTTCTTTGGAATATTGCCGACAAAGCCTTTCTTGTTCCCTTCTAATATCCTTATTAAGAATAGCTTCAGTGTATGTATTATTATTCCCAAAGAAATTTTATATAGATGAGAAATAGACAAGTGTTATTAATTTATGTTCTCTTGTTCATCTTTTTGGTTATAACAATGTCTTAGATTGTCCCCCCATATTTTAGTATCTTCTTCAGACAATTTGAAACTTGGTTCCCCAGGGCCCTCACAATTGTTTCACTCACAGCCTAGACCACTTCTAAATAGACTTGATCTACTCTGAGTACCACTTTATACCTCTCAGATTGGCTAAGATGATAGGAAAAGATAAAGATAAGTTCTGGAGAGGATGTGGGAAACTGGGAGATTAATACATTGTTGGTAGAATTATGAAGTGATCCAACCATTCTGGAGAGCAATCTGGAACTATACCCAAAGGGCTATCAAACTGTGCATATACCCTTTGATTCAGCAGTGTTTCTACTTGGGATACACAGCAGTGTATCCCAAAGAGATCATAAAAAATGTTCAAAATTGTTTGTAGCAGACCTTTCTGTAGTGGCAAGGAATTGGATGCCCATCAGTTGGAGAGTGGCTGAAAAGGTTATGGTATATGAATGTTATGGAATATTGCTGTTCTATAAGAAATTATCAATAAGATGATTTCAGAAAGCCCTGGAGAGACCTACATGAACTAATGCTAAGTGAAGTTAGTAGAGCCAAGAAAACATTGTACACATTAACAAGATTATTTGATGACCAATTCTGATGGACTTGGCGCTTTTCAACAATGAGGTGATTCAGGCCAATTCCAATAAACTTGTGATGAAGACAGCCATCCACATCCAGAGAGAACTATGGAAACTGAATATGACTCAAAGCATAGTATTTTTACCTTCTTTGGTTATTGTTTATTGGCCTTTCTCATGTTTTTTTCCCTTTTGATAAGATTTTTATTATGCAGCATGATAAATGTGGAAATATGTTTAGAAGAATTGCACATGTTTAATCTGTACTGGATTGCTTGCTGTCTAAAGAAGTAAAGATGTGGGGGAGAGAGGAAGAAAAATTTGGAATACAAAATTTTGAAGGGGTCAATGATGAAAACTATCTTTGCATAAATTTAAAAAAATAAAAAGCTATTTTTAAAAAAGAAAGAAAAAATAGACGATTTAGTCAAGCAAATTTTTCTATCATCATTCTCATCATAACATTTCTAGCCAAACCCAACTGTAATGTTACAATATAGTTTGGTTATTCTAAACTCTCTATATACATCTATATATACATATATTGCTAATAAAAAGGATTTATGATAGAAATCTCCATAGATACTTTTCTATCATTCATCTGCTTGTTATTCTCTTTTCAATTTCATCCAGATACCTTCAGAGTTATTTTACTAAGCTGGGTCTCTCTTTCTTTAAACATTTTTTCTTACATGGATTCTGTATTGTTTTGGGTTTTTTCCTGGATAATTTTGTGGGAGGATGGATTAATGAGAGCAAAAGCTGAATGTAGGGAGGCCTATTGAAGCTGTTTAAGCAAAAGATGACAAAAAGCCTAAATCGATGATGTTTGAGTGTATAGAAAGAAGAGGTCAAGAGCAAAGTCAAGATTCAATTCCCAGCATGTTTTCAAAAAGACAGCATGATATTGTGAGAGAGCAATACATTTGGAGTCTGAGGAATTGTGTTCCAATCTCTTCCCTATCACAAATTGCTGATATGATCCTGAGTCAGTCACAATCTCTCTGTGCTTTAATTGTTCATTAGTAAATGCAGGAACTGTACTAACTGGACTTTAGAATCTCTTACAGTTTTACACTTAAAATTCTATGAGCAAGATTTGACAACTGATTAGATATGTGAAAGATAAGGGATAGAGAGGGCAGCTAGATGGCACAGTGTGGAACCTCAAATCAGGAAGACTCAACATCTTTGTGAGTCCAAATCCAACCTCACTTACTACCTGGGTAACCTTGGTAAAAATCACTTAACCCTACTTGCCTCAATTTCCTCATCTGTAAAATGAGCTGGAAAAAGAAATGTCAAACTACTGTTGTATCTCTACCAAGAAAATCCCCTACCCTGGGGACAGTCAGATATCAAACAACAAACTCAAGGGATATAGAAGAAATGAACTTCATTCTGAGACCAACAATGACTCTAAAGATAGTTGTGCCGTAGGCAGAAACAGAGATATTAAGACCAAAATAATAAACTTTCATTTGTATAGTGCTTTTACATATATTATTCAGAAAACAGGTTATAAATTGTTTTATTTAAACAAAAAAAGCTTATGTGTTCTACTTTCTGAAATTTCCAAAGTGAAAAATTTGAAGTCAGAAAGCCAGAGTCTCTCATGGTAGTTTTGTATGTGTTACCTTAGACAAGTTATTTTTAAAAAAAATTTTAATAGTAGCTTTTTGTTTTCAAAATACATGCAAATTTAGTTTTCAACATTTATTTTTGCAAAACTTTGTGTCCCAAATTTTTCTCCCTCTCTTCTCCTCACCCTCTCTCTTAGACAGCAAGTAATCCAATATATATTAAATATGTGCAATTCTTCTATACATATTTCCACTTTTATCATACTGCACAAGAAAAATCAGGTCAAAAAGAAAAAAAAAGAGAAAAGCAAACAACAACAAAAAAGGTGAAAATATTATGTTGTGATCTATATTCAGTCCCCATAATTTTCTTTCTGGATGCAGATGGTTCTCCATCACAAATCTATTGGAATAGGCAAGTTATTTTGAACTTCTCTGTGCCTCAATTTCAAATCGGCAAAATGATAGAATTAAAATAAATGACCTCTGAAGTCTTTTCCAACTCTAAATATATGATACTTTGAACTTTAATAGCCACCACAATTATTGTAATGAAACAAATATATTATAACACATGCTAAATTTTTCATTTATCATTTTAATATCTGAAGTTTTTAAAACTTTTAAGTCAAAAAAGCTAAAAAGCCAAATAAACTACTTCAAGCCAAAGAGAGATTTAAAATATTGAAGCTTGCAGCTGACTCAATATTCTTCTTCCTCCTCCTCCTCCTCATTATTTATATCCCAGAAAAAGATATGATTTTCTAGCTAACAAACTATTTTTAGAATTATTTTTTCCCAAAGGAATAAAACATTTTTTCTATATCTGTGAAGGGAAGCTCTAATTCTTAAATTTTAATACCATCTCAATAAAGTGACACTTTAGTCACTCAAAAAACTAAGAAAAATATGGGGGTAAAATATTTTAGATGAATAAGGTAGCCAAATTGTTACAAGTCAATGTTTTAATTGTCCATACTTTGAACTGTTAGAAATCTTACTTTAAAAAAAATTCTTCCTAAAATATACCCTCTAAAGTCCCCTGCCTGGTAAACAGCTGTATTGAACATGACGTGATTCTCTTGAGAGCAGGGACTAACTCAATTTTTTTCAGTTCATATCTCTATTTCATATCTCATTTCATCTTCTACTTCACAGTGCAAGAAACATATGCTCAAGACATGCTTTGTTATTCATTCATGATTTCAGGGACAGAGGAGGTGTTGGGTAGGAATGTTAAAAGGAATAACATTCTTAAACTTGAAAGCAAAATAACTGTATAAATATGTATACATATATTGGATTTAACATATTTAACATATATTGAATTACCTGCCATCTAGGGAGAGGATGGAGGGAAGGAGGGAAAAATTTGGAACACAAGGTTTTGCAAAGGTCAGTGTTGAAAAATTACCCATTCATATGTTTTGTAAATAAAAAGCTTTAATAAAAAAAAAAAAACTTGAAAGCACTCTATAAATGTAAGGCTGTTATTATTTAGAAGTGTAGACAGGTAGAACAAGATGTTGCTACGAGTTTTCAGGGAGGTAACCCGTGAGTAAAAAAAACTTGAAATCTAGTCTTAGCCCTGCAATAAATTAGCTTATGATCTGGAGAAAATTGCTTAAATTGTTTATCTTTAGCTTCCTTATTTGTAAAATGAAGTGATTGAGTTTAATAATTTAAGGTACCACTCAGTCAAAAATTGGTGCCTGGAATAGAACTCAATTAAAACTTGTTGAATAAAGATAGAAATACATTTTTCTAGTCAATGAGCACATATCTTTATCCTGTAAAGAAAGATTTTGTATAAATCAAGAGTTTCCAAACTTGTGTCATGGAGGATAGGAAAAATTTGGAAAATATCTATATTTTCTATTAGCATAAATCTTTATTTCTTGTGTGAATACTCAAAAATACTCTAGAATTTATTTCCTTTCATTTTGAATATAGAATAAAGGAATGTATATGAGACATTTTTCTAGGGACAAAAAGAATTAGAAGCCCTTCATTTAAGTATTAAAATCTTTGAAAGAGGGAGAAAGACCATGTTCTAAGCACAGAAAGTAACTTGAGTAGTGGCTTATTTCTGGATTATATTAATTTATAGGATATCCATGTATCTATCCCTTTCTCTTTATATATAAACATATAGATATATAAATATATATCCTGATTATAAGGAGAGAGTATAAGCTACAAAGTAAGAGGAGGTAAGGGTCATTTTTGGTACTATGGAGAAGAGTGGGAAGTAATAAATGAGCAAGGATTTATCAAGCACCTTCTATTTGCAAATACTCTGCTAAACCCTAAAATACAAAGACAAAAATATCAGTACTCTAAAAGCGTTTACATTCTATTGGGTCAGACAGGTGGGTGACACAATGTGTAGAACAGTGATTCTGTATCTGGAGTAAAGAGCTCAAATATGACCTCACAACTTACTATGTCATCCTGATCAAGTCATTTAATCTCTTTCAGTTTCTTAAGATGTAAAATATGGATAATAATAGCACCTATCTCGCAGGGTTGTTATGAAGATCAAATGAGAAATATTTGTAAAGTACTTAGCATAATGCCTGACTTCAAGTAAGAAATACTTGTTTCCTTCCTTTCTCCAGATAATATATAAATATATACAAAATAAATATAACATCAGATTGTTTTTGTCCAGTTTCTACTCTTCACAACCCCTTTTGAGGTTTTCTGGGCAAAGATACTGGACTGGTTTGCCATTTCCTTCTCCAGTTCATTTTGCAGATGAGGAAACTGAGGTAAGCTAGGCTAAGTGACTTGCCCAGAATCACACAGCTAGTAAGTATCTGAGACCATCTTTGAGTCTATCCATAAGCACTACCTAGTTGCCCCTGGAAACAAGAGTAGTTAAAGGGCTTCATATAGAACATGATGCTTAAGCTTCATCTTGAAGGAATTAAGGGGTTCATAAGAGAGGGGTTAGGAGGGTGCATTTAGGCATGAGAGACTGCCTTCCAAAGACAGAGGCAAGAGAAGTGCAATGAGTGAGGAAGAAAGACTAAAGATTGCAGAAAAGACAATAAATAATGGATGATGAGGCAAGAAAGATGGGCTGGGAGTGAATTGTAAAGTGCTATATAAACCAAATAGAAGTTTTATCTTAAAGTCAGTAAGGGAAGAGCCCTGGTTCAGATGTGGAAATAGTTAGGAAGCCATTAAAGACAGTGACTGGCATAGCCAATAGTTATAAACATTCAAACTATAAATTCACTTTAATTCTTTGTTATAGAATAGGCATCTGCAGTTTCCTTGCTGTGCTGTGTAGGAGACTGTCTGACAGCATTTACACCTACAAAAAGAGAATGGGGAAGCAACCATTGGGAACAGATGTTCTCTCTTGCTCCAATTCTATTTTCCATTTTCCATTTTATTTAATACTTCTTTTATGAGACCACATTATTAGAAAGAGTGGGGGGAAAAGTCTTGAGTCCTGCCTCTGAGTAATTGCAACCATGGTCAAGTCATATAACCTTTCAGACCCTCAGTTTCCTCATTTGTAAAAAGATGTTTCTATTACATACCTCACAGGACTGCTGTGAAGAAATAATGTTGCAAATCTTAAAATACTACCTTAGATTCAAGATTATAACTGAAAGTTAAAATTGCAATTTAACTAAAGTAGTGCACGCACACACACAGCTCTTGTAAATACATCACTACCTAAGTTAACAGACAGGAGGTTAGGGCCATATACCCTTAAATGGGTCATGCTTAAATAGTATGATTAAAGAGTTTGGAAATGGAGTGGAGTCATCTCAGTGATAAGAGAAATAACTTGAGAGCATTGTCAAATTAAATCAAAGTGACAAGAACAGAGGTGAGTCAAGACCAAAATTTGAACGATGGTTTTGTTAGTGGGAAGTAGGAGAGAAATAGTAAATCTGCTGTAAAAATGCTATTTAAGAAGCAGAACATTTTCTCATTAGCACCTACCTTCTGGTGTTGCTGTGATGATCAAATGAGTTAATATTTGTAAAACACTCAACACAGCGCTTGACACGGAGTAGGTGCTATCCAAATGCTAGCTATCATCACCATTATTATTTTCTTATGACATGATGTTTCTTCTATTAAAATTTATGCTAAAGTTATCTATTATGATGTTTTAAAAGTTTAAGAGATAATTTCTGGGTAATTTAATCATTTTTATTAATAATGCCAGCATGTATATTAATAAATTATTAATGAAATTATTATTTTATTATTAATAAAAGGATGGTCATTGGTCATCTCTTTCTTAGACCAAAGACAATCATGGCAATGGGCACGGCTTATATGCCTATTGAAAAGGGATGTTTCCCATCAGATGGCAATCAATTGTGAGTGGTTAACAATTAATGAGATAATAAATATTACAATGAAGGGCTGAAAGTGACATTATGTCATACTTAGATCACCCCTACCCTTGGGTAATCTATTCAAATAATTTATTCCCACCCAAAACCTGAGTAGAGCACTATAGTTTCCCCACTTGAATAGGATCTGAATAAGATTTCCAAGAAAGCTAATCCAATCTCATTATCAGTTATTACTGATAATGAAGGATATTTCCTTCAAGAAATGAACTTTTGAACTCAGGACTTTAGAAAAGGGAGGGAACTCTGGATCTCCTCAAATCATTAGTTATTAACAATAATTTCTCTCACTATTGAGTGTTCAAATGCTAATGTGCCTAATTTCACTTCAACACAATATTAATATTTTAAAGAATATAATTAGCCTTAAATTTTTAAATACCACACAAAGTCACAAGAATGAACATATGCTTAGTTTGCTATTATATTAGTTTTGCCATGAAGCAAAAACTCATCTAATTATATTGCATATTAGTTGCCTGTTAGAAAAAATATAAAATTCTCTTTTTTAAAAAACTTAGGTGAAGATTTAAGTTGTTGATATTTTCTGTGGACTTATTTTTGTAAAGGGAATAGGGATTAGCTTATTTTTAAAATATATTAAAATATAATAACTAACAACAAATAATCAAAAGAACTCCATATAAAATACAGAATAAAACCTTACATAATAGAAGACATAAAAAGCAGTAAACAAAGAAGAACCAAACAAATTAAAAAACAAACAAAAAAAAAAAGCATTTGCTCTCTGGCCCTACTGAAGTTCATTTAAGGTTCCAATACCTTTGGCTTTGCTTTATTTCATTTTTAAAGTTTAGTTATAGTCTGTATATAGTGCTGATTCTGGTGATCTGGCTTCATGTAAGTCTTTCTTTTCTTTTCTTTATATGCTTCTTGCTTGCTATTTTACGATAATGTAACAGTCCATCAACTGTGGCTTTATTAATCCACAATAAGGATTTATTAGGCATCTCCTTTGTGCTAGACACTGCATTAGACATTGGATGTAGTACAAAGACAAAACTAAGAAAGAATAAGACTAAAGGTATAGTAGAACCAACTCTAATCCCTCAATTGTTAAATTCTCAGTATGAGCATTTATACCTCCTACAAATTAGGACTTGATTTATCGTTTGAATGTCTAGACTTAATAAAGTGTTACTAATGCAGGTGAAATATTAAAATTAAAAAATACATTATTTTTTCCAGTTAAAACGGTTGTTGAATGTTTACTAGCAAACCCCTGCCTTACTCTATAAATATTGCTTAAGCCCAACAGCCGTAGAGAAGAAGGATCAGAGAAGGAAGTCATCACCACAGTAGATGGTTTAGTGACTAGAAGCATTTATATGGTGTTTTAAAGTTTGCAAAATGCTTTATACATTGCCACATTTGAATCTCAAAATACTCCTGGGTGAAAGTAACTATCCACCCAAGAAATCAGGAAATGCTTCTCAAAGGAAGTGGCCCTTGAGCTGAAATTTTAAAGGAAGTTAGGAGTTCTATTATATTAATATTTCATCATTTATTAAACCAACAGTCTTTGTCTTTTTTTTCTTTCATAAGTAAAGCTGCTATGAATTATTTTGTACAGATAAGGCTTTTTTTCTTTTTATTATACATTTTAGAATAAATTCATACTGGAAGCAAAATGTCAAGAAGTATGATCAACTTTGTGATTCTTGCTGTATATTGCTACATTGTTTTTCAAGTCAGAAAATTATTAAGCATTATGTCAGGTTCTATGCTAATCAATGGAGATACAAAGAAAGGCAAAATACAATCCATCCTTATCTATCAGAGTTCACAATCTAATTGGAAAAACAACATGGAAACAATATGTTTAAGGATATATACAAGATTAAGGATATATACAAGATTTTTACATGTAATTAGAAACAAAATTTTCTAATATATAAATTGGAGAAATAAACTTGGAAAATCAAAGAAGACTGAGAAAACCTTCTTACAAAAGATGAGATCTTAGCTGGAATTAAAGAAAACTAGTGAATCCAGGAAACAGAAATGAACACAGAGAGTATTCCATATGTGAAGGGGATGAGAACTGAAAATTACCAACTAAAGATTGAGTGTCTTGTGTGAGGCACAAAAAGGAAACCAGAGTTATTGAATGAGATATAGTAGGGAGAAGGAGGAAATAAGTTAAAAGACTGAAAGTTGTGAGGGTCAGGTTATGAATAGCTTTGAATGTCAAACTAAGAATTTTGTATTTGACCTTGAAAGTGATAAAGGGCCACTGGAGTTTATTGAAAAGTTAGTGACATGGTCAGATCTCCTCCTAAGAAAGATCAGTATGGCAGGTAAATAGAGCCTGTACTGGAGGAGGGAAAAATCTGAGGTAAGGAAACCATGCAGCAGTCTATTATAATAGTTCAGAAGGTTATATTATGCTGGTTTGCAGCACCGCATCTATTTCTTCACAATTCCATCATTGTTGAATTATTGAATTTTATATTTTATACTATATTTTTTTATTTTTTTAACTGTAAAATGACACCTTTGTCTTAATCTACCACTTCTCTGATTATCAGTTTGAACCTCTTCATGTAATTGTGAACTGATATTTCCTCTTTCAAAAATTGCTTATATCTTTTTTACCTTTGTTCTGGTTTAGAACTATATATTCAGATCTTTACTGTAAATTTCTTTTAATTTTAGAAGTATCATTTTGCTGTCTGGCTTACCTTAACTTTTTAAAGAATTGTATTGATATCTTTTGTTTTTATATTACCTTTATTTTCTAAAATATCCCTAATCCCTTCTCCTATGCAAAAAGTTATTTATCCCTTATGATAAAATACAAGTTGAACAAAATCAATCAACATTTCTATCAAGTTCAACAACTTATGTAGTGTTTTGTATCTATAATCACCTGTCTCTACAAAGAAAGAAGAAAACATTCTCTTTTTCAGGGTCAGGCTTCATCATTAATATCTTTCTGTTTCCATTTATATTACTAGAATCATTTTATATGTATACTGTTTTCTATTCTCTGCTTATTTCATTCTGTAACAGTTCATGTCTCCTTATTCCACTGTGTGTTTTTTGTATTCATCTATTTTACAGTGCAGCAGCATTCCATCATTTTCAGTTATTACAGTTTGGACATTTCCCAAACGACGGGCATTAACTTTGTTTATATTATTTTGTAAAATACAAAATGTAGCTTCTATCAATCACAACTTTCTAATAGTTATGTTTAACTCACCAAATCACTTTCAAATGAAAATTTGGGAAAAAGGAATATAAATTGGAGAGAGAATCTTGGAAAGCACTAAAATTAAAGAAGACTGAGAAAACCTTCTTACAGAAGTTGAGATCTTATTTAGAATAAAAGAAAACCAAGGGATCCAGGAGATAGAAATGGACAGAGAGAGTATTCCTTATGTGAAGGGGATGAGAACTAAAAATTGCCAAATAGAGATTGAATGTCTTGTGTGAGGCACAGCAAGGAGGCACTGAATGAGATATAGTAGGGAGAAGGAGGAAATAAGTTAAAAGACTAGAAATCTGGAGTTCTAAAGATAAAGAGCTATAGAATTATATACAAATATATGCATACATATATACACTTTTAAAAATTATTATTATTATTATTTTGCTGAAGCATTTGGGTTAAGTGACTTGCCCAGGGTCACACAGCTAGAAAGTGTTAAGTATCTGAGGCCAGATTTGAACTCCAGTTCTCCTGACTTCGGGCTGGTGCTCTATCCAATGCACCACCTAGCTGCCCTAAAAATTATTTTTGATAAGTATAAAATAACAAGGGGAAAATGATGTATCCCATGTAGGCATATAACAAAATTTTGTTATATGAATTAAACTACAAATTTAATTTAAGGAACGGTACTTTCCCAAATTTGAATAATCATAGAATATAACACTATGAGTCTGTACTGGTAATAGTGGTTTGTTTTTATTGACAACCAAGCTCCCCATGTCTTCTTCAATAGGATTCATAACAGTATTATTTGCTAGATCTAAGGGTGTTTAATATTTCTGCAGAATACTAATTTTTTTTAAAAGAAAAGCCATTAATACAGCAGATTTTAATAAGCAGCAATTCTTTTTACCAACAATCATTTTATGAGTACCTCCATTCTGTTAAGAAAACTGTTTAATGTTCAATGACAAATAATATTTGTAGGGAGAGTAATATTCTTATTCAGCAAATGTTTATTGAGTACCTACCACTTTGAAAGGATTATGTTAGTTGCCAGGAGGATGCAATGATGAACAACATGGTCCTTGATTTCAAGGAGTTTGTATTTTAGCTAGTGAGAAAAGATGAATTGATAAAGAACTAGAGCATGAATCAGAATATAAATGCACACAGGATATGCTCTAGACCTGCAGAAATAAAAAAATCATGTCTTCAACAAGTTCATAATCTAGCTTGGAAGGTGACAGGAAAACAAATTATAAACATAAGATGGAACTTGGGGGAAAAATGCTATAAGAGAGCTATAAACCAAGTACTGTGGGAGTTCAGGCAAAGGAGATTACACTTTCAGCTGGAGGTAAAAGGAAAGAATTCTGTATTAAGAGTCAGAAGATATAAGTTGACATCCTAACTCTATTAGTAATTACCTGGCCTCACTTTTCTGTAATATAAGTAAAATAAGATCTGTAATATCATTAGACTAAATAATCTTTAAGATTCCTTCCATCTAAATCCACTGAGGCTAGAGGGAGGACTCTAATGTTATTCCATTAGATTCAGGACTCTTCAATATTTTTTCAGCTGGCATGCTTAACAAACTGGCAGATAAAGTGAACTGAGATGGATAACAACTTTGATCAAATCAGGATCCAAAAAGACTGTAATGAAAGACCAAATCAAATAATTGTACTGCAGTTCAACTCAAGAAATCAATTTCATAAATACAAGATTAGAGAGATGTGACTAGGCTATAGGGAATAAGATTTAAGGGTACCTGAAAGAATTTTTACATTACATTAATAAAAATAGGTAGTTAACTCAATGGAGATATTGAGCTCTGTGCTAATCTGACCACACCTGCAATATAATGCTTACACTAGCAAACACTAAAAATAACTGATATCTGTGATATATTTTTAAAGTTTGTGAAGCATAAGTAAATAAATTATATATTTAAATAAATAATTTCCATTGAGCCTCACAACAATCCTTTGAGACAAAACTGCAGGTATTATTTTATATTCTTTTTACTTCTTAGTATAAAAATCCATACTGTTTTCTGCTGCCTGATTAATCTAAGTATTAAGGAATTTTAGAGTCCAAAGGGACATCAAAAATAACATGGTCCTGTATTCCACTTGAGAGATGAATATCCCTGCAAAGAGGCCATCTAGCCTTTGCTAGGACAACTCCATTAGGGAATTAGATCTAGATCTCTGAAAAGTTAAGTGACTTGCTCATTTTCACATAGCTAATAAGTACCAGAGGCATCATTTGATTCTCTGAACTGATTCTCAGTTCAGCACACAATCCACCATGCCATATTAATCCTCATTTTGAAAGGAACCTTAACAAGCTGAAGTATACAGAAAAGATGTCCAAGATGGTAAGGGAATTCAAAAAGATGTTATATGGAGAACTGTTGAAAAATGTGAAACTGCCTAGCCTGAAAAGAAATCACTAAGTGACATCTGCCTTCAGATGATCCTGTGATGTGGAAGAGGTAATAATTTCATTCTATGAAGTCCCAAAGGACAGAATTAAGGCCAATAATAGAAGGTAGGCAAGAGCTTAAATATGAAGGGTTTTCCCAACAATTAGAACTCTCCAAAAATAGAATGAGCTATTCTATGAAATACTAATATTCTATATCAATGGAATTGTTTAAGCAAAGGCTAGATGCCTGAAATCTAAGATTCTATGACCCTTAAAAAAGATAGTGTAATTTTTCATACTAAGAAGTAAATAGGATAACTGTATACATATATTGGATTTAACATATATTTTAACACATTTAACATTTATTGGATTACCTGCCATTTAGGAAAGGGGATGAGGGGAAGGAGGGAAAAATTTGGAGTTTTACAAGGGTCAATGTTGAAAAATTACCCATGCATATGTTTTGTAAATAAAAAGCTTTAATAAAAAGAAGTAAACAGGAATAAGCAGGACAGTTAGAAGACTGTTGAAATGAATTTTCATGGTTAAGAGGTAATGAGGGTCTTATCTAGTGGCAGTAGTAATAGAGAGGACACAGAGAGAATCTATAGGACTGACTAGATGTGAAAGATGAGAGATGGGTGAGTCAAATATGATTCTAAGTATCCAGTCCTAGGTGACTGGAAGGAGGGTAGGAAGGAATAAAAGAAGAGTCTTTAGAGGCAAAGGTGAAGAATTCCATTGGAGGAATATCAAACTTGAGGTGCAATTGAAATATCAAGTCTATTAAGCATGCAATTAGAAGTAGAAGTCTTTGGGTAAGGTAAAGAAAGGTAAAAAGTTTGGGATAAGGATTTGGAAGTAATCAGCATAGAGGTGGTATGAAATTTTAGGCATAAACATATCCAACATATAAAGGACTGCTTGCCATCTAGGGGAGGGGGTGGAGGGAAGGAGGGGAAAAAAATCGGAACAGAAACGAGTGCAAGGGATAATGTTGTAAAAAAAAATTACCCTGGCATGGATTCTGTCAATATAAAGTAATTATTAAATAAAAATTTAAAAAAAAGAAATTTTAGGCATAGATGAGATTTTTGTTTTTATTTTTGCTGAGACAATTGGGATCAAGTGACTTGCCCAGGGTCAAAGAGCTAGGAAGTATTAAGTGTCTGAGATCAAATTTGAACTCAGGACCTCCTGACTTCAGGGTTAGTGCTCTATCTACTGTGCCATCTAGCTGCCCCATAGATGGGGTTTTTAAAAAAGGGACAGACTATGTAGAAAGACTTGACCTTTTCTGGTATCTTGGCCTGCTTTGCCAGTCTGGTAAAGTCTATGCACTCCTCAGAAAATATTTTTAAATCGATAAAATAAGACACATAAGATTACAAATAGGATTTTAGTGATACTGCAATATGAACAAGATATTTTTTAAAAGTGCACAGATCCCAGATTAAGAACCCTGATTTAGAGAAAGGAGTATCAGAAACAGAATTTTGAGAAGAGAAACAAACTAGGGGTAAGGAGTTAGCCATGGAAAGGAGGTAATTTTTTTTTTCTATTTCACTGATATATTTTTTTTCTTTCTTAGAATATGATGAACCTCCACATAGCAAGGCAGGACAAGACATAGTTTTGCAGCTGCCTACAGATTGGTTGACTTTGGATGGCCGAGAAAGCACAGATGACCATGCAATCATTAAATACGAATGGACTTTGCAGCAAGGTGACTCATCATTGGATATGAAGGTAATATAGATTGTATAAACGTAGTTCCTGGCCAAATTTTAATTCTGGTATTGTTTGGTCTGGTTACACTGCCTCTTATTGTCATTTTATTCTGGTTAAAGTCAACAAAAGCAGATATAAAATTCACCTAATAAAATTAGCATGTTTTATACAAAATTAGCTTTTGTACTAATTAATCAATAATTTAGGAAATTTGCTTTTCTAAAAATGGGAGCATTCTCTATCAGCTATTATAGTATTCAGTCCTAGGGAAACTCAGAAAGTTTCTGCCCTAAGTATCCCCATTGGAAGATCTGTATTTTCTTTGATCTTCTTATTTAAGAAAAATCCAATACTGCTTCTGCCTATACAAAAAATGGAGTATAGTATCTCTTGCCAAAGAGTCACTAAACAAACTTAAAAGCAACATCTAGTAGTCCAACTCAGTTATTTTATAATTAGGGAAACATGTAAGACTGCGAGGACAAAATCATTTGACCAAGTCAATTGCAACAAGACAATTTGAATAAATATAATTCTAACTATTGCATGGTTATTTATAATCCCAAGAAATGCAGGAGATATCATGAATACAAGAAAGCTAGGCCTTTTCCCAGGGACTAAACCTAGCAAAATCTAAAGGATCAGAGTTTTAAAGCATAAATGGAAAGAATTTAATCCAATCCCCTTAATTTTCAGATAAGGTATTTGAGGTCCAAAAAAAGTAAATGAATTGCTTACTTATCACACTACAGGGCTACAATTTGAGTCTGGGCTCTATTTCTCCAAATTCAGTGCTCTTTAACTACTAAATAATTTGAATAAGAGGTTCTCCCAGTTAAGCTATATTAAATATCAGGTTTAAAAAAAAAAAAATAGGGCTTTATCAATCCCTTCTTGTAATGACCGCGTATTTAAAATCAGCCAGAGTCAGAAATTCAGGTTAAGGGAAAAATCTTCAATATTTATTGAAGTGAAGAGATGAATAAAGATTGCGATAGCAATATGGACAGTTACGACAGGAAGCCAGCTAACAGAGAGAGATGTGAGCTGAGCAAACCGTGGCAAGGCAATCCCAAAAGTCTCTCCTTCCCCTTCCTTTTCCACTCCCTTGCCTCCACCCACCAAAATCGTCATTTCCTATACAACACATCAGGACTTGCACAAAGAGTGGGCGGGGGCCATTCTTTCTCCAAGCTTATATATTAATAGAGTATGGTCCAATTACTATTTAGCCTCATGTGCTTGGGACCTCAGTGCATCAACTCAAGCCTCAGCCCACTACACCTTCTGATTCTGGTCAAGAGTTTGCTTGAAAATCAAAAGACTCCTGCCATGCCCTATGTGACTTTGGTAAAGCCTGATGGGATGCTATAATGACATCAAGCATTGCTTTCCATAATATAGAGGATTTAGGGAGGCGTTTATTAAAAACAGGTTAGGAATATGTAAATACCCATAGGGCTAAAGGGAATCGTTCTTTCATCAGAGATTCTTCAGAAAATGCGTTCTTTGAGGAGCACTATGTTCAAAATTATAAGATGAAAACCTCATTTAATGATGGAGTAAGTGGGAAACCTTTCTCTTGAGTCATTATAAATCTTGGATGAAACCTGGCAACTTCTGATCAGAGTCGAGCCCCCTGTGCCAAAAAAAAAAAAAAAAAATGGTGCTGATCTATAGAAAGCCTTCTATGTCAACTTTACTGATCCCCAGCAAATGCCAAATTGGCTAGCCATGTAGAGAATAAATTATACTTAATTCAGTCAATTGTACTTTTCTCAGCCAAAGCTATATAAGGGGACTTCATAATTAATGATGCTGTTGTAACAATTAAGTGACTATTCCCTAAGTGCTAACTTCAGGGTCTAGTCTCTAAGCAATTAGATTCTTGGGGCTCAAAGTGGAGTATCAGTGTACTCTCATCCCTCAGTTCTCTCATATATGTGATTTAATATAACACAGTCTTGTGGACCTCAATGGGTAAATAATCCAATTCTTCAACAGATTCTCCTAGAAATAGCCAAGAAGATTTACTTTCCTTCATGCTATCAGGCATGAATTTGGCTAGTGATATGATACCAGAAACCATTCTTGTCTTCAACTACTCACAGTCCCATGGGAAACAACCACCAAAACAGAACCTCTCCCAATATTGATGTGAAATCTATGTTTTGGATGAGTATCAAATCTACCATTCAAAACTATACCATTTTTTATATATTCTTACGTTCTTGCCATATTGGACTACAACTATTCTCTGATCTGATCCTTACCTTTCACATTTCCACATATTGGCTCACACCCTATCTTAAGCATAGAATCCCTTTCCTCTATATCCTTTCCCACCTCCCATTTTTGCCTAATCAAAATCTTTTCATCTTTTAAGACCAAGATCAAATGAAGCCTCTTCAATGAAGCTTGCCCTTTACCCTCCCAGTCAAAAGTAATTGCTACCTTCTGAGATTTTTTAAATAAAATACCATACTTCATGTATTTTTAATTCTATTTTACATATTGTTATTTTATTATGTGTATTCTATCTTCCCTAGCAAGTTCCCCTATGCTCTTTGAAGATAAACTATTTCTCACATAGCTCATCATCCCCTGATTTAGTACCTTAAACATAGTAGTTGTCCAATAAGTGAATAAATATTTATTTGCTGAAAGTATGTTGTAGGAAAGAAAAGGCTCACATAAGGTCCAACAAATATCCATTTGGAAGCATGCAAAACTGAATTAAGAAGTGCTGGTCTAGTAAAGAAAATAAGAGAGGGATATCAGTGAAAGTTCCCATTATTACACAATAAGCACATTAGAATTATAAAACAAAGTGTTGTATGAGTCAAGCTAGAAGGAAAGGTTGTTATCAACCAGAGGCAACACAAAAGATTTCCCCGAGGAGATGGCTTTAAAGGATCAACAATTCAATTGATGAAAAAGTGAAGAGAGGTCATGTCAGGAATAAGAAACACCCCTAACAAAGGCATGGAAACAATAGGACCATGATATTCAAGGAACCAAAAGATTTTCCAATCTGACTGAGTATAAAGTATAAAGACAGAACTGAGATAAGACTGGTGTAGAAGAGCACAAAGTGCTAGATAGAGGAATTTCCACTTTACTTGGTGGGTAGTAGAACCCATTATCACTCCTCTCCTTTCTTTTTGATACTTTACCTTATACTTAACCAAGAAAATTTAGGTTATCTAGCATGATTTCTCTCTACCCAATTTTATATCTCAAATCCCCTCAACATAATTCCTCATTCTTTTCTATTTTTCTTCAGCTTATGAGAAGGAAGCCAATTCTTAAAAGCCAAAGTTAATCCTTCAAGTTCTACCTTTATTCTTATCCCTTATGTTCAATTATGGCAGTTTTCCCTACCCCCTTCAATCATATTTTCCCTCTCCTTCTGCCTCTCCCTCTTCCTTATTTTCTCCCTCTCCTTATCCATCTCCCTCTCTTCCTCTCCCTCCCTCCTTTCTTTTCTCCCTTCCCTCCCTTTCCCCCTCAAAATAATGCTCTCTTCTCCATTTTACAAACAAACTCAAGAGACAAACAAAGAGGGAAGTTCAGAGAAACAGAAAAGCAAAGAGACAGAGAAACCCTTACCAATCAGAGCAAGAGTTTTGCGTGAGAGTTGTTTACATAGGTTAAATTGGGAATTATGTGCAGAAAGTACCTTATCCTTTCTTCTAACTTGATGTTGATTTATATTGCTGTTTTAAATTAATGAGGGCTGAGGTTATAAAACAGTTGATTCAAAAATTACTCCTATGTCAATAACAAATAATTTCCTCTCCACAAAGATAAAGGCAATTATATTTTTTTATGATGTCCTTTGGACTTCACCATGTTTGTTGCTTCCCATTTCTCTTCTTAAAGAACTTTATTCAATATTCAGGTAAGAGAAATAGTTTACAAAGAGTTAGCTTCTTGTTAATTTGATTTGTTTTGTTATTTTCTATGCCTTCCTTCACAATGCAATTACTTCATAGCAAAATCTCATTCATTTAGTTTTGAGAGCTTCTCAAGCCTTTCACAGATTTCCTCTACTTCTTCATCCAATACAGATATTGGCATCTGAATTGCAATTATTCACAATAATTTTTTTATGTTCATCTGGATCAATGTTAGAGAAGATAACTAAGTGTCCTATAAAATGATGGAGAGGTTTTGATGCCTTTGGGCACAAGATAAAAATATCTCTATCAACTCCTTTATTCACTTCTCCATGAGAACTTTTAAGTGGTCTTTCTACTTAATTGTAACTTATTTTCATCTTCTAGTTTCACTTTTAGTGGAAATGTCACACAATGGGGTTCTTACTCTTTTTTGTTCTTGGCAAGCTAGTGAAGCCCATAGATCTATTTTCAGAATGTTTTAAAACATATATCATAAAATACATAAGACTACAAAGGAAACTCATTATATTTAAATATCACTATCAAAAAAATATTTTAAATTCACAGATTTTAGGTTCTAAATTCCTGATAGCATTCCATTGGTAATTGGATAGAGATTTCACATTTAGTGTACCACCAGTTGGATGAATAAATAGGGACAATCTAAAAATATCCTCTCTAGTTCCCTCTCTTTGCCTCCCTTTCTGCCACTCTGTAGAAGTACAGAACAGAAGTACATTTTGTATTTTTGTTTGTTTTATAGGATGTTATCAGCCCATGGCCAACTTGTTGGCAACCAGCCTAGCCATTCTTAGCCAGAGTAGGTACAGTTTGTTACTGAAACTGTACTTAAAATTCTTTTTTTAATGATTCAGTTTGTATTCAGACATCAGTTTCTTCACGGAGTATGGATAGGATTTTTCATCATAAGTCCTTCAGAGTAATCATAAATCATTGTACTGTTAAGAACAGTAAAGTCATTTACAGCTGGTCATCTCAGAATATTTCTATTACTTTGTATACATGTACTTAAAATTTTCTCAGGCTGGTGCAACTTGCCAGGGCTTATATTAACTGACACAGACTTTGAGAACCCAGAGCTCTCTCTATATAATACTGAGGTTTTCGATCATGCTTCTTAATGGAGGGATAAGGATATGAGTTGGGGCCAAAAGACTCCAGATGAAGGGGAGATATACCTGCTATACCACTTAACAGTAAAACACTTACCAAGCTCTGAAGAAATGTACTCTGGAAAATTAGGAGCAGCTCATAGAAGGGTGGGGAGGGATGAAAGAAACCTTCCCTCCAAGGGAACCACCAATCTAACCCAGACCCAACTAAGACAATCTAAATAACCCCTTCCCTGAGGTGGACACTAACAAATCTTTGAGAATCCATCTCTTTTGAGGTCAAGTTGTGAAGTTTAAGTGAGAATGCATATAAAGTGCTTTACAAGCTTCAAAGGGAAGTATATAAATGTCACTTTTTATTGCAAAAATAATATTAAATGAAATAGTGAATACATCTGTAGTTTTACAAAGGTATAACCATATTCTTCACTTTAACTTTCTTGATTTTTTGTTGGGAGCCTTATTCCTATCCCTGATTCAGCTTTGGGCAGTTTCCATCTTTAGGTGAAGAATGCTAGCCTAACCTAAGCCCAGTGCTATAGCAGAAGCTCGACTTGAGTCAAAAAATACAGATTGAAAACCTGAGCAAATTTAATCTCTATTCACCTCCATTCTCTTTAGTAACATGAAAAAAGTTAGAATAGGGCTACTATGTAATACAGTGGAAAGAGTGCTGGGCCTGGATCAGGAAGACCTTAGTTCAAATTCAGCCTCAGACACTAACTAGCTGTGTGACCCTATAAAGTCTGCCTCAGTTTCCTTATGTGTAAAATCAGGATAATAATAGCATTTACCCTTCAGAGTTGTTGAGATCATAATTAACATATTACTTGGCACATAGTAAGTACTCTATAAATGTTAGCTATAGTTACTACTAGTATTACTATCATTATTAGAACCTAAAGAGTCCTTAACCTAGGTGAAATTTGGAGATTTTTAATATTTTGATAACAGTATTTCAATATAATTAATTTCCTTTGCAATCCTATGTATTTTGTTCTATGCATTGAAAAATATTTTTCTGACTCGGGTTCCCCAAGTTTCACCAGACTGCCATAGGGACCCATGACACTAAAAAAGGATTGAGAACCTCAAAACCATAAATTGTCTGTTTCCTTCAAGCTGTAAAATTCTCTGACCCTAAATTCTAAACAGCTGTGTCATCTGAAAAGTCCTATAAAAGCCTGAAGCTTAAAGTCAGCCCTGTGTGTAGAATTGACTCCCTTTCTCTTCAATTTTCAAATTTTGTACCCCTTCTGTTATCTTTCCCCAAGTTCAAATTCTGGGAACCTTAATCATCCCTTCTATTAGTATTCCTATATTTCCTGGGGTTCAAGCTTTCTTCACTTGCCTATTTTCTCAAGTACCTCCTCTCTTCCCACTCTACCATCAAATTTTTTTAAAGGTTTTTTTTTTTAAATATCACTTTGCAGTTATACAATGTCTAAAACACTTTAAACGTAGTTTAACAATTCACAAACTCCATTAACAGGAAGAGAAGAATTACTTCATCACACAGGAATAATACACTTCTTGAGAGAAATAGTTTTACTGCTTAGTAACAGAAGTTTCAGGTAATCATTGCTTTTGCCATTCTTTTGTTGACTTATTTGCTATACATAAGCATGGAAAGAAAGAAACCATTCTTTAAATGTACCTTAAATCTAGTGTTACCTGACACCTGGTTTTTCCACAAGATAAAAGTGACTTAAATATAATTGAACCCCTGGGTTGAGGGACAAGTTTACATAAAGAGCTTCTATTCAATTGTAGCTGGCAATTTTGAAGTAAGAAAATGTCCTTTCTTTAATGTGTATTTAGTCTAGGCTGGAATTAGTTCAGATGAAAATGATCAGGTTGCTGCTAACACATCAGGAGCATTGAACTATAGGATAGGTAACTTTTTAAAAATCATGGTATCAAAGTTTTCCATACACTTTAACTTCAGTCTAATGATAAATATGTTTAGGGAAATACTTGGATTTGAAAAGGGGATGGGATTTGGGGGGAAATCATTGTTTTATCTCATATATACTTAACAACTATTTTGTTTTCAAGAATTTGGCAAAGTGTTTTTCAGAATCTTACTTAAAATGGATAACAAAAAACCCCATTGATTTTACTATACAATAATAATGAGGAGGGACTGGATGATTAGACCTATGATTTCATTGGTATAGATAATTCACTGGGGAAACTCTTTGCTAATTTACATTGATATCTGTTCTGCTATGCCTAGGACACTCAAAGGTGACTTGTCCTGAATTACATAGCCAGTACATGTCAAAGACTGCCCTTACTTACCTCATTTATAAAAATAGGGAAAATAAAAACTATAGTACCTTGTGTGAATCAGCTAAAATAATGTGTTAACTAGCATTTATTAAGCACTTACTAGTGCTAGTCACTATACTAAATACTGGGAATATAAATACAAGATGAAAGAAAGACTATCTCTTCCCTGTAGAAGTTTACATTTTAATGGAGGAAGACTATACATAAAATGAAACTGAAGGTTTCATGATGAAGTGGAGGGTGAGAAGATATTGGGGAATGAATGTACCTGTTGGGAGGGAGTGCACCTTGTAGAGAAAATGTAGATTGTGTTGCAGTCTACAGGGGAATGAAACATAGCTGGTGGGGGAAGGGGGAGGTCCTCCTTAAATGGATGCTCTGAGAGAAGTTATCCAATCAGAGCAGAAGGCCAAGGAGTGGAAGGCATTTCCACTGTGTGAATTCCAGGACTGGAATGAGCTTCCAGGATGAAAAATAAAATCTATATATAAAAATCTATAGTGCAGAACAGCATGGAAAGGAATAGATCAAAACCCATTTTCACTGTGCAGCTCTTCAATTTTCCTGGTAGTGTTTATTGAACAAAAATAATGATTCTTCTATCAGTGATAATAAAAGAAAAAAAAAACCTTTCCTAGAATCAATCATCTCTGTATTCTTGTGTGTTTGTTTGTGTGTATGTAAGGATTATCTTTTGGGTTCCATTAATCTACTTATCTTTCTTTCCCTTCTGGACTTAAAAATAAAAAAAATTGTTTTGTAATTATAGGTTATGAAATCTGGTAGATTAGGTCTCTTACTGATGGGGTCAGGGTAACAATTCCTACTTAGAAATAACTATGTAACAAATTCACAATGGCCATTCTCTTTGGCAAAAATCAGGTTTATTTAGGGGAGGAGGTTACAGACAAAAATAAGAAATAAACTAGGCACCAGGAGTGGCAAATAAGAAATAAAGATGGGGGAGCATATAGTTAGACTAACAGGTGTAGCTAGAGTAAGGATCAAGATGCAGTTATGGAGAAAGAAGGCATTATGAGGAGGAAGAGAAAAAGACCTAAGCTTAGTCCTGAAAATAATTTAGCAAAGATCTTCATCATAACTAGGTCTTTTATAGTGGAAATGCAGCTTTGGGGGGTTTTCTCAGAGAGATATGAGAAATAAAGGGGGAAACTGAGAGGGAAGGGTCAGGATCAGATGGAATGTACCTGGCAGACCAGGTCCTTAGACCTGTCTAAAGATATGCTAATCGGGGTATCTGGGTGGTGCAGTGGGTAGAGCACCAGCCCTGAAGTCAGGAGGACCTGAGTTCAAATCTGACCTCAGACACATAACACTTCTTAGCTGTGTGATCCTAGGCAAGTCACTTAACCCCAATTGCCTTAGGGGGCAAAAAAAAAAAAAAAGGAATGCTAATCAGTATCTCAAAAGGTTGTTTGAAGATACCAGAGGTTGGGGGGATGAAAAATTGGAGTTGATAAAAAGTTCCTTCCTAGTGTGGGAATTATGTGTTAATAGCTTCCTGACAGAGGAAGAGAATAAGTCAATCACTTACCTTGTTCATATATATATATATATTTTTTTCTTTCTGTTTTCCATATAAACTTTGCTGTAGATATTGTATTATGAAGTGCAGTAGTGATATTGTGATTGATATTTCATTATCTATACTATATTAACCTGAGAAGTATTGACATTTTTACTACTTTTCTTGACTTATACAGGCAATATCTGTCCATTTGTTGAGTTTTTCCTTGATTTTTGTCAAAAATCTTTTAAAATTTTCCTCATATGTCTTCAATTTGTCTGAAATAGTTTAATGCCCCTTTCTTGGAGGCATTTTGTCATTACTATAAATGTCTTTATCAATTTCTCTTGGTTTTGTTTGATAGTTTATAAGAACACATTTTTGTGCGTGTGAATTTATCTTATATCTTCCTATTTGTTAAAGTAATTTATTACTTTGAGTTGTTTGAGTATTTTGGGTATCTGGACATAAAATCATGCTAACCAAAAATAAAAATATTTTAACTTCTAAATTGCCCATATGCAATCCTTTTCTTTTGTCATACCTTCTAGGGATTGGCTAACATTTATAAAACTATGTCAAATAAAAAAAGTAGTAACATTATACAACCCTCAGTTAATATATTCCAAACATGTCAAATACTAAGGGTGCTAAGAAAGGCACACTAACTCTTTTTTTTTCCAATTCAATAAACATTTATTAAGCAGCTATGGCCCAGTTTCTTTACCAGTTGCTAGAGAAAGAAATACAAAAAGGAGAAAAAAAAATTTTTGTGCCAGTCGAGCTTGTAACATTGATTAGATGTAAACCAAATATGCTTAATAATAATTATATATAAAGTCATACTAACTCTTAGAGTTCACATCCTAATGGGACAGACAACATTTCATTAATTATATATATATACAACGTATTTATAACATAGATGAAAAGTAATCTCAAAGATACCATAGTGAAAGAGGAACTAATGCAAGAAGGATTGAAATAACTTTTCTTGTTTCTCCACCTTATATAATATTACTTTGTAACTTCAAATCTTGTGTGTGTGTATGTATATAATTTAAGAAAACCTTACTTGATCAAATGTGCTTCCTATAAACAATATATAGTGGATCCTAATTTTTAACCAATAACATGACTTTCTTTTTATTGAAGAATTCAATCCACTTATTTAGTTTTATGACTGTTAAATTACTTTCTTTTACTATTCTTTGTTAAATTATCATTATTCAATTTACCAGAAAGATATAAACTTACTTTTATTGTTTTACTAACAAATTTAATTAGATTATGGTAACAAAGTTCTTGTGTTTTATGTTTCTAACTTTGCAAATTTCTCTGGACTCCCTGTCCAGATTTGCTTTAGGATTATCCTGCCCTGGGGGCAGCTAGATGGTAGCTAGAGTGTTGGGCCTGGAGTCAGGAAGATTTAACTTCTTGAGTTCCAAATTTGACCCCAGACATTTACTAACTGCATGACCCTGGGCAAGTCGGTTAACTCTGCCTCAGTTTCCTGATCTGTAAAATGAGCTGGAGAAGGAATGGCAAACCATTCTGGTATCCTTGCTGAGGTAACCCCAAATAAGAAATCCAAAATTACAAAGAGCTGGACATGACTGAAAAACGACTGAGCAAAATTTTATCCTGTCCCCCTTTCATCCTTTTTAAATTTTTTTTTTAATTGTGACACACTTCTGAAATGTTTAATGATGTAACATTATTCTAAAGGTTCTCAAACTTAATTAGTAACTGATTTGTCTCTTTTTGAGAGATATAAGTTGTTTTAAGTATTTAACTTTGGGGCTTACAAGTTTAAGGTTGCTTAAAAACTTTCTTGATGTATATCTGCTCTTTACATACTTTTCCAAGTCCATATGCTTTATAGATGGCTCATCTCTTACCTTCATTCATCACATGAAGCTTTGCTAGATAAAAAAGTTTTGGACTCATTCTCATTAATTTTGGACCCATCATATTCTATTTAATTCCTCTGTGTGGAACTTATATCCATTCTTTTTACTATGTCATGACTTGCTACTATAGAGTAAGAGTTATCACAATGATATAATGATAATAAGCCTAGGAAGTTTAATTTTGAATTTTTCCAGATTGTAGCTATTTAAATTGTTTCTAGCATATATTGCTACTCTTTTTATAATTTGGGGGAAATTTTTCCTGAAATTGGAATACTTAATTTTTTTGTTTTTCTTAATTTCCTGAGATGACAGTAAGCCCAAAGTTATTAATGATATTAACAATGGCTGAAAATTATCAAGTGCTTTAAGATTTGCAATGTAAATATCTAATTTGATCCTTACAAGTCTGTGATATAGGTAGCTATTTTATAGATAATTAACATAAGACTCAGAAAGGTTTTTTTGTCATGATCATATCATAAGGACATGTCTAAAATGAAACTTGAACTCAATTCTTCTGGACTCCAAGTCGAGCAGTCTATGCACTATGTTCTGTAGTCTGCCATTAAAATTTGCATAATTTATAATAATGTCAATAACTGAATAACTTTGTGAACTCATTTCTCCACTTAATCTCTGTTGTCTGAAATTTTTTCTGTAATAACTCTGGTTTTAATAGCTTCTATTGATTTTTATATTTTGTTTATAATTTCTATATTTATAATTTTTATCATCCTTTATTCTCAATCTTTAACTGTAGCTTTACTTCCTCCTCTGTTTAAAAAAATTCTACATGTTCTCCTTTTATTTTAGTGCTGGTATTGATTCTTGCTTAAATATTTAAATTTGTTATTTATCTGATTGAGGATGAATTTCAGAATATCCTGAATTATATTTTTTCTACTTTTTTTGCTTCAGATAGTATAGCTGTATATTTGCATAATAATAAAGATATTCATTGCTCATGGGCCATGTAATATAATTTTTAAAAATGTACTACCTATCAATTTATTCACTGACATGGTAGCCAAACTGCTAAGAGGTTACTTTAGAATGCTAGAAAAAAAACTATGAAATTTATCTGGAATAACGAAAGGTCAAGAATATTGAGGAAAAAAGTAAAAAGAGAAAATCAATGAGGAAAAAAAGAGATCTAGTAATACCAGATCTCAAACTATTCTACAAAGCAATGATCATCTCAATGTTAGCTCTTGGTTAAGAAAAATAGAAAAACCAATCAATTAAAAAAAATTAGGTACAAGCATAACGAAGCAAAGGATTATTTCCAGTTTATCTTTATATATCTTTTTTGTACACATTAATTTGCATTTTGTTTCCCCAAGTAGAATGTGAGTAGTGAGGTAGCAAGGACTTCTCTCTTGCCTTTCTTTGTATACCCAATGTCTGCCTTATAAAAAGTCTTTTATTTACTGACTGACAGACCAATTTACTAATTCTTCAACCACTACAGTAAGGTTTCACTATTCAACAAAAATTTCTATAGTGCTGTAGAAATTGTTTAAACAAATATTTCATACTATATCACAATAAACTCCAAATGAATGCATGGAATAGATGTAAAAGGTCCAATTTTAAGCAAATTAGAGGACAATGGAGAGAGATATTTTGATAATTATGGCTAAGGAAAGAGTTTTTGACCAAACAAAGAATAAAGAAGATTACAACAGACAAAATGGGCAAATTGATTATATAAAAGTGTTTGTTTTGTTTTTGTGAGGCAGTTGGGATTGTGATTTGCTCAGGGTCACACAGCCAGTGTCAAATAGCTGAGGTCAAATTTTATCTCAGATCTTTTTGACTCCAAGACTAGTGATCTATTCAATGCACCATGTAGTTTCTTCTTGATTATATAAAATTGAAAAGCTTTTGCCCAAGCAGAATCAATTACAGTTAAAATTAGAAGGGAAGTAGTGAAATGGGGGAGAGCAGGGGAAGATAGAAGAGATTTTCAGGAAGTTTCTCTGATAAAGGTTTGATCTCTAATGTCTATTAGGAATCGATTCAAATATAAAAGAACAAAAGCTATGTAAAGGGATATGAACTGGCAGTTCTGAAGGAAAAGAAAAATCTAAGCTATAATCCAAGTCTTATGGGGGAAAAATGGTCTAAATCATTAATAATAAGAAAATGCAAATTAAAACAACTTTTAAGTTTCCATTTCATATTCATCATATTGACAAAAATGCCAAAAAAGGAAATGACTAATGTGGAAGGATTGTGGAAAAAAACAGCAAATCAATGCATTGTCAGTGGAGCCTATGAACTGGTTCAACCATTCTGGAAAGTAATTTGGAACTATGCCCCAAAAGTCCATAAATGTGTATATACTTTGACCTAGCAATACCATGACTCAGCTTTAACCTGAAAAAGATCAAAGATGAAGGAAACACAACCCATATATATATCATTATGTTTAGTGCAGCAATTTTTATGCTAGCAAAGAACTGGAAAATAAGATGCCCATCAACTGGGAAACGGCCAAACAAATTATGTCATATTAATGTAGTGGAATATTTTTGTACCATAAAAATGCCCAAGGAAATTTCAGAGAAACTTGGAAAGATGTTTTAAAATAAATTTTTTTTATTTTTCAGAATACATGCAAAGATAGTTTTTTAATATTCACCCTTGTAAACGTTGTGTTCCAATTTTTTCTCCCTTCCTCCCCCAACCCTAGACAGCAAGTAACCTAATATAGATTAAACATGTGCAATTTTTCCAAATTTCTACATTAGTCGTGTTGTGCAAGAAAAATCAGATCAAAAGAGAAAAAATGAGAAAGAAAAAAAACAAACAATAAGAAGAAAAAAAGGTGAAAATACTATACTTCTATCCACATTAAGTCTCCATAGTTCTTTCTCTGGATGCTTTGACTCTTTTCATCACAAGTCTGTTGGAATTAACTTGAATCATTACATTGTTGAAAAGACACAAGTCCATCACAGTTGATCATTACATAATCTTGTTGCTGTGTGCAATGTTCTCTTGGTTCTACTCACTTCACTTAGCATCAGTGCATGTAAGTCTTTCCAGGCTGCACTCATTATTTCTTATAGAACAATAATATTCCATCACATTCATAAACTACAACTTATTCAGCCATTTCCCAGTTAATGGGCATTCATTCAGTTTCTACTTCCTTGTCACTACAAACATTTTTGCACATATGTATGTTTTTCCCTTTTTTTATGATCTCTGGAATACAGACCCAGTAGAGACACTGCTGGCTCAAAGGGTATGCACAGTTTTATAGTTCTTGGGCACAGTGAAACTTGGAAAGATTTGTATGAACTAATGAGCATAACAAATAGAACAATTTATGCAACAATAACAAATTGTAAAAAAAAATTTTTTAATTTAAACCACAACTTGGAAGGCTTAAAAACTGTTCAATGTAAAGACCAATCTGGACTCCAGAAGTTGATAATGTAGCCTGCTACCCACCTCCAGACAAAGAATGGATGAACTAGAGTTGTGGAATGTGATGTTTCAGATATGACAATATGTGACCTGTTTTGCTTGATGATTATTATAACAAGAAAAAAATTCATTTTCATTTTTTGATGGGGGAAGCTTGGGAACAGGAGAGGAATTAACGATTAATGGTATTATAAAAGAAGACAATAAAGTACCACTGAATGTGAGAAGAGATGGAAGTTCAGAGACAGACATACAAGCAACAACTTTGAAACATGTTAAACGTTTTATCCATACTTTAAATATACCTGTATAAAAGAGAAATTTGTAGTTTCACATACAGTCTTTTTCCTATTAATTTTATGTAGAAAGATTCATGTTAGTGGATGCTTGTCAAGTTCAGAATAATAATTTTTTAAAAGACCTTTGAAGATAATTTTCTATAGTATATGCCATCTATGTGGTCATATAGCTGACTGGGAGGTGTAGAAAATTTAAATTTCTCTATCTATTAAGCTCTTTATTTAGCAGGAAAAAACTCAGACTTAAAGGGTCTTCTTGAATAAAAAAAATTTCCTCCTCTACATTAAGTTCATATAAATCAACACATTTATATGGGCAAACATTGGGGGAAAAAACATTCTAGGAGGAAGGATTGGTTCAGAGGTAGGAAAATGCCAGATGTACTGTGGGATAACACTTCACCTACTTTAACTGGAAAATTGAATTTGTACAGGAAAATGGGAGGAGATAAAACAGAAAAATAAAAACTGGGCCTGTGATGTATCCCTAGCCCGTTTCTATTTGTAGTTCATTCAGCACTGAAACAATAATCTGATTAAGAGCGCAGTCCTGCTTTCACATCACTGCAATCTATGCAAGACGTCTTGCCAAATCCAAAGCAAATCTTCCTTAATGTATGTGTGTGTTTTCTTGTGGCTGCCCTGGTTCCCGGACTATCACTCATTATTCTCAGTTCTACTTTTGTACTGATTTGTTTCCATTTTGTATTTTCAATTATACAGCCTAAATTCCCTGTCACCACCCACATAAAAATCCTCAGCAAGCAATGCCCAAAATTACTATCTAGGGAATAATCCACCCTATCTCACATCCACATACCAATCTATTCAACTAGGTCCAGAACCACCCAGTTTCCCACACAAAACACAAACAGATGCAATAAGAGTGACAATATTCCCAATATACTTCATATACAGTGTTCCAAAAAGTCTCTGTGCATAACAGTTTAATTTAACTAAAGTTTAAAACTATATTAAGACTTTTGGAATAACCTATGTTTAATGCAGTTCCAATCATAACACCAATGGCTATTTTGAGTCATAGATTTCTATAACTAGATAAAATCGTAGATTTTATAATACATTTATAGAAAGATTTCATATTATATAGATTGTATATGGAAATATAAATATATATGGTGAAGAATAATGGATTCTAGTATATCAATGAATATAAAACTGATAAAACTAAAAGCCGATTAAAAAAAAAAAAAGACTAACCAAAGTATATAAATCATTAGCTAAACTGATAAGGTATATTCAAAACAAAAGGAAATAAAGTGAATAATTAAAAAACCACCATATCTATTTATATGCCATCAAAACTAAGAACCCAGGGAAATCATGTACATATCCACAAAAATTAAAATATCCAAATTAATAGATAACAGAGAGCAGAAATTTTTCAGAAGAAATTAAGTAAACCACAAATAAACTGTCAAAGAAAATCACGTTTTTAGTGAATTCTTTCAAAGGTTTAAAGAAAAATCAAGTACACATATAACTTATATTAGATTGCTTGCTGTCTTTGGAAGAGAAGAGATAAGGAAAGAAGGAAGAAAAAAATTGAAACTCAAAATCTTATGAAAATAAATGTTGAAAACTCCCTTTACTTGTAATTGAGGGAAAAAATACTATTGAGTAAAAAAAAAAGAAAAGAAAGAGAAAAAAACAACCAATCTCTATTCAACAAAAATTATTCTCTAAAATAGAAGCAGAAGGCATGTTACCAATCTCCTTTTACAAGAATAACATTGTCTTGATACCCAAACTCTAGAGTGCACAATAAAAGACTTACATGAACCAATGAAAAATAAAATAAGCAGATTGGGAAACAATAAATGACTTCAACAATGAAAATGGAAGAAACAGCAACCATAAAAAAGCTGAAATTGAATGTGGTGAAATTACAAAGAACAAGCTTAGCCTTAATCAAAAGATGTGAGAAGTTACTTTCCCTCTACTCTTTTGCTTCAGAGTAGGGGTTCACTGATATAGAACTTTGCATATAATATCAGATATTTTTATGTACTGGTTGCTTGGCTATATTTATTTTCTCTTCTTCCTCTTTTTATTTTTTTAACTTCTTTTTTAAAAAAACTATTTGTTATAAGATCTTGGATCTGAGGAGCAGGAAAGAAGAAAAATTCAGTCAATATAAAAAAAGGATTTCATTTTCAAAAATATTTAAATTCTAAAAAACATAAGTATGAAAGATCCCTTCTTTAACATTATCAAAAGCACATTTAAAATCAGAAGTTAATATTATTTGCAAAAGATGACCTCTAGAAGTTTTCTCAATGCATTAACAAGTGTATCTCTCTCCTCATTATTATTTAACATAATTCTAAAAATTTTAGCTATGGCAATAAGACAAAAGAAAAAATACAGTTGACTGAAAAACAAATTTTATGTTAAAAAATAGGGGCAACTATTAGTCCTGGAGTCAGGATACCTGAGTTCATTTCCGACTTTAAACACTTAACACTTTCTAGCTATGTGACCCTGAATAAGTCACTTAACCCCAATTGCCTAATGAAAGAAAGAAAAGAAAAGAAAAAGAAAGAGAGAAAGTGGGAGGGAAGGAGGGAAGGAAGAAAAACAGTTAAACCTACATGTACAAAAATATTTATAGCAGCTCTCAGGGCAAAGAATTGGAAATTGAGGGAATGTCTATAAATTGGGGAATGGCTGAATAAATTGTGGTATCTGATTATGATAGAATATTATTGTTCTATGGGAAATGTTGAGGAGGATGCTCTCAGAAAAACCTGAAAATTCCTCCATGAACTCAAGCAAAGTGAAATATACTGTGTACAAAGTAATTGTAATGTTGTGGGATGATCACTTATGAATGACTGCTATTCTCAACAATACAATGATCCATGACTACTCTGAAAGACTTAGACAATGAAAAATGCTCTCCATACTCAAAGAAAAAACTGATTGGTCTGAATACAGGTTGATACATATTTTTTTCCTTGAAAAAAAATTTTTTTTTGGAAGGGGAATCTAAATTTTCTTTCACAACATAACTTCACATGTACCTTCTCAATGGGCAATGGGGAGTAGGAAGAGAGGGAGAAAATCCATAACTCAAAGTTTAAAAAAAAAAACAAATGTAAAAAATTGTTTTATATTGAATTGGGAAAAATATTTTAAATTAAATAACACTAAAATATATAAGGAACTGTCAATAGACAATATCTAGTTCATAGGGATAGTTAATAAAAAAATTGAAAAAGCAAATTGGTAATTATTACTTGAAAAATACCACTAATAATAAAAAAATCAATTAAAACAACTTTGATTTAGCCTGTCCATCAAATTAATTATTTAATTTGCAAAACTGACAAAAGACAAAAGAAACAAAATTCAGTGATGACAAAAGTGTGTGCCATCTTAGAAAAGTAATTTGACAAATAGCACATGTTAGATTACATTTTTTTATTAAATGAACTTATGTAGAACTTACAAAATAGAAAAAGAAAAAATTGCCTTATATGTAGCAGATCATAAAAGATAATTCAAAATATGTAACAATAAATTTCCATTTCAAGAAAGCATATAATAGAACATATTATATTCAGGACTGTCCATTGTGGGTTTTCTTTTTCTTCTCTGCTGTGCAGTTTTTACTTTAGTCTTTTATTCCCCTTTCCTCCCCTCCATTTCCCCCAAGAAGGCTACAGTTAAAGAAGGATATATCTATGTACATGAACTTTAGAATCAATTACATGACATGGGAGACACTGTCACAGAACCATCCAGCATAGCGTGACCTTACCAGAGAAAGTGCTTTGTGTGTGAGCAAAGCAGAATTGAATTAGCTCAGAAGAAACTCGAGATACACAAAGGTAGAGAACCCCAAATGTTCATAGGGACTATTTGTGCCTGACCTGTGGCAGAGCATTCCAGGTTCATATTGGTCTGATCAGCCACAGTTGGATGCACCGTAACTCAACTCTAATATAGTAATGTCATTTTGGTCCTTTTCAAGAACAAAGGACAGCAAATAACCAACCATAAATACATATATATATACATATATATACATCAGACACACACACACATACATACGTTTTGACTTTGTCTGAGGTCAATGATTACTTTTTTCCTAATAAATTCTAACTTGATCATTATTGTGTTTGTATATATCTCTTGCTTTCTATCTCTGCTAAATCCTCTACTTTATTTTTACCTTACCTCCTCCTCTTATCTTGTCTCCCCCCAACCTTTCTTTTCCTCTTTATCCCATTCCCATTAATATACACACCCTTTTATGGCCCCCACTGTAAAATATTCCTTCCCCCTCTTATTTCTTTATAATTTTGAAGAATTTCATACCCATCTAGATATTTGTTCCCTCTGATATGAATAGGATTTCAGAACTACCAATCCTCCTTATCCATCTAATTCCTTTATGTCAATTCTTGCTCTCAAACCTCATTTGTATAATATAATTACTGTTTTTTACCTTTTCCTACATAGTTTTGCTTTTTAGAACCACTTCATACTCCGCTCTATCCTAATCTTTCTTTTGAACTATCCAATTACTAATAATGACATTGGACATATCGTTTACATTTCCACATTTAAAAAAATATAAACAATTTGTCTTTATTGAGTCACTTAAAGTTAGTCTTTGATCTTTATCTTATATTTCTCTTGGTTCTTATTTGTCAAATTTCCTAAGAAATTCAGGGTTTTTGCAACAAAATCCTTAAAGTCTGGCAATTCATTAAATATCCATTTTTTTCATTCAATATTATGCTTGATTTTGCTGGATACAGTATTTTCAGCCACAATCTCAGTTCTTTTGATCTTCAATGTAAAGTATTTCCAGACCTCAGTCTTTTTTTGTAGCTATTGGTAGGTCTTGTGTCATTCTAATTGTGGCTCCAATATATTTGAAATGTTTTGTTGTTGTTTTTGTTGCATATAAATTTTTTTCTTTGATCTGGGGATTTCAAAATTTGGCAATGATGTTTCTCTAGGTTTTCCTTGTAGGATCTCTTTTAGGTGGTGGTGGATGGATTTTTTCAATTTTTACTTTCCCCTATTGTTTTAACACTTAAAAACAATTTTCTTTAATTATTTCTTATATCATTGTATCAAAATTCTTTGAGGTGGAATAGTTTTCAGGTAGTCCACTTATTCTTATGTTCTCTCTTCTTGACCTGTTCTCCAGATCATATGAGATGTCTCACATTCTCTTCTATTTTTCATTCTTTATATTTTGCTTTATTATTTTTTGGTCACTTGTAACTTCACTGACTTTGTCTTGCTCAATTCAGTTTTCAAAGAGTCATGTTCTTTCTTTTTTTTTTTTTTGCTGAGGCAATTGGGGTAAGTGACTTGCCCAGGGTCACACAGCTAGAATGTGTTAAGTGTCTGAGATCAGATTTGAACTCAGGTCCTTCTGACTTCAAGGCTGGTACTCTATCCACTGCCCCACCTAGCTGCCCCCAAAGAGTCATCTTCTTCTATAAAAACTCTGGATCTCCTTTTCTAGTTAGTTGACTTTTTTTTCATAATCTTATCTTTCTTGAATTGTTCTTTTTGTTTGTTTTTCCTCAATCTCTCTTATTTTATTTTTAAAGTCTTCTTTGAATTCTTTTTGGGCAGTAACTAAAAACTATTGAACCTCTTTGGTGTAAGAGAGGCGCTTTTTTAAAACTTTAGTATCCTTCTCTAAAGATGAACTATGGTCTTCCCTATTCCCATGGTAACTTTTTATGGTGGGTCCTTTCTCCTTTGCCTGCTCAATCCTTTTTTTTAATAAGAGCCTGTAGATATAATCACTCTAGCAGGAAGAGGGGGTAGGGAGAGAATAATGCCTCTAGTCTCAGGTCCTTCGTCAGTCCTCCCCTCTGATCTGGAACTCAAAGCTAAGAACTCAGCCCTCCTGTAAGTGCCCCACAACCCATGTTCCAACATGGGTACGCTCTAGATTCTCACCCAGAGCTATGTCTCAGCACCACACCTGGGACCTGGTTTTTCCTTATCAGCAGAGGTTCCCTCAATGTTTCCCAATTCAGACACCAGACTCCCAAAGTGTCTGAGAAATAAAAGTTCCTGTGGCTGGGGCTGAGACTATCTCCCAACCCCAGGGCTCACCACTTGTTTCAGTAGAACTAGTCTGAAGAAGTTTATATTTTGCCATCACCAAACCTCTGCCCTGGTATCTTTCTTCTGATTTTCTCAGATTATCCCAGGAGGACCAACTATTCTACGTTTATCCTGAGACATCATTTTGTATTGTTTGATTGAGAAGATCTGGAGAGCTTGGGATTTTCTGACCTACTCTGCTATCTTTCCAGAATTCTCTCCCCAATAATAATACATTTTCACCCAGTATTTCTGTTGCTAAAACTCTACAAGGAGTGTATTAGTGGGGGAAGGAGAAGCAAATAGATTTGATACAAAGATTTTTTTTGTAATATTTGTATTATTTTAGAAACTGTTCTATGTCACATGTGCCATGGGACTCAGCAATCTCTGAAGATTTGAACATTAGTGTAAGTGGTAAACAATGGTGAGGAATGTTTTTTATGGGAATAGGTTGCAATGTGTAACAAATCAGAAACTTCAGAGAAGGATTGGAATAAAAGATGTCACCAGGGAAACATATGATCAAAAAATAAGAAGAGTTAATAAGGTAAAGGATGACAGACAGGTGAACAGCCCAGGAATTCCAATGGCATGGCCTCAGTATCAGGAGAAATTGAGGGCCCCTAGATTGTTGGATTGATCTCCTATGGTGAATTCGTGACAAGACATGGATGAGTCACATAGCAGAAGCTGTATCACTAGGAAGGAAACATCCAGACTGATGAGATCACAAATTCATTTCAGTATTTATATTATTTTGTATTTATTTTAGGCAATGCAGTATTATTTATAAGTATAAAAAATAAATTCTGAAAACATGCAAAATGTCTAATAATAAGGAAATAAATAAAACAACTGTGATACACTAAATAGAATCATCATCAAATAGAATAATACCTGCTAGATTTGGAATCAGAGGACATGCCAATGTCAAACCCCAGCTCTGCTAGGTTAATACCTGTAATTTGACTTCACTATACCTCACTATCTCATTAGAGCAGTGAGGGAACAATAGCAGATGACTTTACAATTCCCTCTGGCTCTAAATCTGTAATCCTATGAAATGAATTCCTATAATGAAATTAAAATAGATAAGCATGACAAATATTTTAAAATCTGGAAGAACCTTCATGAAACTATACAAAGCAAAAATAAAAATCAGAACTAGGAGAACAGTATGAATATTAGTATGATGGATAGATTAAACAAAATATAAATTTAGTTGATTTTATTGATGAGTAACACTATCAAGTTTTTTAACAAATCATCTAAAAAGAAAAAATAGCTAAAATCATTTTGAAGGCCAAACCATAAATTTGTAACACATTAGAGAGTCGAGGTTCTAATCCTACTCTTTAGCTGTTGTTTTTAGTGCTGCTATTATTGTTTTAGTTGTGTACAATTCTTCTTGACCCCATGCAGAGTTTTCTCGGCAAAGATACTTAGAGTGGCTTGCCATTCCCTTCTCTCCAACTCATTTTACCGATGAGAAAACAGAGACAAGAGTTAAGTGACTTGACTAGGATCACACAGCTAGCAAGTATCTGAAGTCATATTTTAACTCAGAGCTGAGTCATCCTGATTACAGGACTGACATTCTATCCACCACACCATCTAACAGCCCATGTTGTCTTTTTTCACTGATGTGAAAGGAAATCATTTCACAATGAATTACTGTTCCTTTCAGTAAACAGAAATAGTATAAAATTTCACACATTAGTTTTTAAAAATCTGTAATAAAGCTAGTGATTCACAATATACTTTACATTACAAGGCATAGTAATGACAGCATGTTCTATCTGGAAACTGCACAATGTCAATTTCTAGACTTTTGCCAATAAAAATCAGCATATAATGAGAGTAATAAATTAAATAATAGATCTGTACTCCAGGGAGTTCAACAAATATATTGTCAAATTAACAAATGATGATTATTGTAACAGGCATGGATTTTTATCCAGGAAGAAATGTTCAAGAAAAACTCCTGTGCAATTAATGCATTTCCTCCATACTGACTGTGGTTAGTTTTATATATGTATGTATGTGTGCATATATATGTGTGTGTGTGTGTAAGTGTGTGTGTATAAAACTATATAATAGTTAATGATATTCTCTAACAGATTGAGTATTTAAATGGCCAATGCAATATCTGTTGTCCCTTGATACTTGCAAAATCATCCTACAGAATTAAAACAATTTCTGGGATCACCGGATAAGTATATAATAGACATTTGGAAGAATGAGTAAAAATTGGGCAGCTAGGAGGCATAGTGATTAAAGCGTTAAGCCTGAAGTCAGGAAGACTCATCTTTCTGGATTCAAATGCAGCCTTCAGACGTTTAACTAGCTGATGATGCTGACCAAGTCAATTACCCCTGTTTGCCTCAGTTTCCTTATCTTTAAAATGAGCTGAAGAAGGAAATGGCAAGCCATTCTGCCAAGAAAATCCCAAATAGATTGGTGATGAGTTGGACATGACCAAAAAAACAATTGAACAACAAAGCAAAAATTGTGCTTTAAAAGGGAAAATAATGTTAAGCACATATATCTGGTAATGATAACTCATATGTACACACACATATTATTTTGTTTGTTTTTCACAACCACATTTGAGTTAGATGCTATTATTATGCTATTTTACTGAAGAAACTAAAGCTGAGTAAATTTTAAGAATTTAGTAAGATCTAGAACCAAAAGAACCTCAAAGGTCATCTGATCTAGCACCCCTCATTATATAAATGAGAAAACTGAAGGCTAAGAAAATTAAGTGGTTTTTGAGTTCAAAGAAATAATAAGTGCCAGAAGCACCCAGAGTAATCAGAAAGCCCCAAGTGGGGACCCTAGAAGTCTCTGGAATGATGTGGCACTACTCAAATCAGGACACCCCAAGCTCAGGAACTCTGAGATTCCTAGCATTCTGTTCTGAGATACCATAAATGGCCCTAAAGATCCAGCATTCTGAATTTCAATATTGGCAGGAAGGAGAAACAGAAATAATTCTGAGAAAGTAGAGATCAGAACCTAGCAGAACCAGGACAAAACTTAGGAAGGACAATTGTACACAACCCCAAAAGCATAGCAGGGGCTAACCTCACCCTGACACAAAATCTCAAATCAGGAATTAAGACTAGAGAAATGAGTAAAACAAAACATTGAACAATATGAAAAATAACTGTAGACATATAGATTCTCCCACAAGGAAGAAGGGAATCAGTCAGTACTTTAAAAAAAAATGAAGCAAGAGATGAAAAGTTAAATAAAATCTCTTTAGGACATAATTGGAAGGAGAATAAAGAACTTAAAAGAAAAAATAGTAAAACTTGCCCAAGTAACAGATCCCCTGAAAACTAGAATTGGTCCAACATTAATCAACAACTCCATGAGACAATAAAAAAAATGTGAATAAATTTAAAAGACTGCAAAAATTGCAAAAATGTAACACATCTGATATAAATAACAACTAGTCTGGAAAACAAGTCTAGAAGAGATCATTTAAAAATCATGAAACTCACTGAAAACTAATTTTTTCCTGAGCTTTTTATTTTCAAAACATATGCACAAATAATTTGACAATGTTGACCCTTGCATAGCCTTGTGTTTCAGATTTTCTCCTCCTTCCCCTCATCTCCTCCCCTAGATGGCAAGCAATTCAATATATGAAAACTAATTGTTTAAAAATCCTGGATACTATATTTCAAAAAAATATAAATAATAACTGCCTAGATCTTTTAGAATCAGAAATCAGAATGAAAATAGAAAAAAAATTCACCGATGCCATTCTGAAAAAAAAAAAAAACAATAAAAAATCCTAATCATATCGAAATCCAGAGCTCACACACCAAAAATAAATAAATAAATAAATGCACTAAGCATGCAGAAAGAAGCAGTTCAAGTACCAAGGAAACATAGTCAAGATCATGGAAGTTTCTTCTATAAACAAGAGAAAATGTCAGAATAAAATATTCTAAAATAAAACAAGCAGACTTGTAACCAAGAATAATTTTCCCTGAAAAGGTAAGTAGAATGTTATAGGTAGCAAAACTGGATTTTTAATGTACTTTCAAGTATTCTGTTTTAAAGATCAGAGCTGAGTGGAACTTTTAAAATGTAACTATATAAGTTAAGCGAAGGCTAGAAGGAAAAGGTTATATGATGATTAAATGTTAATTCTGATGTAGGAAGAAGAAACTAATGTTTCTTCAGAATCATCATATTTTCAAAGGGCATTGAGGAAGTTAATTGAGAAAAACAGAGATCCTGAAGGTACATTGGTTCTGTTCTGAGATTTTAAAGAGAGAAAAGAGAAGGGAGGTTAAAATATATATTCTTAAAGAAAGGAGAAAGATGGAACTGGAACTTGACATTTCTTAAAAGAAGATGGGTATACTAATGTGAAGGAAGGGGTGGAAAGAAGGGACATCACCTAAAGCTCCTCATCTGAAAAAGGAAGACTGAACAAGCACACACAAATACACACACACGCACATTCTGCTTAGAAACTGTGCAGGGAAGAAGTAGAGGTGGGGAGGGAAAACTAAGAAGTAAATAGGTATAAGCAAAACTAACTTCCTGATCCTAAAAGGGAGGTGAGATTAAAAGGGAAAAAATAAAAAGCAAACAAAATTGAAGGAAGATGTCCATCAATTGAGGAATGATTGACCATATGGTGATCTATGAATATTATTGTCCTATAACAGTGACCTATAGAGATAATTTTAGAGAATCTTTAGTGTTATAAATTGACATTAGATAAAGTGAGAGGAACAATTTACAGAAGCGCAACATTGTACACACACACACACACACACACACACACACACACACACTTAATATTGAGAGACTTTAGAACTCTAATCAGTGATGAAATATGTTACATAGCTCCTGACAGAAAGAAAATGGACTCCAGAAGTGCACAAAGAGACATAAATATTTTGGACACACAAGGCCAGTGCAAGGATTTGTTTTTCTTGACTATTCTTATTTATTATAAAGGGGTTTTCTTTCTTACAGTTTTTAAATTTGAGAGTGGAAGAAGAGAGGTAGTAGTAATATGCCAGAGAACAGAAATTTTTTTATGCACAAAAGAGAATAGGAAGTTTAAAAGAAAGTACAAAAAAGAAAGAAAGAAAGAAAGCACAAGTAAAAACTAGACTTTTAAAAACAACATGGAATTTATTATATACTTTTTAAAAAATTGTAGGAAATGGTAATTTACTGTTTCATATGCAATTCTCTCTCCCTGTTCTGCTGTGTATTTGGAGAATTTAAGTTTGGACTTTTTTTTTAAATTAAAATGATCAGGGGTGGAATTTGAACCAAGAAATCTGTCTCCAGATGTTCTCAAACTTTAGTTCTCAAACAGTTAAAAATTATTGAGAATCTGTCCAAAGAGTTTTTGTTTTTGTGGACTATGTTTATAGAAATTTAGTACATTAGAAATAAAAACTAATTTTGAATTTGTAGACTTTTTGAAAGGGTTTAGAGACCTCCAGAATTCTTAGGACCACACTTTGAGTACCACCATTCATAGGAGTACTAATTTTCATATAGTTAATAAGTGTCTGAGGCAGGAGCCAAGCCCAAATCTTATATGCCCACACACACACACACACACACACACACACACACACACACACACACACACACACACACATCTTTACCTACTCTTGGACACAGAAAAAAGACCCCAGAGGGGAAAAAAATGGGGAAAATGAATCAGAAACTTGCCAAAATTAAGATAGAAATAGTTTTTCCACATTTTCTAATAGTCTGGGGCCCTATGGCCTTGTCTAAAATAGGAAGCATCTGGAGTTTATGGAGTGTGAGGGAGGCAATATGGCTAGACCTGCTCTTTAGGAAAATCACTTTAGCAGCTGTGAAGAGAATGAATGGAGCAGAGAAAGGCTTGAGGCCAGAAGGGGAGCTATTAAGAGGCTATTATAATAGTTCAGGCAGAGGTGATGAGGGATAGAACCAGGAAGGTGGCTGTGTGAATGAGAGAAGGGCTCCAAACAAGACACATAATCTCATAATGATAACAAATCTGATTTAATTTCAGATTGACAACTGAAAATATAGAATAGTGAGCACCTGGGAAAAAAATGTCAGTGCTGCATGCAAAAACAGAAGGTCTATGTTGGTTTAATGCCGAATGAAATTATAATATAATTTAAATTTTATTACCTAGTACTATTTCAGAGCCTGGGGGTTGGGGGTGAGGTCCATAAAGACAAAAACTGCAAAGAAAAGATATAAGAAATCTTATGAACAAGTTGGTTTATTCTGTCATATAAGCCAAAACACTTCAGTGCAAGTAAATAAGAACCTCAAATAATTTTCATTAATTACCCATAGGTATTATATATAAAAGCAATCATAAAAAAACCAATTAAGATAAGATAATATATATATATTTTTAAATGGCTTAGAAGCCATCTACGCCAAATAAAGGATTTGGGAGAAATCAGGGAGAAAAAGGCCAAGAAAGATTGAGTCATTTGTCCAAATTAGAAGATACAGATAGAAGATAGAAGATACAGATAAAAGATCTATGACTGGATCCTAGAGGATCCTCTCCAGAGTCAGGGAGACTTCTGGAGAGGTGAGCTGTTTCTCATATTTTTGCCTGTAATTTTTACAATTCTACTTGAGGATGCTAACAGCTCCTTATCCTATATCCCACTGAGAAAGAGAACAGAAGAAAAAAAAAAAAACAGCACATGGGAAACTATAAAACTGATCCAAAAGCAGGCAGGTCCATGTCTGAATGGAGAATTAATAGAATGTGTATTTGTTCATATAGAAGCAGCTAGATGGTGCAGTGGATCGTGTTAGGTCTTAAATCCAGTTTCTTACTAACTATGTGATGCTGGGCAAATCCCTTAACCCTGTATGCCTTGGTTTCCTTATCTATAAAATGAGCTAGAAAAGGAAATGGCAAGACATTCTTGTATCGTTGATAAGAAAACCCCAAATGGAATTAAGAAGACTCAAACAAGACTAAAAAAACTGAATAAAAACAACCAATTTCTGTTAATGCTATAATCATCTTCCCAATTATCTAATATTCAAAATTGTGATGCCATCTCTATCTCTCTTGCTCCTTTCCCATCTAATTAGTCCTACTGCTGCTATCTCAACAATTTCTCTAGAATATATCTTTTTTTCCCCTTCAGTCCCACTGCTACTACTTTCCTTCAGGCTCTCAAAATCCCTGATGTGAACTACTACAATGGGCTACTAACCTTTCTTTACTCCCTCCTGTAACATTGATGTCAGATCAATTTTCCTAAAGCACAGGTCTCAATAATAGTTGGTCATCGTCGCAACTCTGGTCAAGCCATTTACTTATCCCCTCTTGGTTTCAAATAAAGATGTTGAACTAGATGATTGTAGCTTTAAATCCTATATTCCTATGATCCCTTACTTAATGAGGTAATTATATCTCTATGGAGTTTACCAATATTCCATTGAGTCCTACTGAATCCACTTAAAAAGGAGAGACATATTCTATTTGCAGAAATGAGGATAGAAATTAAATTTTCAGGGTTTTTTTTTCTTGAATAATAGACATTTCAGTTAAACTATATGAACATGAGGATTGTTTTCTTTTTTAGGCAACTGGATGACATAGTGCATTCAGTAATGGACCCAGAAAGACCTGACTCAAATCCTGACTCAGAGATTTATTAGCTGTGTGACCCTGAGCAACTTAGTTAACCTATATTCCAAGATTGTTGTGAAACTAAAACAAGATAATATTTGCAAAGCCCTTTGCAAATAGAAAAAATGTATATATACACATATAAATATGTTTGTGTATGATTCATATGTGTGCATCTATACATGTACGTGTGTATATATACATTCATATATATATCCTATCATTATTTTTTTAGAATCTTGGAGTTTGATACCACTATTTCCACAGACGTTTTTGGTTTGTTTGTTGTTTGTTTTTTTATTATAGCTTTTTATTTACAAGATATATGCATGGGTAATTTTTCAGCCTTGACAACTGCAAAACCTTTTGTTCCATTTTTTCCCCTCCTTCATCCCACCCCCTCCTCCAGATGGCAGATTGACCAATAGATGTTAAATATGTTAAAGTATATGTTAAATACAATATATGTATACATATCTATACAGTTATTTTGCTGCACAAGATGAATCAGACTTTAAAATGATGTACAATTAACCTGTGAAGGAAATCAAAAATGCAAGCCTACAAAATCAGAGGGAGTGAAAATGCTATGTAGTGATTCACACTCAATTCCCAGAGTTCTTTCTCTGGGTGTAGCTTGTTCTATTCATTATTGAACAAATGGAACTAGTTTGGTTCATCTCATTGTTGAAGAACAAATGGAATTGGTTTGATTCATCTCATTGTTGAAGAGGGCCACATCCATCAGAATTGATCATCATATAGTATTGTTGTTGAAGTATATAATGATCTCTTGATCCTGCTCATTTCACTCAGCATCAGTTCATGTAAGTCTCTCCAGACCTTTCTGAAATCATCCTGCTGGTTGTTTCTTACAGAACAATAATATTCCATAACATTCATATACCACAATTTACCCAACCATTCTCCAATTGATGGGCATCTACTCAGTTTCCAGTTTCTTACCACTACAAACAGGGCTGTCACAAACATTTTGTCACATACAGGTCCCCTTTCCCTTCTTTAAGATCTGTTTGGGATATAAGCCCAGTAGTAACACTACTGGATCAAAAGGCATGTATTTCCACAGGTGTTTTTTAAAATATTTGTGACTCTTGCCTCAAGTCTATTTTCTATAAATATATCTTCCTCACAACTGCCAAAGTGATTTTCCTAAAGCATAGGTCTAAATATGTTGCTTCCTTACTCTTATCAACTGTAGTAACTTGCTATTGAAACTAAAATCAGATGTTATTTCATCTTTATCTCATCTTCTTTTAATTTCTATTTTGTGTAAGCATTAGAATGTAAATTATTGATATGGTAGTACATACATATAAATAAGGACACAGATTGGGAATAGAATGCTTAAAAATGTCTTGCTAATAGGGATGCAAGATCAAAAGAAGCATGAAAACCACTGACCCAGAATATTATTGTTCATGCTCAACAAATGTTAAATTATACCATAGTAACAGAAATGAGTTAGCACGTGCCAGTTTGATTGCCAGTTCATAATTTTGACATTAATTCTATATCTTAATTTTTCAAAGTGAAATGTGATATTTCCTGTTTTTGGATCAGGTACCTCAATCAGGAATCCTGAAGCTATCCCATTTGCGAGAAGGAGTATACATCTTCCAGCTGACTGTGACAGACACTGCTGGTCAAAGGAGCTCTGACAATGTCTCCGTGACTGTCCTCCCCCAGGCACAAACTGCAGTAGGTGAGGGGGAGAAAAATGAAAGTATCAATGGAGTATAATTCAACAACAAAAAAAGCCATATTATTTATGAGATCTGTAGACTTCCTATGTTACAAGTATAAGGGTTTTTATAGTTTCTTCTTTTATTTTCTGGAACCCCAGATCTGATATCATTTCAGGATGATTAACACTTCAGTATGGGCAAAATAAGAGGTCCTTATTTCTGAAACTTACAATGAGATGGTTAATAGAGCGTGATAGCTTTAAGGCTTAATAGTAGCCCCATCCTTTTTGATCTTTAGAACTTCTCCTAAATTTTTGGCCTCTTGTTGGAAAGAATGTTAATGAAAGATTGTTTATAGATTTAATATGTATATGTATAGATATATATGTACATGTGTGCATTACACATATACATGTCTATATGTCTATATAAATGTTATATATCACAACCCATATATATATATATATTCATATACATATTTGTGTGTGAATACATCTGTATTTCCTAGAGAGCCTCTGCCAAGATTTAATTCTAAATGGATAAAAATAAATAAGACATATTTGCCAAGATTTTGTTTTGCTTTAATTATTTAAGAATATTGCATTACTATCACATTAACATATAATAATGATTGTGTTATTAGATATAAGTAACATATAAGCTGTAGTAATTTTTAAAATCTGCAACATACAAATCCAAAGAAATTCACTGTTTTAACATTCTTTTGAATAATCACCAACCTTTATTATCTTCTAAAACCCCCCTTTTTCTAAAATGAAAGCATCAAATGCATATAATAAAACAATCAATGTAAGTTGCTTGCATTGATCACAAATGGTACTAGGCTGCTCTGAAGTTGGAGAAGTGAAACATCTGAAGTTGTTTAAGCCTTATTGGGAGAGTAAAGAGAGTTATGAAGAGAGTTGCATACTTTTCCTAAAATTGCAGCAAGCCTTTGGCAGTCTTGAATCTCCATTATTTGCAAAGGAATTAACACAATGGGTTAAATAAGGAGAAAAGGATTCGAATATAAATATAATTTTTCCATAACTATTCTAAGCTCATATCAAAGCATGCATATAGAAAAAAAATTTCTAAGATTTCAAAACTTATGGAGCCTGACAATCTTCTTTCACTAGAATCTCCACTGATGCTGATCATAATTTAAGCCTACCTAAATTATGCAGATCTTGTTCATGTCTTCCCCAAATTTTATCACAAAAGGTTTATCTAACATGCTAAAGATATAAGGTAAAAAAATTGTTGACCATCTCCTTAGCCATCTATATTTTAAGCTTTCTATAGAGTTGGGATATGTGTGAACAGGTCAGACAACTCTTCTCCATTCCAGCAATGAGAGCATGTAAGAAAATTCATAACTCTACCCATGAGCCACCACCACTAGGCTGACAGTTCATAAGTCAGTTGATATCCATATCAATAGATTTGCTGTCCAGATGTGGGCACTTGATTAACAGTTTTTCCATGTAGAAACTGACAATCTCATGGGTACACATTTGAATATTCTAGATGCAAATCAGAATAATAATAGCTCACATTTATATAGCATTTTATAGTTTAAAGAGCACTAACATCTCTCATACATGCAATTCTTTCTTTTCATTACCATAGCCACCTTCCTTGTACTGCTCCACATCATCTGTTGCCTGAATTGTAATAGCCTCTTATTTGCTTTTCCTGCTTCAAGCTTCTCCCTGCTCCATTCATCCTCCTTATCACTGCCAAAATGATTTTTCCTAAAGAGCAAATCTGACCATGTCCCCTCCCTCAAACTCCATAAACTCCAGATGTTTCCATTACGTCTAAAATCAAATATAAACTCCTCAGCTTGGTATTTAAAGCTTTTTACAACCTTGCTGCATCCTACCTATTCAGTTTTTTCTTCATTACTCCTCTCCACACTCTGTGGTCCAATCATGCTGGCTTTTTAACTGGCTTCTCCCATCTCTGTGCCTTTTCAAGGTCACATAAAGTAGGAAAGGTCTTTTCACTTGGAATACAGAGTTTCCTTCTGCATTCAGGTCAAGCACCACCTTCTGAACAATGTTTTTCCTGTTCTCCATACCCTGACAGCTGTGCTTGCTTATACCACTAATGTTCCTTACATCTGCTTTATAAATTATTGGACATATCTAAATGTATTAGAATGTAAGCTCCTTAAGGGGAGGGACTTTTAAAATTTTACTTTTGTTTGTATCACAGGAATTGTAGCCTGGTTCCTGGCACATAATAAACTTTTAACAAATCTTATTTGCTTGAAAAGTTATGAGATAATAAAGGTACATTATTATCCCCATTTTATTATTAGGTAGTTAAGGTACAAAAAGTTTAAGTGGTATGTCCACAAGTCACATAACTGTTTAATGAACTTTAGGAGTTGAATCCAAGCTTCTTGTTTCCTAGGTTAGCTTCACTAGAATTCCTCTCAAGAAGGATCTGACACCTTATTCTCAGGAATAAATGTTACCTGAGTTACTCTAAATGATTTGTGATTCAAGTCCTATACATACATCAAATGTTGGGTTTGCTCTGAGTAGTATGTATCAGAGTCAGAGGGCTCTCTCAGGCACATGACTAGCCAAGCTCCAAATTCAATATTGATTCTAGGGAGCCTAGAACTAGGCTTTGTCACTGTCCACCTGTGAAATAATAGGTGAATATATTCCTGGTTCCTTAAAAAAATTAGTAAAGGTTTATTTTCTAACAATATGGGAGCATTGTTTTCTCACTGGCTGACTCTGTGTGTGTTGGGGGCAGGGAGAAAGTAGCCTAAGATAGACAGATGGCCGGCAACTAGCCAAGCGTTTATTTGCCTTTATCCATTCACTTGGCCAGATTCTACAGTCTCCAGTAGCAACTTGGCAATTATAAATGAGAAAATGTCTTTGAAGTTGCTTGGGACAGAATGAAATGAATGTCCTTTGAAAAAGCAGCTTCAGGCTCCATATCCTCGCCTTCTTTCCAATGGCCTTGTATATCTCTACAAAGCAAGCTAACAGTGTAGTTACCACAAATGTTCTCTTGAGTCACTCTTACAGCTGGGGCTTTATCATTGCCTTATGAATAAGACTCTAGGAATCAGATCCTGGAAGTAAAATACTTTGAGATACTGAAAACAGGAGGTGGAAACATTTTGAACACTGCTCATCATTCTGCAACATATAATGACCTTGTAGCTCAGGCAGAGCTGTAGTGATTCAATGCTACTTTATTACCATATCATCCTCATCATACAGCAGCAGGCAACAGACCGTACTGATTGTGCAATGAAATCTGGCTCAGTGGGATTAGATTTTGTATGAAGAAGCTGTGTATTTTCCAATGAGAAAGCTTTAAGAAGTTTTCCTAAGTAACTCTTCTACACATGAGCTGACATTTTGTGTGTGCTCTTAAAGTAGGACAAATGGTTCATTTAAATTTGCCAATTTTTTTTGGTTAACTCTTTGTTGTCTAGAAGGTTTCTGTGGCTAGGAAAAAAAAATGTAACCTAATAAGGACTTTGCTATGGCAGAACTCCTCTGCATCCTTTTATTCTTTGTGTTTCCAGCTGTTGCTTCTCTCCATATTTCTTGAATTCTCTGGAATGCTAGCCCCATTGTTCCTTACCTAATGACAATTATTACCACTGCTCTCTTTCCTTATTCTCTTTTTTTTAATTCCAGTTATTCCCTAACTTCCTCATGATCTTCCTTTGCTTTTTCCTGACTTTCCCAACTGCATAATTTACTCATTTGTTTTTCTAGAGTAGAAATCTCTGAAGCTTTATTTGGGCAAATGCACTGTACCTTCTTCTCCCCATCTAATATGATATTTGTGTTATTTTAAAAAGCTGTTTAAGCCACCTTGTTTCTAGAAGTATCTGAAACTCTTCATGATTTGGTTCTGGCCAGGTACCTTTAGTCTACACTACAGATGCTAGATAGGTACTCAAGTCTTCCTGTTTCATATAAATTTTAATGAGACTGATCTTACTATGAGTAGATAAATTCTCCTTCAAAAAAAAAAACCACTTTCTCCTTAGAAATTAATCAGATAAACTAGATAAAAGGTTTTGAGAGCCCAGGAAGGAATATGATTTCATCACCTGGAAAAAATAAAATTGTCATTAGTAAGAAGCCAGAGATTCTGGCAAGATACTGCCCTATGCCAGGAACACAGTGGCATTCATTGAAAGGATGCAGTTGTCACAGGTTGAAGATTAATCAAAAGAAACTATTAGCGAGGAAAGTATATAGTACAAACATGATGTGGTAAGGTTTAGTGTTTGTTTTAAAAATAATGAAATAGTGTTTCACTAATGTCAGAGGCAACTAAGGAGCTCCGTGAGTAGAGTGTTGGGCTTAGAATCAGGGAGACCTGAGTTCTGATCCAGCCTCAGACACTTAATAGCTGTATGATTCTGGATTTAACTCATTTAACACTATTTGCCTCAGTTTCTTCTTCTGTAAAAATAGCTGGAAAAGGAAATGACATACCACTCCAGTATTTTTGCCAAGAAAACCCCCAAATGGGGTTACAAGGAAGTCAGATAACAACTACAGCTGAATAACAAATCAAAGTATCATCTTGAAGATAGAGCAGCTAGGAGACAAAGCAGATAGATTGCTGGACTTGAAATCAGGAAGCCAAGTTCAAATCAAACATCACATATCTACTAGCTGTATGACCCTAGGCAAATCACTTAACCTGTCTGCATCAGTTACCTCATCCATATAATGGAAGTAGCATCTTCTTCTCATGGTTGTTGTGAGAATGAAGTGACATTATTTTTAAAGTGCTTTGCAAACTTTAAAAGGCTGTATAAATAGTAGCTATTATTGTTTTTGGGAACAAAGCTTTGAGATATGATCTATACAGTGGGGAAAAAATGGCAGGAGTGGCAGAAATTGTCTGTCAGTGAAAGCTCAGTAACATTCTGAAATACCTAATGAATAAATGAGTAAATGAGGATGGGGCTTTTGCTTATTAAAAAACAAAACATGGTACCCTAGCAAGTCACCTAATCTAAGTTATCTTCCATCTCTAAATCTATGATCTTTTCTGATGCAGTATTCACCCTTCTAGTATGTCCCTCCCTCAAAAATGGGCTTAATGGAGATGTATAGAAGAGGAAAGTCCATAGTGATTCTTGTATAGATTGTTAGAGGCATGAACTAGAAAGCCAGGTGGAGATACAATATCTTTCTTTTCTTTATTTGTTGGTTTGATTTTTTATTTCTTTTGTCTTTACATAAATCTTCATTATTATTGTTTTATAAAGTGGGTATAATAGAAACTTGCATTGTTTGGTTCTGACTTGTTCTGAACTTTTTCATTTTCTTCCATTTTTTTATATCATGTTGATGATTTTTTGAGCATTTCCACAGCTTTCCATTATCACTCCACCCCAAATTGAAGCCCTCCCTTAAAATGAATGAATATAGTCATACAAAGCCCAATCTAATCCAATAAACAATAAAATAAATCAACACATTAACCATCTCTGAAAATGCATCTCATTCAGCCAGCTGACATCCCCAGACATACCAACTTTCCCAGGACCTGTTATTCTGATCAATTATTAATTCTCTCTTCAGTAGCTGAATCCCTTCGAGTTCTTTTGCTTATTCCTTGTTGCCCCAGACATCCCCTAAAAGTTACAGCTTTTATCTTTCCCCTCTCCAGCTGGAGCTTATCAGTGATTTGAGGTTTGCTTTATACACAGAATGTTTGAAAGTTTGCTCCCGCTATCATTTCTTCTGTGATGACGGCTGCTGTATTGACATCACACTGGCCTGCGATGGAGTGGATCAGTGCCCTGACAGATCTGATGAAGCTTTCTGCCAGAGTGGTGAGTGGCCAAGAGGGAATGGCTTGGCCAGCCAGGGAAGCAGATTCACAGCCCAAATGCCTGCATGACTATTTATCGGTCTATTTATTTTTTGCTGAGTCAATTGAGATTAAGTGACTTGCCGAGGGTCACACAGCTAGGAAGTGTTAAATATCTGAGATCAGATTTGAACTCAGGTCTTCCTAACTTCAAGGCTGGTGCTCTATCTACTGTACCACTTAGCTGTCCCCTGCATGATTATTTATAAGAAAGCAATCTTCTTTGAGACAGTTAGATGGCTGAGTAGGAGAGATCCCTGGTCTCAAGTTAGGAAGAAATTTTCCTGAACTCAAATGTGAACTCAATACTTTCTAGCTGTATGATCCTGTGTGATTCTTAATCTCTGTCTGCCTACCTTTACTGGAAAAGAAAATGGCAAATTACTTCAAGTATCTCTACCAAGAAATTCCCACAGGTTGTATTGGTATGCTGTGGTCCACAGGGGCACAAAGAATTGGACAGAACTTTATAACTGAACAACAACAAGCAACTTCTTTCAGACAGCCATTGGGTGGGTTTCCCATCTTGGTATGTGTTATTAGAGCGTAACATGATGATGACAGTCCCAAACATTTATATAAAACTTTAAACTTTTTTAAAACTTTTAAACAAAATTTACATATTATTTTTACATATTTATAATATATATTAATATATACATATTACATAGATACAAATTACATATTATCTCATTTGAACTTCACAAAATCCTATGAAGTAAGTATTATTGTAGGGCAGCTAGATGACATAATGAGAGGAAGATCTGGACTCAGGTTTTACTAGCTGTATAACCACATGTACCCATCCTTGCCTCCGTTTCTTCATCTATAACATAGGAATAATAATATTCCCAGGATTATTACAAAGATCAAATGAGTTAGTAACTGTAAAGTGCATGGCACAGTGCCTGGCACATAGTAAGAACGATATAACTGTTATTTGTTATAGTTGTTGTTGTTGTTGTTATTCCTATTATTTCTTAATGGTAGAGAAATAGAGACTCAGAGAAGCTATATGATTTGCTAGTGGTCACACACTAATTAGATTCTATAGAAATACTTGAATCCAGGTCTCCCTAATTCCAAATTCAGTATTCTATCCACTATGTCACCCTGACTATCCTGTAACTGCATGTGCTAGGCACTTAATAAATGTTCACTAAACTGAATTTAAAAATAAGGTAAATGATTAGATCCTTTGTTATTGATAACCACATTTTCCAGTCTTAATTTTGTAGATTCTGTACAATATAAAATGTGAAATAGTGATGATTGTCAGATTAAATGTTGATCAAATTTCAAATACTGGTCTGTAATTCAGGGGATTTCTCACATATCTGATTCTGCCATATCCTATCACTACTTAATACTTAAGAACTCTTTCCTGATCCAAAAGTCCTCATAGCATATATATATATATATATATATATTTTTTTAAATTTGAGTGAGATAGATCCCTGGCCATTCATTTGCTCTCCTCAGCTTCTCCCCATTAAAAAAATAACAATAGCAAAATCTTTATGCGTAGTCAAAATATTCATAGTCAAGCAAAACAAATGCCCAAATTGGTCATATAGAAAAATGTATGCAGTTTTCTGCTTTGAGTCATTCCCACCCTTTCAGGAGATAGGAAGCCTGCTTCATTATTGGGCCCCTTGAATCATGGTTGATCATTGCATTGATCAACATTCTTTAGTCTGTTAAAGTTGCTTGATTTTACAATGGTGTTCTTGTACAAATTGTTCTGTTTATTCCACTCTTGTTCTTATAAGTTTGTACAAGTCTCCATGTTTCTGTGGTACAATAGTATTTTGTTATATTCATATACCTTCATATTCAGCCATTTCCCAAGTAATTGGCACTCTTAAAATCTAAATAAATATTCATTCTATTTTTAAGTAATTTTTCAGATTTCTTATGACCAATATTTGATTTAATTTATGAAGACCAAATCATACTAAACTACTCTTCTAGTTTTAGGTACCAAAGAAACACATCCCAGAGAGAAAACAGCAATATTAAAAAGATTAATAATGTTCACTGGTTAAGAATCTACAAATGTTGGGTTTGAGTTTTGACTCTGTCATTAAACCTTAAAGAAAAAAAGATCCGACAAAAACTTTCCATTAAAAGCCAGAAATGATGGCATTTATTAAAAAAAAAATTAATAGTTGAATTTAGAATTCTGCATAACTCCAAAATGGTATCATTAGAGGTAGACTGAGGATTTAGTGTTTTTCAGTTTGTTTTACACACACACACACAAAAAAAAAAAATTCTGACAATTAATAATTAATTTATCTCCATTCATTCAGTGAATCCTGGCCGCAAGACAATAACTCATGCTGTACTAAGTCCAGCCCAGCAAAGAACTGTGGGATTGACTAAAGATGAGGACAGAAGTCTCCCTTCACAGAACATCCAGAAACCCGCAAGGAAACAGCTGCTCTCATCAGCTAATGCAGACAAAAGTAACCATTCAGAGTCTCAGGGACCAAAGAATCAAATGAATGTTTTAATACCAGGTAAGGACTTATTGTCCCTGCTTTAAAAAAAAAATTTTTTACATATAAATTTATAATTATCAGCAGACACAAACTTTTCAATATACAAAGAACAAGAAAAGAATTGTATAAGAAACGGAATTTCTGTTACCTACAGTTTTTAAAGTATATCTTAAATTTAACAAGGGAATGATAGAACCATGCTATTTGTTATGTCCCTTTTTGAGCTTCTTTTTGTATCCTTTTCTGCATTTGCCCAAAATATTTTATTAATTTTTCCCATTTCTATCACTCCGCAGTCCCAAACAGAAACTCTCCCTTATAACTAAGTATAGTTAAGCTCAGTAAATCAACACATTGGTCATGCCTGAAATTTTGTATCTCATTCAGCCCCACCTCAGCTCTTCATTTTCTCTGAACTCATTGTAATTTTATTTCTAATGGCATAATAATATTCCATTGTGCAGAGTTGTGCAGCCATTCCCCAAATGGCAGGCACCCCTTATCCTTCTAGTTCTTAGCTATAATAAAAAGTACTGCTATAAGTACTTTGATATGCATGAATCCTTTCCCTATATCTTTGTTCTTCTGAATAAGGTTTATATTCAATCAGTGAACATATACAATTTTATTTTGGGGGGAAGGGTCAAAAATTGTTGAGTTTTTCTTTTTTTGCTTTGGATAAATCTTGAAATTCACAATTGTTTGTACTTAGTTAATAGAAATTAGACTATAGTTGAATTCAGGAATTCAGGAAGATTAATCTTCTTGATACTAAGCCCTAACATTCTTTCCACTGCACCATCTTGCTGCCCCACAACTTAATATTACTTAGCATTTGAACAGAGTAGAATAATAGTCTTACAATTTAAAGGTAATTTTAAAGTTCCACAGTTCTAAATCCCTGCTCTCTAATACATCCAGCCTCTCTCTTTAAAATGTCTAGTGACTATAAGTTCACTCTCTTATAAGGCTATTCATGCCATTTTAAAATAAATTAGTTCAAAAAATTGCTAAAAGTTATAACTTATGTCATAGGTATAGGTGTCCCCAAAGCAGGAAGTAAAAGAAGTTATCAGTATATAATATGAATTGCGTATAGGATAAATAGCTTATTCCTTTCTTTTTAAAATTTATTTTATTCTGAACTTATTTAGAAATAAAACAAGCATTTTGATAACACAGTAGAAATGGAAAAAAGATGATTTTACATGTAATTGCAAAGCTATTATATACTACTTGCTATTTCTTTTAAATATATAATATGAATCAGAAATGGGAGAAATACTTTCTCCCTGCACACAGAAGGAATGCTAAAAACAAGAAATTTAGAAGTATGAATTAACAGGACAATTAAACAGGATTCAGTTTGAATAAATTTACATTTAGGAAACAGGATTAAACAAATTAAAAGGATTCAATAACTTAACTTTTAACTACTGTTATAATCTTCTGGAAGATTGATACTTAAGTGTGTCAAAACATAAAGTAGTAATAAGTATTGTGGATTAGGCATTTTACATTGTGCTTCTGCTTAGCACTGGCCCTCCTATCCAGATTGTTAAAGTAGTTACAAGGTACCAAACCAATGCCTCCATTCAATTCTGAGTTTCATGGTAACAGCCATCTCAATATACTCATTCACAAGAGATCAGAAAAGGAAAAAAACAAAACAAAAACACAGAAAGAGCAAAGGAAGTTATGAACCTAGTGCAAATTCACCTTGTGTATGTAACCCGCTGTGTCAGTTGCCATATAGACAAGGTCATCCTGATATCCATCTTTCTCTACCCTCACTAGAGTCATATGAATCACTACCAAATGACTCCTCAGGATTTGCAAAATCCTTTCAGCTCTAGGCAACCACTTATCCAGAAGAAGCCAGAACGTTTATTATCTCCAAAAGCCCCCAAGCAATAAGTGCTCAAGTCCTTGGAGTCCCTAGAAATTTCCAGGGGAGTTCTGGGTGCACATTTATAAGAAAAGAGACTAACTCAGACCCTTCTACGTTATGGTCCTATGAACTAACATATACTGGCATTTTTCTCTATTTCATTTTATCCATCTCCTTGTCAAATGATTATATAAATATCTTCCTCAAGTTTTCTCTACATGGATGATTCATTTCAAATCTGTGCTTATGCCTCAGAAAAATTTGATTTTCCCAATAGTTTCGTCAGTTATAAAATTAGGGAACTGGCAAGATCTCAATGGTCTCATTCAGCTCAAAAGTTTTGTGATTGTATAAAAAAATTTGTCTATTTATACTATTCAAATATCATGATACTGCCAAAAAATTCTGCCTTTTGTTAGTGTTTCAATTAATATAATGGTTTCATCGTTCAAGAATACGAACTGTACCATTTCTGCTCATATTTATAAATGTATTCATCATTATTCATGTTAAGTATAAATTTTTTAACCCTCTTTAGAGATTAAAGTGGCTTAGAAAATATATACATTGAATATAGAACATCCTTTTGTTGTTGTTTTTGGATATGAGGTTTTTTATTTGTTTGGGTTTTTGGGTTTTTGTAAACTGAGATCATAGACTCTTTCTCTCTGAATCTTAAAGCCAGAAGTCATTTTAGAGGTTATTAAGGCCAGGATCCTTATTTTATAGATGAACAAAGTGAGACTTACATAAATTAAGCTATTTTTGCATCCTGAGTACTGCTTGTCTTGGGCAACTGCATCTGAATAATGGCATTTTCATAAACATTAGGGTTTATTTTCATCAGTTTTATAAATACAAAAGGGTACACATCAAAGATGTTTACAGGGGGAAAAGAGGAAGCAGAATCTTTTTTTAAGTCAGTAAAGAAAATATTAAATATATATAAATATTAAATAAATACAATATCCATATTCATACTATCTCCTAATTCTCTACTTGGAGCACACAGAAGATATTGTAATTTCTGTATGTGTCAATCGCATGTGAAGGAATACTACCAAAAAAACTGCTAACATGATATTAACCTGTGTTAACATAATATGGAAGATGATAATCTATTCTGATCAGACCCATTTACATAATATTAGTGTTTAGTATTATACCACTTTTAGGAAAGGTTCTTAACTAACATTTGCCCAGAGAAAGATGCCCAGGAAAGAACTAAAAATGTGCATAGGATTTGTTGAAGGAACTGAAGATATTTGGCTTGGAAAATTTAGGGGAAATATCATTTTGTTGTTATTGTCAAGTCATTTCTTAGTCATATATGACTCAATGACACCATTTGGGATTTTCTTGACAAAGATATTGGAATAGTTTGCCCTTTTCTTCTCCAGTTAATTTTACAGATGAGGAAACTGAGGAAAACAGGGCTAAGTAACTTGCCCAGGGTCACAAATTTAGTATCTGAAGCCAGATTTGAACTCATGAAAATGAGTTTTTCTGACTCCCAGCCCAGAACTCTCTCAACTCCACTACATAGCTACTCTTGCTGATGTCATAGCAGCCTATAAACATATGAAAAACTGGCATATCGAACAGAGATTATACTTGTTCTGGGGTTAGAGAACAGATTTGAGAATAATGAGTAGAAGTTGCAGAGAGGCAATTTTCAGAGGTTGTAAATAACATCATTTCAACAGAACTGTTATTAAGAATGCAGGTGGTTCTCCCTCCATGGGTGACCATTTGTCAGGAATTTGGGGCAAGGCATCTGGTTAAGGGATATCTTCCAACTCTGAGACTCCGTAATTCTGCAATATGACCTTAGTTGTTCACTTGCCAACTCAATTCATTCTTTTTTTCTACAATGAATGCCAAAACTTTTATATACAAAGCTTAGGGATACTTTTGAGTACAAATGACAAGGCTTGAATTTCAAAATTCCTTTACAAAGTTAGGGAAGGGAAAAACTTACAGAATAGAAATACTAAATCAAATGCACATTACATTTGAACTTCCTCACAATAAATCTGTAAGGTAAGTATTGCAAGCATTGTTATCCTTTATCCTCATTTTATAGATTAGGAAATTGAGGCCAAAAAGTTTAAGTGATTTAATCATGGCCACACATCCAATAAGTGTAATTTAGGGAATTTGAAGCTACATCTCTCCTGATCCCAAGACAAATATTACAGAACTATTTCTACATTAAGCTAGCTCTCACTAAATATATTATGGTTTAAAACCCTTAGATTGTTACTGTTTAATTTAATTATTTAATGGTAAATCTTCATTTGAAGATCATCAGTCTGCTCCCCACGCTACCTAATTAAGTAGAATTCTGAGATGTGGGTTGATCATCAATCCCAATTACTCTAATGTAATAAATGAAGAAGCTATACCTACGTTTAAAAATTAAAAGTAAAGTATCCTGGTAATAGTAATTTGTTTTCTCTTTTGATCCATTTCTCTGAATGACTAGGTATAAGGTGAAGGTTGGTAGATTCAAAGATCATTTTATTATAGAATCTGAAAGTTGATACAGCCATTAAAGTTTCAGTGTCAATTTGGAAGTCAGTTGTGCCCTAGGAATTTGTTCTTGGTCTGGTACTATTTAATATTTTTATCAGAAAATTTGACGAAAAAAGAAAAGGCATACTTACTAATGAAATAAAGCTAAACCCTGGATCACAGAGTCAGGATCCAAAATAATCTTGTCAAGGTAGAACACTGGGCCAAATTTGTTTAAAAAAAAAAAAAGAAAGAAAGAAATACAATAGGGGAAAATATAAATACAATCTTCTACTTGGGTTCAAAAGATCAGTTTCATAAATGTCATATCATGGAGGCATAATTAGATATTAGCTCATCTGAAAAAGATTTGGGGGCTTTAGTGGACTGCAAGTACAAATACATCAATGTTATATGCTATGTGTCTATACACTCAGAGAGAATACACATACACATATAAGACATAAGTGTTAAATAGCAGCCAAGAAAAATGAATGAGATTTTAAACTGCCTTAAGAGAATTTTTTCAGGACTAAATTAATGGTCATCTCTCTATATTCTGCCTTAGTCATACCATGGTTTTTTTTTGTTGTTTTGTTTTTTTTGCTGAGGCAATTGGGGTTAAGTGACTTGCCTGGGGTCACACAGCTAGGAAGTGTTAAGTATCTGAGATCACATTTGAACTCAGGTCCTCCTGACTTCAGGGTTGGTGTTCTATCCACTGCACCAACTAGCTGCCCCATCATACCATATCTTAAGTGTTATACTATGACAGATCTAGAGGACTCAAGATAAAATATGCTTCTTAGCTCCTGAGGCACTCAGAATACAGATCACTTTTTTGTTTGTTTTTCACACTGAAAATGCAGGAATTTGTCTTGTTTGACTTTATATGTTTTTAAAGGAATTTTGGTGATTCTAGTTTTCTCAGTGAAGAGGTGGGAGAGGGGAAAATGTGAATCTAAAAATTTCAAAAATTAAATGAGAAAAAAATAAAGTATTGTGTTCAGACCAGGATACCACTTTTAAAAAGGATATTAATGTTATATGGAGCAGCTGCAAGGAAGGATTTCAGGTCTATTCTATATAGGGATCTTTTGAAGAAACTGGCAATATTTAGTATGAAGGAGAGAGGATACCTAATAGATACCTAATAACTGAGCTATCTCAAATGGAAAGTACATTAGACATACCTCAAGCAACATAAGGGAAAATACCAAAATGACAGAATTTAGCTTTGGCATAAGGAAAAACTTCTTAATAATTAAAGCTGTACAGAAGTGATAGAATTGGATGCTTTGAGAGAATATAGGTTATTTCTTTATAAAAAGTCTTGCAGCCAAGTATTTGGCTCTGTATTTTGCAGGAAGGGTCCTTGATCAGATACAGACATAATTAAATAGTTTCCTTTCAATTCTGAAATTCTGGGATTCTGATTCTGGGAGCTCAGATGCTATCTATTCTAACCAGTATCTCCTGGTTATTATATATACATATATACAATATGCCCAACAAATGACCTGAAAAGCCTTGGAGAGTCTTAGATCTGTCTCAAGAAATTAGGTATTTTTCTTTCGTTTATTGGTATATGTACAGCATAAATACCAGAAAATCTGAGAGCATAAATTAAAAGTAAAATAAAGTTCTATTGTTACTAGATAAAGCCCTTTGATTGTCTAGGCTGTCTTGTGTTTACTCTCTGTGAAAAGGCAGGACTTCACTGTATAGCAGTAGATGCCACATATTATATAGTCTGTGTCATTAACTCTTTTTATCTGACCCGATCAAGGGAAAAGAAACCTGATCACTGAGACAACTAGGATCCATTTTATATATACACAAAATTGACACTTTTTTCATTTGTAACTTGATTAACTTTGTCCTTTTCAAATGCAATTCTATATAACCTTATTTAAGAGATTGAGACAAAATTTATATGTTGAGTGGCAAATTCTTTCTAAGTTTCATTAGTTCAGCTGTTTAACAGCATAAAAGCAAAGTTTCTTAGTTCAGGATCTGTGTTTTGCTTTGGAAACCTTAAAGTGCTATAAACTCTAGCCTAAGAATAAAACTCCAGGCTGTTTATTTTTAATGTTTTGGTAATTGGATTTCAATTTATCACTGTGTATTTTATATATTTAAAACATTAAGAAGGGATGAGGGCTTTTCCAGACTGCCTAGAAGGTCTATGACACAGAAAAGTACTAAAACTTAGAGGCAATAAGAGTAAATTACATACCATGCATATGGCTTAAGAGAGTTCATCCTGACAAGATAGTTTGTCCATTGTATATTTTTTGCAACTTAATTAGCTATAAGATTTTGTCCGTTCATTCTTATCATCATAGTTTCCTGTTCTCTTGTCAATAAATTATAGTTATATAGTTGTGTGTGTATGTATGTGTGTTATTTCTGAGAAAGGAAGATTTAACTTACAGGAATTTGACAAACACTTTGTGGTGCTCATAATTCCTGATTTAAAGTATTGGAATTATTGTCTCTCCATTTTAGCAAAAAAGCATTTTAGTTCTCAAGGAGATAAATGACCAAATCAAAACCAATTCATTTATCACTGTGAAAGAAATTGATTTTTTTTTTGCTAAAAGAAAGACAGTCTTTTCCCAAGTTTGTTTTAAGGAAAGTGCACATCATATTCTGTTAAGATCTAAGCATCATATTCTAACTTATTGATAATGTGTTGTGAACAATTGTAATTTAATCAATCATAATCAACAGGTGCCAATATTAGGCATTTACTGCTTTGCATAACTCAACTCTGGGCTCTAAGGAGTAGAAAGCAAAATGAGTTCTTGTTTTCTCTGAATTTAAAAATAATTTATCATAAGAATTTATCACTTTTCAGGGTGAGAGGTGGAAAGCCATTTTTGTTTCTAATGAAGAGATAGTAAGATTCACTGATTCATCCCTTGTTTTGGGACAAAATGATGCTTTCATTTTGTCAAAAAACAGAATGTCACCAGCATTCTGATGCCATAAAAAGATAACTCTATAAATAGCCTTGTAGATAAGCCCCCCAAAATTTATCAAAATTGTTAGACTTTTATTGGTTGCTCTCTTCCCCTGAGGGCACATTGGTAATAAAATTAATTCAATAAAAGTCTTACAAGTAGTCTATTAGAAGGCAGGTCAATGGTGCAGTGCATAGAGTGCTGGGCTTATTGTTAGGAAAACCTGAGTTCAAATATGACCTTAGATGAGATTAAATAAGACCAGCTGTGAGATTCTGAAGCAAGTTACTTGATCCTAAGTTTCTTTGTCAATAAAATTGGAATGAGAATAGCACTTATTTCCCAAGGTGATTATGAGGATAAAAATGAAATAATATTTGGAAGTTATTTTGCAAATCTTAAATAACTATATAAATATTAACTATAACACTGACTCTACACTCTGGTAAACTGGTAAACTATTTTTTAAAGCTGGCTAATACTAAAATATGATAACTAGTCAAAAGAACTTTTACCAGAAGTTATTTTACAATAAAACTCAAATAATATTTCCAGTACAATAAAACAATATGGTAATTAAGATTACTTGTACTAACTTAGCAAAAAAAAAAGTGCTATCTAAAGAGAGCACTTTCTTATTGATTTTATTGTTTTGAAATGTAACTTATCAATGAATGATGGTAGAACACACAGTGCTAAAAGTCAATACCATTATTTCTCATTTATTGTTGTCATTGAATCATTTCAGTCATGTCAAATTCTTCATGACCCTATTCAAGATTTTCTTTGCAAAAATTCTGGAATGGTTTATCATTTCCTTCTCCAGCTCATTTTACAGATGGAAACTGAGGCAAACAGGATTGAGTGACTTGCCTAGGAGCATACAGCCAGTAAACTGGGTTTGAATTCAGGAAGGTGGGTCTCCCTGACTTCAGTCCCAGTGCTCTGTTATCAGATTCTAATAAGAATAATCACATTGCCTGAAACCAACCTGTCGCTGAAAGGATAGAAGGAATTTTTGATGAAGAAAATTCCCCTCCCCAAATCAATGCACACCAGCAACTCCTTTATAACTTAGAAAGTTCTGAGTCATTGAGAAGTGATTTATTCAAGGTCACACAGCCAATATGTGTCAGAGGTGAGACTTGAAACCAGGACTTCCAAATACTAATTAGCCAGCTCTGGCCACTTTAGTACATTACCTATCAAAATCATAATCGCTGCTATCTTTGTAGTTGCTTTAAGATTTACAAATTGTTTTACACACATTATCTCATTTAATCTCTTTGGTCAATAAGGAGTCTAAAATTGTACTCAGTAATTCAGCCCAGAAATCCTGTCTCAGTCAAGTGCAGGTTACCATCAATTATTTTAGTGTGACATTGCGATGGTCAAGGGTATTTCAATGTTGCTTGAATTACTTCTTTGTGGTTATAAAGAAAATGGAAACACTTTACTTCAAGAATCCAGTTTTTACTCATTCATGCAGTTACTGATGGAATAAGTAGATTGTAAATTCCTTGAGGGAAGAGAGATGTGTCTCACTCCCTCTTTTGTACCTTCCTTGGGGCTAATCCAGATAGCTGGTGCTCAGAAAATATTGGGTGAATTCCTTAGGGGCAGCCTGTGACTAGGAAAAAGAGGGAAAGTACTTCTATGTCTTTACAATTATTCTTTCCAAATGGGGTAAAGGGGATGAAATTCTTAGGAGCAAGAAGAAAGGGATGTGTGCTCAATCTGGAAAATCCATGTAAAAATGTTTGGTCTTCCCTTCCTACCAGAGAATTGTTATTATAGTATCAAAAGATAAAAAATGTTATTATACAATACTATTATATTTCTATGCTTTTTTAAAATTTCTAAATATTTTCTGTGTCATCTGCTGGCCTTTATGTGGCTTCTGCAAAACTCCCCCAAAAAAATCCCATTTAATTTCTCATGCTAACCTGAGATATATCAAAACCATGATGGGGAAAGTCTCGATGTAGAAAGGATAACTATATTTCTTCTAACAGAATCATCAGCCAAGCAAATTAGCAGCCACTGAAAAATGACCTTGGCACTTTTGTTTGTTTTTTGCTTATTCACCTTTAAAAGTATGACTGAAGCAAAGAAGCAAAATAATTGCCTTAAATTATTCTTTTTATTTGAGAACACAAAAAATAAATCTGGGACTTTGGTGAAGACAAAATAATTTACTTTTAGTAATATACATTAAAGAAAAGTTGAAGGCTAATTTAGGTCTGGGATATTTAGGTGAGCCAGAAGTTCTTCCATAAGAATGCCCTGTTTTCAACTTTGAAAAACTAAAGAACTCTGATAAACACAATGAATAATCCTGTGCTAGCATAGTACATAGTAGGTATTTAATAAATGTTTCTCATTTTGAAATACTCATTGATTCCAAAGGACCAGTACATTTTACCCACTTCCTGACAGAAAAGTGATGGATTCAGGGTGTAGAATGAGATATTTTTGGGACACAATAATGGAATTTGTTTTCCTTGACTATGCATATTTGTCATACAAGTTTTTCTTTTCTTTTTTCTTTTCCAGTGTGGGTGATGGGGTAGGAGGGAGAAAAAAATAGATTTTTTTGTTTATTGAAAATAAGTTTAATATCAAAAAAATGAAAAATAAAAAGAAAGATCTTTTTCATTTGGACCATATTGAAACTGTGCCTCCGTTATTCTGTACTTTTGCAGCTGATATTTTTTGAATCACCTATTTTCTGGGATCATCATCTCCAAAGTTTCCCAATGACCTCTGAATCACCACATCTGATAGTCTTTTCTCAGTCTTTATCCTTCTTGACTTCTTTACTGCATTTAAAACTGTTTACCATCCTCTCCTCCTTTATAATCTCTCTTCTCTGGGACTTTTTGGAATGTCTTCCATTGTAGTTCTACTCCTACATGTCTAATCACTCCTCTGGTTCCTATGCTGATTCATCAACCATATCACAAACACTCCTAAAATGTTAAAGGGAAGAGATGACAAACCAGGAAGATAACTCTAGCATTTGACTCATTTTTAATCTTTCTATCCCCAACAATTTCAAATACATCATAAGGGTTTTAATAAATGCTTGTGATTTGTTATCTATTTTTCTCCTGAGTGGGAAAATTAGGTAGTTAAGCCACCTTAAAAAAAATGAAAGAGTTATGAGAAATGCTTTGGTATTTTGGGGCTCTTGACTTTTATTCCTGTTCCATTATTTTAGAAAATAGAGCTTGTGGCCACAGCTGTGTGACCTCATTCACAATTCACTTTGGAAAGATAAGCAAAGAGTTCCATTGCAGGTTAACTCTTAGAAGGTAGTCCAGGACTGAGTTCCAAGGATCTACAGAGGATTCAGCAGTTTCAGATAATCCATCTGGCCTTCTGATTTATGAGATTTCTATAGCCTCTGTAGGATGTTTTTGCACATTACTGATTTCCATCTCCATAAAACCAGTTCTGCTTATATGCTCCTTTTATAAAGCTATTACTAAAATAAATGCTTAGGAGGATGCCCAAATATGAGTGTGAAAGTGAAAAGACGAACTCAGAGCCTCCCTAGTGTTGATGAGAGAACCATTTGGATTGAGCTCTCTATGAATAGGCAAGTCACTTAACTCCATTTTGCCTGTTTCCCTCATGTGTAAGTGGCAAGTTGTTCCAGTATCTTTGCCCAGAAAACCCTAAAAGCAATCACAAAGAACCAAGGAAACAGCTGAACAATAACAACAATAAAAATTGTCCTTTCCAGCTCTAAATCTGTGAATATGCTTTGCTATTTTCTTTGTACGCATTGTTATTTCCCTTGATAGGTCCCTGAGAGGTACCTTGGTATAGTGGACAAAGAACCTAGAATCAGCGTCTGAATCTAACTTCTAACTTTATCCAGGCCTCAGGGTTTGAATCTGACTCACTGTCTCTGTGACCCTGGGCAAATCACTTAAATTTGAAGTACTTTAAAAAACTCTCTAAGATTATAAATCCTGTTCGGAGTAAAAACATATACACCATAATCTCATTTATCTAGGTGAATCAGGACCAGAAATGATCCAAATATTTTTAAAAATCTCTATAATTATAATTTCCTCTTGCTGGATTCTGAAAATTAGAGGATTTAGATGAAAGATATTTAGCATCCAAAGATATTTCTTATAGTACTACAGATACTCTTTTTTGAATCAGTCTTACTTTTAACTTCCTGGTTGGTCTCTTAAAATCATAAGCTGGAGGCAGTTAGGTGGTGCAATAGATGGAGTATGAGTCCTGGAGTCACAAGGATCCTAGTTCAACTATGACCTCTGACACTTACTTGGTATGTGATCCTGGGCAAGTCATTTAATTCAGTTTGCCTCAAAAAAAAAAAAAAAAAAAAAAAAAAGCTTGATCTTACAAATTTAGAAGACTAATCCTCAAGAAAATATTATAAAATTATACAAATTTAGTATCAGAGATCACCTTGTATAAACCAGACTCATTCTACAATTAAGGAAATGAAAGTGCAAAGATTGGGAAGTGACTTTCAAGATCATAGAAGTAATAAATAGCACAGTCAGGATATGAACAAATCCAAAATTTTTCTGCTGAGCTTGTACCTGAATATAAATTCCCCTCAATAACATTTCCAATAAATGGCAATCCAGTCTCCTATTAGAGTCTTCAGTGTTGGAAGAACTACCCCTAGGAAGTTCATTCAACTTTTGGATAATTTTTAGAAAGTTTTACCTCATATGAATTTAAAATCTGCCTTTTTCAATGCCCACTTTGTGCTCTTACTTCTCTCCTCTGGAATAAATAGCCCAAATCTAATCTATTCTCCATGTGACAACCCTTCAGATATTTGAAGGTAATTATCAAATTCCTCCTAAATTTTCTTTCCTACAAAATTAACATCATAAATTCCCACAACTTGATATGACTATCACTATCCTAGTTGACTTCGTTGGGGTGAACACCAATTTGTGAACTTCTAGGTGCTGTGATAGATGGGCCTGGAATCAGAAGACTCACCTTCCTGAGTCTGACCCCAGAAACTTACTAGTTGTGAGACCTTGGACAAATCACTTAACCCTGTTTGCCTCGGTTTCCTTCTTTGTAAAATGAGCTAGCAAACAAAATGGCAAACCACTGCAGTATCTTTGCCGAGAAAACCCCAAATGGGGACACAAAAAATGATTCAACATCAGTAACCATTCTAGATGGTCACCTCCATATTCTAAATTCTGTGCTTCTCCTAATGTAACCTAAAATAACATTAGCTTTTTTGCCTACCATAACTAAGGCAAATTTACCATTCCATTAAAATCTCCAGGTCTTTTTCATAAGTTATTTCTAGGTCAGGGTTTCTTAAAATTTTCACACTCATGACCCCTTTTCACTTGAGAAATTTCTACACAACTTGGTTTCAAATCTGAGCCAAAGTCTTTCTGGCAATATTTGTTGGCATTGCATGGCATGAGGGCAGGCACAGTGCTCAGTGTGCATGTTGTGTGTTCAGAACCAAGGTTGCATTGAAATTGCACAATACAACAGGGACAAACCTGCCAGAAACATCTCATAATCATTATGCATTTGATTTTGAATCAATTTTTGGTTGCTGCACTTCCAGAAAGGTTCCACTGTTGCCAAATATTTTGCAACCTCCACATTTAATTACATGCAATGCAAAATTTAAGAAGTTTTGATCTAGCTATATCTCTTGTATTCTATACTTTCCCATTTGACTTGTTTGAATCACTCAACTGAAATTGCATTTTCCAAGGTTACCATTGATACCTTGATTATCATATATGATGTTCTTTTCCTATTTATTCTTGTTTTTTTCTTTTAAAAAATTTTCTTTATTTTTAATTTATGAAATAAAGCAAGCATTTCCATAATAGCAAAGAAAAAAACTACATGAAAACTCCAAATCTATTACATACAGCTTCCTATTTTAAATATATAATAAAGTTATCATGTAAATTTTTTCCCTTTTTTCCTTCTCTCCCCTCCTTGTTCTTGACTTTAGACTGTATTACATATGGCACTGAGGAGCACAAATTTCTCTGAGTTTTATGACACTATCCTTTCCTGGCTCTCCTCCTACTCATCTCCTAGTTTCCTTTGCTGGCTAATCCATATCATGCCTCCTAACAATCAAACAAAATATTGACCCTCTAGAATTGACTGGCTTCCTTCCAAGCCATGTATATTCAAGACTATGAAAAGATTGCATATCCATTGGCTTGTGACTGGATTCCTTAGACAATCCAATCCTTTGCTACTGTGTCAGATATAAAAAGAGACTTCAAAAACAGATCATCATTGTCCTAGTGTCCCTTTCTTAAGCCAATTGTTCTTTTGTTAAACAGGAGCAGTTTCCCAGCAGACTTCAACAGAGCCATCAATCCGTTCCAACTCTGAGCCAGGTTTGATCTTCTTTCAATTCCTTGTTATTAATGTGACCAAAAATAATTTGGGAGATCAGTGGGAGAAGGTGAGGGAAGTAAGGGTGGGTGGGGGTAGGGAGTTGGACTAAGGAAGGAGAGACCATGTGAAGAAAAATACTTTCTTCTGCTGTTTAGAGAGATAATGAGGTAGCAGCTTCCCTGGGTTTCTATTTCTATCAGAAGCAAATGAGTGGGAAATATAATCTGTAACACTAATGCTGGGGCCCCAGCTCTTTCTGAGATTTCAGAGTGTCAGGTTCAAGATCCACAGTGACTGGATTCCACCAAGTAGAGTTTATCCAGATGACAAACTTGTCTTGCCAAGTAGGCCATGGCCAGACCCTATCAGCACACTCACACAGAGAATGCCAGATTTATGCCGAGGGCTGAAAGGAGTCTGAAAATGATTCCATTGTAAATGTCCCTTTAATCCTAAGGGAGGAAGTAATGAGGATTCAAAAGGGAGTTGGATTTAATTGTTTTAGCCCACCTAGGATTCAAATGCTTGAACTTGCCGAGGACAATTATAGGATGTTAAATTACTAAGATCCTGATTCTAATCACTCTGTAAATAGTCTGTTCTAAGTGGAGCTTCTGGAGAATTCATTCTCTCATTTTGATACTTCTACTTTCAAAATAGGAAAATCAGGCTATGAATCTGAAATAAATTGTTGGTTTTTTCAGTGCAAGTTGAAACAGTGGGTTAAGAGGACTAAGGGAGAAAAACAAGGGAAAGCTGCCTGGCAATATAGGACATAAAGAAGAATCCTACCCTCAAGTGACTTAAAACCAGGCTAATGATCAAGATTAGCACACACAGAATAAATGTTCAGTTGCTCCAGTCACATCTGACTTTGTGACGCTGTTTGGGGTTTTCTTGGCTACCTTTTTACTTAATATTTCATGATAAATGAATTGGAGAGGTACAAAAATGTATTTTGTAAGGGCTCATAGAGAAGTTCATTACCACTTCAGAGGTAACCTTTGAATATGACTTGAAAAGATAGCTGGGAACTTAAGAAGTGAGGAGTAGAAAGGAAGAGTTGCCACTGGAGTGGTTGGCCATTTCCTTCTCCAGATCACTTTACAAATGAGGCAGTTAAATGACTTGCCCAAAGACACAAAGCAAACCAATTTTTGAGACCAGATTTGAATTTGGGACCTCCCAACTCTAGGCCTGGCCTGTTGACAAGTTATTTTTCTGCTTTATGTGGATAAGTAAATTTGTCCAGACATCCTACAAGTGAAGATTGTGTTTCTAATGCTGACCTACTTCTTATTTACCATTAAGTCCTCATCATTTCAGGATTTAATAAACTCTTATTCCCCCAAAACAAAAAGACTCAAAATCACATATTCATAACTGATTTCTCAAAGTAAAGGCTTTCTAGGGGCATCAATCCTATTTTTACTACTTTTTTTCAGGATTGACTAAAGATTAGGTTATTGCAAAGTTAGGAAAACATGGTTGGGGAGGAAAAGCAAGGAATTAATAGAGGGTCAGGTTAGGATCCTCTTCTCTGTTTTTCCTTTCTTCCCATGGTATAATTAGAGACCTATAGAAATCTCCTGTTTTCTTCTTAGTCCTCAAGGAACATCATTAATCAAACCTTCCAACAGGTATTTCAAGCATAGTAACACAACAATTCAATGTAAACACACTCTTTTCAACTGTTTCCATAGCTGAGATACTTTAACCTTTCAAAATAACTATCATATTTCATAAAAATATATTTGTAGGCCTTTACCTTCAATGCCAATAAAATATTACCACTGGAGAGACATTAAAACTAACATTTTCCCAGGGCCATTAGAGCTATTTTAACCTTTGTCATTCTCCATTCCATTATTGACTTTACAATAAGATTTCAAGGCAGTTTCTCAACAAAGTCATTTACAATTCTCAAAGAAAGTTATCCTTTCAAGCATAGTGATATACATCTATAATCCCTGTTAATGGAAAAACTGAGACTAGTAGATGTCTCAGGCTGGAGATTTATGAGCTATAGTGGTCTATGAAGATCAGGTATCCAAATCAAGTCTCATAGTAATATGGTGAGTCCTTGCAGGAGCAGTGGGCAACCAGATTGCCAAAGGAGGAGTCAAGAAAACAGACACTGGTCAGAAACAGAATAAGTTTAAGCTTCCTTGATAATCAACAGTAGAACTGAATATGTAAATACTCTCTATATTTCCAACTTAGGTGATGTCCAATTGAGGAGACCTAGTCATTTAAAAATATATATTCTAATTGAATTATAATCTTTTCTTGACATTGAATATTACTTCAATTGTAGGATCTCATACATGTGTGTTGATTACTAGATACACATATACATACCCTCAAGTATTAAAGATGAACACAAAAATATTTTTCCCAACTAAATCTTATTCTTTTTTCTTTTTTTCTTTTTGAATTTATGCTTTATTCTCAGAACAATTCTATTTTTTTAAGCTTTTTATTGTCAAAACATAGGCACAGATAATTTTTCAACATTGACCTTGTGTTTCAGATTTTCCGCTCCATCCTCTCAATCCCCCCACATGGCAAACAATCCAATATATGTTTTTCATGTTAAAATGTATGTTAAATCCAATATATGTAAACATATTTATAAAATTCTCTTGTTACACAAGAAAAATCATATCAAAAAGGAAAGAAAATGAGTAAGGAAACAAAATGCAAGTGAACAACAACAAAAAGAGTGAGAATGTTATGTTGTGATCCATATTCAGTTCCCACAGTCCTCTCTCTGGATGTAAATGACTCTCTTCATCACAAGATCATTGGAACTGTCATCATCCATCTCATTGCCCAACTAAATTCTTTTGGTCACCTCTACAACTATGAAAACATTTACATGACACTCAAAATTCTGTTAAAACTATACTAAACTCAAATTTGCTTACAAATTTATTTACTTGCCTATGCTGTTGTTGTAATGCTCATTAATAATAATAATGTTCTTATCCCTTTCTGTACTTAGGCCAGCAGGTTTATTAATAAAAGGACAGTTATTTGGCCATCTCTCTTAGACTAAAGAGCCCTTATGACAGTGGATTCACATTTTATATATCCTTCAAAGAGTAGGTAGTCCTAAAAGGTACCAAATCAACTCTGACTGGTTAACACAATGGGAAGTGAGCTATGTTAAAATGAGAGTATTGGGATATGTGATTCGGGTCATTCAAATCTTAGTCAGATGCTAATTTTCATATCATCTGTCTTAACAAAAGGGAGAGTCAGCTTACCCCAAAACCTGTCTGAGCAAACACAATGAGCAGGAATACATATACCCATTACCCCAAACTTAGAATTTCTTGCATCTGATTAGATCTTGGCCTGGCTAAAATTTTAAGAGAGATTTCCCATACTGTTAGTTTCTGGACAAGGAAGTAGAAAAAGAGAAAAACCTTGGTCCTAATGTAATAATTGGTTATTAAATACAAGAGAGAAATATTAATTTCTCGCAATATCCAATGCTAATTTTTCTCCTGACCCGTAGTCCCACATCATCGACAATCCATTGGTTATGCCCAAAACATCTTAAACTCATTATGTCTAAAACTGAACTCATTATTTTCTTCTACAAACGTACCCTTCTACCAAACCATTCTCCTCTGTTGAAAGTACCAGTATTTTTATGGTTTTCCTGGTTCATAATCCTTATATTATATTTGATTCATTGATCTCCCTCACTTCATTTTTCTAATTATTTGCCAATTCTTGTCATTTCTACATCCAAACTTCTCATAACCAACTCCTCTCTATCCATACAACTATCCCCTTTCATTGAGGACCTCATTACTTTTTTTTCTAGACGGTTGCAAAAAACTTTAAATTTGTCTTCATGCCTGAAGTCTCTCCCCATTACAATTCATTCTCCTTAAACAAGCCCAAGTGAGTTTTAAGCACAGACCTGATCTTATCACTGTTCTTCTCAATAAAGTACCCATTACTTCTAGGAGAAAACATTTAGTCTTCTGTTTGGCTTTTAAAGTCCTTCACAAAAAAGACCTGGCTTTTTTCCAGCCTCATTTTACATTACTTCCTTTTCTTCACTTGACAATCCAGTCAAATAAACTGGCTCTTTACTTCTTACATACAATACCCCAACTCTTGTGTCTATGTCTTCACGCTGACCTTGTATCTTACCTGGGAATGCTCTCTTTCAAAGACTCTCTCTTTTCCTTTAAGATACAGCTCAAGTATCACTTTCTTTATGAAGCTTTTCCTCATCCCCCCAATTGCTAGGCCCTCCCTTCCTAACTTTTATCTAATTGCCTTGTGTTTATTTTGTATTTGCCTTGTATACACTTATTCTGCATATACTTATACACATGTATCTTTGCTAATAGAATATAATCTTTGTGAGGATAGTAGTTTTTCTCAATTTTTTTGTCTTTGTATTCCCAGAGCTTAGTGCATATAATGTTGTCCTTGTTCAATCATTTCAATAATGTCACTCTTTGTGACCCCATTTGGGATTTTCTTGGCAAGGATACTGGTGCAGTTTTCCATTTCTTCTCCTGTTCATTTTATAGATAAAGAAAGTGAGGAAAACCAGATGAAGTGACTTGCCCCTAGTCACTCAACTAGGAAGTGTATGAGGCAAGATTTGAACTCAGGAAGATGAGTCTATATGTGAAAAGAGAGATGGCCATCATATTGATGAAGTAATAAAGCAGTATAATTTTGGCCCCTGCAGATATGAAGGGAAATCCCGCAATTTTATTTCTGTTGCATTTTATATCTCCTCTTTGTAGTTGAAAGGCATTGTTGAGTAATGGATAAACAAATTATTAAATCAAAATGTTGATTTTTATCAATTGGAGATTTGTTCCTCACTCTCAAATTTACTAAGTCATGTTAGAATTAATGGGAATTAAAATCATAGAGGAAAAGATTCTCTGATAAATCAGAGTGAACTAAAAAAGGAAAATTCAGTCAAGAAAATACCAAATTTCTGGGCCATCTTAATTAAATCATTAAAATAAAAAGGTATATATGAAATCATTTGAAATGTAAAAAGTCCTATGAAAATTCTAGCTATTCATGATTATAAGTTACATGGACATAACTGACATTTCTATAAGGTTTAAGATCTACAAAGAGATTTACAGGTATCAACTTTGAAGGGAAATAGTGCTACTATTATCCTCATTTTATAGATAAGAAGTATGAGGCTGAAAAAGCTTATGACTTGTTCAAAGCCACACAACTAATAAATGGAGGCAGGATTGGAACTCAGGTCTTACTTGCCAAAGTCCAGCTGCCTTGCAATAATAATCACAGAACATCAATTGAACTCAAAGGTCAAAAATAAATTCAAAAAACAAAAGAATACTGGCTTGTTTAGGTGAGTTTGAGACCTGACCTCATATTTCCATTGATAATTTTTTTTCTCTTTTTCCAAAATGGTTAGAAGTTGGGGAATTAAGGGTAGGAAAGGATAGTAATCAATCTGTTTCTTGTACCACTTCAATTGAATGCATTTATGTCTTTTTTTTTTTAATTTTCCCCAGATAGTAGCTCCACAGGGAAAGATATAAACCAGAAAAAAGGAAATTATATTCCTGAGTCAAAGAGTAATCGAATAGGAGAACATCCAATCCCCGAAACAGGTAAGAAATATTATAATATCTGCATTTTAGCAAAAAACAGTAGTTCACACTCATATCTTCATAACACTTTATAGAACCTAAAGTCAGGAAACCTGGGTTCAAACCTAGTTTCAGATACTTACTGACTGAATGATTGTGAACAAATTTCCCCTCAGCTCTGAGAGCCTGTATTTCCTTATCTGTAAAACTGGAATAGTACTTGCACTACCTACCTCACAGGGTTATTCTGAATATGAAATGAGATAATAGATCTAAATCCCTATGCAGACCTTAAAGCCTTATGTAAATGAAATGTTAGCTATGAGGAAAACACAAGCATGAAAACGTTATAGAAATATGAATTATATTGTGTACTTAAGGAGACTACTAACCTTTCAGGAAGCTAGAATTCCACCCCTCTAAGTCTCAATTTTCTCATTTGTAAGATAGTGATCATAATATTTGCACTACCTGTGAAGTAGTACAAATGCCTTCTAAATTATAAAATTATAGAAGACTATGATTGTTAGCTAGGATATTAGCACAGAGTTAGGATGCAAGAGCTAGAAGAATGGTTCATTGTTAAGAGACTGATTTGGAAAAGGAGGACTAGAGCTCAGTAGCATGCCTGCTGCTCCTTCTTTATGTGATCTTAGGCAATTCCCTTTGTTTCTCTGGGCCTCAATTTCCACTTCTTTAAAATAAAAGGGTTAGCCTCTGTTGCCCTTTTAAGCTCCAATTTAGATTCCTCCCCCCATATTTTTATAGAAGTTCAGAAAAGTTAAGTGATTCTTCCTGGATAATATAATCCTAATATTTTGTAATGCTCTAAGTGAAGAGAGATCATTAATTTACAAATGAGGAAAAGAAGAGGAAGAAAATGATATGGTGTCAAGTTTGTAGACTGACTAATTAAGAAAATATTACTTTCACCTTGGGTTTAGAGTATTAGATTATCAATGATATATATGTATTGACTAAACTAGATAGAAATGAGCTCTAAAAAGTTCATCTTTTAAATTTTCACAATGAGCATTTTTTTACCCCCTTCCTCACAAATCAATGAACAAAAGCATTTTGCTTTCAAAATACAAAATAAAATCCTCTTTAATTTAGAGTAGGAGAAATTAGGTCATCTGCAGTTGATGGCATAGTTTGAGAACAAAAAATATTTCCTCAGCTGCCAAGTGACTGACAAGTAGAATTTAATTTCACAGGAGGTCACTAAAAAATAACTTGGTTTGCTTTAGTAGGGAGGAGTAAGAACATTTTAGTTTTCAATTTGTACAAGTTGAAAAGTAAGTAAACTGTATTTCTAGCTGGCCACTAGATCCTGAGAATTCAATCCTAAAAGCATTTATTAATCACCTATTATATGCAATATTACATATATATATTCCAGATTGTATTCTGTAGTAGAATGAAAGTTTCTGAGGGATATGAATTACTTCAAAACAAAAAAGTAATTCATATCCTTCAGAAACTTTCATTCTACTACAGAATTCAATCTAGAATCATTTTCACTAAAATTCACATGAAGAAGTTCTGACTCAAACATTCTGTGAGATTTCACTTTCTTTCATATTAAGGAATGGTCTTTCAATTCTGATTTGGCAAATCAGAAAGGTTTTTTTCCAATCACCTCTGTTTTACTGTCACTAAGTGGATTTCCCTACATAACTTTCTCATTTTGATACATGTGAATTCAGTATCTAAGTTACCTGAATTATCAGTGGGGAATCTGCAGCTCCTGACTCCTTACCCCAAGACCTCCTCTCCATTCAGGAAGCAGGCACTGTGATCATTCCCTTCTATTACCCCTTGCCCATCCCAGCCAGCCAGCATGCCTGCCTGTCAAGATCCCGATCCCAAACTGAAGTCCTTCAGGACTTTGGAAAGCTCTCCCCCTCACACATCCAGCCTTCCTGCTAAGCCTTCCCACTGATTCCCTATCCCCTTCCTTGAGGAAAGAAACCCAGACTCTTCAGTCTATTTCACCCCCTCCCCTACTCTCTCCTTCCCAACCCTCCACTGCTCTAACTAGATAAACTAGTCTACTCAACTTGGATGGATTGGGGTCATTAATTATAATTCCTCCTGTAAAATGGAGAGTCACCAAACCTTGCCAGTTGCCCCACCCATACAACTTCCAGGCTCCTAGACACTGAGAATTTAACTGCTAAGAGACCTTAAGGACAGTTGGGACTGCCATGTTCTTAGTAGCTGTGTCCTTGGGATAACTAACCTGATCTACCCTGAAGAAGAACTGTCCTATATTTGGAGTCTCCCCCAGTTAAGAGAATGAGAGAAGGAGCTATTTCACTCTGCTATTTTTAATCCCTAATATAATGCCTGACAACATAATAATGGGGACAGGACATTCCCCCTGTGATTTCATTGATATAAGAAACTCTCCAGTAAGGAAGCTTCCTTAGCTAATGCAAACTTTATAGTCTTAAATCATTGCCTAGAGGTTAAATGAAGGGTTAAGTGGTCTGTCAGGTGTCACATAGACTTAATGACAGGTTTTCTTGACTTCATAGTAGGTTCCCTACTCACCTCTAACCATAATTCCAAGTTCCCTATCCATCTTGAGGCAACTAGATGCCACAGTAGATAGAGAGCTGTACCTGGAGTCAGGAAGATCACTTCAAATCCAGTCTCAGACATGTACTAACTGTTTCACCCTGTGCTTAACCCATCTGCCTCAGTTTACCCAACTGCAAAATGTCAACAAAATTGACATTTGTTAGCTGTGTGAACCTGGGCAAGTCACTTAAATCTGATTGCCTCTCAAAAGAAAAAAAAAAAGGTCAAATGAACTTAAGTTGGTAAATGTTTTTGTAACTCTTAAAACCAGAACAATACAATGAACAACATGGTTCCAGGGAACAATGATGTAATATTCTACCTACTTTTGACAGGGGGATGGATGATGGACACAAAATGCAGAATGATATAAAAATATTATAGACATTTATGTGTATATTTTTGAACATGGCCAATATGTAGATTTGTTTTGCTATACAAATTTGTCATAAGAAGGTATTTCTATTTATGTGTGACATTGATCAGGGGGTTGGGCAGCTGGATGGTACAATGGATAGAGTCAGAAAGACTCATCTTACTAAACTGAAATCCAGTCTTAGACTCTTATTAGATATATGACTCTGAGCAAATCATATAACCCTGTTTGCTTCCGTTTCCTTACCTATAAAAGTGAGCTGGAAAAGAAAATGACAAACTACTCCAGTGTCTTTGCCACAAAAACCCCAAATGGAGTCACAAAGAGTCATACATGCCTGAAATACAACAACAGTGACAGTTGATGGTAGTTGGGAATGGAACAAGCATTTTTAATGACGTATTTTTAAAAATACAGAAAGGAAAGAAAAGAGAATAATTGGAGACAAGCAGTTTAGCTTTAAAATGATCATGTTAAATTTATTATATGCATTTTTTGAAAAAGGGCATGTTGTCAATAATAGAGATTCCCATTTTCTGATGCAATCTATCTTTATTTTTATCTTTGCAAATAGAAATACTTATATCAATTGATATTTGTCTGATAGAGATTAATAAAAAATTTTATTTAAAATTTATTTGAAAAATAAAAGTGCTTTACAACTTTCTATATACATGTCATATTTATTACTACATACCCACTGGATTATTAAGGAAAATACTCCATAAAGTGCTGTAAATATGAGTTTTTATTATTTATGATTCCAATGAAATTTGAGTGCCTCAAGAAGTGTAGGAACTCTTCCTGTGCTCAAGCCTCTATGCTTAATGGCTATTTTTAGCCCACCTACCATGAAGCCAGTTCAGACATGTGCTGTAGGTTCGTTGGTTCTCTGGTTGCATCAGCTGGCAAGACCTTGGTAGTTAAAAATAGCTCTTACTGTACCTTTCTAAACTAAATCTAATGGAGGAATTTTTAAGTTTGTAAGTTTAAGAATAGTTGATAGAGAAAAATAAGAAGTCTATGAAATCTTGTTCAGTCACGTCTAACTCTTCATGACCTCATTTGGCGTTTTCTTAGCAAAGATAACTGGAGTGGTTTACCATTTCCTTTTCCAGCTCACTTTACAGGTAAGGAAACTGAGGCAAATAAGGTTAAATGACTTGCCCAGGGTCACACAGCTGGGAAGTTTCTGAGGCTGGAGATTTGACTCCCCTTTGCCACTTAGCTGTCCTATACAGAAAGATATAAAGATTCACAAGACAGTCATTGCTCTTGAGGAGCATTTGATGTACTTAAGGAAGGTGGCAAGATATACAAGAAAAATAAAATAAGGCCCCCATACTCTAAGTGCTGAGTGAATGGCATAGATATTTATTTCTGTGTTAATTCAAAAGAAAAAGAGTTTATCGTGAGCTAGAAGCAAGACCAAGACTGGCCCTTGTATAGCCTTGTGATGTTGAGTATTGGATTTGGGAAGTTGGACTGACAAGCAAAGAATGTATGATCCCAACTACATTTTTTCATTCTCACAACCAGAAAACTTCATTAAATGAATAAACTATTTCCTAAACAGCTTTAAGAATTACTAGGTGGAAGCTGAATGTAAATCAGCACATGCTATGTTCACTTTTTTCTCCCTTCTGTTTTTTTTTTCTTTCAAGATTTTCCCCTTTTATTCTGATTTTTCTCTCCTCCCCCAAAAATTTAATGTACATGAAAAAAAAGGAAAACTAAAAAATGGGGGAAAGAATTACTAGATACAGAATGTGTAATATGATGGAAAGACTTCCATTTGATGTGAGAGAAATAGGTGCAGACCCTACCTGTGTGACCTTGGACAAGTCACAAAATGAAGTGATTGAATTAGATAGCCTCTGTGGTCCTTCCAGCTCCAGACTTTTCATCCTGTAATCCAAATAATAATTGAATTGACATTAGGATCCCTTGAATACTTGCCAACAGAGAGTAGAATCCCTGAAGGCACTGACCAGCATTAGCAATGAAAGAGTTATCTTCAGCACCCAGGAAAAAAATCCTAAGTCTATTACCTTATCCCCTATAACCTTTGTAAAGCCCAAATATAGCTAATAATTCAGAAATCTCTCTTACATTAAAGAAATGAGGGTGGTTTTGCATTGATCCATAAATATAGTAGTACAGTCAGTATTTTATTCACAGAAGTGTTCTCTAAGTGGGTCAGAGCAAACTGGGAAAGCATCATTGTGACAAAGTACAGTCAGGAAACTTGAGCAGTGAAATAGAGCTCATTTTCAGATGTTCAAAAGGCTTGACTTTCCTATCTCCAACTAGGCAGTCCCACGTGTTACTGACTCCCTCTCTACTTTTCTGAACCTTATTGCAGGCGCAGTCTTACCCCTGGCACTAGGTTTGGCCATCACCGCTTTGCTCCTCTTCATGATTGCTTGCCGACTTCGATGGGTAAGACAGAAACTCAAAAAAGCCCGGCCCATAACATCTGAGGAATCGGACTACCTCATAAATGGGATGTACTTATGAGAAACATGTTTCTTAGTGGCTGAGAATGGTATTTCCATTGATAATTTATCTAGGTGTTTGACTCTAGAAATTCACATTTTTTTGGACTTGTGCTAAGAGCACTGAGAATATTAAAAAAAAAAAAAAATCCTCGTCAAATCCAAAAACCTTTAGTCTTATTCCTTTTAACTATAGTTAAAATCTCTTTCTCTGACAGTACTCGATAACTATTGATATGTCTATAGTTGTTCATGGGATTAAAATAAAATATAAGTCAAAGACTGATTATAGTAAGCTGTGCCTGAAAATAGAGATATGTAATCCGTTCATGCAGGCAATACAGCAGCTCAGGGAGATGGCCATTGTGTGGCAGTGTTAGCATTTCACCTCATCCATTGATATATACATATACATATATATGTATATTCATACAACACATATATAAGTATATATGTATATATGTTTTCATATATATAGATACATAGTTATGTACACATATATTGAGAACCAGGGCCAACTAAAAAGTAAGTGAAGATTATTTTGGGTATCCCTAGCTTCCCCTTTTTTTATTTTTCCTGTCCTCTCCCCATACTCAATGCCTTCTCCTCACTCCTCATCAAAACCTGTTCTCAGGAATAAATTTCTTCGCAGTCATTACTGCTTTAGTATGACTTTGTCAACATGTTACCTCTCCTGCAGATCTGTACTTTGAATCTTCTCTTTGTCAAAAGAAAGGCTTTGTTCCCCATTAAATGAATTTCAAGCATCATTGAGCAGGTAGGGAAACTGGAGAGTGGGGCAAAATAATTATTGGGAATTTGTTTTGAATTTGGATCAGAAGAGGCCATAGAATGAGAAGAGGAAAGGTGAAACAGGAGATTAAATTGGAGGTGGGTGAAAGAGAGAGGTTTATAGAAAGAATTTGCTCATTTTCCTTACTTTAATTTCCTGTCATTGATTCAATAATTAACATTTCTTGAGAATTTCTAATGTGATCCACATTAGTTCTCTGTTATGCCTAACACCTTGCTCTCCTTAAAAGCACAGCAAGGCCATTTGCATATTTACCACATTTCCACAGGATTCTTTGTCCATCAAAGAAATTAAATTTAAGTGAAAACATTTTCAGTGTATTTTCAGGCAAAATGTGGCAAAGACGCCAAGCAATTTTAGATAGTTGCAGTTCCTTGGTTTAGTAAAACATAAAAGTTCTTACAATTTAATTTTTAAATTTTCTTTTGCTCTATAAAATATCATTTTTTAACATGGACTCAGCCATTCAACGTCAAATATACACATTTCAGAATTTGCTAGCATTTTCAGACATAGCCGTCAGCTGACTCAGCCACTCATGCTTTTTTAGTCTGCAGGGTTTTGAAAGATTTATATGATTCTGGCACTCATTTAATCCTAGGATGACATGACCTAGAAGCTACCATATTGAGCAGAAATACCATTTGGGACTGTCATGCATTGCAAAAACAAAATTGTCCATGAATGTCTATTGAAAGTCTTCAAAATTTTTTTGAAAAACACAAGTCTAACTGACCCTCTATTGAAAGAATTTAATTCTCGTAGAGATAAATCATCAAATTACAATAACCCAATATAAGCAAAACACTAGTTCTGAGGTCAGTGCTATTCCTGCAACCATGAGTTTGATTTTCAGGCCAAATCTTTCAACATATTGTGCAAGTAAGACATCATCTCAGCTTCCTGAGAAACTTCAAACATTTGCCAACTACACCTTTAGCACCTAGCAAAGCATTAAGCTTTTCCCAAGGGCAGTTTATAGAAAAATAAATGTTATCTATGATGTTGTGCAATTTATTTTCATGTATAAGAATGTCATTCATAGCCATAGCCAATAAAATTGAGACAGATAAGGCATGCATCTTCTTGTAGCTCATCTTTTGTACTTAAAGAATTAAAATCAACTTTAAGATTGCCATGGTATATAAACTGTCTATGTAAAATAATATTGCTCCAATAAACCCTATTTTATTCTTGTCTTTTAAAATTATTTTTATTTAAAACATATATAATTAAATAGCATTAGATAACTATGTAGACATGCTGATGTTGTTGGAGAGCATCAAGAGATTTGAGTGGTTTAAAAAAAAAAGTCAGGGAAGGATATTCCACCATTTTACTTTGTATCAAAACCCTTTCTCTTACTTAATCCATCTTCTTCATAGAACTCACTTCAAGAGAAGAGCTAGTTGTTTACTTTCCTATCATTGTAGTGCTAAAGAATCAGACTGACATAGAAAAGGGGCCAAGGAATGGTATAGCCAGAAATGTTGGTAAAATAATGGCAGAAGGCATGAATGAAACTTATTTTCAAAATAATACTCATTGAAATCCTTTTTTCTAATGATTTCTCTAAGCCTCTTTTACATCTAGCCTTGAAAATACTTGAATGTATGTTTCCACCCACCCAACCACCCCCAAGGACTTTCTTTCCACAATCACCTATAGCCAGAGACATTCCTGAAGTATGTCAAACTGGGATAACTGCCCTATTTTCTAGATTTTTATGCGGATCAAAAGGCTAAAAGAATCCAAGGATGTAATACAACAAAAGGAAAAAAGAGGTGGAACTGCCAGATGGTTCAAAAAGAGACTCAGATTACTCATCTATCAGCATCTTTCAAAGCCTGGCTCAGCTGCCACTTCCTTAGCATTGTTGGTTTCTCAGATTATCTGCAATTTGCTTTATCTTGTATTTATATTTCTCCACTAACTTTAAGAGCGTTCTCTTCTTTATTTTCCTTCTTTTCTTTCTTTCCATGGTATAGATACCTTATTCCTTTCATTTTTCTTCTTCCTTTTCATCTTCTTTTCTTTCTTTTCCTCATTTCTTTTTGTTCTTTCATTTTCTTTTCTTTTAGTATCCTACTATCTTGAAGATGGCAGGCTTTGGTAAATATTTAGGAAAGGAAATGAACTTGTGATTTCATTGCTACAGTTCATTTTTATGTCCATCAATCAATGACCATTTATTAAATGCCTACTATGTGTCAGGCAACATGCTAAGGGCTGATTGTGACGTAATAAAAAACTGGGAGAATACAGTTTAATAGGGAAACAATATGCACACAACAATGTAGGAACAAGAGCTATACATAATAATATAGAGATAATCAACAGGGGGAAGGCACTGGCATTAAGGGGAATCAAGAAAGGCTTACTGTAAAATGTGAGATTTTATCTGAGTGTTGAAGGAAACAAGGGAGTCCAAGAGGTATGTGCTAGAAGGGAGAATATTTCAGACACAAGAGGACGTACACCAACTTGGGATAAAGTATCATGTGTATAGAATAGGAAATAGAGAGGACAAGATATAAGAAAACTGGAAAGGTAGAAGGCCAGTTTGTGAAGGGCTTTGAATGTTAAACAGTGAAAATTGGATCCTGGAAGTAATAGAAAGCCATTGAAATTTATTGAATATGGAAGTGATATAGGGAAATATATACCATTGGAATATTAATTTGATGCTGTGTGGAGGATGGATTGTAATGAGTAGAGATTTGAAGGAAGCAGACTAACTAGCAGACTATTGCAATAAGGAAGGTCCATGTGGTAGCATGTCTGAGGAAAGTAGAGAAAATATATGAGAGATATTTTTTTAAAAAATCAGGTAATGACAATAGATTGGATATAAATAAGAGAAATTAAGGAGCCTAAGTTTGTTAGCTGGATTTATTGAGAGGGTGGTAGGACAGTACACAGAGCTCTAGACTTGAAACCAAGAAGCATTCAGTTCAAGTCTTAGGTCAGATGCTTTAGCTGAATGACCTTGAGCTATAATAACCTCTAACTCAGTTTCCTCATCTATAAAGATGAGGGTAATAACAGTATTTGCCTTACATGGTTGTCATAATTCTCAAATGAAATAAAATTGTAAAGCCCTTTGCAGACATTAAAACTCCATATCAATGCTACTTATTATTATTATTATTGGAAACTCCTATCAATTCAGGTCAGCACCTTCTTTGCAACTTACTCTCATTTAAAAAAATATTTAAAATTTTATTGCTATCTTTTGTTCTTACATAGCCTAAATTCCATCTAACTTATAGTTTTAAGAGTTGCCTAGAATACTGAGTTAATAACTGACCTGTCCAGCGTCATATAGCCTCTGTATCTCAAGGTCAGGACTTAAACCTGGATCTCCCTGACAAAAGTCATCTGAATATACGCTGTGCAGACAGGCCCTCCTAATAAACACTAATAGAATGGAAGGGCACGGCATAAAATGGAATACTCCAGTCTCCTTTCACAGGCATCTATCTCTCAGACTGTTCAATGACCATCTTTTTAGCATAGCTCTCTACTTTGGTTGTTGCTTTTCTCCTGTGATCCATCTGCCTGTTCTTGTTCCTTATCTTAGATTCTTAATTCTATTAGTATTAAAAAAAAAAAATTCCACTTTGGAGTTAGCTTTGAACAAATTTTGCCTACCAATGCTTGGGTGGAATACACTATGATTTCTACCTTTGTCCCCAAAATGCTGTGAAAATAAGTCTTTATTGACTTTCCTCGTTTATATCCTATCAATGTGCCTGTGCACAATCTGCCTAGAATTCACTTCCTTATCCCTCTTCTTCTTAGGACCATTAACCACCTTCAAAGTTCAAATGAAGTCTGCTGATACATGTGGCCTTTTTTGTTTTAAGTCTCCCCTTGCCCTCCACTCCACTCCCATGGCTAGTGCCTCTAAATACAAAATTCACTGTAGTTGTTTTGTGGATATATGGTCTTCCCCTGTAAAATGTCAGCTCCTTGGGAGAAGGTAACATTTTATTTATGTATTCCCTGGTTCTAGTTAGTGTCTGGTGCATAGTAGGCAATTCATAAATGCTTGTTGGTTGGCTGGCTTGCATTTTAAATTTGCATTTAAAACTTGCATTTAAAATCTTACTGTCATCATACCTGACTGATAGCATTGAGGATGGGATCACCTAGAAGAGTCTTTGGGATCATAATTTCAATTTTAAAAGAAAATTCCCATTTTCCAGAGCAAAATTTATTTCATATTTTAGTCTGTTTGCTTTTAGGCTTATATTTATATATTTAGCATTAATCATTTATGTTCATTTCATATGAATTTTACATCTTGCTTGAATTTTAATTCCAAAACTGGTCCTTAATAGTTTATGGATGGGGGAAGATGGTTGGGAATTACAGTTTCTAAATTTGGAGAGAATTGTTGATTGGGGGTTTGTTGGAGGGTTCTTTGATTTTATTTTATTTTGGGGGTTTTAGTTTTGGATGTTTTGGTTGGGTTTTTTTTTTTTTTGTTTTTTTTGCAAACTGCTGTTTAGACAATAATGTTGTTGATTTACTCTTGGTCCCAGGCTGATGAATGTAGGTCCCATTTTTCCTAGAACACTACTCTATTATATTCCAAGAGAATATTCTAAAGACAAAATGAACATTTTAAATTACATCAGTAACCTTCCTACACAGTGTTGAGTTTGTTTGGAAAAACAAGTAAAACCAGATACTTCGAGATGAGCTTTACCTACTTTCATTTCGATTTAGATCTCTGTCTTTACTATCTGATTATAAATTATGGGATATCACAACCTCCAAAGAAATTTGGACCACCAATGGACAATTGAGAACCTCATAATGGACATAGATTGCAGTATTTTATCAATAATGAAATGAAAATAGTGTGAAATATACCATCAGTGAGACATACAGCCAGAAAAAGATATGGGTTCTGGTATTTATAGTAATCCCTGTATGATTGGAGGAATCCCTAAACTGAGTAATAGCATTCGTTGGTTGGCATTCCCAAATACATTTCTCATGTAACCTTGAGGTGGCTGGGGATTTGTAAGTCCCCATATCAGGGTGATCTCATTAACAATCAGACAGAAATGATTAGCTTTTAGAAAAGGTATTTGCTGAAGAGGTATACCACAAATACTTAAAACAAAATATCCATCCCCAAAATCTGAGGTATATTCTTCCATAAATTAATACAATATTCATAGAAAGAATGGGCTAAAGCTTACAGTACAACAGTAGTGAGATACATATGGAAAATGTGTGTGGCCCAGAAGTTCTTTTCTCTCCTTAATTATAACCCTCACATGGTTCTGAAGCTCAGGGCTTTTCTAGCAACCATAGCCAGTACTTTTCTCTATCATGGGGAGTCCTGCTCCCAAAGGTGGGGCTGTCCTAGAATTACTTTCAGCATCCCTTGAAGATGTTCCCTTTGTCATGGACCACTACCCCACTGAGGTACACTGCAACTTCTGTCACTTCCATTCTGATGGGACCCCCTGGATCTTCTGAACTCATGAGATTTCTCCCTGAATATGGATATCTACAGACGGATGCTCCATCTCCTACTCGGGGAAGCACAGGGATTGGGAACACCATGAATGACTGCCACTGGCCAATTTGAGAAACAAAGAAGCTGCTATTACTTCTCACCCAATTCAGTGGGGGTAGGGAGTCCAGCTTAATCTAGTCCTGCTTCTCACCCAGCCACATTCTTATTGAACATAAGAATGAAACACTAACCCTTTTTGTGTAATTAGCTCCAATTTAGCATCCTTTTTCCTTAGCCCCACAGTCACACATAGCTGGAAACATGCTTTCCTAAGCTTCCACATTGTCATTTGTACTGCATCCAACCCCATTCTCCCCCAGAGGGCCAATTTCTCCATGCTACCTGTTAAAAAAATAAGAGCTAACAAATGAATAAACTGTTTGCTGCATTGTTACCCACATAATATCAAGAGATTTAAAAGGAGGTCTCCATTGTATTGGGTGCACCAGTTGAGAAAACTTATAAAAGGACATAGACAACCTTCACACAAGATTTGATAGCATGGATAATCTGAAATCTTACACCTGGAGGGAATACCTATAACAGTGAGATCACAGATCCATTGAAATATTTGCTAAGAACAATGGTCAAATATTCAGAGCAACATGTTTCAACTCACAAGCCTTACATCTCTTTTTTTTTCTCCTTCTGGGTATTATTCATTCAACATGCAAGTTTTAAGTACCTATGTATGCCGGGGACTGAGCTATGTCTTGGGGATAAAAACAAGAAGACTGCATGTAATACCTGCATGTAAATATACAAATGCTTATGTTTGCATACACACATATCACTTTGAAAATATTTTTACCTTTTTTTGGAAGCTAACAAGAAAAAAGATTTACATTATGTCTCAAAATTGAGAAGCTAATAAGGAGAGCTGTAAGTGACACAATAGATAGAATAGAAGTCAGGAAAAATTCAAGTACAATAGCTTTAGTTTTGTTAAATTGCTTAGGCTAATTATGGCATACCATAATTCCAGGGGACTAACAATGATGCAGGCTACCTGCCTCCTGACAGGGAGGTGGGTAGACTCAAGATACACAATGAGGCGTAGTTTTGGGGGGGATAGCCAATATGAAAACTTTGTTTGACTAAGCATATTTGTTATGAGTTTTGGTGGGGTCTTTTGTTTTTGTTTTTGTTTTCAATTGGGGAGGGGAAAAGGAGAGAAAAAATAACTGCTTGTTAATTCTTTAAATTAAATATTTAAAAATGCTTAGTAAAAGAATCCTTGAAAGCACCAGTTTTCTGATATTTCAGTGAAATTAAAATAAAAAATAGGTCCCTTTACATCTAAATACTACCCTACTATTGAATAAATTAAGCATCTCTTTGAGTAAACAATTTATAATAGACTAAATGGGATGATCATAGGAATGGTATCCAAACTATCATATATCTCTATTAGTTTAAACATTTTTGAACATACAACCCATACTTAAGCATTAGTAATTTGAGTGAATTTTTTTTCAAGTGGGTCATCCCAGATTGTATAACAGAAGTATTTAAAACCTATCTTAAATAACCATCTTATAAGGGCAAATAATTGAGAATTCAAAGCATTATGATCTTGTAGGAGTCATTAGCAACAAAAAACCCCAAATGTTCGTGAGTTATAAGCACAATAGGACATATGGAACATTCTGTTCAGTACTTGGTACCATATTTTTAGACATAGCTGGAAAACATGCAATGGATGGTGACCAAGATTTTGATAGCTACTGGAAAATGAGCCTTATCATCTTTTCTAACTTTTTCCCACCAAATAAAAAAGAAGGGAGTTATGGATCTTATGCATTGGGTAATACCCCAATACTGCAGCCATGAGGTGATTAACACATCAAGATTCAGCTTAACTATCTGAGGAAGCTGGGTCTGGAGAAAAAGACATACAGGGACATGTTATGTTAGAGACATAGTTTGTCAAATGAAAGAGAAAGTCTCTCCAGAGACCATAGGAATTTTAAGATGGATTTTGGAGGTGTATATTTAAACAATGTCAGGGAAAAGGGAGTTTTCCCAAAGTAGAGCAGGCTCCCCATCAGTAGGGATTGTAAGCAAATGATGATGATGATGGGAGAAGATACCTTGGTCAGGTCTATACTCAATTCAACAAACATTTATTTATATGATAGATTCAGAGCTGGAAGGAACAGTGGCAGAACAGAACACAGATGCTGATTCTAAAATGCAGTGCACTTTCCTCTGTGCTACCCTGTCAGATGGCTTCTGAGGTACCTTGAGCTATCAGATTGTGATTTTGGTCTCAGATCAGGATCTTATTCTATATAATCAATCAATAAACATTTATTAAGTCCTTATTTAAATCAGATGCACAAATTTAGAGATGGTTCCACTCCAAATGTTTATATGGACTATTTGTGCCTGATTTGTGGTAGAGCCTCCTGAGTTTGTATTGATCTGATCAGCCACAGCCATTGTACCTTGACTCCAACATAGTGATGTCATTTTCGGTCATATATGAGCACAAAGGACAAGTCAACCATATGCTAGGTTTTATACTAAGGGCTCAATATATAAAGAAAAGTGAAAAGTCCATGTCCTAAAAGAGCTCAAAAATCTAACATATATCATAATGTATAATAGTTATATTTTGTAGCAGATTCTTAGCTTCTTAAAATGCATATTACCTGGACTCAGAATCAATATAAGCAAATTTTTAAATGTTGATTTCTATGCCGTTATAGACAAACGTACTACTTGAGAACAAGCTATTAATGAGGAGAAAATTGAGTCAAATTTGTACACATGATATTTGTACAGGCCTTTTATATATGTGTGTGTATATTTTTACATATATATTGATATTTATACATCTTAAAACTTTCATGTTGTCTTCCCCATTAGATTGTGAACTCCCTGAAACCAATGCCTTTTTTTCCCAGAACCAACTATAGTGCCTGGTAGGTAGTATTTGCTAAATAAATGTTTGTTCATTTGACTTGTTGCTCCTCTAAAATTGGTTTTTGTGAAGCTATTCAAAATATAGTTGTTCAACCTAATAGCCTTTTTCAAAATTTAATTCACAAAAGAAGACAAAGCTCACAAAGAAGACTTAGAGAGTATTTCACATATAAATAGAACGTCTCATTTGGCTGTTAGCATATGCCATTTTTGTACAATTTAGTTTTTTTTTAAATTTATGGATTAAACAAGCATTTATATAACATTATAAAAAGATGATTGTGTAACTATTATGTATAACTTATTATTCCTTTTAAATATTAACATGTAAATTTTTTCTTTCCTCCCTCCTCATCCCACCCTTGAATGGCTATCAGTAGACATGTGTGTATATGTATACACATATACATGTGTAAATACACACACACATTCTGTACATCTATTTATCAGTTCTCTGGCATCAGAAATCTTTCTTCATATATCCTTTTTAGTTAATTTGGATAATAGTCAAAAAGACTTTTTAAATGTCCTATTTTCCCACATAAATTACAAGTTTCTTGGGGATATTCATTTTTGTACTCACGATACAGTATCTTTGCTTGCAATATGTACTCAACAGAAGTTTTATCTAAGTTGAAGAGTAATTAAAATTGGATTTGTATGACTTTGTCAACTTCTGCATTTGTTTTTGATACTTACTACCTCAAAAGACTCAAGTTATTAAGAAATAAGCAAAAGTTGGAGGGAGGAAACAAGAACTGAATTGAAGATAAGAATTCCTGAATTCTAGGTGAGACAACAGCCCAATCAAGGCCTAGTGGACCAAACTAAAGATTCAAAAAATCTGATGTGATCTTACAGCGGGAAATTTTAATCTGTGGCCTATGAATTTGGCTTTTTAATATTTCAATATAATTAGTTTTTGATCCTGTGTATTTTACATTTATAAATATTATTTTGGGTAAGGCTCTGTAACATAAAAAATGTTTAAAAATAGACTAAAGCTGGGAAATAATGGGACTATCCTGCCTTAAGAAGCCCCATTTCTGTCAGAGTTCTACATTGCTGGCCCCCACAGCATAAGGAAGGTAGATATTGGTTGGGTTCATCTATTCTTTTGGAGTTGAGGACACCTTTATTTCTGCAACTCAAATTTTTAAAAGGCTACATTCTAAAATATTTGTAAATTTTTAATGCCCTTCAGAAGATAACAGTATTTTTTAAAGTATTCTAATCAGCCTTTCTGATAAGCACACTTTTCCTTTCACTTGAAAATACCACTCATCTATATATATAAAAGAGAGAGAGAGAGAGGGAGAGAGAGCAATATTATAAACAAGTTTTGAATGGCTTGTTGATCAATACACTTTAACCAAGCACAATTCCTAAGGATGCATGATGAAACATGCTACCGCTTCTAGGTGAAAACCTAATGGACTCAAGAGTACAGATGAAAGCATATTTCTCTTTCCTTTTTTAGGGATTTGGGGGAAGAGGGAAGGGAAAGGACACAGCTAATTTGGCAATTTGTTTTACATAACTACACATTAGTTGTAATGGGTTTTGTTTTTCTTGTCTTCTCATGAATGAGGAAGGGAAGGGAGAGAAGAGGATTCAGAACTGAAAATAAAATAAAACTGAATTTTAAAAAAAGAACCCACCATCAATTCTGTTTTTGCTTTTAACTTTATTTGGCAAAGCAGCACTGCATAAACTGTTCAGTAACTAGGACACAGCTTACACAGCATGTTAAATTCATATACATTATCAGCAATGAATTACAAACAAGAAAAACAATACTGAGCTACAAGTCTCTGGTCATTTCAAAAGAGGAAATATCAAGGGGAACTATGTCAGTTATGTCCAATCTGAACAGCCAAGTGTATAAGAGATATCACCTTTGATCTCTTGAAGTTTCATATATACAAATGCCTGGTTTTAAAGGTAACAAAGCAGCTGATTGATTGTATCTACTACATGCTATTCTATGACACCACATCAAAAGCTTTAAAAAGGAAGCTCATCTCTATTTTCTTAATAGCATCTAACAATCATCTGAATACAGAAAACTTGATGTTATAAATAGTGTCATTAGATGCACAGAAGCAATCTGATCAATGAATATATTGGAGCTAAATTAAGGACCCGAGAAGAGAAAAAAATCAACCTCCCTCCCCCCCAAAGTCAATATCGGAATTCACAAGCTATGTTTTTCATGATTTGCAGAAATCCCCTTCTGTAAATAGATGAACATAAAATGCAGGCATGTTAAAATTAACAATGCACAAATGTATACTCTGTGCCTCCCTTTCTACTAGATTGACTCTGTGCTTCTTTAAAAGAACTGGAAACCCACAAAACCACGCATTTTCATGCTGATTATAACAGTGTGACAAAGTTCGAAACAAGTTGTGATGCTGTTGGTTTTCAAAAAGCTCTTAGAACTGGAGATGAGCGATCCACTGTAATATTATATTCGGGTCAAGTTGATGTAGCTTTTACAATTCATCCCTGCAGAAGTAAAAAAAAAAAAACACCAAGTTACTAATCCCAAAGGGTATGGCCTTCTCATATTTTGGATGCAGTTATTAATAGATATGCACCAATCCCCAAGTATAGCAAAATGCTTAAAAAAAAAAAATCCCATATGCCGTAACTTCATTCAAGCCAAAGTGAAATGAATGTCAGCAATATCAAACATCTTTCATATGCTACTCTGGAGTGAAATGTAAAACACAAGTGCTTTTAGTCCTACGACTTTTATTACAAAGTAATTTTGTTCCCCCAAGACACTGAATTCAGAGACCATTTTCTGTAGACTATAATCTTGCTGATGACTTTTACTTTAAAGGTGGTACCTTGTATAACCAGAATTCAATTAGCCTTTAGTTATTTTTAAGTACATAAAATAGATCTTTTTCCAAACTAAAGGTTTTGGAGACTATGCATCCATCATCTGTACATACAATATACCTGTCAGTTGATTTCATAAACCTGCTTTATCAGCTCCAAAAAGAAACCACTCATTCAGCTTCAAATTGTGCCGCCAACGACTGCCAGTGAGAGGAAGGAATAAAAAATGCAATCTAAAATGGAACTATCAGAAAAGCCTCTCTAATGACCTTATATCTGACAAATGGCCAAGTGACCAGAAAACTAAGGTGGCTATTATTTTTAAAGTTTAAACTGGTGAAATAATATTTTTTATTCAGGGAGGTTTGTCCTACAGAGTAATTGTGAAATAATAGATCAGCTGTGTCTATTTTTAAAAATTTCTTAAATCATAACTGAAAATATTTTAAAATGAAAAAAAAACTTTTATACATAATTCTATTTTGTCTTGGAGTAAGACACTAATTATTTGCTCCATAACAAAAAATCAGTTCATATTTCTGTGATTAACAATATTCTATCATTAATTTTTAATACCAGAAGACAAGATATTTTAAAGAACTGATTTTCATTATAAATAGCTTATTAAGTTTACATATCTAGTGATATGCACAAACATGCATGCAAGCAAGCATGAAAAAATATTTGAACTTCAAAAAATGTATTTGCAAATGCAAAATGAAAATCATAATATTCTAAAGGCATGTAGAAGACATCTGAAAATATTCACATTAAGATACTAGACAAATGTTAACTTTTTAGATGAACATGAACCAATATTCAAGCTAGTTATACACCTAGAATACTTCTTTATTAAACTAAAAATAAAAAATGCATCTCAACAGTTATTTTAAAAAAAATTAAGCAAATCTAATTAGATATTAGAGGGAATTCATAACCACTGAAAATGTTTCAATACATAACAAAACAAACCTGTTAACATACATCAAAACAGCCTTTCTTTTAAAAATAAACTTAAGTCAACTCATTTTAAAACATTTCAATACTAAAAGATCTCTGTGGTACTAGATAGCAGATCTTATTGAATTATTTGCCACTGTTTTATATATTATATAATCTCCTTGAAGTGATTTAGGTGTGATTATGAGGTATAGTTTTTTATTCCTTCATTAACAATTTAAAATATTTTCTAAAATTTTAAAGTTTTTTTTTTAAACTATCACAAATGTAAAACATACCATGTTAATTAATTATACTTTGCATCTTTTGCAGGGGACCTTCAAAGTACAAAAAACAAACAAAAAACAAAAACAAAAACAAAAACTCTCAGTATTAAATGTTTTCTAAAAGTCCCATAACCAAAAAATCATGATGAAATTAATGCATGGAATTCAATGAATTCTTCCAGTCAGATCAATATTTATTCAGGATCCATTCTTTGCAAAACACCGGATGATGCATTGAAATCCAAAAGAAACAAAAGGCATTCCTAAATTAAATAAGTATAACAAAACAAATGAAAAATTGCTTTCCAGCTGGTCAAAAACTTTGATCTATTAACTCTTCAGTACATTGGAAAGAGTAAATTTTTAGAATAAAACATTTGTCTACACTCTATGAATTTCCAACTCAGAAGCGGAATCACCATGAAGCACCCCTTAATTTTTCAACCCAGATATAAGTCTATATCATTGACAAGACACTAATTTTGTACCTGGCATGGTATTTTATTTTAAATGTTAGTTTGAGAAATGTGTTAAAGGTAAATGTGTTAGGGACTCAACTAGAAAGTTACTAATTTGGCATTCTTTTCTTCTGATACTAACCAAAAACCCAAGGGCTTCTTTCAACATACAAAGCTTGAATCCATGTGCCTTTTTTTAAGCTTGTTTTTCCACTATAATTTATTCCCTACTTAGGCATGCATGAGAAATTCCTTGATTTTGGCCTTCCAATATAGTTACTACAGAGAAAATACTCTTTACATAATTAAGAATAATAATAGCTGACATTTATATAGCATTTTATAATTAAAGTCCTTGACATACATTCTCATTTGATACAAACAATCCACTGAAGCTGGTACAGGAGAAGAGAATAAAGTATTCCCTGTAGTTGCTATTATCATCCTCACTTTAAAAATGAGGAAACTGAAGCAAACAGGATTAAGTGACTTGCTCAGGGTCCCACAACTAGCAGGTGTCTAAGGTTGAATTTGAACTCAAGTCTTCTGATTCCAGATCCAGCACTTTATCCACTAAAACCATCAGCACCCTCTATAAGTAAAGGGAAGAAACTGAAATTAACTATTAAGCATTTTCCATGTGCAAGGCACTATACTAAGCACTCTGCAGATATTACATCTCATTCTTAGATACTATGACTATTGGGAAACAGGTTTACAGATAGGAAATTAGTGGTAGCCAGGACTCAAATTAAAGCATCTAGCAAACAAAGTCAGTACTCTCTAGAGTATTCCATCCCAGTTCTTTATTACTTATATGTAAAAGTTTGAGGAAAAAAAAATGCTAAAGAACCAAATTTATCATTTGCAGGAACATGAAGGGCATTAAGAACAACTAAAGTATAATTATTAACTTTTCAATATCCATGAAAAAATAAGAATTTCATCAAAACCACAGCAGAAGCAGCCATTGTTATGATTATAATAACCAATCTTGGTCTCAGAAAAAAGGATATGTACCCTCTTCTCCTCCCCTCTTTGTTGGAGAACCATGAGTTCTTGGTTATAAACAGAAAATTTACTAGGTCAGTGGGAAGAAGAGAATGTAAATATAGAGAAATGTTTGTAATTTTTTTAAAAGCACATCTGAACTTTAAACCAAACAGAAAGTTAAAAAAATTTCACAGTGAAGATTGCTAAACACTCGAGTCCAAAAAAGGGTTAACAAGCACTCTTTCTTCAGAATATCTTTTTAAAATAGGGAAGGAGCCTTATCTAACATGGATGGGTCAAATATGGCTCTGCCTAAAAAGAGGCAGAAAGGGAAAAAACCAAATGGTATGATCTATCTAGGTTTGTTCCAGACCTAGATTTTTAATAAGAAGCATGGGCACATTTGGCCACAAATATAGACAACAAATTCACTGTTCTCAATATTTACAAAGTAGTTTATAATATTACCCCCCTCAAAAATACAAACTGAAAAAGAAAACCTTTTCTTTTCTTAACCCACAGAATTTGATTTGTAGGTTTGATTTTATCTTTGTAATATACTCTAAATCCCAAAGTTATATTTAAACTATACTGTATTTTGAACTACAGTTTTTGTTTCAAGAAAATGCACTTATTTAAACAAAAATATCAAATACAGATCTAACAAAAAATGAACTATAATTTTTAAAAAATTATCCTCCAAAATTTGTTTAACATGACTGTACATGTCATGTTAATTTGAAACTCAAAAATTTGGAATTCAAAATCTTGAGTTGAAAACGTAATTGAGAAAAATAAAATACTATTAAATGAAAATAAAATATACACAAGGAACTGAAAAAAAAGAAATAAAATAATTCCCAAGAAATACAGAACATTTCCATAGTAAATACATATACTCTTTTAAATAGCAATTACTATAACATCCTACAATTTTGTTATAATCCAGTACCTTCCCTTTTACTTAAGTCCTTTAAAACTGGTTTTGTTTGAAGGTCTTCAAAATTATACTCTTTAAAAAAAAAAAACTGTAGTGTCTTCCTTTTTAAAATTCTAGACAGCAAAGTATTAATTGTGTGAGTTTCCCCAGGAGAAAAAAATGAAAATTGATTTTTTGACAAGTGAAAAACAAAATTCTACTACTCATCAAGTTTCAGTGATTTAATGAGAGCATTATTTGCATATTTCTTACTAAATTTTATATAGTTGCATTATATACCAGAATCAAATGGAACTGCTGACAGGCTTATTTTGCATGATTATATGACATATGACATATTACTATTAGTACAACTGTCAACAGCAACAAGGCTACTGTTAAGAGTTATCCTTTCTAAGCCTGGAATTAGATTGACCTGTAGTTCAAGGCAAGATTACTTTAATCACAACCAGGTGAGGAAACCAAAGCAGTTCATGGTGGACTATATCCCATTGTGGATACAAGGAAGACTGAACTAAGCTCTGACTCATTCCTGAAAACCTGACTAATAAAAGTTTTGGAATTGGGAGATTCAGCATTGACTCAAACCAAACTGGTTCTCTCTCTCCAAGTCAGGAGTTTAGGAAGCAGGGCTAAGGGGACAGAGGGCTGGATGAGGATCAAGAGACCTGCAATCTGACCCTAATGGATCATGGACAAATCAATTAACCTCTCAGAACTTCCATTCTTTATCTGTTAAGTAGGGGAAGTCAAATTTATATGAACTACTTCTCAGAATTGTGGCAAAATATATACTATGCAAACTTTAAAACACCATATGAATAAGTAGTAATTATTATTAAAATGATAAAATGATTAAATGGTCAAAACCAAAATAACCTACATGCCAGCTTGATAAAGCCTATAATGTTTGATACCTAAGTATCAACCTAAGTTTGATACCTAAGTTTTTATCCTTGTGCTTGACTTCACTATGGCATTTAACTCCAAGGAAATATGAAAGTCTCTAAAAGATAATTGCATAGATCCCTTTATGCTACCACATCCCTCCCCAATTTTCCAAAACTATGAGGTAAACAAAAGAAGTACAGACCATGCAATGATTTTTCTCCATTTTTAATGTTACAAATTCATGATGTCATAACGCAGAGGACTACTTTTCAAAGCATGGAGTAGCAGAAAAGTGACCAAAAGTAGCCCGTGTAGTCTAACTGCTTAAAATCCACACCCTTTCACCTTGTACGTGTGGAAGAAGAAAGAGTGGAATTGATAATCACTTCCACCTGGACCACTGCTTCTCTTTATCTGTTAAAGGCACGTATATCACCCCCATCAGAGGCTTCATTTTGACGCTGCCATCTTGTAGTTTGTCATATTGTTCCAGCATCTGATTTCCACCTGCAGGACCAACTGGTAAAATCAATCTTCCACCAGGCTTCAACTGATCTATTAGCTAAAATAAAGTAAAAATAAAGACATGAGTTATATTTGGGATCTTTTAGTCACTCACTTTTTAAAACTGTTCATCTACTATGCCTGTAAGCACTTCATATAAATCACATATGTTTTTTTAAGTTATCTTAAAAAAAAAACCATAGTAAGAATTTAAATTAAATGGTTGTCATTTATGCCAATCAATTCCTTTTAAGGAAAAGCTAAATGTTCTACCATAAATGACAAAATTATATGTCTATGACTCACTGGACAACTTAAGTACTGATCAGTGCTCATTTGAAGTAGTTGGAAGCCTTTATCTGAAGGTAAAAGATAGTTCTGGGGCCCCAGATATATGAATATAGACAGAAAAAAATGGATTAAATATAACACTGAAGCTATCATAGAAACTCTAGTCCCCAAACTATAGTCTTTTATAAAACTGGGCACCTAATGGATTCTGATATCGGAAAGGAACCAAGACAAAAATTCTACCTTCCTTCTCTCTCCTCCCATTTCAACTGAAGGAAAACTCCTTAAAAAAAATTAGGAAAATTTGGACAAAGTTAAATTTAGAAGAGGAATTCTTAGCCTTTTTATGTAATGAATGCCTTTGGCAGTTTGGTAAAGACTACCAACCCTCTTTTTTTTATAATAATGTTTCTAAAAGTGAAAACAAAATCCACAGTATTGCAACAGAAACTAATTATGTAGAAAAACAGTAGTCAAGATATTAAAATAAATCCCAAATTCAAAACATGCTTTTTACTAATATTTTACACACTGTACCTTCAAATTTCAAAGAAATAAACTATTCTAAATATAAACTGTCATATTTAAAAATAAGATGGAAGATCATATATTTCACAACTATGCTCAGAAGAAAAATACAAAACCAGACAAAGGATAATAGATACTTTATAAATATAGAACAGATAATTTTAATCATATCAAATGAGGAGAGGCAGCCTAGCTTAACAGATAAAGGCCTGGCCTTGGGGTCACAAAGAAGTAGGTAGCTATGCAACCACTGACAATTTAGGTAACTTCCTGATGCTCCCCAGGTCACTCTCTAATAGGACCAGTTGCAATCAAACTGGAATTTCTGCCAATGGATGAAATTTCTTGAGAATTCTCTACCTGGATTAAATTAAATTCTGGCAGTCACAACCCTCCTCCCCTACCCCCCAACATACACAAAACTTTTTGTTGGTGTGTTTAACAATCTATGCAGCTAGAAGAATAAAGTTTTGCAAGGGGGAGAGGGAATCTTTGCATTAAAGACCTTTGCCAGACATCTAAATTCTACAGAGAATGAACACATGCATGACTAAGCTATTCTCCAATAGTTGAATCACCAAAGGATATGAACAGTTTTCAAAAAGAATGCTGCCAACTACCATATGGAAAAGAAAATACTTTTAAAAACCTTTAGTCACACAAGAAATACAATTTTAAACACTGTATTCTGCCTTACATCCAAAATTCATAAAGATGGTGAAAGATTCAAGTATTTTCTGTTGGAGCTCTAGGAAGATAGAACACATTAAAAATATGTGTTGGAAACAATTTGGAGTTATGTGGGAAAAAATGCACTAAATTGTTCATACCCCTTTGGATATTTCACTTCACCCCTTATCACAGAAAGTGAGTGATTAAAAGGTCCCAAACAAAACAAAATATCCACAGTAATACAATACTATGAATACACAATAAAAAGAAAAAAGAAACATTATGCACTCATTTAGGGGGAATGGTTGAACAAAACTGTGATAGTTATATAATGGAATATTACTTTACTATAAAGAACCTTAACTATGAAAATGTCAAAAAAAATATGACTTTGTTGAATCAGTAAGGGGCAGAGGTAGCAGATCAAAATGAACACACACAATGATTGCAAATAATGTGAATTAAGTCAACACTAGAAAGTTGTTAAGATCTTCTATATAATGGCAAATGCTGGTTCCATTACTTCACACTTAAGCAGCCATCACTTCTAGTTCAAGCTCTTATCACTTCTCACCAAGGCTCTCACCAACAGTCTCCTTTTCTTTGGTATCCGTGGTTCCAGGTTTTCCTCCCTCCAAATCATAATCTAAATATCATATTATTAATATTCCGAAGACACAGGTCTGACCATGCTTTCAGAGCTTCATCACATTGTTTCAAATTTATTTCCTATCATTCTCCTTCCCCATTCCCATGTTCTAGCCAAACAAATACATGGACTGTTCCCTAAATTTGAATGCACATTTTGTGTTGCACAGGCTCTAGAATTATCTTCCTGAATTTCCCCTGTTGGAATTCCCCAGTTCCCCAGTTATCATCCCACACCTCCCCAACTCTGGCTCCTTCCTGAGCCTTCCTGAGAAGTGGGAATGGGGGGAGAGGTGGGGCATGATAACTGATGTATTCTACTTGAAGCAGAGATACTTGCAGTAAAGGAGGTATTTGCATATTAATAGCAGGGTGCTTATAGTAAGCACATGTGCAGGGTGCTATGGTGATATAATGGTACTATAATTGGCACATGCTCAGTATGCTGTGGTGATGTAATTATACTAAGGTATTTAAGGCTAAAAGAACTTGAAATAAATAGACTCCATATTTGACCATCCCTGGACTCCATCTTTGGACCATGTGGGTGCCTGCCTCATCACTCCTCCTCTAAGACCAAGGACTCACGCTGGTCCTCCAGAGAGCTAGTCTGGACAAGTACATTTTGGCACTTCTACATGGGGCTCTAGAAAGCACATTACATTCTGTCATCCCAATGTGGGGCTCTAGAAAACACACTACAGGTAAATATATTTGCTTATATATATATCTGTGCAATTCATGTTGTTTCCCCCAAGGAAAATGTAAGCTCTTTGAGGAGAGATAATATTTTTATTTTATCTTTGTGTCCTCAAGCACTTAGCAGAGTGCTTTGAACACAGTAAATACTTAATGCTTATTGATTTGAGTAGAAAAAAATAAAGAGTGATCATCATCCCTTAGTGTAAGGACTGCACATAAAAATATGATCTCTCTATATAGTGAGTGGTTTAACTTACTTTGTAAACATTTATAAACATGCTATTTCCCTTGTTAGACTGAAAGTTCTTTGAGGATAGGAACTGTCTTTATGCCTCTTTGTATTATCCCTAGCTGGGCATGTTTATTGATTGACTGATGAAGGAATCATAAATGTGAATGAACACTATGAACCAAATGGAAAAACTTCTTATAAAAGTAGACAATTTTTATTACTTCAACAGAGTATATTTTAATTCATTCATCAAATACATCAAATTTAATGAGTATATTTTACTATGAGGCAAGTCACTTTGAATGATACATCATGAATAAAAGACAGTCCCTTTCCTCAAGGAGCTACAAATACATCCAGATAGACTCCCTCAAATTATACGTAAGACAAATCTTAGCTCCCAGGGGTTAGGACAATTGAGAATTGTGACTATGAGGATTATAAATGTTTATTTATTGTGATAAATCAAACAGGAGCATTTAAACTCCCATTAGAATAAATATTTCCCCCAAATATGTCCTTTCTGTTGATGGAGGTCTATTCCTCTCCCCTCTCCATCGTCCCCCTTTCTCTGGCACTGCTCATAGCACTTCCTGTCCCTGGTCCTTTGCTAATCCCACTTCCCACATGAAAAACACTCCTGACATTGTGAGAGCTGGCCCCCAAGTTCTCTCTCTAGTGTTTGAGCCAGCTGTGTGACCCTGAGAAAATCACCCAACTGCTCAGTGTGCCAGCACAACACTCTGAGACTTTAGGTTTCCAGAGAGCAGACAACGATCTTCTCGCTGGGGAAGCTCCCTCAGTAATGAAATTTTAAGTCTCGACAAGAAATAAAACCACCACAATCTCTATCCACAAACACTTTACATTTCTCTGGGATAAAGGAACATATATAAGCAAGTAAAGTAAAAAGAAACTTGATAAGGAAGAAAAGCCTGAGGAACTAGAGATGAAGGAGATCCATAAGCCTTAAAAGAAAAAGATTTCTAAAAAGGAGATATAAAAGAACTATCTAATCTAAGATTGGGGTATGGTTTCTGCAAAAGGAGGGCAAGCTAATGCAGAGAAAGTATAGGATTTGGAGAATGACTGTTCAATTTTGGGTAGAACAGTTTATGAAAAGGGACAGTATGAAAAAAAGGCTGAAAAAATAGATGGAACTAGATTGTGGAAGGCCTGAAATTCCAAGTGAAGGAGTTAATATTTAATATTTTCTCCTATGAGAAATAGGGAAGAATATGGTCAGGTCTATCTATATGTGCTTTGTCTTCCATCTAAACTAAATTTCTGAAGGGCAAATGCCAGATACTTTTATCTTTTCAGCAACCTGTCCAGTATGATGCCCAACAGATACTGAGATGCAGATGATACTGTAGAAAAAAGCTTGAGATCCTGAGGCAGAAATCCTGGATTCAAATTCCTATTCCTGTGACCAGCCTCTCAACCTCAGTTTCAAAGCACAACAATAAGGAAAGTGTTTTATAAATTATCAAGTTCTATGTATAAATATGAACTATCATTGTCGCCAAATAGTTTCTGACTGGCATAATCAGAAGGACACAGTGCTTACAATTTAATTTGCAAAGTCTCCTTACAATGAATGCTAAAGGAACTGTCCCAATTCCTGGGCTATATTGAGATGTTCTCAAATATTGCTTGAAATAAAATATGCTAAGTGAGAGATTGTTAAAATACAAGTCAATCTTTAATAACATTACTTCAATAAAAAAATTAGGTGAAACAGATAATTAAATGTTGTTAATCTATATTTTAAAGACTAAAAAAAACACCTTTATAAAAATCTACTATAGCCTTCTAGGACCTGTGATTTTATCAATGTGGATAATATTCCCTCCACATATTCAAATCACAACCTTTTTTCAATGAAAAACTTTACGAGCTCCTATGAAACAAAAATTCATCACCTACAGGAAACCTACTGGTGACAAGCTTCTTTGAGCCCAACTAGCTTGGTCTTCAGATGATAAACAGGAAAATAATCTAATTACAATAAAAGACAAAAATAAAAAGGCTTACTGCTTGGGGCACAACTGGAGCTGCAGCTCCTACATGAATAGCATCGTAGGGAGCTTCTTCGGAGTATCCCAATCTTCCATCTCCCACTGTAAGAAAGAACAGTTTCATTTTAAAATCCAAACAAAGAAAGTAATATTATGAACTTATATGTTTAGTATGTGTGATGTAATTTTTAAATAGATCAAAAATTTAAGGATGGGGAAAGCTCCTCTATTCTAGTGAAATCTATCATCCCCCCCCTTCCACAAAATGGTATCTCCTATATTAAAACCAAATATATCAGACAGAATTTGTGAGTTTCAGTTCAAATATCTTATCATCAGACCTTTCTCCTTAATCAAAAATGTTCATAAGAGGAGTTAGCACATGTTGAAAATTAGTTGATCTTAAATTTATTTTAAAATGTATGGTTTTTTTTTTTTTCTTGACAAAATACTCCTTTAACAAATACATATACATTTTCATCCTCTGCTTTCTCTGCATAATTTGGAATACCTTTCAGTTTCTTTTATAGCTCTCTCTGACCTATCTCTGTTCAATCATATCCCTCCCACTCCTCCTCCCCTCAGCCAAATAAAACCAAATTAACAACTTCTATCTCTGAAAGGAATGCCTATCAATTTAGGCCCAAAGTTCCTGTAATAGAGAATGAAGCATATTCTTAAATAGACTGAAGGAAGTGTTTCTCTTTTTAAGTCCTTTAAGTCAGGGGAAAAACTACTTCCCTTCAATTTCATCCTATCTCAAAAAGTAATGCCCATAGTAATAGTTGCCAGATTCTAACCCATTGTATCTTTCCATCTCCCAATCTAGTTGCTCTTTTCTCTATTTTGATGACTACACCTTCAATTCAGGTTATATTTTATATTTTCATCCTATATGCTTTTTGTTTTGTATATGTATTTTTCCACATTAGTACTTTCTGTTTTAGATTGCAAGTCTCAAATGTAAAGAGACTGCAAGATCAACATATTTCCCTTTTATAGTACCTATATTATAGTACATGGAGAATTTTTCTTGATGATACTAACACAGGCATCTAATGTTTTTTACTGTATAAATATAACAATTTAAAATCTCAAAGAATGACAATCTTATAGTTCTTTTTATAACAATAGTTTTCAATAAAAATGTTTTTCTGATGATTAGTCATTTGTGTAGAATAATGAAGTGAAAGACACTGTACTTCTACTTGGATCCTAGTTCCTAAAAAAGTGGTTTCCAATATAATATTTGTATTTACTCAATAATAAACATTAAGACTATTTCAATTGTTAAACAGTACCCAACATATGCCAATTAATGAATGACATTAACTGGCTCCAAGAAAATTTTAGACACAACATCACAGGAGTCAATTACATAGAAACAAAACTAAGTGGACAGAGACAAAACCACCCTAGCAAGAAAGACAACAAAGGAGACAAAGCCATCTAGAGAAAGAAGCTTAACAAAGTAATATCATAAGATAATAGGAATGGGACCTAGACAATTGGAATTTAGCATGATATGTGTATTTATGTGTTAATAATGTTGGATAACAGTGTTCAGTGCCATTCAGAGGATGTTAACTATGTTTTTCTCCAAACAAGGGTAAGACAAAAATACCATACAACCAAAGAATCACAGATTAGAGCTCAAAGAACCCAAAGAGATCACTGAATTTAACTCCTTCATTTTACAAATGAAAAAATTGAGGCCCAAAGGTGTTAAGTGACTTGCCCAGCATTACATAGTTAAGTGTTCTAAGGCAAAATTCAAAACTAGGTCTTCTGATTTGAGTACAGCATTATGTCTGCTGAACCAAGAGTACAGAGATAAATCTTCAGAATGGACACAATTATCAAGGCAAACAAGGGCACATGATTTAATCTATTTAAATAACAGAACCCAACATGACTAAATCCTAGTGTTTATTATTCTGTCCTTAAATCTCTGCTGGCCACTGGCAAAATAATGGAAGTTCCTGTTTTTTTTAACTTAGGAAAAACATAACCAAAACTAGATTGAAAAAATAACTAAAAGATAGCCAATATATAACTTGCTATTGAAACTAAAATGAATGCTTCTAAACAAAGGTAAGTAAAATTTTTCTTCTCTCTAAACTTATTTAATCCAACCCCAAAGTAAATTTTATTTTAAAAATTCTATCTGCCTACATATATCTATGCAAAAAATTTCAAGTTGTAGTAAATTACAAAAATATTTATTACATTTCTCTTATACTCACCAACTAGTTTGACTCGTCCTGAAGACAAAAATGTTGGATCATCCTTTTTGACGTTACTTATTGAATCATCTACTAACTCCTTGATATGATCGATTCCTATGACTTTTCCAGTAGCACCAACCTAAAAAAAGCCATTTGGTAGCTTATTGTATTTTTTTTTGTTTTTTGTAATGTCAGTAATATATTATCTTATCCAAAACTTTTCACTGTTGTGAGAAAAATCAATTACAGTTTTTCTATGACAAGGAAAAACTTCACAGAATTTTTGTGCACACCTGACTCAAACTTTCTCATGGCCAACTTCTCTTAAAAAATGATATTTTATTAAAAAAAAAAAAAGACAGCAGTGAAATAGCTTTAATTAAAACCTTCAAATGTACAAAGTTATTTTCCTCTATTTTGATTTTCAGTACTATGTACTATAATACTCAAAAAAAAATTGCACCTTGCTTCTTTTAAGAATTGAATTTAAATGCTGTAATAGTATATACAAAAAAAATTTCAGTCACTCAAAGAAAATGCCCAAACAGTTCAATCAGACTCCAAAGGGCCCAGGCAAAGCAAATGACATTGAGTTTTTCTTTTCCAACTTTCCTGCCAATTCTTTCCCTTCTCCTTGCCCCTTCTTCTGGCTAGACCTTGACTCACTAACCCCCCTTCTCTCTTCCTCCCCATATACCAGAAGGTTTTCTGGGAGGAGATTTGGATTTCCCCTTCTTGGCTAGATGATCATACTTATACCCCTCTTCCCAATCTAGGAGGAACAAATTCCTTAAATTGAACATTGTTTTAAGGATAGAACTTAAAACTCCATAAATGCTCCAAAAGAGGCTTCCAGTTCAATCTCTACAGGTGAGTGAGAAAAAGAACAACCATCTGGATATAAAAGGTAAAGCAAAATCTGTCAATATTTTTTCCTCCTATTATGTGACTTACTGTCACTTAGGTTTTGTCCTTATTCCTATTACATTTATTGTTGGCAGAGTTTTCAAAAAAAAAAAGAAAAAAAAATCAGAAGGATTAAATATTCTAAAAATTCCAGTTCTGAAAAATCTTAAGATATTCTTAAATTAAATTCTTTATTCTTAATTTAAATTCTTGCTATCATTAGCAAAAATAAAAGTAATAAACCATAAAAATTAATCAAATATACCGGTGACCACACATTTTACAAAGGAACCTCTTTATGATGTGGTGACAATTAAGGCTAGAGCCAAGAAGATCCCATAAAAGGGCTCTAACAGGGCTCTCTCTTTAAAATGTTGCTTGTGCTCAGAATTTGCTTTTTTGATGGCAGCTAAAACTGAAAGAGCTAGAGAAAAGTATATCTGTGTGTAGATTAACCCACCATTTCCACTTGATCATAACAATTCATTCCACATTCACCCAGATAACCCTACACATAAAGCAGCACTTCAGAGTGAATAGAGTGAACAGAGAGACCTTATAGACTGGTTTCAAATCCTGCCTGTAATACACACTGGCTGCTGTGACCCAGGAACAAGGCACTTTACCTCTCAAGTCTCCCGATAATTCTCTAAGGCCATGGTGGCAGAGAAGGTGCTGACCTACATTGGCAGAAGTTCCTTGCCAGAAGCTTCCTGGTGATTCCTCACCAATGTGATTTCCTCACCAATGAAATCACAGATCCAGTCCCTATTAAAGTTGTTATTAATGGGTTAACAGAGAGATAATATAAATCTAAAATTAAGTTAAGCCCCAAGATACAGGAAATGAAGGTCAAAAAGAAGGTGCTCCATTAAATGTCAATCAAAAACTACAAATGCAAATGTGGTGACCAAGATGGAATGATGTGTAAACAAAACGTTAGTGCCTACCTCTCTCCAAGATGTATAGGAAAAGGAAAGTAAGGTTATTATCAGTATTTTTCTGTATTATCCAGAAAAGTGGGGTTGCCCTGAACGGCCAAGCAAGTATATTATTACGTATGGCCAGAAAAGAAAAAGAGCTCACACATAAACAGAAGCTTGTTGATGATATTCCTTAAAAACCATCCAACCATGTTCTGATTATAATCAGGATTTCAATGTAAAGTTCTCTACTAAGGAATAGAGCAAGTACCTGGCTGCATACCAGTCTTTCTGCAGTTATAAATATATATATATAAAACTCCTGCAGTTATAAAATTAATTGGCATTTTGATTGTAAACTGTTTTTTGTTGTGTTGGTTAGTGTGCATCCACTGATATCTGGAAGAATGAGCAAAAGATTCTAGACCACAAGACTAAAAGTCAAACCATCACATCATCAACATACAGTATTCCAAAAAGCACTCATCTCAATAAGATGACAACTACCTTCATGTATCACCATTATATTTCTTTTAAAATTTAGACTATATTTTCATGAGTTTTTGTACTATCCTCATTAGTATTTAAGATCACTGAGGATATAAAAACCATAATATCCCCCAAAGTACTGTGCACATAGTGAAAACTTTGATATAAAACTTTCATAAAACTTTACAAATCTATATCTTAAATTTAGTTAGATTATAAATCATATATAGAAAACAACATAGAAATACATTGTTATGGTTCCAGTCCTTCCCTAGATGACTAAATTATCAAAGGTTATGCTACAAAGCACAAAATTTAAAAAAAAGAGAATCAAGTTGAAAAAGTATGCTGCCATCCAAGAACAGCCCAAACAACAGAAGGTTCATCATCAGGTAAAGAATATTTCTGACCTAAAACCTTAGGAAGCAGTGCTTAAAGGCATTTAGGCACTGTACTGTGCACACTTACGAATACTTAAATGAAATCACATAATTACCTTTATCACTAAAGTTCAGGGTCAGAACAAAAATGACATTTCTTACCATACGGGCAAAGCAGGCAGTAAGGATTCCACTTCCAGAACCAACATCAAGAGCTTTGGCTCCATCATGCAACTGATCAAACAGAAGTTCTAGAGCGTATGCATGCTAACAAAGAAAAACAGAGATGATGATGTAAAATAATTACAATTCATTTTAATTATTTTTTCCTCACCATTCTAAATATATCAAATAGATTTTAAATAAAATTGGTCAATTTTCTTCTTCCTTTTTCCTTTAAAACACATTTTTAGTTTTTATATTACAAAACATCCTGTGATCACTCCCATTTTGTGGGAGTTCTCTTATAACAAGTAAAACAAATAAAAATAGTAATATAGTGGACTGTATCTGGAAGGGTCACATGATATTTTATTTCTGTAGCAAATCTCCACCTTTCTTTTTAAAATTAACTTAATTTATTTTTTTAATTAACAGAAATTTATTTTTTCACCCTTCCATCTTCAATCCTACTTGGGAAAAAAAAAGAAAATAAAGCAAATTCCTTATACAACCAAGCAAAGCAAATTCCACTAATGGCTTATACAACAAAAGTATTAATGTCTCATCCCAAATCCATCACTTCTCTGTAATAGTTTATTTTCATTATCAATCCTCTAGAATTGTGAACAGTCATTGCACTAATAACACTTCTCATAGCTTTCCATGTTTATCTTCATAGTGCTGCTACATAAATTATTCTTCTGATTCTGCTCATTTCATTCTTCCTTAATTTATGGATGTCCTCAAAATTCTATATTTGTGTAATATTGATGCTATTATTTTTCAACTTTTTACTAAATATATAGAAAATAATCCTCATTCAGTTATTTTGATTTCTCCATTAAAACAAAGGAATTCAGTAATTTCAATTCTGTGGCTTGTATATTACTTCTAAAATGTATATGCATGAAGTAAATACATATACACATTACATGTAAATCTATAGAGAAAGAATGTAACTATTGTACTGGTTATAAATTATTCTCAATTTTTCCCTTTAGATTCATATTAAAAACACTTTCTTCATTTGAAAATTTGTGATCTTGGAAGTTTTCTATAAATTATTAAACACTGTTACTTAAGGAAAAAAGGGAGTCAGGATTAATTAAGGGCTTACCCATGTGCCAGATTCAATGCTAAGCATGGAATTTTAAAAAGAAAGACAAGGCCATGTTCCCTGACCATGAGCTCATATTAATGGAGAAAGCAATATGTAAACAATTAAGGATATATAAACAAGAATTACAGAGTAAATGGAAGGCAGTTTCTTAGGGAAAGACTAAATAATTAGTGCCTAGGAAGACCTAGAAAAGCATTCTAGAACAGATTCTGAAGTCAGAGAAAGTAAAAGACAGATGTGAGGGGACAGCATACTAAGAATGGGGTCAGCCAGTAAAAAGCCAAAGAAATGGAAAACAGATTATTATATCCAAAAAGCTGCAAGTAAGGCCAGTGTCACTGGATTGCAAAGTATGTGGAATGTAAAATATAAGAATCCAGGAAAAGGAAGGAGCTTTGAACAACAAAAATTTATATTTGATCCTGGAAGTAGAAAGCTATTGAAACTTCATGAGCATAGAAATGACATGATTAGACCTATGCTTTAGAAAAAAAAATCACTTTGACAGCAAAGTAAGAGAGAAAGAAAAGATAAGGCAGTTGGAACTATGCTCAAAAAGTTATCAAACTGTGCATACCCTTTGATCCAGCAGTGTTACTACTGGGCTTATATCCCAAAGAGATACTAAAGAAGGGAAAGGGACCTGTATGTGCCAAAATGTTTGTGGACAGCCCTGTTTGTAGTGGCTAGTAGCTGGAAAATGAAAGGATGCCCATCAATTGGAGAATGGTTGAGTAAATTGTGGTATATGAATGTTATGGAATATTATTGTTCTATAAGGAATGACCAGCAGGATGAATACAGAGAGGCTTGGAGAGACTTACATGAACTGATGCTAAGTGAAACGAGCAGAACCAGGAGAGATCATTATATACCTCAACAACGATACTGTTTAAGGATGTATTCTGATGGAAGTGGATCTCTTCGATAAAGAGAGCTTTAATTGATCAAAGATGGACAGAAGCAGCTACACCCAAAGAAAGAACACTGGGAAATGAATATAAACTGCTTGCATTTTTGTTTTTCTTCCTGGGTTATTTATACCTTCTGAATTCAATTCTCCCTGTGCAACAAGAAAACTGTTCGGTTCTGCACACATATATTGTATCTAGGTTATACTGTAATCTATTCAACATGTAAAGGACTGCTTGCCATCTGGGGGAGGGGGTGGAGGGAAGGGAGGGGAAAAATCAGAACAGAAGTGAATGTAAGGGATAATGCTGTAAAAAAATTACCCTGGCATGGGTTCTATCAATAAAAAGTTATTTAAAAATAAAAATAAAATAAAATAAAAAAGAAAAAAAGAAAAGACAAGGCAGGAAGACCAATTATAGTTATTTCAACAGTTCAGATAAAAAGTCTGGCATAGGTGACTAAGAAAATAGCAGTTTCTTTTACAGTAATATGGACATTCAGAAAAAGAGAGAGTTTCGGGGAAAAGATGAGTTCCATTTTGTAAATGGTAAGTTTGGGACATCTAAATCTGAATTTGTAAACAGTGAATTTGGGACATCTAAATCTGAAATATCCAGAAGCCATTGGTGACATGAGACTGGAGCTTAGGAGAGGATATCTAGATCAGGAATTATCTTCAGAGAGGATAAATTTCCCTAATGAAATAACTGGATGAGACAGAACAGAGTAAAAAGAAAAAAGGACCTAGGACAGAGGCTTGGGAGATCAACCACAATTAGCAGAGGTAATATTGAGGAAGAGATCAGTCAGTCCCTTCTCCCCCCCTCCAAAAAGACTACAATGAAACATGAGACAAAGAAAAAGAAAACTAGGAGAGAGCAGTATTATGAAAGCTTTCTGAGAAAAGAGTATCCAGAAGGAGATGGTCATCAACAGCACCAAATGCTGTAGAGGTATCAAGGATGAAGTAGAGAAAATGTCATCAGATTTGTCAATAACAGACCATTGGTAACTTTGAAGAGGGCTATTTTACATTAATGATGAAGTCAGAAGCCAGACTGTTGAAAGTTTAGAAGTGAGAAGAAAGGAAGTGGAGGCACCACTTATGGGTAGCTTTTTCAAGGGTTTAGCCATGAAGAGGAGAAAAGATATAGGATTATAGATCATGAGAATGTAGAATTTAATGAGATTGTTTAAAAACAGGGAGTATATACTCAGGAGTACTACATTCTGACTGCCTCTATTTCTTCAAAAGTATTTACTCATTGCTATTTATAAAAAAAAATTAGCATTTAATTCAATTAAAATCTAGCATACCTCAAAGGATATGAACAGACAATTTTCAGAGGATGAGATTGAAACTATTACCACTCATATGAAAGAGTGTTCCAAATCATTATTGATCAGAGAAATGCAAATTAAGACAACTCTGAGATACCACTACACACCTGTCAGATTGGCTAAGATGACAGGAAAAAATAATGATGAATGTTGGAGGGGATGCGGGAAAACTGGGACACTAATGCATTGTTGGTGGAGTTGTGAACGAATCCAACCATTCTGGAGAGCAATCTGGAATTATGCCCAAAAAATTATCAAATTGTGCATACCCTTTGATCCAGCAGTGTTTTTATTGGGCTTATATCCCAAAGAAATACTAAAGAAGGGAAAGGGACCTGTATGTGCCAAAATGTTTGTAGCAGCCCTGTTTGTAGTGGCTAGAAACTGGAAAATGAATGGATGCCCATCAATTGGAGAATGGCTGGGTAAATTGTGGTATATGAATGTTATGGAATATTATTGTTCTGTAAGAAATGACCAGCAGGATGAATACAGAGAGGACTGGCGAGACTTACATGAACTGATGCTAAGTGAAATGAGCAGAACCAGGAGATCATTATACACTTCGACAACGATATTGTATGAGGACATATTTTGATGGAAGTGGATTTCTTTGACAAAGAGACCTGAGTTTCAATTGATAAATGACGGACAAAAGCAGCTACACCCAAAGAAAGAACACTGGGAAACGAATGTAAACTATCTGCATTTTTGTTTTTCTTCCCGGATTATTTATACCTTCTGAATCCAATTCTCCCTACGCAACAAGAGAACTGTTCGGTTCTGCAAACATATATTGTATCTAGGATATACTGCAACATATCCAACATATAAAGGACTGCTTGCCATCTAGGGGAGGGGGTGGAGGGAGGGAGGGGGAAAAATCGGAACAGAAACGAGTGTCAATATAATGTAATTATTAAATAAAAAATTTAAAAAAAAAAAAATCTAGCATACCTAAAGTGTAGCTAAAAACCTGTAGACAACATTCTTAGAACTTTTGAGACATTAATGATGGCCTACGTCCATAATTTTCAATAAATATAAAAGAATATGTGCAGCTATGTCTTAATGAAGAGATCTAGTCTCAAAGTCAGAAAGTCCTAGGTTATAAGTGAGCCTTATAACTCTTGGGCAGAAAAGCCATTAAGTTGCAGAGAAGGTGCTGATCTATATTAAAGGAAGGAACAAAATCACAGATCCAGTACTTATCCCTGTATCTATAAAAGAGTAGAAAATAATTTCAATTTCAAGTGAACCTTAGATTTCTTATCTTCAATATATATATGTTTGATAACACTAGAATTTTGTGTTCAACACTATAGGTAGTCAATAAATACTCATTGGCTAATTATGCTACTACTAGATGAATGTGTGTCTTAACTAATCACATATTTTGGTTCATTATATTTTGAAATGACATTTAGGCATAAACATTACTTTTGGTTCATTATCTCTTGTTTTTGAAATGACATTTAGGCATAAATATTACCTTCAGGGTCATATAATAAATAAATCAATGAAGTTCAAGTTAATAGATTCTAAGTGGCAAAATGTCACCAAAAAAAAAAGAAAATGGAAGTTTTACAAGTAGGAACCCTTTTTTAGTTAACAATGTTACAAGCTTCAGAGGTACTGGGTTTTTAAAATATAACTGAAAGATATGAGAAGGTATTTTGAAAAATAAAAGGCTATTATAATTAAAAAAGAAAAAAGAATAGTGCTAGGAGGTTAATTCATTTTTTCCATGAACAGATTACTAAATTAACACAGATAATTACAAATAGACCATAGGTATCCTATATAAATACCCAGTAGGGTAGTAGAGACCAAGAGCTAGACACTAAACCTTTCCTTAAGGAAATATTGCAACTCTCCCATACTAAAAAGCAGGCATATCTAGGCATTTTATTTTATATATTATTTTGAGTTCATTAGCTAACTTCTAAATTTTGCCCTTTTACTATAGTTAAACTAGTCTTTAAACTTAAGTGATGAGCATTCTGGATTTTATCTTTAAACTTGAGGTACTGCTTCAATCTAAAATTTGACTAGGTATCAAAGTAGCTATTTTTCTAAAATACAACACATACAGAGCAAAGGACACAAATTAGAAAGTACTGAAGCACTTGACACAGGTCCTCTCTGAAACTGAATTCCCCAGAATAAAGCCCATTTTACAAGTTAACGTAATTTGAATAATTGTCTATAAACTTATACGTGTGTGTACACACACACACACACACACATACACATACATATATATATACAAGTGTAACAGAAAAGTAAAAAGTAATTGACCCCTTCCCAATAAATTTTTTTCCTGACAAAAATATGATAAATTATACAGATATCAAATTTTTAAAAATTATTTGATCAGGGCAACTAGATACAGTGGATAGAGTATACCAGCCTGAAGTTAGGAAGATCTGAGTTCACTCAGACACTTAACACTTCCTAGCTGAGGCAAGTCACCTAACCCCCAAATTTGATAATTACCCTATCCTTTGCACTATATCACTTCTAATCAACAAACAAATATTTACTAAGTGCCTACTGCATGCTAAGCACGGTACTAAGTGATAAAGATAGAAGAGAAAGAAAGAGAAAAGAGAAGAGAAGAGAAGAGAAAGAAGAGAAGAGAAGAGAAGAGAAGAGAAGAGAAGAGAAAGAGAAGAGAAGAGAAGAGAAGAGAGAGAAGAGAAGAGAAAGAGAAAGAGAAGAGAAGAGAAGAGAAGAGAAGAGAGAAGAGAAGAGAAGAGAAGAGAAGAGAAGAGAAGAGAAGAGAAGAGAAAGACTCTAGTCACAAAGAGCTTAATAAGGGAGAGAATAAGTAAACATAAAAATACAGGATTGTACCAGAAATCTTAGTGCAGTTTTAAGCTATTATAAAAGCAAAATAGAAAATGAATAAATAAATATGTGTGTATATGTGTGTGTATAAAAAGATATATATACGTATATACACACACACACACACAAAGACAAATACACACACACACACACACAACTAAATTATATTTCTAAATATAAATTATGTAAGTTTTTGCATGAGGGCTAAAACCAAAAGTTCTAACAACTATTATTTTTTTAAAATGATGTGATACTATTAACATGTTGTAAGTACAATTTTCACATAACAAATCAAAAAATTTTAAGGCAATTCTCAAATCAAAAACACTAAAAATAGTAAAATTGAAGGTTAACTCACTTACAAAGATGATCAAATTTAAACTTACCATGTGTGGAGCACTGATTGTTGCTTGGAAACCTGTAAAACAAGGAGAAAACTATTTTTATGTTCAATTACAAAAAATAATAGCTTAAGACAGAAATCTGTTTTTCTTGTCTATCCATTTTTATTACAAAGGTTTGGGCATTTTTTTCCTATTCAATGATGGAAATGGAAAGAAAATTTAATTTTTAAAAGTAAAAATAATACCTTGCCCAAACAATTCTTTCAGTTTCTGTAAATAACCACTTTAATTTTGTTTTTCTGTCCTTGGGAAAGAAATTTTAACAACTTACTGTGTGTGTAATTGCTCCAAAAAACAACTTAGCAAAAATTAACATTAGACAAAAATCTACATTCTGATTTGTTACCATGATGACAAATGAAAACAATTTCACTGTTCAAAAAACTATCCATTTTTGCAAAGTAAAAAAAAATTTGCTCACTTTCCTCTCAAAATTATAAATACTGACTTAAATGACTACAAATCACTGACCAACTTTTCCAAATTCAATTCATTACTTCATATTCCACACACTTATAGAAGAAAAAATCATTTTATAGAGCTAGAAATTTGAGCAACTTAAAATTATATTACCTCAAAATGCTATAGCACTATCTTGAATTTGCAAAGTCTGTCTGGTTCTCTGTCTTATCAACTTACACAATCTTGTCCTCAGCATGATTGCATTCTGTCACAGTTGCTTCCTCCACAACTATTTACCTGCTTCCTCCTCTGAAGCAGTTTTCGCTGAGCTGTGGTAGCAGGTGCCTTCAGGGTTCAGAAGCTCCCCATAATCTTCTCTGCGGGGAGTTACAATGCTTCATAAGAAGAAAGCATGGCAGTTGGTGGAAAGAATCCTGAAGCGCTTCTAAGCCTCAAAGGCGCCTACTGCCAAGGCTCAGCAGTTCAGCAAAAACCTGCTTCAGAGAAGGAGGTAAGTAAGGAACTTTCTAAAAACAAACACAAGCAAAAATTAAAAAATGCAGAATAAAAGAAGCAGAGAGGAAGATAAGAACTATTGTTATTCTTAGGTCTTCTAAATATTTGCTAAAATAAAAATTTTAATAGTGGTATGTAAGAGAATTCTAAGCGATATGACCAATGACCCTACGTCAGTAAATATGCAATAAAAAGTTCAAAAGTTTTCACATATAAAACCTTAATATTTTTTTTTAAAAATTTTAAAAAGAAGATTTAAAAAAAATATATCAGACTATGAGCAAAGAAAATTTTCAAATAGTTTGGCTAATGGGATCTGATTAGGAACAAAATTCAAACTACAAATGTAGCAAGGGGATGAGTCACAGAGTCCTCAAAGAATCTTTTCACCTGGAAAAACTACCATATAAGAATACATGACTAAAGAACAAAATTTTCTGACAGCCCAAAGCTTACCTATTGATTGTGGAGAATCCATGTAGGGATTACATTTTGCATAGTGAGCACGGTCTGTGGCCAGCATTACTTCAAATACTTTCTCTGACTTGATTATTCCATTTTCTGAAATATGGTAATGCAAAAAATTTTACAATAAAAATATTAAGATTCCTTTCATTGAGTTTTAAAGCAAAAATAATTTTTCATCAGCATTATGGGGGAAAGTGTATATATTGACTAAGTAAATTATAACATATTAATAAGATAACTAGCTTTTAAAATTATTTAAATGATTTAACTCAGTTGACTTAACACATGTAACTGGAGTGGTGGATTCAAATTTTGTTTTGTGAGATGTTGTCTCAATTTCTTTACACACAAAAATGAGGGATTTAGCTAAATAATCTCTCAGATCCTTTCTCTAAATCCAGTTCCCCACACTTTAATAAGCAATTAATTTCTCACTGTAATATTTATTCCATAAAGAGTTTTATGAATATACATAAATTTAATTTTTATACTGCAGATGGGTGGGAATTACGGAAGACCACAAAATAAATATGTTTGTTCTTGAAATCAAGAAGAGAGAAGCAACAATATAATCAACAAAAAATCTCATATAATAAAAGGCTTTAAATTTTGTTCACCTACTTTTTAGGAAAAATTATTTAATTCAACAGAGATTAGTAGATACAAAGTAATTAGAAAAGACAGTACTAACACCAAGGAGGTTAGGATATTCAGGAAAGGCTTAAGACCAAATGGGAAGTGATATATGAGCAGTCTCAAAGACAAAAAAAAGATCAGAAGAGGCATCGAGGTAAAGAGGCAGTGCACAGAGAACAAGTTTATGCAAAAGCATACAGTCTAATCTGGATGAACTATGAGACATCAAGAAGTGGATTAATATAAAATAAAGTTAAAAAACATAGTAGCAGGCAAATTGTTGGAAAGCTGTGAATGCCAGGTGAAGAAGTTTATCTCAGTTCCAGGGGATGGGGTGGGGGGGTGGGGAAGCCACTGATGGTTTTTTAATAGGGGAGTAACACAGTCAAAAATTATTTTGAAAAGAAAAATTAGGCAACTATAAATTGGGTGGATTAGAAAGGAAATGAATCAGGAAAACTATTTAAAAAACCACAACAATCTGGTCAAGGAAAGTATTATGGTCTTGAAACTTTATTTCAAGAGGATATGAGCAAAGAGGAGACACATGGATGGATACATGACATCAATCAGTCAACATACTTAACTACTATGTACCAAGCATTGTGCTGAAGAGATATAGCTGATTTGGCAAGCAACTGGATGTAGGAGATTGGGAGGTGAGGGAAAGAGATGAGTCAAGGGTAACATCTGGACTTGCAAAACTTGGTACTCTCAACTGAAATAGGGAATATTTGGAGTAAGGTTAGTTTAGAAAGGAAAACACTTCAGACATATTTCATTTGAGACACCTATGAAATATTGGGTAGGAAGTATATAAAAAGCAGTTCACAACATGGACCTAGAGTTCAGGAAAACATCATGGTTGGACAAATTAATCTGAAAAGCATCTGCAGAGAGATAATCGAATCTATGGGCACTGATGATACTAGTTTAGAGGAAGAAGAGAGCCAAGGATGGAGGATGCCCACAGTGAACATAAAAGACCGAAAAGGAGCCATAAAACATGTAAGATAGGAGAACCAAGGAAGAGGAGTAGCTGAAAAATCTAGAGAAACAGGTTCAACATATCAAAGAGATGGTTAAAAAATATATACAGGGGAGAAAATAGGATGGAGGGAAATACAAAACTAGTAATCATAACTATGGATATGAATGGGATGAACTCTCCCATAAAATGGAAGCAAATTGCAGAGTGGATTAAAAACAGAATCCTACAATATGTTGTTTACAAGAAACACATGTGACACAGAGAGACACATATAAAGTAAAAGGAAAAGGCTGGAAAAGAATTTGTCATGCTTCAGATTAAATAAAAAAAAAAAAGCAGAGGTAGCAATTCTGATCTCAGATAAAGCAAGAAAAATAGAAGGAAGAAAAGGACATCTTGATAAAGGGTCCTGTGAACAACAAAGTAGTAACAATACTAAATGTAGATACATCAAAAGTAGTAGAGCACACAAATTCCTACAGAAGATATTATGCCACTTACAGGAAGAAATAGACAGCAAAACTATATTAGCAGGGGATTCTCAACCTTTCCCACTCAGAACTGGACAAATCTAACCACAAAATAAGCAAGAAACTAGGGAGGTTAATAGGAAAATCTAGATATGATAAGACCTCTGGAGAAAACTGAATAAACAGAAAGGAATACACATTTTTCTAGGCAGTGCATGGCACCTATACAAAAATTGACTATATTAGGGCACAAAAACCTCACTATCAAATACAAAAAGCCAGAAATATTAAATGCTTCCCTTTTCAGACCACAATGCAATAAAAATTATATTCAATAAAGGGCCAGGGAAAGATAGACTAAAAACCAATTGAAAATTAAATAATCTAATTCTAAAGAATGAGTAGGTCAAACAAATAAATGACAAAAACAATCCATAATTTCATTCAAGAGAATGACAATAATGCGACAACAAACCAAAACCTATGGGATGCAGGCAAGAGAAAAGAGTAATGGATAGTGTCAAAGACTGCAAAGAAATCAAGGATTAGAACCGATGAAAATGTCATTAGATTTTGGCAAAAGATCTCTGGTAAACTTAGAAAGTACAAAGTAACCAACCATATTTGAGTCCAATTTGCATTTTCAGAACTTTTAAAGAGTCAAACATAATAGATAAGTAAATATTTGATAATGATGATTGTTGTTTACTCTGGGAAAAATAATAGACAAATATTTTAGGAATTTTCACAAAAATAAACTCTGAGGACATTTCAAAAAGGGAAATTGGCACATATAGCAATTCTGAAAAAGGATGAAGAAATATAGGTCCTCATGGGTTTTGATCTGATCACACATATAAGAATGACCAAATGGATGAAGATAACATCAATTTGAACCCCATGCAGCTTGACTATCAGTATGTATTTGGGATAGAGTACAAATAGACATTGAGTTAACCCAACAGTTACACAGGGATAGAAGAGTACACCCTTTAGAAAGTTGTACAACTCCAATAAGGACCCTAAGCATTTCCTGGAAATAAAAGTCCATCTTTTTGATGCCAACATTCTATCAGTATTGCCATGTAACAGTAAATATGAATATAAGAATCTGTTAAGAACTGAAAATCAAGGGCAGTACAGAGTACATATGTGAGCAGGTTATAATATATAACCAATGGAGAACTCTAAAGCGCTAACATAGCATCAGAAGTATAAGAAGATAAGATGTCCAAGTCACATGGTAAGAGAGATGACAAGTATGTCAAAGTGTTCCTATGGTATCCTAGATTGGTTATTAATAAGGAAATTAATGCCTTGAAAGGGACCCCTATGGTAAGTTTATGGAAGGATATGGACAAGAGTTTTCACAAGATAACCAGAAATGAATGGATTGCAATCTGCATCTCTAAAGAAAACAAAATTGTAACAATTCCATTTATTTTTGCTTGGCTCATGCAGAAATGTCAAACTGGGGAATAAAGAAATGAAAATAAGGTAGATTAAATGGTAAATTGGTAGGAGGAGGTGGTAACTATCAAGATATGCACAAATTTTCAATTTTTTACAAAAATAAGACTTCTGTAATAATGGTTCTAAATTTATGGCCAAGGCACAATAAAATGGTGATGTGGAAATACTGTAAAGATTACAGTATCACAGCAAATTACCAAGAGAATAAATATTTTATATAACTAAAAAAAGGAACACAATTTCACTTGGGGTAACAAAAAGGAATGGAACTCAAGAGAAATAATATGAAAAGACAAAATAATAAAGAAGGCGTATAACACAACCAGACCTCAAACGATATTATAAAATAGCAATCATATTAAAACTATTTAGTGCTGGTTAAAAAATAAAAATTATAAAAATGGAATACATTTAGATAAGCAAGAATTAGATACAATTAAGAGCAATAGTTTAGTTTTTAAAAAGCCAAGTACATAAATTACAGGGGGAAAGTCTCCCTAATTGTCAGGAACAGCTAGAAAATAGAGCAATTGGGGTTTGACATAAATTAGGTTTAGAAAATGGGGGATATGCACAAAATTTCAATTCTTTACAAAAATAAGACTTCTGTAATAATGGTTCTATATAATATAAAAATGCTATAAATCACTTTAAAAAAAATAGGAGAAATAAACAGGTTTCACTGCACACCCAGCAAATTGGCAAAGATGACCAAAGACAGGAATAGTCTATGTTGGAGGGTTTGTGAAAAGACAGGAGCACTTATGATAGATTTAGACTTAGCTCTTTGAATTGATCCAACCACTTTGGGGTGGGGGGTGGGGGGTGGGGGGAAAACTGGAGTTAATCAAAGAAAATAGTTAAAATGCTCATAGTCTTTGACCCAGAGATTCCATTATTAGGTATTTACATATTTATCCCAAAATATCCATATTACCAAAGCGTTTCTAATAGCAAATCAAGTGGCAACTAAGTTGAATTTTTAAAATAATTGAATATTATTATTATGCTATAAGAAATGAATATGAAGAACAAAGTGGCATGGAAAGATATGAACTGATAGTGATGCAAAGTAAACAAAACTAGGAAAAACAAAATATACACTAAGAACAAATGTAAAAAATAACAATCAAAAATTCATTCTGCAAAACTGATTTTCAAACAATCCCAAAGAAGAAATATGAAAAGGCACTTCCATTCCTCTGTAGCAATACTATAATATAAGACTTTTCTGGTACATTGGTCTGATATAGTACTTTAAACTGTTTTTTCCCCCTTTTTGATTCTTAAGGAATTCATAAAGAATGATCCTCTAGGAAAGGGAGAAAAAGGAATATACTGAGAAATGCAGGTAATATAAAAAGAAGAAAATTATTTGTAAAAGAAAAAAATTACAGTAATGGTTTCATCTTACACCACATACTACAATAAGCTTGTCAACATATACAAGATCTGAACACAAAGTCATTTCCATTAAATAATTAAAGGAGAACAAATACTGTTGCAACTAGAGCTAGCAATAAAATTCTTAACTATAACAATAACAATAACTATAACTATGATAAAAGTCATAAAACAAAATAGAAAATTTCAATTATTAAACTGTAAAGACTCTTATACAAGCAAAATCAATCCAAAAAGAAGAAACTAACGTGATTTTAAAAAACCTTTATAACATACATCACTGATAAAAGCCTGATATCCAAGATATAAAGGAAATTAATACAAATAAATAATGCTAATTATCATCCTCCATAAGCAGTCAAAAGATAGCAACAATTTTCAAAAAGAATTGCATTTATAAATATCCATATGAAAACATGTTCCAAATCATTAATAAAGCAAGGCAAATTATAATTTCTGTGTCTTAATTATCAGCCCCTCCCCTCCCAAACTAGTAAATATAAAAACAAGTGGCTACATATGAAGACAAGCACATGATTGCATTATTGGTGGAACTATGGATTGGTTGAACAATGCTGGATAACAATTTAAAACTATGCAAGAAACATGACTAAAACTTCATTTAAATTGATTCAGCAATTCCACTCCTGAGTATTAATGATCCCCACAAGATGATAAAAGACAGAAACAAATTTCCAGTGTGTATAAATATGCAGCATTTTTATGGTAGCTAAGAACTAGAAACAAAATGGGTGCTCGCTGACTATAGTAAACCAATTGTGTTATATACATATAACAGAATATTACTATGCAATGAGTTCTAACAAACATAACGGATTCAGGAAAATATGATAGGATTTTTATGATTAGAGTGAAATAAAGCCAGAAGAACAATAAGGAAGTGAAACTCTAAATTAACTAAAATACTAATAATGGTCCCAGACAACCAATGGAAGTACATAGTTCCCTACTTCTCAAAGAGAAAAATATTAAAAAGCATCAGTAAAAATTAAAGGAAAAAAAAGGAACTTCTATCCAACATGGGCACTTGAACATAAGGTCCAGTTCCCACATACTTCTAAATTCTAACAAAACCTAAAAATAGCACCAAACCAAACAATGATCAATACATTCACAATAAGAACCTATAGTAGATGATTCCATTTACCTAATAAAAAAATGTTAGCAAAAGCCTAAAGACAATAGGAAAGGGGACCCTGCCAGAAAAGCCAGCAACCATTATCAACAAGTAGAAGACTCTCACAAGAAAGTGCTAAATTTGTAAATGAATAACCCCAACTTTAGAAGGCACCAAAAGCAACAGCAATCAGTCTGGATCTAGTAGTGTGCACAGATCAGGGTACCTCAGCATTTTCAGGTCTTGAGGAAACTGAAAATTCAGCACTTTGAACCTGAAAAATGGGGTAATGGGGGGGAAGGGGCCCTAAAAACTTCAAGAGGGCTCTTGGTAAAGACATATAGGAAGGGGAGCTCAATGCTAGATTTCTGATCCAGGAAGAGGCCAAAAAAGGCCTAACCATCCCCCCACCCAAAAGTAGATCTCAAGATCCTGCTGCAAATTCTTAATTCAACCACTAAGCAAAAAATATGAATAGACACACAAGACAAACTGCCATAAAGAATATACAAAAAAATCCAAATTAGAGATACAGAAAAAATCCAGTATAGAAGAGTAACAACAGAACAATTACAAAGATTCAAAGGAAAAAATGGATTTTTTCATAAGAACTACATGAACCACCTACGGGTAGGGAGGAAATGAACCAAGATGGAATAAGAGTTCTGAGGTATAGAATTGAAAGTAGAAAAAATTTAAATAGAAATTGCTATACTTTGTCCAAAGGATTTGCTAAAAATCAGAATAGACCAAAATGAAATCAATGATTCTCTAAAACAAGAAATATTAAAATAAAATCACAAAATTAAAAAAAATATATAAAAAGAGACTATTACCACCTACTAAAAACAAATGATCTGAGAAAACAAGTCAAAATTTAATAATCAATGGACTCCCTGAAAAGTATGATCCTAAAAAAAGGGTCTAGATGCTACGTTTCAAGAAATCATAAATGAAGAAGCCAATGATTATTTACTGAAAGAAGTCCCTAAAAAAAGTCCTAGAAATGTCACAGCCAAAATCCAGAATCTAGGTCATAGAAAAAAATAATATAAGCAATTCAATAAACCATTTTTTGCCAGGTACCGCTAAATTTTGGGAATACAAAAAAGAGATTAAAAATAGTTCCTGAACGGATCCAAAGTCCAAAGAACCAGTCAAGAACTAAGCTGAATATGGTTCAAAATAGGAAAAAAAAAAAAATAAACTAATGGAATAGTCTGTTCTCCTTTGCCTGAATGGCCTCCTTCCTCATCTCTGCCTCCTGCTTCCCTAACTTCCTTCAAGTTCCTGCTAAAAATCTTTACCTTCCACAGGAAATCTTCCTCTATCTCTCTTAATTCTAGTGCTTTCCCTCTGTTGATTGCTTCTAATTTATCCTCTTTGTATTCTTCTACCTTCAGACTGAGGTCCTTGATATAAAGAGTGGTTTTAACCTTTCTTATTATCTTCTTAACAGAGTATCTTTAATATTTATTAACTGACTGATAGCAGGGCTGAGTAAAAATTCTGAAATCCAAACACAGGAGGCAAGATGAACCTACAAAAGGCAAAGTAACTGAACAGAGAGAGGGTAACATACAACAATGAAATACTAACATTCCAAATGAACCTTTAATGGAAAAGATGGCTTTAATACATTCCTTTGAAAAGTCCAGAGTAGAAATATAGCAAGGAAAATATGAGTAATGAACTCCATACAATAATGCATTCTAATTGGATGAAACACGTATCATTTCAGAAACAATGTCTTCAAAGGGTATTGTGGCAATGGAATAAGAAAAATAGAGGTCCTAATGGAGGGTTGGTTCTGTTCAAAGGGTTTAAGAGAAGAAAGGAAAGATAAAATCAATCTACTAGTGTAGAAATAAGAAACAAAGGGAAAGAAACTTGTTATCCTGCATAGTAGGGATTACTTATGAGAAGAGTATACAAAAAACATGGAGGAAGGGAGGATGGAACAAAAGCTTCAGATGAACATACTCAGCTGAGGCAAACGAAGGACAGCTGAAAATCTGCAGAAGCTGTGTGTGTGAGTGCACATGCACAGAGTTTGGTGTAGGAAAATATTCAACAAAATATGTAAAAATAATGGATAAAAGGGAGAAACAGGGAAATCTGGAAAGGCTTAAATGATTACAGAGTAAGGAGTAAAACCAGAAGAATAATTTATAAAATATCATTGTAGAAACAAACAATTGTGAAATTTACGAACTCTAATGAACACAATTGACCAATCATGACTCCTGAAGACCAATGAAGAAATAATGCCACCACTTCCTGAGAGGGGATAATCGATGAAGTAAGACACATATTGTTGGACATGGCCAATGCAGATTTTTTCTCAACTATACACATTTGTAAAAAGGACTTTTTTCTTTTTTTTTTTTTCCTACTTCAATATGGGAGAAGCAATGAAAGAAAACAAATCTCTCTTAATTGAGAAAAAAGTTACATTCTACAGAGAAATCCATGAGTAGAAAACTGGACGTTAAGATGGAAGGGTGATATGGGAGAGAAGAATAACAATGGAAAAAAACTTCAACTTCAAAAAGTTGATCAAAAAAGGAAAAAAAGTTAAGAACCTTTGGAATAAGAGTCAATGATGTTGAATACTAACCTTCTCTCTCATCACTATCTTCTTTCTAAAGGTGAGAAAACGGAGGGAAAGAAGTGCTAAGAGTAAATAGTAAAAAAAGCTTTTGGCAGCAGGGCTTTTCCAAACAAGACAGACAGGAAGCAGATGCAAATATATAAGGAGTCATAATAAGGAGTTCAAGAGATATGAAGAGGCAAGTTCTCAAATAGATGAAAATTAAGTAATAATCAACCAAAAAAAAAAAGTTCCAAATCACAAGAAGAAATGCAAATTTAAATGACTGAGCTTCCATCTCTTAATTATGAGGACAGCAAAACTTGGGGGGAAAAAAGGAAACCAACAAATATTAGAGGGATTGGGGGGGGGTTATAACAATGCACTATTAATGGAACTGTGACATGATATTGCTATTCTGCAAAGCAATTTGCAATTGTCATCACCACCTACAAAAGTCACTAAATTTTCTATCTATTGACTTGATACCAGGTCAATACATCTTTTTGATACATCTCCCACCCCCCACCCCCCCAAAAAAAAAGCACAGGAAAAGGTCATAAGTTAAAACATAGGCATATACACATACATATTTGTAGTGTAAATTTGCATTACAGGAAATTAAAAACAAAACAAAAACTACAAAGTCTTGAATCATATGCTTAAGCATTTAAACTCAATTTTTAAAAATCAAAACCTAAATTTCATCAATGTGACCCAGTGTTTCTCTTCATTAATACAAATGGGTAACTAAGTCTTACAAAGAATTCTCCAGGGCAAGAGGTTAAGAGGTTAGACTTGCCCATGGAAAGGGAAAGGACTTAAAACTCAGATCTTCTGACTCCAAGGTGAGCCCTATTAATTACACTCCTATATCCTATACATCCACTTAACAAGGGGAAAATTTAAAAGCCTTCTTACAGGGAAAAGAATTTTGAGCAGGGAAGTGAAATGATCTTTTTTCTTTCTTTTTTAAAAAGTCTAGACCTATGATTTCTTTGTTATTGAGAATCCTTCTCCCAAACCCTTAAAAAAAACTATCTGCCATGCCCATCCTACAACTGCTTTGTAATTTTATTGTCTTTTCTGTTGTCACTGAGCCTTGATTATAATTTTAAATGCTTTCTTGTTTTTTAATATTATGGAGAGTAGAGGCTATGTGAAAGAATAACAGGGAAACAGGTTGTGAAGAAAAGAATCAAAGTTCAAATGTTGTGAGCATAGGTCAGCCAAACAGCCCAAAAACTAGTAGTAAAGAGAAAGTTGAGAAGCAAATGATAAAGGGAGAAAATAAATGGCTTTAGTTTTAGAACATTAGATTTTCTTCACTGATAAGACAGTCATGGAGAGATGGATAGAAGAACAAAGAAAGTATTTTCTCCACCTAAAGAAAATTAAGAAACCCAGTGAATATAGATTTTAGGCATACAAATTTTAAAATTGGAAAGGTTGGATGAACATTCCACTCACATCCCCAATATCATTTTGAATCATTTCTTTCACTCATTTCTCACTTGTTACAATATAAAACAAACAAACTGGGTATGGTGGCACAGTAAGTAGGACACTCCTGCTACTAGGAAACCTGAGGCTGGTCAGAGCAACAGAGCACAGGAGTTGTGAGTGCCAATGGACTAAAGTTTGTTAGTCAGGGCTTTGGAAGTATCTCCCAAACCAACAAGGTGCCTAATAGGCATCCCAAAAATGGGATCATCCCAGAAAAGGAGCAAGTCAAAACTCCCATGCCAATTGAAGTAGGATTAGGTTCATGAACGAATTTCCAGCTTTGGTGAAAATACGAAAATATAATTTTGAAAATAAAATAAAATAAGGATCAATTAATTCATTAGGCATCAATTACATATCTGCTTCTAACAGCAAAGAAACCATATATGTAGAATACTTTGTAAACTTTAAGACACTATTTTAAATGTAGTTATAATTACTACACCAATATTTAGATATGTATTTTAAAGTGCATAATAAATTACACATATCCCCAGAAACCTGCATTTCATTGCTTCTTCACAACTTCAACCTATTAGATTCTAATAGTATCCTCTAGGGAAAGAATTCCCAAGGTGGAACACTACAATCAGGTACTAGAAACTAGTCAAGAGGATATGGGAAGTATTTGGTAAATAACTATTTTAGCCTATCAAAATATTCCAAAAGTAGTATTGTTGATGGAGGAAAACCCGGTATCTACTAAATAAAAATTAATCTCTTATTTTTATATGCTGATGAACAATAAACTTTAAAATTCATTTCCATACAGAATAGAAGGTCTACAAAACTAAAGGGCAAAAAGAATGACAAAAGTTAGGAATCTTTGCTCTAGGGAAGGGTTTCTTAAACTTTTTCTACTTGAGCCTATGTGTATATGTATATAAAATAGGATACAAATCACACATTTACTGATAATAAATCATTTTAATGTATTCATTTTAAAACAGTTGCTATACATAAATTTTATTATTTATTAAAGATTAAAGCAAATTTGCATACTAATGAGAGGCTTGTTTATTTTTACATAAAGAATAAAATCTTGGTAGAATATTTGATATAAAATACTGTAGCCAAATTTTTCATGATTCCCCACCATTCAGTTAAATGAACCTGTAAGGGGTTGAGACCCATAGTCCCAACTAATCCTTCTTCCACATGAATTGTTTCCAATTACCTTAAAAACAGATTCATAGCCAAGTCTTCTCTTCTCCAGGTTTAATATACCCAAATCCTTAGATTGATCTCCATATGGTATTCTTTTCAAGCCTTTCACCATCCTTAACACCCCTCTCTCTAGGCACTTTCTACATCATGTCCCTCCCAAAAATATGAAGCCTAGAATGGAATACTATTTTAGAAGTAATCTATCCATGGAAGTAAAAAGAACTACTATTATTACTTCCTGGGTCCTGGATACCATCCTTTCTCAATGCAGTTCAAAGTCAAATTTGCACTTTGGGCTGAAATATCAACTGAGACAATAAGCTTGCAAGCACACCAAAATCAACAGATCTTTTAAGACGGAAGTGTTTTTTCTAGTTCTGCATGTCCCATCTTCATCTTAGAATTAAAAAAATAAAAACTTCAGAAGTCTAAGAGTTTATACTCATCCCTACTAAAATGTAACTAAATAGAATAGAGATACAGTACATGGGCCTAATCATAGATGCTCAGATTGTTTTCAAAACAAGTTAAATGGCTGAAATAGTTATTAATAGTTTCATTTTTACTAGATTTGGATCACTGTTCTAAACTGCATTTAAATCCTTATTCTGTTATCCAATTTATCCAATTATCATTCCCAATTTTGCATTAAGCAAATTTGACAAAACATGTTATCTCATTATTCAAGTCACTGATAACAAAATATGTTAGCACAGGACCTGGAGACTGAATTTGTAAAAGCAACATGGAGGCTGAATATACCAGCACATACTATTTTCATTTTTTCTTTTTTTTGTTTGTTTCCTCTCTTGTGTTTTTTCCTTTGGTTCTGATTTTTCTCTCCCAACCTGATTCATAAAGAAATGTGTATTTTAAAAAATTAATGTAGATGTATAACTAGGAAAAAAAAGAAAAATGTTAAAAAGGGGAGGGAGAAGCACAGGACAAAGGAGAGCTCCTTAAGACATTATAAGAGACCTTTTCAAGCTGATATGGAACCTTTTATATTTGGTACTCCAGTTTGGTATTTTACTACCTTTTATATTTGGTACTCCAACACATACAAACTCCAACAATGTTGAATTACCTACCTATGCCTATCATCTGGCCTATGTCTCTTCATTTTGTACTCAAGAATAGTATGACAGACTTTATCAAATTTAAAAACCAGATTAAGTTACTAAAGCACTCCCCCACTCTTATAATTTAATCAATTTTTTTTAAAAAAAGGATATGAGTGGGTAAAAAAGTTCTTGTACCCTTATCATGTAATAAATGCCACTTCATAATTCCAAGCAAATGATATTTTTTTAACATGGCAATATAGTACAGGCATTTTATTTCACATCATTACTTATTTTGCTACTTAAATGTTATGTTGCTTAAGTGCATACAATTTTCAAATAAAATGTGTTTTAAGAATATTAAAGGAAAAAAACTCAAATGAGCACCAGAAACATAAGCATGGTAGTATACACTCACTAGAAAGAAAAGTCTTAAACACGCTTGAGCCTCAATTTCCCCATCTATACAATAAAGATATTATTTGTTCTATCATTTCATGGACATTAATTATAAAATATCAGACAAATATAAGCTATTATGATGCTGCCAAAAACCTAATTAAGTATCACAGTGAATTAAGTGCTAGGCCTAGAGTCATAAAAATCAGTTCAAAACCAACTTCAGTCATTTACTAGATGCAGGCCCTTGGGCAAGTCACCTTAATAGTAACTACATCTCAGGGTTGTTATGAGGATCAAATGAGACGATATTTATAACATGATTAAGCACAATGCCTGGTACATAGTAAACCCTAAATAAATGCTAGTTATTACTATTATCATTAAAGTTAAGGTAGCAAAAATTTTTGGCTACTTCTTCAATTTCAGAATAAAATCCCAATTTTGTGTAGTGTAGAAAAAATAAACACATGAATTTGTGGCCAAACAAGAATTAGAAAACATTATGAAATGCAAAATGAATAATTTGGGCTATATTAAAAAGTTTTTGTACAAAATAAACCAGTGCAGTCAAGATTAGAAGAGAAGCAGAAAGGTGGGAAAATTTTTTTTACATTATTTCTGTTGACTCAAATTTATAAGAATACAAGCCATTCTTCAATTGATAAATGATCAAAGGACAATTTTCAAAGAAATTAATTTCTAGTCATATGAAAAAAAAATGCCCTAAAATCACTATTGATTAGAGAAATGCAAAGTAAAGACAACTCAGAGGTACCACTTCACACTTCTCAGATTGGCTAAAATGACAGGAAACGATGACAAAAGTTGGAGGAGATGTGGGAATACAGGAACTCTAATACATTATTGGTGAAGTTCTAAACTGATCCAACCATTCTGGAGAGCAATTTGGAACCACACAAAAAGGGCTGTCAAACTTGCATTACCCTTTGACCCAGCAGTGTTTCTACTGGGCCTATATCCCAAAGAGATAATAAAAAAGGGAAAAGGACCCCCATGTGCAAAAATGTTTGTAGCAACTCTTTTTGCAGTGACAAGGAATTGTAAACTGAGTGGATGCCCATCAGTTGGGGAATGGCTAAGTAAGTTATGGTATATGAATGTTATGGAATACTATTGTTCTATAAAAAACAAACAACAGGATGATTTCAAAGCGGTCTAGAGAGGCTTACATGAACTGATGCTAAGTGAAATGAGCAGAACAAAGAGAACCACTGTACACAGCGACAATAAGATTATGTGATGATCACTTGTGATAGAATGGTTCTTTTCAACAAGGTGATTTAAGGCAATTTCAATAGACTTGTGATGGAAAGAGACATCCTCATCGAGAGAATTATGGGGGAATGTGGATCAAATCACAATATTTTCACTTTTGTTATTGTTGTTTATTTTTCTTTCCTTCTTGTATTTTTTTTCCTTTAGATGTGAATTTTCTTGCACAGCATGAAAAATATGAAAATATGTTTAAAAGAATTGCACGTTTAACAGATATTGGATTACTCCAGGGGAGGGCAATGAGGGGAATGGAGAAAGAAAAATCTGGTTTTGCTGTGGTAAATGTTGAAAACTATCTTTGCATATATTTTTAAAATAAAAGCTATTAAAAAAAAAACCCACACAAATCTATTTTGACATATTTTAGAAAAAAATGAAAAGCTATTAAAAAAAAAAAAAGACAAATCTTTCTAGTGAGAGATTAACTTACTACCAGGAAGCATAAAATAGGCAGGAAGGAGAATAAACTCCATGAGTTATTCAAGCACAATAAAATCAAAGCAATTTGAACAATTAAATGGGTTTTCCTTGTAAAGCTAACTTACCTCTTTATTTGATTCAAAACTTTTTTTTTTTTAAGTTTGGCCATTTTGATCAAAAATCTTCTAAAATGCATTAATCAATCAGGAGATTGCTTTATATGCCCTGAGGAAACATTAGAGGCCTTTTCACTAAAAACAAGTCTTTTTTTTTAAAAAAATCTATTATTACCTACAATGAACATTTATTAAACATCTATTGTACAAAGCATTGTGCTAGGGATAGACATTAAAATAAAATAGTCTCTACTCCTCAAATAACATGTGAACTGAGCTTTGAAGGAAGAAAAGGTATTTAGAAAGTAAAGGTAAATAATTTATTCAAGGATTAGGAAGAAGAAACAAGAAGAGATACATAGAAAAGGCATGGAAATAGTAAGCAGATGAAGCACATGGGACAAGGAGGTGTACAACTGGCAGAGCAAGAGGTAAAAAGACGACTGAAGTGAATGGGCACCAGTTAGGATACAGATTAAGCTTTTCTCATCCTGATGATGGATGCCTACCTTCTTCCTCTGACTGGCTGGCACTCAAATCCTGAACTCAGGAACAAGATCCTAATGTATCTAATCAAGATTGGAAATGTCTATTTCTCAGGATTGCAGGTCTCTGGGACATAAAAGATGGTTTACTAAATGCTTGTGAACTGATTGACTCTAGTCAGCTATGCAGAGCAATTGCCTTCCTTGCTCCATAGAAGTCCTATTAACCACCCCTCCCCTCTCACCTTCCTGTCTGGGACTGATCTTCACCTGGCTCCCATTTTAGTCTCCCAAGTAGAAATTTTGGGGCCTTTGTAATTCCTCTTACTTCCATTCAACAAAGGAATTACAGACATGCTATTGCCAGACACTGTTCCAGGCACTAGAGAAAACATATACAAAAATGAAACAAGACTACTCTCAAGGAGCCTACGTTCTATGAGAGCAGAGGAAATGATATTAAAAAATATATATACAAGAAAGCTTCTGGGGGAGGATAATAAAGGGCCTTGGTGCCTAGTAAAGTGGGAGAAAAAATTAGGGTAAACCTCCAGAAGAAAATGGCACTTATACTGGGTTTTAATAAAGTTAAGTATTCTATGAGGTGGCCAAGAGAAGGAAATATATTCCAGCAATGGAGCAAATTAAGGAAAGAGGAATGTTGTATACAAGAAACAGTGTAGGGTACTTCACCCTGCATTTATATGGTCTGAATCAGGCAAGTTCAAATTGTTTGAAATTAATGTTATCAAATTATCTAAGCAATCTATTTTCTTATTATTCTAGTTGTATGTTTCCTATGTAGCTTTTTACAAAAATTTTATTTTAAAATAATATCAAGTTTGGTGTAACTGAGTGTATGAAAGAGAGTAATCTGAAATGTGTTTGAAAAGGTAAGCTGGGACCAGACTGAAAAAGAGTACAAGCCAAAAAGAGCTTAGGGTTTATTTCATTCCTAAGCAGAGGTTCTTTTCCTTTGACAATCTGGTGAAGCCAATGGGCATCTCAGAATAATATTGAAGGAAATGCTAAATTTCAATTAGAAATTAGCAAAAATAATGATGTAATTCCCCCCTTCTCCCCCATGAAACTTTACAAACCCACTGCAATATTTCCATTGATCCCAGAATAAGGACAAACCCATGGAACAGTTTGAGCAGGGGTATGGCAAGATCAGATTTGTACTTTATGCAGCACAGAAATGATAGGCTGAGGAGAAGAAACTAGATCAAGTACTGCAACAATCTTGAACTCAGGTGATGGCTGTATGATTAAATGGATGAGAAATACAATAGAATCAACAAAACTTGACAATTTAATATATGAGGATGAAGGTTCATTGAAGATGGCTCCAAAGATTGTTAATCTGGATAAGGATGATCATAAAAACAGGGTTGCTAAGATTTGGAGGAGAATAATGAATTGTTTTGAGTATGTTGAATCTGAGATACCTAAGGAACATGCATGCAGTTGGAGAGTCCAATAGAAAAGTGATGATACACAGCTGGATTTCAGGAGAAAGACTGAGTCTGGACATAAAGGGAGTCATTTGCATAAAGGTGACAACTGAACTCATGGGAGCTGATATCACCTGAAAGAATAGTGTGGAAAGAGGAGAAACAAATTGGAGACAATGATGATGATCCAGCAAGAGACACTGAGTCAGAAAGATAGAATATGTTATCTAAGAAAACCACTGATACTCATATTTTATAGTTTGCAAAAGATTTTACATGCAGTCTCTTGAGCTTCACAATATAAATTCTATAGATAGCTATGGAAATTTGTATTGCATATATATTTGTGATGTTTTGTTTTTCCTGTCTTCTCAATGGGTGGCAGAGGAAAAAAGACTAATTTGGAACTAAAAATTAAATTTTTTTTAAAGCCAAAGAGTTTTAAAATGAAAACTGCATTATAACTAGTTTCTAGAATATTCATTAAATATTTATGATCTAAAAGAAATAAAATAAATTCTAGATAGCTCCTTATTTTACATATGAGGAAACAGAGGTAGATTAACTTACTTGTCTCTGTCATCCAACTATTATAAGTTAAATCTAGGTTTCTTAAAAGGTCAGTGCACTCATTCACACCACCATACTATCTCAAATAAATCCAGCACTCTAAATACAGTATAACTAAGACAAAGGACAGTGGAGAATATAAACCTGATCATTTTAATTAATGCAGCCAAAAAAACGAAACACAATTTGGCAATTAGAAATTAATATTAAATTGCAAAAAATTAATCTTATCTAAATATTAAAAGCACTATAAAGCATGGTTGACAAGTGAATAACCATAAAAGTTTCACTAGAAATTAAATAAAATGGGAAGGCATCTTTCTGAATTCTAGATAAGACCTCAGTTTAATTACACTAATAGCTAAGTATCTCATTAGCTATTTGGGACATAAGCCAATAAAATAAAAGTAATGTACTTTTGAACTAAAATACTACTTTCCATTGACTACCAGACTCACAACTTAGGTGTCACCCTCAATTTCTCACTTACCACCAGCTCCATCCAATCTTTTGACAAGACCTACTTATTTCATTTTTTCAATATCTCTCAAATCTGTCCACTTTTCTCCTCTGATACCACCCAGGGTCATACCAACCCTCATTCATTTCACACTGAAAACAGCCTGCTGGTGAATTTACCTGTCTCAAGTCTCCCCACTACAATCTAACACCTCCCTAAAGCACAGATCCAACCACGTCCTTCACTTACTTAATAAACTCCCCAGTGATTGCCCATTGCTTCCAGGACCAAATACAGAAAAAATTCTGTTTAACCTCAAAGCCCTTCTTAACCTTGCCCTTTCCAGTTTTCTCATATCTCCCTAACCACATATACCTTTTAATCCAGTGACACTCACTTCCTTGCTGTTCCATTATCAAGACACTGCATTTTCTTGGTTCTAGGCATTATCTTTTGCTATCCCTTCATGCCTGAAAAGCATTTCCTCTTCATCTCTGCCTGCTATCTTCCTTAATCTTTTACCTCCTTTTTGTATCTAACCCCAGAGATTAGCTAAGTATCTGGACAAGGTATGCATTTAATAAATGTTCACTGACTGACAATTTTAGCTGCTTAAAAAAAAAAAAACAAAAAAAATGCAATCAACTGTTCTCTAGTTAAAGTAATTTAGATATTCTTATTTTAAATAGTAGCATTTAGCCTAATTTAATACTACAATAGTAAAAATTTTTCCCCTTACATCTCTTGCTTTGTAAGGCAGTGTTTTAAAAGGCTGCATTATTAAAGAATCCCAAGCTATTCAGAACTGGAAAAAAATTTAAGATATCCTCTGGTTTATATCTCTTTCATTTTATAAAATGACATACCTTGTTTAAGTGGAAGTCAGTGCTAGAAACCAGGGTTTTCTGGTTCCTAATCCACTGTTTATTACATTACATCTAATAAGCTTAGGTTACTAAACAGTATAGATTTATTCCCCCTTATATAATTTATGCAAACTTCTTCCATCACCAAATTTACCATTAAATATAAGAGTATAAGATTAACCTTCATTTGTATGTTTGCTTTACTTTTTATATATAAGTAGGTCTTGTCAAAAGATTGGATAGAGCTGGTGGTTAAGTGAGAAATTGAGGGTGACACCTAAGTTGTGAGTCTGGTAGTCAATGGATAGTAGTATTTTAGTTCAAAAGTACATTACTTTTATTTTATTGGCTTATGTCCCAAATAGCTAGAGATACTTAGCTATTAGTATAATTAAAAGTATATATAAAAGTATAAGTAAATCAAAAAATTGATTTGAGTTACAATTGTTTGACATTAAATATGTTCAATAAGTACATTGTCTACACACATTACTATGGTCTCCATTTCTATATAGACTTTTTCACAGAAATTAATTTTTAAAACATCTCAAGTTGGTTGAATCAAGTCTGGCATTATTACCTAGTAACTAAAGTTGGAATACTTTGGAATAAGCATACAATTCCCTGCACATAACTGGTTCTTAATAAATGCTTACTGACTTCAACTGACCTGCTCTATAATGTAGTTACACAAAAAGATGCTAATAACTATCATTCCATTTACAGTATTTTCCAACTGCTACACCCCAATCATACATAGCTAATGGTCTTCAATCTAGGCCCAAACACTAAAATGTACAAAAAAAGATATGGTTATGGTACTTATGAATACACATACAAATATTTTATGTTTATATTGCAAGTCAAAATAAAAACATTAAATAAAGATTTTTTAAAATACAAATAATAGAATTCAAAACAAAATCTAATTTTTAAAAATTGTTAAAGGTTCCAATTTCATCTTTTCTTACAGGTCTCTTTTCATCCCCAAACTTGTATAAACTCATTATTAACCTCTTAGCAATAACATCTTAGGCGTTAAAATATTACATCAATAAGAGGCTGAAACTTAAAAGTTGCACAAGTGTTACAAAATATGATAAGGCAATTTATCTTTTATAATTTCCTCCTTAAGTATTATATCACTTATTTTAAAATGAAGAATAATAAACATTAGGCCAACATTCTCTGTTAAACATTACCTAGCCACTAGGTAGGAAAGCATCTTTAAAATTTTCATCTAAGAACTAATAGGAGATACATGGAGATAATTACAAAATAATTGGAAAGAAGATCTAGCCTTGGCTAACCCCAAATTTGGCCTAAAAGAAGAGACTGAAGAGCCTGATTGATTACAAATCTCCTACACAGCCAAATATCTTCAGAGATAACTTACTAAAAGAACACTATTACTTAATTACAATTCTTTTACATTTAAAAAAATACATGCTCCTTCATGAACAAGCATTTAGATTATTCTTACGTGTCAGAAAAAAGGCATGAAACATTAAAAATCTAAGCATCTGTACAAGTCACAATGAAGAAACATTTAAAGGCAATATAGCCATGAAACCTAGTTCACTTTCAAATGAAATACTTTGTGAGAATTTTTTAAAACTCTTTGCATTAATTTCTATTACTATTAATAGCTTACCTTGACAGAGAACTTTACTCTTGGCAAAGTATTTCCATATATTTGAAACTCATTTGATAAAACCCACTCAAAAGGTTATAATAATTTATACATCTCAAGTGCTCAAAATGATTTGCCATGCATAATAAAATTGTTATTAATCCTATTATCTTAATTTAGAGGGGGAAAAACTCTGAGTCTAAAGTTGAAGTGCACCAAGGTCATAATGGTAACTAAGTAGTGAAAGCTGAACTTTCAATTGGGGTCTTTAGTGATTCAGAGCTTTCCCTGTTTCTATCGGCCCAAATGCCAGACTTTGAAATATGAAAAACACAAGTGTTCTTCATATTCCAATCAGCAAACTTTTACTGAGTATCATAATATGTGTACAAGGTACTTTTATTAAGGCTATGTGGAACGACTATAAAGCCATCCCCTTTCCCCCAAGAAGTTCACAATTAAATTACAGAGCCAAAGGAATAATAAGAAAAAAGTTCAAAGACACTATAAAGCAGAAAGTGATTAACTGCCAAAAGGATGCCGAATTGACAGACAAGTGGTGTCAAGATCACTGACCTGGGTAACCAGAAACAATCCTTTTGGCCTTCAAGACAGATTATAAAGGGCTTTTTTTGTTTTTGTTTTAAAAACCACCAATCCTGAAAAAAAAACTCGCAGGGAGAGGAAGAAGGCAGTAGAATCAAAATTGTGGCACAAGAATGCACCCCCCAGGTGGTCAGGAATTATCTCAGGATCATTTGCAAGCTTTTCATCTCCGGGTCTTTCAATTAAGATGGATCCTGGGTGGAACATAGGCAAGACTAATCGCGGTGAGGCTGTGGCAGCATTTCCCCAAATCGAACCTTTTCCCCCAAGCCGACCCGTGATATGGATTGGGGTATCAGACCGAGTATCTTCTCGTTGATCTTTCCATAGCAACCCACCGCCACCTCCCCAGTCTGCCTCCCTCTCCGAGCTCATCAGGCAGAGAAGCATCTTCCAGCGGCCGCGGGAGGTCGAGAACAAGGTGTGGTGGGGGTGGTAAAGAAATCATCGCCCCGGGAGGCCTGAGGAGGTCTAGGATCACAAACCGCCCATACTTCACCTCCCCACATTTCTGCGCGGACTCCGCGTGTCCCAGTACCCAGGCACGCCCCTCTGCAGCCAGACCCGAGAACACCGAACGCCTGCTCTGACTGACAGCCCCGCCACCTGTGCTCGCACCTCCGCGCCCCACCCGGCCTGAGGCAACTGGGGAGGGTGGGGGTCTCCCACCTACGCTTCGCCGGCCGCCCCCAGCTGGCCTCGAGCCAGTTCCTGTCGCCCGCCGATCGCCCCCAGGTGACAGGTCTCTTGGGAGGGAATTACAAGTGCGTGTGGCCCGGCTCCGAGGGCGCCACCAACTGTCCTACCCGCCGCGACTGCCGCCACCGCCTTCCCCAACCACGCCGCCGGGAAAGAGCGGCAGCTGCCCCGGAGACCTGCGAGGCGGTGACACGTCCCTCCCCCGACTATCCCCTTCCCAGGTTCCCGACCCCGGGCGAAGGAAAGCTGCTACGGCGGCACTCACTGCGGAGATTTTGGATGAGCTCCGAGTGATTGGCCCCGCCGGACTTCCAGGCCATCGCGAGGCACGCCTGGAACACGTAGAGAACCAGCTTCAGCGCGGCGGCGGTGCCCAGCAGCTTCGCGAGGAACTCGACCACCTCCCACACCGACACCGCCCCGTCAACGTCCGCGTCCCCGGCGCTGCCGCTGCCGCCGCCGCCGCTGCTGCTACTGCCCCCGGGGCCGCTGCGCGCTCCCGACATCCCCTACTGCGCGCATGCGCTCTGTGACGGGGCAGGGTCGCTCGGGTGGGGCTGGAGGCGGTGGCGGCGGCTGCTGCAAAAGAGAAAAAAAAAAAGCCGGCCTGACTCAGCGGCCCTACGCTATCTTTTTTACAGCCGCCCCCACTGCCGACTCAGGGGCATCCAGCCTTTGCTATGAGCTCTCCCTCCACTGCCAGTCCAGAGGCCCAAACCTGGACAGGAAAGGGACATCTATGTTCCGCTTCCTGGGGATTTTAAGGACGATCTAAGCCAGAAGCCGGCAGCTGAGAACGAGGTCGTGGGCAGCCACTAGCGCGTCTCGGGGGCCACGCTCTTTCTCATGTATGGCCAACTCGTCCTTTAGTTGGGCGCTGTCCCTGAGGCTGTAGGGGCTTCGCAGGCAGTCTTGGTAGGAGGAGGGGGACGCCAGCTCATTTTGTAACCGCCCGAAGGTCACGAATTGCCTGTGCTACTATTGCCGGATCCCCCGTCTCGCTTCCAAATAGCCTGCAACCCAGAGAAAGACAAGGGGAAAGGCATCCTTGAAGGTCTCCCTTAAGCCACGTTTGCCCATCACTTACTTTTTTTAGTTTAAAGTGACACGGCCCTTTAGTTAAAACTACAGACTGGAGAAAGAAGGCGGCCCAGAGCACCTTTGTATTCGATACACACTCCTTGACTTACAAACACGCCACCAGCAACCTAAAACACCTGTCATCCGTCCTCTTTCAAACTTCTTTTGTAATGAAGAAGATGAATCATGGCAAAAAATAGGGTGAGAATTATATGAAGTCATGCATTAACAACTGCTAAAAACATGGGTAGCAGAACGTCCAAGTCGGAAGGGGGACAAAGAACAAATGCTTATTTAATTTTTTGTTTAGCTAAGAGTTTAAGATTATATTCTATATTTGAACGTTTGATTTGGTGGTGGTGGTGTAGTCGTTTCATCAAAATTAAGCTAAATTTTATTCATAGCATTAGAAATGGAAGGGACTGTCAAAAGATCATCTATCTTGTCCAACTCTTGCTTAGTGTGTGACTTAGGCCTTTTTTTTTTTCACCCCATCTGTAAAATGGAGTTGAACTAGATGGTTTCTAAGGACTCTTATAGCTCTAGATATATAATTCTGATTTGGCCAAGAGGTCACAGGACACCTAGTAAACAAAAGAATTAGAATTTGAACTTTGGTCTTTTGACACTAAATGCCCCATTCTTTCCTCTATACCTAGAAATGTGGCAAGCACACACATACATACATACAGGTTAATTAAAAAATACTTTTTACCCTTAATTTTGTATTATTGCCTAATCCTTTTATTTAAACCATTCTAAAATTGTTTATAGGGAAACAAAGTTTGAGGGGTTGGGGAAGAAAGTTGAAAGCAAAAAAAAAAAAAATTATGCTAGTGGGCTCAGAAGCTACAATAAAAATAAAATCAACTATCCTCAAAAGAATAAACACTCCACATTATTCTGTGATGTGTGTATGTTACTTTCTCCCTGACAAGCATGCATTTTCAGCAAATTAAGAATCCCAAGTTACACAATTGGTCTGGACTCTAGCTCTGTTGTCATCAGCTTTATTATAGATGAGCTCAGAGCTGGCTGGGAACCCTGCCTGTGGCATCCTATCAACATCCAAAGCTTTTATTAACCAGCTTTGTAGTTGGTTGCCATAAGGTGGTCTTTCAGAACCCAATCAATGAACAATTTTGAATGAAGTATAGCTGCAAGTAAGCATTTGGCAAGTCACGATGCTGCCACTGCAACAGCATCAAGTTTTCTGGCTCTCTCTCAGTCGCAGAAACGTGACTGGAAATCTATTTCCCAATCTGCAATAAAGGGAAAACAATACCTACTTGCAATCTTGGGGATTTTGTGACCACAAATGAAAAAAATATATAGCATGAAGGTGCAATATAAATGCACTATGCTACAGAATAAATTCTGATGTCAGGAATAATTTAATGTCTTATTTAGAGCTTTTTCATGAATATTTGTTGATTAAATACAGTTGTCATTTGAAGAATTCTGTAAATTTAATAGGTTTCTACTACACCTATCTGCTGCTACAAGATGTTCTTTCAGCTTGGGGGGGGGGGGGGGGAAGTGTAGGGGGGGGGAGCTGGAGAAGCTCTAGAGGCCTTTCTCAGGAACCTGATAACCCTCTTCAAAGCTGACCTAGATGGATTACATTAGCATGCCCTGCCTTAGTAAGCAGTCACTGAAAAATAGCTGCCAGCATCATCATAGACTGAAAAAAAGAAAAAGGAAAATCTCTTAATTTTAATAGCATTCTGCTAGGTACTATGAAAACTTGCTTTCCAGTAGTTTATGATCTAGTTGGTGATACAAAACATCATTACCAGAAGATGACTAATAATAAAAGCAATATATGATATGTGCCAAAGAAGGGACCATGAATGTTCAGAGGAAGAAGACACTATTGGGATGGTTGAAAAATGATAATATTAATCATAGCTCAACAGAATGAGGACAAAAGATAGGCAGTTAAGTAGGGTGGAAAGCAAGGTTGTGTAGAGTGACACTTTAAAAATATCAGTATTTTTAAAATTCACATATAATCCAGCAGCAAAAGATGGTAAAAGAAATTCCATTTAAAATAATGTAAATAATATAAGATACTTGGGAATCTCCTTCCCAATACAAACCCAGGAATTATATAAACACAACTACCAATCCACACAAATAAAAATCAGATCTAAACAACTGGAAAAATATTAATTGTTCCTGGGTAGTCTGAGCCAATATAATAAAAATGATAATTTTACCTAAATTAATCCCTATTCAGTGCCATAGAAATCAAATTGTCAAAAAATTATGGAGTAGAAAAAAATTACAAAATTCATTTAGAACAAAAGGTTTGTTCTAGATGAATTTTATAATTTTTTAATGTTTATATATTTTAAGGGAGTTAATGGGAAAAAAAAAGGTGGAAGAAGGCAGTATAGCCATATCAAATCTTAAACTGTATAATAAAGCAATAATTATCAAAACAATTCCGGTACTAGCTAAGAAATTAAGTGGTGAATCAGTAGAATAGATTAGGTACAAATTACAATAAATGATCATAGTAATCTGCTATATGAAAAACCCAAAAATCCAAGATTTTGGGACAAAAACTTATTTCCCAAAAATTGCAGGGAACTGGAAAATAGTACAGCAGAAACTAGATATAGACCAACATCTCACACTATGTACCAAGATAAGGGCAAAATGGACATATGATTTACACATAAAGGGTGATACCATAAGCAAATTAAGAAAGCAGGGAATAGTTTATGACCAAACAATGGATAGGGGGCATTACAAAATAGATAATTTTGAATATATAAATTTTTTAAAATTTTGCACAATTAAACAATTGCAACTAAAATTATGAGGAAAATAGAATACTTGAAGGGAAGATTTTGCAATAAGTCTCTGACAAAGGCTTCATTTCTCAAATAAATATATAGAGAACTGAATCTAAATTACTCAGTCTAAATTAAATTCTGAAAATACACATCATTCTTCAATTGGTAAATGGTCAAAGGATATGAACAGGTAGTTTTCAAACAAAAAATGCTATATATAGACATGAAAAAATGCACTGAATCATTCTTGATTAGAGAAATACAAATTAAAGCAATTCTGAAGTACCATTTCACATCTATCAGGTTGGCTAATATGACAAAAAAAGGAAAAAGGATATTAGAAGGGATATGGGAAAAGCAGGAGACTAACACACTGTTGATAAAATTGTGAACTAATCCAACCATTCTGCAGAGCAATTTGGAACTATGCCTAAAGAGCTATAAAAGTGTACATAACCTTCTATCCAGCAATACCCCTGCTAAGTCTGTATCTCAAAGACATATATAAAAATATTTATGGCAATTTTTTGTAGTGGCTAAGAATTAGAAAGGAAAAAGAAAGAAAGAAAAAAAGAAAGAAAGGATGCCCATCAATTGGGGAATGACCAAACAAGCTGTAGTATATACTTGTAATGGAATATTATTATGCTATAAGAAATGATAGGCAGGATGATTTCAGTAAAACATGGAAAGACTTATATGAACCAATAGAAAGTGAAATGAACAGAACCAGGAGAACATTATACATAGGAACACAATATTATCTGATGAAGAATTGTCAATGATTTAGCTGTTCTCATCAATACAATGATCCAAAGACAATCCCAAAGAACTAATGAAGTATTAGAGAGAACTGATATTGTTTGAATATAGACTAAACCATGTTATTTTTCACTTTCATTATTTTTCTTTTATTCAAATCTTGTACGAAATTATTAACATGGAAATGTTTTACATTATTGCAAATTGAATTGCTGATCATCTTAGGAAGAGGAAGAAGGTAAAGAGGAAGGGAGGAATAGAATTTGAAACTCTAAAAAGAAAAACCTGTTTAAAAATTGTTTTAACATGTAATTGGGGGGGAAAGAAAATATCTTAAATTTTTTGTAATATCTTTTTGTAATCTCATCACATGTGAGACATTAAACACTGAAAACAAAGTAATAAAGGAAAAAATGTTCAAATGTTGTCTAGAGCACACAATTTTCTTTTTAACTGTCATTTTATTGATGTAGCAAACTTAGTATAATTCCCTCTCTCAACGTAGATAGGCTTCTGTTCTACAACTAATATAGTCTTGGAAAGTTGCCTGGAACACTTAAGAGGCTAAATGATTTGTCTAAGCCAACACAAAACAGTAGATGCCAGAACCTGAATCCAAATCTTCTGGTTTTCTCTCTGTCATACCATGTTTTCTCTCAGAGACATTTTTGTAGTATCTAAAATAGGAGCAACAATAGCAGTAGCAACAACAGTGGTAATAGTAGTAGTAGTAGTAGCAGTAATAGTAGCAGTAGTTGTAGTCATCATCATACGTAGTAGTTCTGGTAGCTAATAACCTAGTTTTGTCAGAGCCTCCAGTAGAAATTATATATTGAACTTTTCCAAACCACAGTAATTGATATGTAATTTGAAAAAATAGAAACCCCTCAAGAAAATAAAGTTGAGTAGAAAAACTGAACTATACTAAATATATACTGAAAAAAACCATGCTGGAGGTTATATAATTTTAGGTGTCCTAAGGAATCAATTTTCAATGTATCTTAATACTTCACTAATCTAACTGATACACGATCTCATCAATGTGGACCCTTTTCTATATTATACAGATCCCAAATGATTCACACCATCTTATCCTATTGTAATGGGAGTTTTAAGCATTCCTAGGCCACTTAAAATGGCCACATGGAATATGGCCACCCTACATGGAAGATGCTAGGGTACCTACTTCTGGATACTGAAAGACCGGAGCATATGCAGATGTTCTGCATTGAGCTACAAAATGTGGTTAGAAAGGAATTGTTTTGTTTTCTATTGGCATATAGTTGGAACTCTTGGTTTCTTTAAAAAAGAGGTAAAGGTCATCAGTATTGAGAGAGTGAACTGTGGAGACTGAATGTAAATCAACACATGCTATGTTCAATTTTTTTTCCTTGTTTTTTTTTTTCCTTGTGGTTTTTCCTTTTTGTTCTGATTTTTCTCTCCCAATGTGATTTATGTGGAAATGTGTAAAAAATGAATGTATAACCAAAAAAAATGTTATTTTACATGTTACTGAAGACAATAAAAAAATTTTTAATGAAAAAAATACAAAAAAAAAATAAAGACAAAGGAGCCCTAAAAACTGCTCTCCACTTTAGACCATGTACCCCTAAGAAGCAGGTCCAACGTTTAGAGTATGGACCTTTTCCTTCCTCCTTCTTTTCTAGATAAAGTAGAATCTTTATTCAGACTCAAGAATGTGAACAATGGGGGTCCTGGAAATTGGAAATCCAAGCTGAGATATTGCTATGTCTTTTTATTTATGAAATGGAAAGGTATTTTTTATTAAACACTTACTATATACCAATCGCTATTCGAAATGCTAAGGATTCAAATAGAAAAGCAAAGCAGTCCCTGCTCTCAAAGATTTCAGAGTCTACATAGGAGAGGTAAAGGAATTTTCAGTTGCAGGATAGATGGAAAGGTATCAGACATAATAATGGGACAAATAGCAAAGCTCAGAAACCTATAAGGTGAATTGCAGGTCAGATGGACTTGACTTGGGCTGTGGAGGTCACAGTGGGAGAAATGATGGTGTGACCCTTCTTAACTAATATGGTAGTAGCTGATAACTCCCTATTCATCCATTCATCATGAGCTTTTTATATTCCCAACCACCTCAGTCAGTCACCACTATAAGGATATAGGAAGAGAGGTAGTTAGTATCCAGCTAGAAGGGTACCCCAATATCCTTCTAGCCACCCAAGTTCTCAACGTTGGTATCATCTTTGCTTTCATTGCTCCCACATTTACAATTATTTGCCAGATCTAATTTCAGTCATCATAACTTTTTTCAAGTATATCTTCTTTCTTCCAATCATACAACTACCACTTTAATTCAAGCCTTCATCATCTCTTATGTGGATTATTGCAATAACTTCCTAATTCAAAATCTGCTTCTAATATTTGCCTTCTCGAATCCATCTTCCATATAGATGCCAAAAGTGATTTTCTTAAAAGCTCAGGTCTGATTATATCATCTTCTCACTCCTGCCTTCATTTAATAAACTTCAGCCTTTCCTTATCTCTAGGACCAAATATAAACTCCAAATATATCAGGAATTTAAAGTTTTTCACAATCTAGTCTTTTTCTATCTAATTTTTTTTAATTCATTATTCCCTTTGATGCATTTTATGATTTAGTCAATTAGCTTCCTTACTGTTCTTTGCATCATACTTCATCTCTTATATCAGTGCCTTTGCAATGACTGTCTCTCAACCTCAAAACTAGGAATGCTCTTCTTTCTCATCTCTGCTGTTTAGAATCTGGCTTCCTTCATAATTGGTTTTACTGAAAAGTCTTCCATGAACCCAAGCTAAGTGAAATGTACTGTATACAAAGTAATAGCAATGTTCTGGGGATGACCAGCTGTAAATGACTTTGCTATTCTCAGTAGTACAATCATCCACACCTACTCTGAAGGACTCAGGATAAAAAATCCTATCCATACCCAGAGGAGAAATTGCTTGTATCTGCATACAGATTGAAGCATTCTCTCTATCTCTATGTTTTTCTTTTTAACTTAATTTTTCCTGAGGATTTTTATTTTCATTAGGATGGGAGAGCTATGTTTTTGTCACTATAGGAGCTTCAGTAGCCCTGTCATTCACATTTATGTGTGTGTTAAATGAAACTACAAATAATTTACATTCTGTATATAATTTCACTTGAAAATTTATAAAAAGAAAAGCTTCCATGGAGACATCGGAATTGGCACCATAGAATAGTATTCTCAGAGATTATTTAATCCAATCTGTACTTGAATGAGAATCCCTTCTCACTCTGAACATATTCAATTACCATTTGTTTGGAGACCTCCAAGGGACAAGGAATATCTCCTATCTACATCCACTTTTATATAACTTTATTAGGAGGATTCTCCTTACGTCAAGTCTAAATTTTCCTCTCTTACATCTTCTATCCATTGCTGCATATTCTGTCCTGTGGGACCAAGACCAAATTTAAACCTTTTTCCCCATGATGGCACTTCAAATATTTGTTAACAGCTTTCAAAATCCCTTTAAATCTTTTCTTCTTCAGACTAACCCTCCTCACAGTTTTTACCTCTGGAGTGTGGTGATCTCAAGGTTTTTCATTACTCTGGCTGTTTTCCTCAAAATACTCTCTATCTTAATTAATGTCCACTCTAAAATGTGGCACCCAGAACATTTAATGCTGTCTGCTAGGGCAGAGTACAGTGAGACTATTACTTTCCTAGTTCTACATCCTATGCCACTCTATAAAGCTTGAGATTGTATTAGCTTTCTTGGCAGCCACACTGCTATTGACTCTTACTGAGCTTGCAGATCTCTTGCAGATGTATTGATGTCTAATTATGCCTCTTCTACTCTTAACTTGTGAAATTGTTTTTTTTTAAATATCAAATGTCTTTACATTTATCCTATTAAATTCCATCTTAGATTAAGTTCAATATTCTAGATGATCAAGACCACTCTGGATGTTGACGATTCATTCACTGTTAGCTATCTTTTCTAACTTTCTGCCATCTGCAAATTATATAATAAGCATGCCATCTATCTCTTTATCCAACTCAGTGATAAAAATGACATATAAATAACTCCCCTTTTCTTGTTGGATTATTAAAACAGTTGCCAATTCACTTCACTTATATAATTATTCTTCATATTTCCACTATGTCTATAAGATTAGCATAAGAATCTTTGTTGTATGTTTTGCTGAAATCTATAACTTTTCTCTGACTTACCAGTCTGGTAACTGTCATTAATGTGGAATGACCTAGATAAATCAAAGCAGGCTTTTTATGGTCTCTACTTTCTTTTTTACATGTCAACACTTCTTTCAATAATATATTTTAGAACTGGGTCAGGAGTTAAAGTCACCTGGGCAGCTAGATAGTACAATGGATAGAGCTCTGGAACAAGAATGTAAATTCAAATTCAGGCTCAGAGCCTTAGTAGCTGTGTGACCCTGAATAAGTGATTGATCTTTGTCTGACTCAATTTCCTCAACTATAATGAGGTAATGGTAGCTACCTCAGAGGATTTTTGTTAGGCTCAAATGAGATAGTTGCAAAGTATTTTGTAAACCTATAAGCACTACATAAATGTGAGCTATTAAGTCAAGTTTGCTAGCCTCTTAGCAGATTCTATCCTTTCATTTCCTTTGAAGATTAAGGAACATTTATCCTCCATTCCTCCAGGACTTCTTCCATACTTCACAATTTTGCAAAGGTTGTTGACTAATCTCAGTAGTTGAACTCACCAGTTTTTTCAGTAACCTGAGGTGGTTCATCTGATTTTACTGCCTTAAGGAAATAAGAGCAAGTAGTGTATTAATATCTCTTCATTTATGTTGGGACATTAGACTCCAACAGTTCTGTTTCTTAAAGGATGGAACAGATCCTGTTAGGCAGTTGTGAGAAAGGGTAGAATTAGGTGAGAAAGAAAGGAGAGAGATGCAAGGGGATATTAAGCAAATCAGTCTTTTTAATGCAAAGGATGCTTGTAAGAGAGTCCAACCCAGATGGTTAAAATAGCAGTTTGAAGCAAAAGGGGAAGTCCAAGTAAGCGAACTGTGCTTTCTCTTGTAACTAATAGAAAGCCACGGAAGGTTGAGTTTATTAAATAAACAGTGGAGGACCTTTTCTTCCAGTTTTGGGGGGAGTTGTTTTTTGAAGGTGAACAGCAAAGTATAAGCACAAAAAGGAACTAAAATTTATAAAGACATAATTTGGAAATTTGCTATAAATTGGCATTTACTTTCAGAAACACCCAATCATTCCTGGATTTTAATTATCATCGTGCTTTAATTAAAATGTAAATTGTTACAATGACAGATCCTAAGTGAGAATGGGGTATATGGGGCTAAGGGATGAAGAGGAGGGCTTTCTTAAATTCACAATATTGACCATGGGTATGAAGTTCCATTAGAAAGTTCAAGAGGAGAGTGGAAAACCGAAGGGTAGCGCCAGGATCTTCAGTCACTTTGTCCCACCCCAAACCCTCAAGAATTCCAGCACTTTAGCACACTTCAGAAATCGAAAGACTTTTGCAGCGTACCAAAAGAAATTTGTCTCTCCTCGGTTGCCTTATCTCGGGTATCTTTTCTTAGCCAATCGGGATGCTGGGCAGGTGGCTAGCAGGCTGAAAGAGGCGGGCCCAAGGATTGGGCGCGTTGTAGAGTTACGACCTCTCCGCCATGGAAGAGATTTTTGCCAAATTTGTGTCTCAGAAGATCAGTAAAACTCGCTGGCGGCCGGTGCCCCCCGGGAGTCTGCAGCCGGCCGAGACCTTCGTCACTGGCTCTTGGGACAATGAGGTAATTCCCCTTGGTGCCAGGTTGCCGCAAAGCGCTCTCCCTCCTCCCATCAGGCTGCATCTCCATCGAGTCAGCCGTCCTTCCCCGCCTTGCTTACACACGCGGAGTATCCCCGCGAGCTTCCCGTTCCCTGCTTTGAAGCCATGCTTAAAGCTTCCCCTGCTGCTGGTCATTGATAACGAAGTTAGGAGGGATGTTATCATCCGCTCTAATTCTTCTGTCTTTATAAATGAAGAAACTGAGGCCCAGAGAGGTTAGGTTTCTTGTCCCAGTCACACAAGAATAAACTCTAGTCTTTACGTTACACCACACTTCTGCGGAGTGATTCCTTTCTCTGCGCTGTCCTGGCCACCTTTCAATATTTGTTTGATAATAAATATGTATAAATTCTGGAGTGGTCTTTATCTCAACTCCCTTTTACTAATGAGGGGAGTCCCCTGAGGACCAATTATCTAGCTCTGCTCTTCAGGGTTCCTCTTCTAGACCTTCCTATACCTTCCCTCTGAGATTACTTAAAATTTATCTTTCACTTATCTTGCTTGTAAAAAGTTGTTTGTCTGTTGTCACCTTCATTAGAATATGTGAGCCCCTGAAGGGCAGGGACTGAGGGTTTTGTGTGGTTTTTTGTTTTGTGTGTGTGTGTGTGTGTGTGTGTGTGTGTGTGTGTGTGTGTGTGTATATAGTGGGTATATGTATGCAGGTATATATTTGTGTATGTATGTGTGTTTTTATGTGGATATATTTTATGTTGTGTGTGTATTCCCAGTATACCAGTACAGTGTCTGGTATATAGCAAGACTTCTAGAGGTCTCCTTGAGGGGAGGGCAGGGTTCTTCTAATGCTTGCTCACTTAATGTGACTTTGGTTTTTTGGATCTCACTTGTATAATGAAGAGAATCTGTTATCTTAAGTTTCCTACGGTAATCCATTCTGGACACTGAATACTTGAAGGAGTCTGTGTCAGGCCAGTCCCTTTGTGAGAGAGATTCCCTCAAATCAGCAGCTGATCTTTGAGCTACAACACTGTTTGAAAGTTTTTGATCATTTCTCATTGCTGGTCAAATTTAAGTCCAAATTTGGTAAACCAAGCAACCTCTATATAGCAGCTGAAATTCCCAACCTTATTCTTATAATTCTCTTCCAGACTTCCTTGTGCAGTTTTTGTGATTATCATTTCATTACTCATTTGATGAAGGAAGGGAGGAGAGAAAAAAGGAGGAAAGGAAAAAAGAAAAAAGGGAGGAAAAGAGAAGGAAAGGAAGAGAGGAAAGAAAGGAGAGAAGAAGGAAGGAACAGGGAGGCAAGGAGGTTGAACAAAGGAAGGGATGGAGGACAAAAGGAATAGAAGGAAGAGAAAGAATAAATGAAAAGAGATAGATGATAAAATATTTAGTAAGTGCCAGGCACTAAATGCTAAATGCTGGGAATAGACAGTGTTCTTTGCAGTAGAGTTGGAATGCTTGGCAGTTTAGTTTGAGAAAGGACCCTGTCAGGGTCTGGTATTTTGTCCTGCCAGGTAATCTTTAGAATTTTCCTAAGACAATGCAAATGGAAGCTATGCAGTTTCCTGGCATGGTGTTGATATATTGTCTAGGTCTCACAGGCATTCAAGATGAACACACACTACTACATTATGTAGCTGCTTTGTATGTAGTTATTTCTGTATATGCAACCTCCATTATAAGGGTTATAGAGGGGTTAATTTTATTTCCCTAAGACCTAGCATAGGGATAGTTATACTAAGTATTCACCAAGTCTTATTATAGCATTTGTTTCACTCACATGCTGACCCCTGCCTTAGCTAGCTTGTAGGGTTTGCGAAGAAAGTGTTTTGTGAACCAAATATGAGTTGTTTGAAGGCCTTTTCTTTCATAAAGCTTTCCCTAAATCTTCTATCCAAAAATGGTCCCTTTTTTCAATGAATTTTCACTGCAATTTATTCATGACTTTTTAAAATATGATTTTTTCCGTAAGCATTTATTTTCTCTCCTACCTCCCGCTGGAGGTAGAGGTAGAAGCAGGAGGAAGAATTAATTGTAATTAATATGCATTGTCAAGCAAAACAAATTCATGTCTTTTCAACTTCTAAAATGTGTTCATTCTGCACATGTAATCTATCATATCTCAGAAGAGAAATACATTTTTCATCACTGATCCTTTGAAACATGGTGAATGATTACTTAATAAGAATTCTTGCCTTTCAAATAGTTAGTTTTTATATATTTAAAAAAGCAAACAAACCCTATTGTATAAATTGTTTTTCTGATTCTTCACTTTATTTTATATCAAAGTCTTCTGAATTTCTACTAAACTGGCCATCATTTCTTATTTCTTACACTATAATTTAAGTCATTTCCCAATTGATAGACACTCCTTAATTTCTAGTTTTAGGTTACCATGAAAATAGCAGCTATAAATATTTTTGCATATAAGACTATTAGTGTTATCCCTAGATAAAAGATATGCACAGTTTCTTAACTCTTTAATAATTCTAAATTGTATTCTTGAATGGCTGGACCAGTTCTTAGCTCCATCAATTGTGTTTGTTTTAATAATAACTTTATTATATACTTACTCTGTTTTTTATGGTTATTTTTCTATATGTGTGATCCCAAACAAATCTGAAAGCATTTATGAGTTCTTATTTTGTTATCTCTATTGTTTTTGCTCCTAGTCTATTACTTAATAGACTTAATGCCCTCATTTAATAAAGATGCTTAATGGTCCTTTTAAATGAATGAAAACCTTTTCATGAATTCTAAAAATTTGATGCCTCTATGATAATAGTGTTCTTATTTGAGACAATACATAATGATAATAATAAATGGTACCTATATGGTGCTTCCATGATAAGTGTTCTTATCTGAGACAATATATAATGATAATAATAAATAATGCCTATATGTATTAGTGGACCTATTGAAATAGTTACTTGCCTTCTTCCTTACCCTCCAACTCTTAGGGTTCCTACAGATTGGAAACGATTTGAATGGTTTAAACTTATCAAATAATTGATAACCAGAAATTATAGTGGATATTTGAAGTGAATGAAGATTGTTATTTTATAAAATGGACTTAATTTGATATAAGAGAAATATTATTAATTTACAGGAAAACAGTGTTTCACTCTGGTGTATTGGAGATTTTGGTAATTTGAGTTCTGATGGAGGATTTGAAGGTGATCATCAGCTATTGTGTGACATCAAACATCATGGTGATGTAATGGATTTGCAGGTAACCTAGATATTTTAAGACTTAAAATATTATAAAATATTATTTCTCTAAAAATATATTCAAATAGCCCAGAGTTACTCTATTATTCACTCTTCTGAGGTCAGGAATAGCATAATCCAAATTTATGTAAATATTTATTATGTTTAATATTTTTGTGTGTACAGTAATTTTTAAAGTACTTTCATTATTTTGCATTTACTGATAAAGAAAAGCAATGTGTAATAGTTTCAAATAAGACGGAATAGGATACAATTGAAATAGACAATGGAAGATTTTTGGTTTCATATAATATATAATATTTTAACTTTAAAATTGTGGTTGTGTTTATCACTAGGTAAAATTGTATGATCCTTTACTAATATTTTGAATCTGTAATAAGCAGGATTTTTCTACTGCTTAGTTTTTGGACCAGGAAAGAATTGTAGCTGCTTCATCAACAGGATGTGTAACAATTTTTCTTCACCATCCAAATAATCAGGTAAATAGCATTTTATACAAAAATTGAATTCATAAAATTGTTCCTAAGGTTTATAGGTTAATATGTAAATATTTCCTTACAAATTAAGAAGTTACACTTTATAATCCTAAAACCAGAATGGCATCAAAATTATAAAATGTTCATATTATTGTAGACTATTCTGATCAGTTAATATTCTTTGATATGGTGGTTCTCAGCTACCAAGAAAGCTAAGGCTGGCAGGTGGCTTGAACTTTAGAGTTTTGAAATGCATTGGGCTAAACTGTTTGAGTGTACAAACTAAGTTTGGCATTAAATAAAGGCGGTATCAAGTTGTATAAGGGGGGAGACAAACTGGCCTAAGTAGGAAACAAAGCAGATTTAAACTCTAATGCCAATAAAAGTGATACTGGGCCCATAGCTAGTTCTTGCATTTCCAGTCTAGTTCAAATAGGGAAACTCAGTCTTTTTTTTTTTTAAATAATCTTTACCATGAAGTAGTGAAAATTTTATTAATATAGACCTAGTAATATGTCATT